>NC_079194.1:221168986-222368986 GCF_029499605.1 Hyla sarda | reverse complement strand
TATATACACACACAACACACTGTACACATTACATACTGTACATGCATGCTTCATACACACACACCATACTGTATACATTACATAATGTACATGCATGCTTTATACACACACAGATACTGTACACATTACATACTGCACATGCATGCTTCATACACACACAACACACTGTACACATTACATACTGTACATGCATGCTTCATACACACACGCAACATATTGTACACATTACATACTTTACATGCATCATACACACACACATACTGTACACATTACATACTGTACATGCATCACACACACACACATACTGTACACATTACATACTATACATGCTTCATACACACACAACATACTGTACACATTAGATACTGTACATGCATCATACACACATACTGTACACATTACATACTGTACATGCATCATACACACACACACACACTGTACACATTACATACTGTGCATGCATCATACACATACTGTACACATTACATACTGTACATGCATCATACACACACACTGTACACATTACATACTATACATGCATCATACACACACACACTGTACGCATTACATACTGTACATGCATCATACACACACTGTACACATTACATTCTGAACATGCATCAAACACACACACTGTACACATTACATACTGTACATGCATCATACACACACACATACTGAACACATTACATACTGTACATGCATGCTTCATACACACAACATACTGTACACATTACATACTATACATGCATCATACACACACACACTGTACACATTACATACTGTACATGCATCATACACACACACAGTACACATTACATACTGTACATGCATCATACACACACTGTACACATTACATACTACACATGCATCATACACACACTGTACACATTACATACTGTACATACATCATACACACACACTGTACACATTACATACTGTACATGCATCATGCACACAAACATACTGCACACATTACATACTATACATGCTTCATACACACACAACATACTGTACACATTACATACTATACATGCTTCATACACACACACACACACTGTACACATTACATACTGCACATGCATCATACACACATACTGTACACACTACATACTGTACATGCATCATATACACATACTGTACACATTACATACTGTACATGCATCATACACACCGACACACTGTGCACATTACATACTGTACATGCATCATACACACACACACACACTGTACACATAACATACTGTACATGCATCATACACACATACTGTACACATTACATACTGTACATGAATCATACACACCGACACACTGTACACATTACATACTGTACATGCATCATACACACCGACACACTGTACACATTACATACTGTACATGCATCACACACACACACTGTACACATTACATACTGTACATGCATCATACACACACTGTACACATTACATACTATACATGCATCACACACACACACACTGTACACATTACATACTGTACATGCATCATACACACACTGTACACATTACATACTGTACATGCATCATACACACATTGTACACATTACATTCTGCACATGCATCATACACACATACTGTACACATTACATAATGCACATGCATCATACACACACACACTGTACACATTACATACTATACATGCATCATACACACACACATTGTACACATTACATACTGCACATGCATCATACACACACTGTACACATTACATACTATACATGCATGCTTCATACACACACACACACTGTACACATTACATATTGTACATGCATCATACACACACTGTACACATTACATACTATACATGCATGCTTCATACACACACTGTAAACGTTACATACTGCACATGCATCATACACACACTGTACACATTACATACTATACATGCATCATACACACACAGATAGAATAGATCAGTGTTTCCCAACGAGGATGCCTACAGTGGTTGCAAAACTACAACTCCCAGCATTCCAGCATAAAGGTGCCTTTATCCCATCCCTGGTGGTCTAGTGGGGTGGATCGCCCCCCCCCCCTCCACTGCTGAGGTAGCCTGAGGGCTTACCTCTCCTCCTATGCCGACAGGACCAGGCTTTATCAATTGAGCGCAGAGCACACAGATAAATGTGGTTCTATGGAACCACATTGATCTGTATGAAAAATCAAATGATTCTTCCTAAAAGTCCCCTGAGGGGACTAAAAGTGTAAAAAAAAAAGAAGTTTAAAAAAGTTTAAAAACACACACATTAACCCCTTCCTTATTAAAAGTTTAAATCACCCCCCTTTTCCCAAATTAGATATAAAAAATATATAAACATAATAAAAATAAACATAGGTGGTATTACCGCGTGCATAAATGTCCGAACTATAAAAATATATCTTTAATTGAATTGTAAGGTCAATGGCGTACGCGCAAAAAAATTCCAAAGTCCAAAATAGCGTATTTTGGGTCACTTTTTACACCATAAAAAAGGAATAAAAAGCGATCAAAAAGTCTGATCAAAACAAACATAGTACTGATTAAAACTTCAGATCATGGCACAAAAAATTAGCCCTCATACCGCTCTGTACGCAGAAAAATAATAAAGTCAGAAGATGACAATTTTAAATGTATTATTTTTCGTGCATGTAGTTATGATTTTTTCCAGAAGTACGACAAAATCAAACCTATATAAGTAGGGTATCATTTTAATTGTATGGAAAATACATACAATTAAAGAATAAAGATAAAGTGCCATTGTTACCAAAAAATTTACTGCGTAGAAACGGAAGCCCCCAAAATGGTGTTTATTCTTCAATTTTGTCGCACAATTACTTTTTCTCCCATTTTGCCATAGACTTTTGGGTAAAATGACTGATGTCGTTACAAATTAGAATTGGTGCTGCAAAAAATAAGCCCTCATATGGATTTTTAGGTGCAAAATTGAAAGGGTTATGATTTTTAAAAGGTTAGGAGGTAAAAAATTAAAGTGCAAAAACAGAAAAATGCTTGGTCCTTAAGGGGTTAAAAACACAATAATATGACATAAATTCATCCCAAACCCCCTATCTTTATCCCACCCGGAGGTGGGAGTTGTGTCACAAGCATCCCCAAGGACTAAACTCTTAGAGTCCCCTTCAATTTTAAACTTGTATCTTTTCTCAATAACTTCAATGATTTCCTTCCAAAACTTCTGAATGTGAGGACAGTTCCAGACAAAGTGCAAAAAGCTGGCTCCATCTATTTGGCATTTTGGACAGACATCTTGCCTCCTGCCTAAGACCCATGTGCTTCAAACCAAGGGGGGTGTAGAACCACCTGTACAGAATCCTAGTTTGAACCATTATGTGAGCTTTATTAATTGAGGTGGCTTTCAAATTAATAATAGCTCTATCCCATGAATCTGCTTGAATAGCGCCAAGGTCCCTTTCCTATGTTCCCTTGATAGCTTCCTGGAAGTTTCTCGGTATTTGAGAACCCAAAATTTTATAAATCTTTGACATAGGTTTAGCAGCCAATGGTTCTCCCATTACCACCAGAATAGGATGTGATTGTACCCTCCTAAAGTTCCCATTTTTTGACTTGTGATCTGCATTAATTATTTGTAGAAACCAAAATTTCTGAGTCTCCCCCACCCCAAACTTATGAGATATCTCTTCAAACGATATTATTAGGCTAGGGCATTGATTAATAGAAGATGATAATGTTACCTTAACATTTGTCCAGCTATATTAGTGGCACTCACCAGGACTTCTTTATTCTTTTCCTTTATTTGAAGTACAAAAGTGCAGGTTAAAACAATCATTGTGATGCCAGTCCTGGCATGGGCACCAGTGTACTTAGCTTGATAGAGAGGTTACAATAGTTTCAGCGCTTCAACAGAGGAAGGTCTGTTGAAGCACTAAGCCACGTGAAACAATTGTAACCTGTCTATCTTGCTGAGCACACTGGCGTCCATGCCAGGAATGACATGACAATGATTTAACCTGCACTTTTGTACCACAATAAAGGAAAAGAACAAAGAAGTCCTGTTAAGGGCCACTAATTATTTCTTATATTGCTGGATCTACTGAACTGTATTTTCGGAAGATGAGCACCACCATCAGTGTATAAGCATCCCAGAAGTGGGGAAGCTACAAGGTGAGAATTGAGTTACCTGGCAGTGCCGAGCAGCTGTTTTTTTGTTGAGCTATCCTAACATGTGACCCCCCATAAGCCGTTCTGTAAAATGCAGTTTCAGCAAAATGCAAATTAGGCCGTATGGTGCCCTGGAGGCCTTACTTTACCACTAGGTGCACTGATAAGCCCACCTGTTGCTTCTGTAATAACAGCACCTCTTGGAAATTCATCCACCCCTCTTCAATGACGTAGACGTACATCAACACAGCAGTCTCAGATTGCTACTAGCGTGAAATTTCTGAGCTGCCTTGAATTATGGCCTACCATTTCTCCATCACAGAAGACATGATCGTGACCTCTGAACAAGTCCTATGGCAACAGGGATGGATGAGCATTTTTTTTTTTTTCATTTAATCTCTCTCCAGCATTTTCTATTTGTGGCACTGCATTTACCATTATGATTGTCTTGCGTGACACCATTATTGTGTCATTGTGTGATTGGCTTCCATATAAATATAGATTTTCAGCCTCAGTGCCCATGTAGGTGCAAAACTATCTCTTCATTACCATTATACTGTTACTGCATTACGATTTTTAGTATATGTATTTGTGGTAGATGATTTGTTCTAGTAAAGTTAACATATTAGACTCTCACATCATTTTGGATCCTAATTGTATACTTAGGATATATATATATATATATATATATATATATATATATATATATGTCTAAAAGGGACGAGTATTTTCCTCAGGTAGAGGCACCGCTTCCGGTGTAAAACAGAGATTCAAAAAGGCCATTAGCTTTCTGGGTAAGAAGTATGCAAAGTTTCTCATCACATCACCATAAAAGGTAGCGTGCCCTCTGATCAGCTCTGGCTCTGGTTACAAAGTCTCAGAAGCTGATTGTCCCCAAAAGGGAAGAGGAAGCGGTGCCTCTCCATGAGGAAAATACTCATCCCTTTTAGCTAGTCGCTACAGGTCTCTCATCCTCAGCCAAGCCAGAACACCCTGCTCTGTACTGACGAGGGGCCAGCACCCTGAAACAGCTGTCTGCATAAACTTGGCATAAATCCTAATCAGCTTCTGAGACTTTGTAACCAGAGCCAGAGCTGATCAGAGGGAATGCTACCTTATATGGTGGTGTGATGAGAAACTTTGCATATATATATATATATATATATATATATATATATATATATATATATATATCGTAAGTATACAATATCAGTGTATACACTATTTGTGTATTAAGGGTTATCTATCTTTATCATACAAAGCAAAGGTGTGCATGTCAATTATTGACACTGAATGTGGAAACGTTCTGTGCATAATTTTGGGAGACTTTTTTGTACTGGCTTTGGACTGTCTTCTGGACTGTTTTGAGCCTAGATAACAGCTAGTTTTTGATCTTTATTTTTATCATATGTGCTTTATATGGGTCACGTTGGACCAAAGAACCCAGTGTAGCTCCCACCAGTATTGTCATTATTTTTATACTTAGTGCATAAACTGGGCTTTAAGTTCATTATAGGAAATCTGTCATCAGTGTCACCTGCACTAACTTGTCTGAACAGACAGGCCAGGCAGATGACACTGATGACAACAAAACTTACCTGGTCAGGTTCCGAGCTGTGGTTCTCCAGCTATCCTCTTCAGTACCTTGTGCTCCGGCCCGACTTGGTACTTGGGTGGAGCTTAGTGACATCGCCACTGCTGTTCTCTACTGGGTCCCGCCGCTCCTAAACAGCAGCAGTGATGTCACTAAGCTCCACCCATGCTCCAAGTCGGGCCCGGAGAAAAAATACCAAAGAGGATAGCTGGAGAACCACTTCACAGAATTGGACCAGGTAAGTATTGTTGTCATCAGTGTCACCTGCACTATCTGTCTGTTCCGGCAGGTCAGTGCAGGTGACACTGATGACAGATTTCCTTTAAGTAGAAACATGTGCAGCTCAACTAAAGTAGATGATACATTTCTGAGGTTATCTATATAGCACACAATTCCCAAGGTGCTAGCCTAATATAACATAAAATAGAAAAAAGTTACAGTACTCAAGTAGTCTTATAGTGAAGGATAAGAGGAGGGGGGGGGAGAGGATAGAATAAAGTAGTTAGAGATGAGATTAGACCAGAAAAAAGTGAAGAGAAATATTTAATGAAAAGAGTACAGACAAATGTAGTATGGGTGTATGTGTATAGGAGTAAATATCACAGGGCCCTTGTGATTCCCTCTAAGATTAAATAGCTAATAACTATTAGTAAAAATTGTAATAAAATCAATATAGTATACAAAGTAAATTAAAACGTAAAAACATAAAAAAAAAACAGATAAAGTATTCCCTTGTTTGCTGCTATGCAGTCATGTCCATATACTCCTGTGGAGGAAAAGGAGATAGGTGGGACTATGTCCCTCTCACGCAGTCCAGCTTGGCTACAGCCTGGCATGATGTCTTGTCTGCTCACATTGCTGTCAGCACCTCTAGCTGTGCGAGCTGGCTGCTTGTCAGACAGACCACTCAGCGAGCGCACGGGAGCAGGTGCGTGTTTGTGGTGGCGATTGGGTTCGGCCTCCTCACTGGTCGGGCTCCAATCCTAAATGATGCTGAGCGTGGTCAGAAAAAAATCGCAAAGTTTGAATACTGGCCAGTAGTGTCAGTCTCTATAGGCAATATGCAGTATGTATCAGTCTCTGTAGGACAATTAGCAAACTGTTGTATATTCCTGGGGATGAAGTATAGGCTAGATGCGTTTCAGGAGAGGAGTAGTCTCCTGAAAGATAATGGGCCAGGCTGTTTCCCAGCTGGACCGGGTGAGTCCCTCATAGTCCCACTGATCTCCTTTTCCTTCACAGGAATATATGGACATGACTGCATAGCAGCAACCAAGATAATACTTTATTTGTCATAGTTATTGTACGGGACTGTGAATACTATTGCACTCGCAGTGCTTTCTTCCTTTACAGGACGCACATTCACTTCTATTACCATGCGAATGCAATTGCAATCAGAGACTTGATATACACAGGAACCGTTTCTTTCTACAGGATCATTGCTGCTACAAGCATTTTGCCACATTCTTTTCTTTCACAGGAACATTTTTTCTATGCATCAATGAACGTTTTTATATATGTATCAATTAACTTCTATTCATAGGACTTTTACTATGTGTTTTTTTTTTATGTTTTATTTTACTTTGTATATTATATTGAGTTTATTACTATTTTTACTATTAGTTATTAGCTATCTAATCTAAGAGGGAATCACAACGGCCCTGTGATATTTCGTCCTATACACATTCATCTACATTTGTATGTACTTGTTTATTAAATATTTATCTTAACTTTTTTTTTCTAATCTCATCTTTCACTACTTTATTCTATCCCCCCACCCTCCTTCCTCTTATCCTTCACGATAAGACTACTTGACGACTGTAACTTTTTTCCATTTTAGATTTCCGTTAAGGTCTAGTGTATATTTTGATATTTTTATTGCACAGTGTCCGAATTCTACCTCAGCCTCACCCTCACCTGTATTTATTGTTATTTTTATCCCTAACTTTATCTTAGGGGGGACTGACACATCGGTTTTGGCCACCTTGTTAAGTAGGGGGGAACTCCGGAAGGCAGGGAAAGAAGGCAGACCAAATAGTAGCATTACACTAATCCCTCCCCCTTACCTCCTCTATCTCTTCCATATATATGTGGATTTAGTAATTGCCGCATTTTGATATGTATCTGTGGGTGATTCCAGTACCGTGCCCTATTATGAAGGTATAATATATTTGTGTTATAAGTCTAGACAGGTATGTATATCTAAATGTCTTTAAGCTGATGAATAAAGGTTAAGTATTAAGTTCCCATATTTTCGCATATAGTCTTCTATTCAGTGGTTGTTTGTAACACAGGGATACCCCTTTAACCTGCTTTTCATATGCTACATCTAAATGTGCTTACAGGTTATAGAGAAGTAACCCATTTCATACCCATATCACATGTGAGAAAAGTAACTGTTCTCCTACGCGTAACCACTTACGGCACCCATATATCAACTACATTTTAGATGGGAATTTTCTTTACAATTGCTGAGTTTAAGTAATTCAATAATATTTATTTTTAATCTTTAGTTTCTCTTACCTTTATCTCTTACCTCTTACTTATAGTATTGTTTATATCTTCATAGCTGTAACATCTACACTGATCAACCTTCAGATTAAACTCACCTGCCCAATATTCTATATATTGCCAAATAAACTTGCTATGGACTCCACAAGACCTCTGAAGGTGTCCTGTCCTGTGATATCTGGCACTAAGATGTTATCAATAGATCCTTTAGGTCCTGTAAGTTGTGGGGTGCAGACTCCATGTGTCAGACTTATTTTCCAGCATTTCAGGCCAAGTCAACACCTTGAAATCTTTGTCATATTCTTTGAACCATTCCTAACAATTTTTGTTGTGTGTCCGGGTGCACCTGTTGAATATTATGACATTTTAGAGAATACCTTCCCCTACCATGAAGGAGAGGACCTGGTAAGCAACAATGTTGAGGTAGAAGGTACATGTCAAATCAATATTTCACATTCCATAAATGCCACGACCCAAAGCTTACCAGATAAACATTGCCCAGAGCATCACGCCAGCTTGTCTCCATCATGGTGCCAACTTTTCCTCGGTAGGTCATGCACATGCTCCGGGACATCAACATGATATTAGAGAACACATGATTCATCAGATGTGATGTTTCCATTACTCCAGTTCTGATGCTCACAAGCCTATTGTAGACACTTTAGGCTTTGGGCAGGTGTAATCAGGGGCAGAGTGCCATGTCTGTAGCTATGAAGGTCCATATTCAGTAAGCATTGATGTACTGTGCTCTGACACTTTTCTGTTATAGCCAGAAGTGAATTTTTAGCAATTGGTACTGCAGGTAGGATGGGAGCAAACCAACTAACCTCACACAATGATCCTTTGGTACCCTTGACCCTTTCACCAGTTCAGTGGTTTCCCTTTCTTGGCTCACTTTATGTAACAACCTACCATCAAAGCCATAAAAATGTGTCTCTATTTAAAGTCCCACAGATCCTTACACTTTCATTTTTTTGGGTTTCAACACAATAACTTCGAGAGTTGACGGTACAATTGCTTTCTAATATACTTCACCCATTGTCATGAGATGATCAATGTTATTCACTTCTCCTTGGTTTTATTGTTATGGTTGATTGGTATATATACTCCCCTCTGTAAATTGCTGTATTTTCTGCTACTTCAGATGTGCTCCTTGACAGTTCATTTTCACTTGAACATTTCCTCTAATGGGATATTCTAGCACTGAAATTGCAGTGGTGGAGTCTGAAAAAGTGTCACCTCAATATTAATCAGGACGAATTGAAGACTCATTTAATTGACCGTGATTGTGCTGGGTTATGTGACTTCCTGTGACAGCTTAGACATTAAACCAGAGTGGCATGGCTTGTCACAGCAGCTCAGGAGAAATAGTGACATCTTGCCGATCCACCTTGTTTGCTGCTTAAACGTTTCAGGAAGAAAAAAATATTGGTAAAGAAAAAATACTAAAATCAAGTGTACAGGAAAATAATAATGTGAGGGTATTATGAGTGTGTTGCATGTTGGATATAACTGAAATACATGTATTGATGAGATTATAGGGGGGTTTTACTACCATTTTTTATGTTATGTTTTTTCAATGCATAAGTAATTTAATAAAATTAAGCAATTTTTCAAATAGCTTTAATTAAAAACATACTACTGCTCCGTTTATACAGCTAGTGTGTAGAGCTCTGTCTCCATAGTTACAGACTACAAACAGACTCTGGCTGTAGTCTGATCCTGAAGTCATTTAATACTCCTCATATCTTTTTGTATTCTGAAGAGAGTTTTGAAGACATTTTGCTGTGTCTATAGCACCACCATGTAACTTTAGAAAAGAGTAAAAAAAAAAAAAAGACAGCATCTCACCCTTCTTCACCACAGCATTTCTCGTATTACTGCGGTATATACTTGCAGTGCCCAAAAATACATTTGAAAAACTTAAGCAAACCATTAGACCAGATCATTTCAAACTGTGTGCTGGGACGCATAAGTGTGTCGTTGTCAGTCTGTATCAGTCAGGTGTATTGTGGGACCGTTCCATTTGACCACAGCAGCCACTGGACACTATTCTTAAGTGGCCACATCTGTGCTGATTAATCTTAAACTGTGGCTATCTAACTGCGGCCACATCAGTAAGCAGTGGTGGACTTTTCATGAGTTATAATCCTGATATTGTGCCAGAGGAGAGGAGCAGGATGACATTGCTCGTCTGGAGACATTGGACCAGAGCAGTAGCCACCACCGGACTTGCACACAAGGTCCTGACTTTAGTGTCAGGACCTTGTGCGCAGGGGCCATAGAGTGGCGGAGGTAAGAGCCATAAGCTCCCAGCCCCGCCACTCACCCCAGTACCTGCACACTCGGAGGCCGAACATAACGTCTGTCATATTGCCAGCGGGGTGATGATGTCATATCATTGCACCACTGGATCCATGATATAGACGTTCTGTGTGGCCTTGACACAGATGGAATGGGTCTGCGTGGGCGTGGTAGGAAGGTAAGTTTTCTTTTGTTTTATTTTTACATGAAACCTGCTTAGCTAATAAAAAGTAGAGGGGAGTCTACCTACCTAAGGGGGGGGGAGAATGGAGGGGGCTGCTATTACAACTATCTAAATGGGGCTGCAGATATTGCTGCTACCTAAAGTGGACTGCTGCTGTTACTACATAAAGGGGAGCTTCTGCTATTACTACTACTTAAAGGGGACTGCTGCTGTTACTACCTAAAGGAGGCTGATGCTGTTACTACTACCTAAAGGGGAGTGCTACTGTTACTACCTAAAGGGGGCTTCTCTTATTACTATCTAAATTGGGCTGCTGTTATTACTACCTAAAGGGGAGATGCTACTACTATATGTGGGGGGCTGCTGCTATTACTGACTATAGGGGGCTGCTACTAGTACTGACTAAAGGGTGCTGCCTAAAGGGTGCTGCTTATACTACTGCCTAACAGGGGCTGATGATACTACTTTTACCAAAAGGGGATGCAGCTGTTGCTACTACCTAAAGGGGACTGTTTACCCTCCTATGAAGCTGCAAAATTTGTCTGTTCTCCATTGAATCTAAACCATCCTTTGTCCTTGTCTGTTCTCCATGGGATCTAAGCCATCCATACTATCTACAATGGGACTTACCTACATGGAGTCACCCCTACTAAAAGGGGACTGCTATTGCCTACAGGGTGTAACTACCTACAGGGGAAGCTGTCTTCATGGGGACCTACCTATTTGGGGCACCTCCATAATGGGGGAAACCATGTGAAGGGACCTGTCAACCTACTAGAGCAAGCTATCTACTTAATGAGGGGAGGGTGGAACCTACTTACTCAACCCCAACCCACATATCTACCCACTCTACTGTGCAGGACACTAAGAGGGTTAATATTACTGTATAGAGCACTATAGGTGCTGGAAAAGTGTGGAGTCTAAATTGTTTGTTTTACAAATTCTGTGGGGCAAGATGTGACTGGAAGAAAATGTCATGACGGTCTGGGACGGATAGAGAAGAAAAAGTAAAGTGAACAACTCCAGTTAAAAAAGACATCACTTAAGTGTTACGGTATGTAATCACTAATATGGTCTTCAGAGCCTGTGTAGAGCTTATATCTACCACTATCTGGTCACTGTATGGGGGTAATGATTCCTCCTTGTATACAAGTATTATTGAAAATATTGGTCAGTATACAGGATTTGGTCAGTAACAGTATGATAATAATGTGTATGGTGATAATATTTCTCCTTTTATAGTGGTTTTATTGGTCATATTAGTCTCCGTATACAGGATTTGGTCAGTAACAGTAGGATGGTGAAATGGCTACAGTATATTGAGATACAGTTGCAATTTATATCCTCAATATATATATATATATATATATATATATATATATATATATATATATAGTGTACTGTAAAGTGATAAATCTTCGCATTGCTGCTGGTGGCTGACGCAACGCTGTGGGGCTGGTATGCAATTATTTCCAGGGCTAGTTTTCAAACTTTTCATCTCCATGCTAGCCCCTATGCCGTGGAGCCGTGGAGCAGAACCGAGAGACACAGGAGGTTCTGAGGCCAGGTGTGTGACATTTATGCAACTTTTCTACAGTAAAAAAAAAAAAGGCCCTAAACCTGTTGATAAATTTCCCCCTTATGAAGCTTTAAACTTTGTCTGTTCTCCATTGGATCTAAGCTATCCATGCAAGGGTAAATCAAGGCTTCCCTTTTATCTCAGCAGCAGTTTTACTGCTTACCGTATATACTCGAGTATAAGCCGAGTTTTTCAGCACGATTTTTCGTGCTGAAAACACCCCCCTCAGCTTATACTCGAGTGAACTCTCCACCCGCAGTGGTCTTCAACCTGTGGACCTCCAGAGGTTTCAAAACTACAACTCCCAGCAAGCCCGGGCAGCCATCGGCTGTCCAGGCTTGCTGGGAGTTGTAGTTTTGAAACCTCTGGAGGTGCGCAGGTTGAAGACCACTGCGGCCTTCAACATCATCCAGTCCCCTCTCACCACCCTTTAGTTCTGTACAGTACTCACCTCCGCTCGGCGCTGGTCCGGTGCTGCAGTACTGTCCGGAGAGGAGGTGGTCCGGTGGGATAGTGGTTCCGGGCTGCTATCTTCACCGGGGGCGCCTCTTCTAAGCGCTTCGGGCCCGGCCTCAGAATAGTCACATTGCCATGACAACGACGCAGAGGTGCGTTCATTGCCAACGTACTTCTGCGTCATTGTCAAGGCAACGCCTCTATTCCGGGCCAGAAGCGCGGAGAAGAGGCGCCCCCGGTGAAGATAGCAGCCCGGAACCACTATCCCACTGGACGACCTCCTCTCTGGACAGCCCTGCAGGACCGGACCAGCGCCGAGCGGAGGTGAGTACTATACAGAACTAAAGGGGGTGAGAGGGGGCTGGATGATGTCGAAGGCCGCAGTGGTCTTCAACCTGCGGACCTCCAGAGGTTTCAAAACTACAACTCCCAGCAAGCCCGGACAGCCGATGGCTGCCCAGGCTTGCTGGGAGTTGTAGTTTTGAAACCTCTGGAGGTCCGCAGGTTGAAGACCACTGAGGGCGGATGATGAGAAGAGGATGATGAAGGGGGGGGTGTGGGATTATGACAAGAGGATGATGAAGGGGGGGGTGGGATGATGAAGGGGGGTGTGTGGGATGATTACAAGGGGATGATGAAGGGGGGTGGGGATCATGACAAGGGGATGATGAAGGGGGGATGTGTGGGATGATGACAAGGGGATGATGAAGGGGAGATGTGTGGGATGATGACAAGGGGATGATGAAGGGGGGATGTGTGGGATGATGACAAGGGGATGATGAAGGGGGATGTGTGGGATGATGACAAGGGGATGATGAAGGGGGGATGTGTGGGATGATGACAAGGGGATGATGACAGGTGATGATGATGACGGTCTGGATGATGACAGGCGGTGATGATGATGATGAGGATGTTAATGACGGGTCTGGATGATGACAGGGGGGGATGATGTATTTCCCACCCTAGGCTTATACTCGAGTCAATAACTTTTCCTGGGATTTTGGGTTGAAATTAGGGGTCTCGGCTTATACTCGGGTCGGCTTATACTCGAGTATATACGGTATTTATGTACACATTGCTTCTCCTGTATCTAATCCCCCCATTTAGTCTGCAGGCTTGTTTCCAGCAGCCCAGTGCTTAATGTAACCTTTTCCTTGCTGTGTTTCTGCTTTTTCATTTCTGCTTACACAGCACCTTGCATAGCCAAGTACATCAGTAACCTTTTCTCTCCCCAAATGCTATCTATAGTAGCGTGCTATGTAACTCCTCAACCCAGTAGAGTGCCATATTGCTGTACTATGATTGGACAGGCCACTAAGGGAGGAAGTCCTGTGTATATACTACTGGAAAATAGCTCAGCTTTGGTCCCTCCCCTAAAATGGAAAGAATGAAAAATAGCTGTGGACCATTTAGGGGACTCTAAAATGCAATGAGAGCCTGAAACTCACCTTGTCACCATAAAGAGTTAATCCAACTAAATATGTTATGGTTTGACTCTTATGAAACAGCAGGTACACTATATTTGCATGTAATTGTAGCCCCTAAAGTGGATTCTAGGCACTTCATTCTGACACTGTGTAAGCTTTATAACTTACTGACTAGTAGAAGGGAAATGCCATTTAGGGAACCTTCCTATATAATGTACTTTACAGCCTGTTCCCATTGCTGTATTTTGATTGTGATATCTTTTTCATGTTGCTATATATAGCACTCAGCTGCATTGTTCTTTATGATATGAATAATTACCATCACCATATGACATACATACATTTTTAATTGTTGATGAATATTGTGTTTCCTCATTGCAAACTACCAACTGTGTTGCCTTTTTACTTCAAGGAAATGTCCAAAGTATTTCCGTCTTGTATGCAATATCCTTTAAATAATGTTATATTATTTAGCTATGTGTATTGTTGCCTGGGGCCCCAACTGTAACAATAGCATTGTCTTCTATACCGAATTAGGTCATGTGGTCTGGAACATCAATAATACAGCGCATTACTTAGTAAAGCATCATTTGTGCGTATCTGTAAGTAGCTCTGTTGGAGTTTGGTATTAATGAGTTGTCTCTAATTGTTTTTCATTCATTTCTCATAAAGGATCCAATTAACCATTATAAACACCCGGATGTGATGTCTCTCTCATTCTCTTTACTTATCTATTGTTCTGATGTGCGGCAGATTATTCCCTAATGGAATGGATTTAAAAGGACCATTCAGAGGTTTCAAATTTTAGTCTAACAGCAGAAATTAGCTATAATAAAAATATATCCGTTACCTATTAAATCCTATGTCAATATAGCAGTTCTGTGGTGGTCGCCATCTTTGTCATCTTTGCAGCAGCAAGGACATTATATACATGTATGTGACTGTTTGCCTCGGCAGTGTCATGCAATACATGCAAGCATAACCATCAGTGATTGGCTGGAGTGGTTACATGTATGTATGTGATGTCATTGCTGCAACAAATGACATAAATACCCGCAATGATAACCGAAACCTCAGGGCTTGAACAATGATGGATTTAATATGCAATAGTTATTTTTTATTTTATAGGATAATTAACGGTGTTATCCACCCTTCCAGAATTGATGGCCTATTATTAATAAGGAGAATATGACACCTTGTTCATCCACACTAAACCTAATAAACTGGGGTATAATGCGGATGAACAGTTTTAAAAGAAGGATCACTTACTTAAATCCGTTTGGTATATGCAGAATTATGGCACTGTAATCTTCAGTTGCAAAGTGCTCCAGAGCGCATTGAGGTTGGAGAGCCTGCTCACCCAGCTCCCCTGCCTCCACCATATTCTCTGTCAGGACTCATTAATATGCTAATGAATGTTGGGGGTGAGTGCTCTGCTCTCTGTGCATGGCCTTCATTAGCATAATGATGACAGGGACAGGGCACGCAGAGAATATGGAGGAGATAGAGAAGCTGGGTGAGCCGGCTCCCTGCCTCCATTACATGCGGGAGCAATGCAACAGGAATATTACAGTTCCAAAACTGCTTATATCAAACAGATTTAAGTGAGTGACCCCTCTTTGTAAACCCAGTATATTGGGTTTGTGCAAGTGAAAAGGGTGTCAGATTCTCTATAAATATTTGGGTTTTAACTTCGGGCTCTCCTACTCCTTCTACTCCTCCTCTCTCCTGTCCACATTTTACCTGATAAGTAAGTACAACAGTAGGTATGAAAATTCTTTTTTTTTTTTTGTAATGTATTCATATGATTCAGGGGTAGTGTGCTGCTTAATACTTAGACAAATACATCAATGCTTGGTTTATCTTTATTTACACCTAAAAACACTCTTACTGGACATACTGGAGTCCTGGCCCAGGTTTAAGAGAAACATTCCATGTTTTGTTTGAATTGTACCTTGTTATATAATGCTCAGTAAAGAGTTTAAATCTTTTCTGAGTTTATAGTTTTGGAACATGCCACGGAGATAGCTGAATGTACTCAGATGTACTCAGCTATCTCTGGCAGCTCTTATAGAGAATTTATACAATGGTGGCATGCATGAACGACCAGCTGCTTAATTCTCATGGACCCCAAGCTTTAATAGTTATCCCCCATCCTGTGGATGGAGGATAACTATGCAAGGTGGGAAAACCCCTTTAAATAACGGATTGATGAGGGTGCCCAGACTCACGACATCACTGATCTAACATTGATGGCCCTTCCTGAGGATAAGCCCTAAATCCCTACGCTGTGCCTTCTAAAGATAATATAGCTATACAATGTATCCCCTAAATAAGTCCTTCACTCTGCTTACCAAGTTGTTTTACTACAAATGTTTCCAAAAAGTAATTCTGGGTGTGACATCAACTTGGTCTGGTTTATTGGACCTATGCTATTGACTACACTCTGTAGGGTTGAAAAGCTTTTTATTTTTTATTAATTACCGGTATGTCACTTCATAAATACTCTTTTGTTGTCATAATAGACAGCATTCAGAATCAGGATAAAAAAAAGTGATAAGAAGTCTCTTTTTAAAGGCTTCAAGATTAGATTAGAAAGTCATGCCAAGTGGTCATGATTCATACATAACATGGAAGGCCATCACAGGGGCTTTCCATGAGATGAAAAATTTAATTATCAGTGTATGAACCAGTTATATGCTGAAATAAAGATTATCCTCTATGGCTCCTTTTTCTGCCTCTCCTGATTTTCATGGTATGCACTTCCTGCTTTTGCGGCCTTTAGGGAGTCCAAAAATTGTCTTGATACTTTAAATTGGCACTGTCAGATACAATAACTTTTGATATTTTATAAAGCTTGCAAAAACAATATGTTTTGCAATTGCTTTCATCAGAAAATTTTCAGTATATCATACTGAAAAAGCCAGTCAAAAAAGTGGCTACTAAGGGTCCCCATGACTCCTGGGACACATACCAGTCCAGCAGTGTCCAGTGGTCATCAACACTTCATGGACACCATAAGTGATTGAAAGGGCTGCAGGCAGGTCCAGAGCTGCTGTGCTTGCTCCCAGCCCTCTGTGAGTTACAGCAGAGTGAGGGAGGGGGAGGAGACATCACAGTGAGGAAAAGAGAGGGACACGCCCAAGGCCTCTGCATGGACAGAAGCCTCACTGAGCAATGATGGCAAGTAAATAAAGGTAATTCTAAGAGAAATATAGGTAGTAGAACATAACAATTAGATGTACATGATTAGGATGAGGCACTGAGCAACATATATGTATATATATATATATATATATATATATATATATATATACATATATATATATATATATATATATATATATATATATACATTTTTTTTTTATTGGGGTCTGACAGGTATGCTTTAATTCCCAGATTGCACTACCCTAGAAATCTTGACTGCTCAGCAGCACACGTCTAACTACTCCAACTATACTACATAGGCTGTCTCATGTGATTTTTCATGTTACATGAACAGTGCCTACAATACACTCATGAGATGTTAGAAGCCCCACCTGCCTACAGACGAGATGTTAGTGATAATGACGTGTACCAGTGTTTTCCAACCACGGTGCCAGCAGTTGTTGCAAAACTACAACTCCAAAAATGCCCGGACATAGCATTGAACAAGATCAGGGATTCACTGATTCAGTCTGGCTTTTCCAGGCGGCATCAGTGGAGAGCCAAGCAAGTAGCTGGAGGTAATTTTACCTTATCTGACTCCAGCGACTTGGGGGTCCGATAAGGCCCATAAGTTAGCCAGGATGGATGGTTTTATATTTAAGAAGCTGTGATTGGCATTGATAGTGGCATCTAAAGAGTTAATGATGAGCAGCGGTGGGATTATCGCTGCCTGTCATTTGTGGTAAGTGTCCGGCTACTGATAGTAGCTGAGCGAGCACAACTACTGTGCTTGCTTCAATGTTACTTAACAATGTAGGGCATACAGGTACACCCTGTTAAGGTCCAAGCAGCAAGAGTGTACACCCAATGTCCCTGAGGGGTTAAAATGGACTCTGTTGTTTCAAAATATCCCTTCCATTTGATACCCTGTTTAATTGCTAACATTTCTCTAAATCACTTAATTTACTAAAAATGATTCCCTTCTCTACAATCTGCTGTCCACTGCCTGTAGTTAGGAAAAATCTTTCACAAGTGACAAAGCATGACATAGAACAGGAAGTGGTGATAAAGCTTGGTATGTCCTGGAGAAGGGGAATATAGAATGATAATGACCTTTAGTGGTGTGAATTGCAGCTGGGACTTTCTCTATCCTCCAGAGGATTCTGCATCCTCCAGAGGAAGCCTTCCCTTCCATGGAGAAGCAAAGGCTGTTGAATGCTTAGTGCAACCCCTTTCTTGCTTATTCCTAAATTTCTGGTGACACTGCAGCTGGAAGACAGAGTACATTCCTCGGAGCATGACCCTTTGTACTGTGACTGGCAGGTGGAAGTTGGGGTACCCTTTTTGTTGTGAGTGCAGGACACCAGACACAGTGAGGAGAGGAGAAAGTGCAACACAATTTTTAGCAACAGGCGTCATTCATTACCCCTGCAGCTGCAATGTTCCCATAACTATTCAGTACTGGGATTTACACCTCTCCAGCCTGGCTGTTTATACTTTACTCATTCCAGTGTTTTTTGCCTGGAATATTGGATTCCTCTTTGTTACTGGCTTTGTGATAGTATCTCCTGGATTGCCTGTATGTATTCTTGGCTTGTTCTCTGACTTCTTTTTGCTTACTGTTTCTGTACTGTGCTTCTTTCTTTGATATCGACCCGGCTAGTTGACATTGCTTACAAGTTTAGTTTGTGCTTTTTGGACACATTTGTGCCTAGTCCTGAGTGCTGTTTAGTTTTCTTTAACCCATTGTGTCCTGACCTGTTCCCTGACTGTTGTACAAAGTTTGTATTTTATTATTTTGACATTGCTCTGCCTTGCATTCATTCAGTATTGGGACCCCCATCCAATTGGGGGGGTCTGAGGCTTAGATCACATCATCAATGGAAGCAGGGATAGAGGCTGTTGGTAAGCTCAGGTTTGCAAATATCCCTGTGTCACTTTAGCATCTAACTGGTGACACTGAAGGGGTTATTTCTATGGGTACAGAGGAGTGATGCTGCTTCAATGTGACAGGTGATGATAATGTGAAAAGGAATGTGCTTCTGGCTTTTTACTGCTGTGGACTGAGAGCTTTTGATCTATTCATGGGCATTATATCGACCCTTTTAGGTATAGCTTGGCTTGTTCCACACACTGTTGACTTGACTATGGAGGTTTGCTTTGACTTTTGGGTTTTCTAGCTCAAGGCCATATTGTAAGGCTGCCAGGATCTTTCCAGGGGTGTTCTGCGGTGTACTATGCAGAAGTGCCACACTACTTACTTTGCCCAGCTGAGACACATAGGATTAGGTGAATCCAAGTAAAAAGTCTCTGTTTTAGGTAGCAGACTGAACCAGGTTAAGATACAAGCATTGTCCAGTCTTTATTTGTGTAAAAGAGTTATTGATAACCTAAAGGAATCACCTAATAATTTTTTTTACGGGCAACAGGTACTCTTTAAGTACAAAATACAGCCAGTTTTTAAAATATTGCAGTTTCAGAAAAATATTCTGGTTTATGAAATCACCTGTTTTTTGACAAACGATTTCCTATGTGAGCTGGCACAGAAGAAATTTTTAATCTCCTCGGAGCGTGATCATCTGCGTAATGCTGCAATTTAATCTCATTGTGAACACTTAATGGGATTAATCACCTTCATAGAGTGAAATGGCCCAGATGATAAATCATGAGATTCTAAAGCTTTTTCTGGACTTTAATTTTCTTTACCCTAACATTCAATTAATCTTTACATTTCCTATCTTTGCATACAGAATACTACTTATCAAGAGATGTGAACATGAGATAAAGTATGGACATTTATAATTTAACAGAGCTTTGTGATTACAGCTAAGTAAATGACAGAAAGTCCAATAGCCAATAGCTTTAAAATATATTAATAATAAACCCCTTTGTAATATATCTTAATTATCTATTTTATTTCCTTTGGTCTTGCCTCACTCCTAGCTGAATTTATTACCAGTATACAGAATTCTGTGTTTAAGTGGTGAATCCTGACTACAGTCTGCTATATAGACAGATTCTGCAGAAGCATCACATTTGTGCCCCACCAGTCCAAATATGAAATTTCCACCTTACCATACCAAAAGAATTGCATTGTGCTGCAGCAAGTTTTGCTCAACTTGGTCACTTACCTCTCCACTTGCTTACATAACCAGAAAGTAAGCAAAAAAAAAAGGGAAACATATAAACAATCATACAATCAGGTACAGGTGTACATGAGCACATAGGAATCAATAATAGTGCCATACCCAAAAGTGTCTCCTCGGTACTATTCCATTTAGCTGTATCCTGAAAAAAATTCACTGAATGTCCAACAGACACTGCTTAACACAGTGTGAAAAGACCCTAACATCCAGTTGTCAATTAGGCCAGGGCTACACAAACTTTTTTTTAACACGGCTGACGTGTGACAAAGAGTCTCCATGTAGGCCATATTTTATTCTTGTAACAGAGGAAGAACACAACCCAAAGTAAAGGCTTGTTTACACAGCTGCTGGGCCCCTCCTGCTCAGGGTCTTTTTGAGTCGCAATGGACACCGGCGAGTACCAATAGATACCAATGACTTGAATGGGGTCTGATCGGTGTGCGGTATTATAGAGGAGATACACAGAGAAAAAAATAGGGCATTTAGTATTTTTTTTTCCACTTAACTTGAGCAACAAAGCTCCTTTTAGCGGAGCCCAATGGCTATGTGAACCTAGCCTAAAGATGCTCCAGAATGGTTCTTTCATTGACAATGCAATTACCTGCCATAACAGACAGTTCAGGAGAGCAGACAATGACCTATATGCCAAGGACTCACAGGTCACGTTTTCTCTGATTGAAGTCATGAAAACTTCTTCTTACACCTTAAACAGTGATTTCTTGCTGAGCTACAAGTAGAAGTGTCTAGTTAGAAAACACTTTACACTGTGAGCTGTGCATGCACATGGGCCATAGTGGTGTCTTATCTTCCTATTGGACAGTATGTTAGCCCATCTGGTGCCATGAAACAATTATGGCAATAGGACATAATGGTTTCTTACATGGTTGGGGGTACAGCTCCAATTACAGAGTCTGGAAACAACATGGAACGTTATTCTTCCAGTGGCTTAGTGAGCACCTTAGTGAGAGTTTTTTGGTGAGTTTCCTTGTCATTTTGAAATTTGCAGTTTTTGTCAGTTTTGTACTCTTTTTTTTTTTATACATACCAATAAAGAAGTATTACTTTAAATGATCTGGTAACCAGGAAAAAGAAATGACTTCTGCACTCACCGCTGAGTAACGTCAGACACGTCCAGGAGTCCGGGATCACAGGCACAGCATGTCGCAGGAAGCGCTCAGAGACTATACCGGTTTAAATGATCTGGTTCTGTGGTTTGTGCATAGAAATTTCAAAGCATATTTTTTGACAATTGATATAAAGAGTAATTCTAGTGCAATCAAATACAAAGCTCAACCAATGCAAAGAGCTGTCTTGTTTTCAACTTAAATCAGACATAATGTTTTTCTTCCTCGAAGGATTGTACCATGAAGATGGACAAGAAAAGACAGCTAGGCTCTTACAGTAAAAATAAAATATTAAGCTAAGGCACAAAACAGCACATAAAACGTTTTTGTTGCTCTGTAAAGAGGATAACATTTACTCACAGATGAAATAAGAGTATAGTTACAATAATAAAAAGAAAATCTGTTCAAGACACATAAAAACTGTTCAAGGCACATAAACTTTTAAACTTAAAGGCTTAGCTTGAAGCTCCTGGGCCCCAAAGTAAATCTGTAAAGGCCCCTCTTGTAGAATTTGCCTTTCTCTAGGACCTCTAAACTGGTGTTTTTCGATTGACAGTGAAGCTGTAATGACCCGATTGTCCGTGTTTGACCCGAAGGGTTAAACTCCCTTGAGAGTTTCGTTTATTTTGGTTGCTGGGACTAAGCCTCTGTGCTCTTAGCTTGGCTTCTGACTACTCTTTGACACTCTGTTACTGTACTTCATTCCCTCCTGGCATGTTTAGGTTTATTCATTGTTATTTATGTGTGCCTCCAGCTGTTCCCGACCTTTGTCAGTTTTTTGTAGTTTATTGTTTTGATTGTGAGGACACCAATGAGTGGTGGGACATTGAGGATCAGGATACAGATGAGGAAATGGTCCATCTGTATCCAAGTCAATACTTCTGTTTTCTCAGGTTGTTAAGGGTCCAGTGGGAATACTGTAATGACTCGTCCGTGTTTGACCCAAAGGGATAAACATCCTTGAGGGTTTTGTTTATTTTAATTGCTGGGATTAAGCCTCTGTGCTCTTAGCTCGGCTTCTGACTACTCTTTGACACTTCGTTACTGTACTTTGTTCCCTCCTGGCTTAAACTCGGCTCGTTGACTATGTATTTGTGTAGGTTTATTTATTGTTAGTTTTGTGTGCCTCCAGGTTTTCCCGACCTTTGTCAGTTTTTTGTAGTTTATTGTTTTGACTGGGACTGCTCATCACTTATATAGGAAGGGACCGACACCGTGGTTGTGGACCCACTTCCTAGCGCGGGTGCGCAAGTAGGCTGAGACAGAGGGAGTGGGCAAGTTCAGGGCTGGACTCTATCCCTGCCCAATGTGGCATAAGCTTTTGATTCCTTTGAACCACCTTTACTGATTTTCTTGTCTGTCCCACTCTGGACTGATATTTCTCAGGTGTGCATTTAGTGTGCATTTAGTGTGCCAGTGCAGCATCCATTATATGGTTTGATGAAGCAACTCCGAAAATTTATGTATGTAAAAAACATTGTAAAAAATTGCCCTTTTGAATGATTACTAGATAAGGGCAGATGGTAACAAGGAGTTAAACCCATTCATTTACATTAATATACACTTTATTTTCTACCTCTGGTGGACAGCATTACTGTAGTTAACCTTTTGGAATTCAGCAGAATCTTCTAGTAAATAAGTTGGGTTACTGTACTTAGCTCCCTATATAAGTATAGCTTTCCCAGGCCACATTGTCTCTATACCACATGGTTTTTGGGGGTTAGTTGTTTCAAAAATTGTGGAATTACAAGTTTGAGCATAGTTGCTAAAACTTACCAGGACCACGTGCACCAGTACAGGCTACTGCGCAAAGGACTACAAATATCCTGACTAAGGACTTTACCCTGACCTAAAGCACGTACTACTTATTTTTTAATTCTGTTTTTGTTTTACAATCTTTTTATTGGGTTTTCAAAACATAAACATAACAGACATTTATAACATAGAGTTAAACAGTCATGACATCTCTTACATGGGGGGATCCGTCACATAATATAATATACATGCATATTACAAGGATATTATTGCAAGATTATGCGTATGCGACAATCAACCCTTCAATAGTAAGTTATGTAGAACAACAAGGAACTATCGAGTCCAAGGTAGGAGGGGGTAAGACTGAGGGGGTAACAATTTCAGGGCCCCTTAGCAATCTGTGCCTGCAGTCAGGCCAGACAAATGTATCTTTGTTGGGAGCAAACCTACATTACTTTTCAAGCCTTTTAAGTAGAGTTTCCATCTCAGGAACTGCTCAACTGAATGTGTACATTCCTCATGGGTTAACTTCTTCAGTAACATCTGCCAACGCAAATATTGTTGTTGGAACTACTTAAGATATGGGTCTCCATTATGGAAGAGGTTTAGTAAAAGTCATCTGTTATGCTGCAACACCCTTTAAGTCCTGGTTTCTTCGTTTCTATGGCACACATAACATCAAGGGCCAGCTCGGGCTGACATGCTGGGCATCTGGTGAATCCAACAGTGGACCCCTGAGCCCAAATATGGACATCCCTGTTTAAGAGCTCCAGGCCTGACATCAACTTCTGCCACAACTTCGTTGCACACTTCATATTTCTGCCTGTCATGTCAGTCCCTGTATCCATATAGTAATCACCAAGGTTACTGTACAGACACAGTGATCTAAAATTACAGGCAGCAATTTCAGTGTATAAAGAAATTGGGCCCGTTACCGCGTTCTCCTCCCTGGCGGCTTTTTTTCTGCTGTGTACAGTATGTAACAGCTCAGGAGTCAGGACAGAGAGGGATAGGGAGGGCAGAGAGAGTCTGCAGGTGGCAGTGGGGGGCTGGGAGAAGGAAGAGAATTTGGAGATTTTCTTACCCTTGGTGACAGAAAATATGGATTTTATAAAAGACAGGAGGTGAGCATTATGCAGTTCTCTCTTTACTGCAGAAAGTTAGCAGTTAACATTAAAATGTTTTTAAGCAATAAATGAGAAGAAAAACTGCACAGTGTACAACAAGAAAGACGTGATCTCAAATATGGTCTGTTGCTAAGGTCAATCCCCAGCATAAAAATGTATACAATGGGGGATGCCTGCAGCAGACTACAAGTGCAACAATGGTATCCTACACCAGAAAAACGGTGTGGATGTGTAAAAATAGGAGAATGGTAGAATGGTAGAAAGAGATTGCCGAACTATGTAGGTTTAAAGTTCGGTAAGCCTTACCTGAATCAAAAGAGGCTGACAAATAGGTTAAGATTTGAGAGATAGGTGCAAGTATGGGATCCAAATCCCGTTGTATGCACCAATCAGACCAGAGTTTCTATGCTGATTGATAGGCGATCCTGGTACCTAGAATGCAGGCTTCAGAGAAGATATTTCTAGTTGTTTGAGAAAACTCTGACTCAAGGTTGGCTGACCTGATATTAACCATGCAACTAGAAGCAGTTGTCATAAGAGGATGAGAGGATTATGATTCGCTAAAGGGTCTGATAACAGATGAGGGCATTCCCGGATAATCTATGGACATACTCAGAAGTTGGGGAAACCAGGATTGTGTTGGCCAATAAGGGGGTTATTAGGACTATTGTTGATTTCTGGATAGAAACCTGAAATAGAACTCTGTGAATGAGGATGAACGGAGGAAATTCATAAAGACTTTGTGGTGACCAAAATTGGAGGAGAGCATCCACTCCTAGGGCTTCCAGGTCTGGACGCCAACTGAAAAATAGGTGAAGTTGGAGATTGAAGCAGGTGGCGAAGAGGTCCAGATGCAGAGGTCCCCATAGTTTCCAGTCACTGGCATCAGTTAGATAGCGAGAGTTCCAATCTTTGTTGGAGAGACCCGGAAGGTATTCCGCCTTCAAAGTAATATTCCTGTTGAGACAAAATTGCCAAAGGTCTTTGGCGATTTTGCAAAGGAGATCTGATTTTGTGCCTCCCAGACGATTTATATATTGTACTGCAAAATTATTGCCTCTTCAAAGCAAAAAATCCTGCTTAAAGCTCTAAACAGTTGATATGGAGAGGAGATTCCGTAGGGGACCATTTGCCTCCTGTAGAGAGGTAGCCGTAATGAGCGCCCCATACCTTTTGAGACTCGCACCCGATTCAAAAATCAGATCCGTATTGGAATGAAACATTTTTTGATATTCCAATCTTGGATGTGATGGAGCCACTAAAGATGCTCTTCTTTCACTTTGTAAGAGGGCTGGATTTGATCTGAATACCATAGGCCTTCTCGTAACTGTTGAATCTTCAACCATTGGAGGGCTCTGTAATGGAGCGGGGCTGGGAAAATCGCTTGGATGGAAGGTGAAATAAGTCCTACAATTCGAGCTATAGTGAGCTAGATGAATAGAGGATGCCATGATTAGGATATCGTCCTTGAGATCTTAGAATAGCCACCACTGTTTTTAATAGTTTTGTAAACACAAAGGGGCTGAAGAAAGTTCGAATGAAAGGCGTATGAATGCTCATTTCACATCTTTCCATATGAATTGGAGCCAGTGTTGGGAAGAATGGTGAATGGGTACTGTTTGATAGGCATCCTTTAAATCGATTTTGATCAACCAATCGGCTTTCATTAACCCCTTAAGGACGCAGCCCATTTGGGCCTTAATGACGCAGTCAATTAAATTTTTACGTTTTTGTTTTTTCCTCCTCGCCTTCAAAAAATCATAACTCACAGACTCCACAGACTAGTATGAGGGCTTGTTTTTTGCGCGACCAGTTGTCCATTGTAAAGCCATCACTCACTTTACCATAAAATGTATGGCGCAACCAAAAAAATACTATTTGTGTAGTGAAATTAAAATGAAAACCGCAATTTTGTTAATTTTGGAAGGTTTTGTTTTCACGCCGTACAATTTACGGTAAAAATGTGTTCTTTATTCTTTGGGTCAATACGATTAAAATGATACCCATGATTACATACTTTTCTATTACTGTTGCGCTTAAAAAAATCGCAAACTTTTTAACCAAATTAGTATGTTTAAAATCCCCCTATTTTGAAGACCTATAACTTTTTCATTTTTCCGTATAAGCAGCGGTATGAGGGCTAAATTTTTGCGCCGTGATCTGTACTTTTTATTGATACCATATTTGCTTATATAGAACTTTTAATCCATTTTTTATAAAAAAAAAAAATTGGGAATAAAATGTTATAAAAAAACATCTATTTTGGACTTTTTTTTATTTTTACATTCACGCCGTTCACCGTACGGTATCATTAACATTTTATTTTAATAGTTCAGATATTTACGCACGCGGCAATACCAAATATGTATATAAAATATTTTTTTAACACTTTTTGGGGGTGAAATAGGGAAAATGGGACAATTTACGTTTTTATTGGGGAGGGGGTTTTTCACACTTTTTAACTTTATTTTTTTACTTTTATTTTTACACTATAATAGTCCCCATAGACAATCACTCGATTGCTAATCCTGTTCAGTGCTATGTATAGGACACAGCACTGATCAGGGTTATCGGTCATCTTCTGTTCTGGTCTGTGGGAAGGCAAATCAGAGCAGAAGACTCCGGGAAGGCAGCGGAGGCATGTGAGGGGACCTTCGGCTGCCGTGCTGGATGATTGGATCACTGCGGCAGCGCTGCGGGCGATCCGATCATCCATTTTAGTGACCGCGATGCTGCAGATGCCGTGATCTGTATTGATCACAGCATCTGAGGGGTTTAATGGCAGACATCCGCGGGATCACGGGTGTCCGCCATTATGGGCGGGTCCCTGGCTGCGATCAGCAGCCGGGACCTGCCGCGCATGATTCGGGTATCGCTCCAATGCTCGCGGTTATGCTTAGGACGTAAATGTACGTCCTGGTGTGTTAAGTACCACCTCACCAGGACATACATTTACGGCGCTCGTCGTTAAGGGGTTAAAAGATCTCTGAGGAGATGATGCCTTCCATCTTGAAGTGAGGATATATCACAAAATTGTTGAGATTTTTCAGATTGATTACAGGGCAAAAGCCACCATCTTTCTTTTTTTTACTAAAACAGGTTACTGACAAAACCTGGAGATTGGAGTGGTACTTGGATTATGGCATTTTAGGTAGAAAGTTATTTTCTGATCTTTCAGAGGGTCTGATCTTTCTTTGAAAAATAAATTGGATGAGCTTGATGGGTTTGAAATGGAATGGAAATTAACTCTATCTGATAACCTTGAATTGTGTTGAGAATCCAGTGATCGGAAGATATCGTCTCCTAAGCTGGGAAAGAATGATGGAAAAATTGATCTATCTTGAGCTTGGTAAGAACCTCTGTATTGGGGACGAAAATGGGTTGTGCAGCCAGGAAAACATCCCCTATTTTTACCGGCCCGATCAAAAACCTTACTGGGGAAAACTTTTTTCAAGGAAATTTGCGCCTTGTCTAAAGAGGAAAACAATCCAACATATTTGGATATTTCTTTTATAATTTGGTCCCCAAATATAAAACCCTCCGTAGGGTAGGGGTAGAAGATTGGAAGGAGGCAAGGTTTGTTAGTTGTGGGTCCAGTTTTAGTAAGATGGACCTTTTCCGCTCTGTACAAAAAGAGTCATTAATACCTCCGAAGAGGCAGATAGCCCTTTGGGCCCAACCTCTCATGGTAGGTACGTCAATAGGTGTGTCGGTGACCGCAGCATTCTCTGAAAGTTCTAATATTTTAGTAGGTGGTCCCAGTAGGTCTAAGAATTTATCCTGGCATAGGGTAAAACTGCAATCAATACTCTTTTTAGGGTTTTTGCCAGATTTTTGGATATACTTTACCAGTATAGGGTCTAACTCTGGGGTTTGTGCTGCATTCATAGATAGCGTTGTCTTGGGCACTCGGCCCATAATTTATTTCTAGATTTTTTGTCTAGACTTTTCCGAATCCAATAGGAGATGGCCTCTCTACTTGGGGGTTTGGAGTCCATTCCCCAGAGCAGGGAAGCTTAATAAGAGCAGGGTCAAAAAAGGGGACTTCCAAACTGTCTAATACAGTTAAGCCTGAAAATTAGGCATCATCATATGAAGAATTACCGCCCTCTGATGTATTAAGGTTAAAAGAGGGGTAATTGGAATCAAAATCATCAGAATAGTCATAATTTTCGTCATCATCATCAGAATCTTTCATGTGAGAGCCTTCAATATATGAGTCCTCTTGGATCTTTTAGAGGCTTTATTAACCCGAATATCACAGACCTCCTCTCGGGTATAGGGTATAGGATGCAACGTAGTGGCATCTGTAATATAGCTGCGAGATGTATGCGTGCCGTCATAGTTTTCCGGACCCATTTCTCTAATAGTAGGTTTTTCATGTGTGAGAGAAATATAGTCATCATTATTCGTATGCCTCTTTTTTGATAGACTCTTTTTGTGGTAAATAGTCTGGGCCAGTGCCATAGAAACAGATTTTAACACAGAATCGTGCATAGAGGCTATAGCATTGTTAACAGCAGTTGTACCTGAGCATGATACTGACTGGTCTACCAGTTCTTGTATTTGTATTTGCTCATCTAATACATATACAGATTCTTGTGGTTTTGATTTTTCAGAAGACATGACTTTGTCTTAGTATGAATATATATAAATAATTAATCAAATAATATAATATTTAACTAATAATAAATTTGCTGAACAGAATATAATTCAAGAATGAGTCAACTATTTGAATGGGATTAGTGTGATCTGAAATATTTATGTCCAAAACTAATAATGAAAATAATATTCTGAAGAAGAATAATTAATTAAAGTAAAAATTTGCAAAGGCTGATATATACTATTATATTGCCCCAAAAGGACAATAACAACAATAAAGGGTAATGAGGAGGACTTCACCGCAGCTCTAGTCTGACAGGAGTTGTGCTGTGACTTGCAGAGAGGGCGGGAAGAGGAGATGGCAAGCTGAGGACCAACTGCCCAGGTATCGTGAGAACATGCAAAAGAGTGAACAGAGTTAAGGATTACCTGGCAAATGTAGTAAGAAAAGAGTGTGTAAACGTTTATATGGAGGTTAAAAGATATAGGTCAGGGAAAACAGTTGGCGTATAATAAACAAAAAAGGGGGGTATATATGTATGTATGAAAATTAAGTATGAATGTTTATTGTATATAGAAATTGTATTGAAAGTACAATGTAGAGATTACCGCATTTATCGGCGTATAACACGCATTTTTTAGGCAATTTTTTTTTGCCTAAAGTCTATCTGCGTGTTATATGCCAATAAGCCGCTGCAGTTCAATGATTTAAAGCGGGCGCTTTAAATCAGTGAACTGCAGCGGCTTTTGCAGGTCCAGAGACCTGTCGTCGCTGCACAATTCTCTGCCCCTGCCTATCCTGGGGTTCAGAGACTGCCTCCCCCAACCCCGGTTTTATAATTACCTGTTGCCGGGGTCGGGTCTGCACTGCTTCTGGCTCCGGTGTGGCGTCTCTTGCATCGTTGCTATGCGCTGCGCAATGACGAGTGACGTTGCGTTGAATATGTCACTCGTCATTGCGCCTCACAGCCCATAGCAACGACACAGGAGACACCACACCGGAGCCAGAAGCAGCTCGGACCCGACCCTGGCAACAGGTAATTATAAAACTGGGGATGGGGGAGGCAATGGGGCAGCGGCGCCGGCAATGGAGCAGCAGCGCCGATAGCCAGGGGGAGAGAAGCGGCACCAGCAATGGGGCAGCGGCGCCAATAGCCAGGGGGAGAGAAGCGGCGCTGGCAATGGGGCAGCGGCGCAGATAGCCAGGGGGAGAGAAGCGGCGGCAGCAGGGCTCTAGACCCCAGGAAAGGCAGGGGGAGAGAAGCGGGCAGCGACAGCCTCTCTCCCCTGCCTTTCCTGGGGGCTTCTGCGGGGTCAGAAACAGTGTATCAGGGTATACACATGCACACACATGCACCCTCATTTTACCAAGGATATTTGGGTAAAAAACTTTTTTTACCCAAATATCCTTGGTAAAATGAGGGTGCCTGTTATAGGCCGGTGCATGGTATACCCTGCTAAATACGGTTTACTGTAAATAACTGAATAAACTATTACAGAGATATTTATCTGTCACCAGCAGTAAAGAAAGAGGAAGTTACCTCATTTACACTCCTTTTATAACATGGGAGACACTCTGATTGGCTGTTATTAATATTTAGCATGTTTGTGTACACCGTACTATCTACGTTTTTCTTCTCATTTATTGTTTAAAAAACTTTTCATGTTAACTACTAACTTTCTCCAGTAAAGAGAGAACTGCATAATGTGAGGCCTTCTGTCTTGCTATAAAATCCTTCTCACAGCACCACAACATGGAGACCTCCCCGGAGTGTTTATGAAAAAGTAATTTTCTTTGTGTGTATAAAAAGTATATGAGGGGGGATTTATCATTGGATGTACACTACACTGATTTTGTTGTGTATGGCTACGTTCACACTGCCGGCTGTCTCCAGCAGTGTGAAGACCGTTGTTTTAGGATCGAGAAAAGCCGGAGAAAAAATAGTGCTTGCACCATCTTTTTCTCCGATATTCCTCTCCAAAAATAACGGCTGCTATTGAATACAATACAAAAAGAAGAAGTTTGACGTCCGAAATTGCCAGAGCATATCGGCAGTGTGAAAGGGGCCTATGCTGGGTGCATAATTTGGTGCAGTTCAGTGGTTGCGCTGTTTCAAAGCACCCTTTGATGTAGACATTTTCTGAAGCACATTTACAGTAGAGCACTTTATGGTTACTTATTTTTGCAGTGGTCAAGAATTTTTGGGGGGAGATTTAACAAAACCTGACCAGAGGAGAAGTTGCTGAGTTGCCCATAGCAACCAATCAGATTGCTTCCTTCATTTTTCACAGGCCTTTTCAGAAATGACAGAAGCAATCTGATTGGTTGCTATCAGCAACTAAGCAACTTTTCCTTTGGGCAGGTTTGATAAATCTCACCCTTGGGGTCTATCTCACTACTCCAGCCAACTGTGACAACTTATACTTTTCCCACTCTGGAACAAGTGGGACGGCAAGTGTCAGCATACTTGAAGAATACAATCCATTTATTAAACACTAAAACAATGTTTCAGCTACAATGAGCCTTGTCTTCAAGTGCTGTCTTTCTCCAACTTATTTTGTGTTAAAGGGGTACTCCGGTCGAAAACTTTTTTTTTGTATTTTTTTTTTTTATTTTTTTTTAATCAACTGCTGACAGAAAGTTAAACAGATTTGTACAATACTTCAATTTAAAAATCTTATTCCTTTAAGTACTTATCAGCTGCTGTATACTACAGAGGAAGTTGTGTAGTTATTTTCTCTCTGACCACAGTGCTCTCTGCTGACACCTCTGTCCATGTCAGGACCTGTCCAGAGTAGGAGCAAATCCCCATAGCAACCCTATCCTGCTGTGGACAGTTCCTGACATGGACAGAGGTGTCAGCAGAGAGCATTGTGGTCAGACAGCAAAGAAATTCTAAAAGAAAATAACTTCTTGTGGAGCATACAGCAGCTGATAAGTACTGCAAGGGTTAAAATTTTTATACAGAAGTAAATTGCAAATCTGTATCTGGCACCAGTTGATTTAAAAGAAAAAAAAATTCCACTAGAGTATCCCTTTAACCCCATAAGGACACAGCCCATTTTGGCCTTATAGGACTACTCCATAGCAAAACATCTTATCCCCTATCAAAAGGATAGGGGATAAGATGTTAGATCGCAGGGGTCCCGCTGCTGGGACCTCTGCGATCTCCTGGCCAGCAGCAGCAGCATCTGGAACACGGGAGCGTGGAGCTCCCGTGTTCGTGATGTCACACCACGCCCTCTCCATTCATGTCTATAGGAGGGGGCGTGATGGCTTTTGATAGGGGATACGATGTTTTGTGCCGGAGTAACCCTTTAAGGACGCAGCCAATTTTATTTTTTCTATTTTAATTTTTTCCTCCTCACCTTCTAAAAATCATAACTCTTTTTATATTTCCATCCACAGACAAGTATAAGGGCTTGTTTTTTATGCAACCAGTTGTCCTTTTTTAATTACATCACTCATTTTACGAAAAAATGTATGACGAAATTATAAAAATACTATTTGTGTGGGGAAATTGAAAAGAAAACTGCTAAATTTTATTTTTGTATTATTTTGCCATACATTTTAAGGTAAAATGAATTTTACCATAATTTTTCGTTTACCAGAAGTTTTCGTTTCCATGCCTTACAATTTATGGTAAAAATTACATGTTTTCTTTATTATGTGTGTCAATACGATTAAAAGGGTACTCCGGTGAAAACCTTTTTTCTTTTAAATCAACTGGTAGCAGAAAGTTAAACATATTTTTAAATTACTTCTATTAAAAAATCTTAATCCTTCTAGTACTTATTAGCTGCTGAATGCTACAGAGGAAATTCCTTTCTTTTTGGAACACGGATGACATCATGAGCACAGTGCTCTCTGCTGACATCTCTGTCCATTTTAGAAACCATGCATAGCACATGCATAGCAAGTGTATGCTAAGGGCAGCATGGTGGCTTAGTGGTTAGCACTGCTGCCTTGCAGTGCTGGGGACTTGGGTTCAAATCCCACTAAGGACAACAATAAAGAAAGTGTTGTTTTTATTATAATAACATCAGCAGAGAGAACTGTGCTCGTGGCGTCATCAGAGAGCATTCCAAAAAGAAAAGAATTTCCTCTGTAGTATTCAGCAGCTAATAGGTACAGGAAGGATTAAGATTTTTTAATAGAAGTAATTTGCAAATATGTTTAACTTTCTGCCACCAGTTGATTTAAAAGAAAAAAGGTTTTCACCGGAGTACCCCTTTAAAATGATACCCATGATTACATACTTTTCTATTATTGTACCGCTTTAAAAAATCTCAAACTTTGAAACCAAATTAGTGCATGTAAAATCTTTCTATTTTTACAACCTATAACTTTTTAGTTTTTCTGTATAAGCAGTGGTATGAGGGCTCATTTTTTGCATATATGAGACTTTAAATTAATTATTTTTTCATTTTTTGGGTAATATTATATGACAAAAAAGCAGCAATTTAGACTTTTTTTTTCACGTTTATGCCTTTCACCATACGGGATCAATAACATTATTTTTTGATAGTTCGTACATTTACGCATGCGGTGATATCAAATATGTTTATTAATTTATTTGTTTTACACTTTCTGGGGGTAAAATGGGAAAAAGGGACAATTTACATTTTTATTGGGGGAGGGGATTCTAAATTTTTTTACTTTTTTTTTTTTTACACTTTAATAGTCCCCATAGGGGACTATTTATATCAATCATTTGATTGCTATTACTGTTCAGTGCTATGCATAGGGCATATCACTGATCAGTGTTATCGGTGATCTTCTGCTTTGGTCTGCTCGATCTCAGACCAGAGCAGAAGACCCCTGGAGACGGACGGAGGCAGGTGAGGGGACATCCGTCCACCACTGTGGATGATCAGATCCCTGCGACAGCACCGCAGGCGATCCGTTCATCCATTTTGCTGACTGCACTGCCACAGATTCCATGATCTATATTGATCACGGCATCTGAGGGGTTAATGGTGCACATGAGCACTATCGCTGATGTCCGCTATTACCGAAACAGCCAGATAACAGCCGGAACTTGCCGTGCATGACACATGTACCACTTCGGTGCTCGCGGTCATGAACATGACATAAATGTACGTCCTGGTGTGTTAAGTACCAGGGCACTAGGACGTACATTTACGTCCTGTGTCGTTATGCGGTATACATCTAAACAGAAAGCAATGATCAGCAGGGCCCAGACACCACCAGGATGGTGGTTTCTGGGTCTTGCTGATCATTGCTTTCTGTAACTTAATTTTTATGTGAGTGTGAGCATGTGTAACCCACTTAAAGGGGTACTCCGGTGGTAAATTTTTTTGACTATATGGCATCTTCTTTGTACGTTTTGTTTTTTGCAATATACATGTGTTATATATGTTTTGGCAGCATGTGTGTGTGTTTTTCTTACCTGTTTGTTGGGCAGGAAGTTCTGTAGTTCAGAGTGTTTTCTTTTACTGTTGTCCACAGTTCTGAGTCTGTTGTGGACAAGATGTCACAGCCAAGCCCCCTCATCTCATCCAGCTGAGTACACAGCTCCTCACCTCCCCTCCCCCCTGCTCTGTATTCTAAGGACGCAGGTCTGTACAGGAGAAAGACCTCACAGAGAAGATAAGTGTTATCTGAAGGGGAGGATGAGAAGGTGCACGGGCTGGGGATGTATAGACTGTAGGGGAATAAATCTCATACTGGGAATGATCTCTATGGGGGAAATTGATCAAAACCTGTGCAGAGGAAAACTTGCCCTGTTGCCCATAGCAACCAATCAGTTTGCTTCTTTCATTTTTCACAGGCCTTCATAAAAATAAAAGCAGCAAGCTGATTGGTTGCTATGGGCAACTGGGCAAGTTTTCCTCTGCACAGGTTTTGATAAATCTCCCCCATATGTGAAGGGGGAGGGGGGGACTCCTGAATGACACATGCTGGGAGTTGTAGTCCCTGTTGTGTGTGTGTGTGTATGCTAGTGTTTACAAACCAGTGTGCCTCCAGCTGTTGCAAAACTACAACTCCCAGCATGCCCTGACAGACTTTGGGTATGCTGGGAGTTGTAGATTTGCAACAGCTGGAGTTACACTGGTTGGGAAACACTGTTCTAGCCTATTCAGCATACACATCATGTTACACCAGTGTTTCCCATCCAGTGTGCCTCCAGCTGTTGCAAAACTACAACTCCTAGCATGCCCAAAGGTTGTCAGGGCATGCTGGGAGTTGTAGTTTTGCAACACCTGGAGGCACCCTGGATGGGAAACACTGGTGTATGCCCTATAGAGGTGTGGTGAACTACAACCCCCAGGAGACTACAGAGGCAGCATGCTGGTGTGGTGTTATACCACAGACTGAAGACTACTGAATAACACATGCTGGGAGTTGTAGTCCCTTTTGTGTGTGTATGACAGTGTATCCCAACCAAGGCTGATTATATTAGTGTGCTGTGTATAAGGGGGCTGACCCGGGAAAATAGTAGGATGGGTAAAGGGCGGAACAAACAAACAAAAAAAAGGAGCCGCCCCAAACCAGCAAGGCATGTGGCATGCTGGGATTTGTAGTTTTCAGCACAGCAGGAAACCCGAAATAGAAGCAAAGATAGGAAAACAAAGTGGGGGATTAAAAGACAACAAGGAACAGAAATAGAGTAGGCTAAACAACAAGAATAGAAATGAAACAAAACAAATAGGGTAAATCACAAACAGAAAAACACTTTGAACAATGGAGTACCCCTTTAAGTAAGAGAAGTTCAATTTTATTGGAGTTTCCTATTAAAAATCTGTTCATGATAAATTCTGCAGTATCAATGACCATTACAAAGCTGCTGGAAAGTCTTTGAAATGTAAAAAATTTTGAATTCTCCTATCTTATCAGTTATTTACATTAATATTAATGCGCTGATGTCCTCTTCCTTACACAATAACTCTACTTACTTTTTGGTTCAAGGAGCTTTGACATTGGTTTTGCCATAGGTGCTTTTTCATCTATCTCTTCCTCTTGCCCTCTGCAAGAACTTTTTAACATCTGATAATTTTTTTTATACTTGTTCTTGACTTTTAAGACCATGGAAGAAACTAAGGATTAATCTTTTATGAATTTCACAGTGGAAGGCCAATGGATGCCAACGATAGCTGTGCAGCTAGAGGATTTAGCAGAATCATTTCACGTTGCTCCAGGGATAAATCCTTCTTTATACTGTTCACAGCTGGTTCATATCTACACATCTAAAACATTCCTTGTTCAGTATATGCTTATTAATTTATAGGCCGATAACCAGCACTGTATAGTTCTAATTTTAGAGCATAGTAGAGTTTCTGTTTGTAATTCATCCATAATAATTAATTTTCCACATGTGAATGTGACAGCATTGACAGCTTAACAAAGATTTGCTAAATCACTCACCAGAAATTTGGATCTTCTAAGCTGCAATGGGTTTGGCATTTGTAAGACTGAGGTGACGAGTTTAAAGAGAATCTGACACCCTGTTCACCCACCCTAAAATGGGTGAACAAGGTGTCAGCTTTACAACGGGGGCTCACTTACTTAAATCCGTTGAGTATATGCAGAGTTCTGGCATTGTAAACATTAGTTGCACTTCTATCTAGAGCCAGCTCACCCAGCTCCTATGCCTCCTCCATATTCTCCATCTGCCCCGTCCCCTTCAATAAGCATCTAATAAAGTCCGTGGGTGAGCGCACCAAGAGCAGAGTGCTTACCTGCAGCATTCATTAGCATAATAATGACTGGGACGGGGCAGACAGAGAATATGGAGGAGGTAGGAGAGCTAGGTGAGCTGACGCCCAGCCTCCAATGCACACTGAATATCAACGCAGCAGGAAGTTTACAATTCCAGAATTTAATGGATTTAAGTAAGTGACCCCCCCCCCTTTGTAAAGCTGTTCACCCACACTATAACCCAGTATATTGGGTTTAGTGCAATTGAACACGGTGTCAGATTATCTTTAACATATCCTTCTACTCCCCCCTCCTCGAAATCTCCACAAGTAGATATGGACTTTTAGGCTAGGTTCAGACTACGGAATCTCCACCTGCAATTTTGCTTTGAAATTGCAGGAGGAAATTTCCGCTTTCTAAAATGTATAGTGTAGTGAATGATTTTCCGTTCACAAATTCACACTTCGGAATTTGTGAAGTGGAATTTGTGAATGGACAGTCCGCTTGGAAATTTCCGCCTGAGGAAAGGCAGTGCTCTTTCTTCAGGCGGAAATCCGCGCGGAACACATTGCAGTCTATTGGAGACTGCAGTGTCTGCGCGGTCCTAGTGCCGACTGATTCAGTCGGCGCTGGCCGCACTCGGAATCTCCGGGTGGAAATTTTCTGCCTGGAAATTCCGTAGTCTGAACCTAGCCTTACAGTGTGATTCCTAAATTGTGATCCCTAGAATTGGGCCAGAAAACAATAGCCTAGTCCGAACAGTGCCAAGAATCATTACTAAGAATGTGGTCAAAATGCAACAAGCTGAAGGACGAGTCAGGGATCAGAGCCAGGAGTAGTAGAATAGATACCTATCAACATATAAAAGGTGCAGACTATGAGCAGAATCTGGGAACAATGGTGAAAGTAAGGATTGTCAGGCAGCAACTTTTCCACTCTCCCCATTAAAGGGGTTATCCTGGAATAGAAAAACACAGCTAATTTATTTTAAAAACAGCTCCATGTCTGTCCCCAGGTTGGGTGTGGTTTTACAACATGGCTCCATTCACTTCAATGGAACTGATCTGCAGAACCACACCCAACCTGGAGACAGAATGGGAGCAGTTTTTAAAAGAAAGTTGCTCTGTTTTTCTATTCCTGGACGACGTCTTTAAAGGGGGTTTCCAAGAAAATATAATGTGTTGTTTACTGCATTCCTGTTTAAAAAAAAAAAAAAAAATCTGGCTTACTTACCTTTCGATCCTCACTCTGGTTCTTTTTATTCTTTTTAAAAACCCAATCTCCAATCAGCCAGAAGTTCAAAAAAACAGGAGTGCAGAAAGAACCTGAAGATCTGACAGCTGCAGCGCTGCAGGATCAAGCAAGGTAAGTATGCCAGCTTTTGTTTTTTTAAAGCACAGGGATGTAGTAAACAACATATACTCTTGAAGATTCACAATTTTTGCTGAACTGAAGAGTACATGTTTAAATGGGGATTGGAAGGGACAGCTATCTGGAGTGTATAACCAGCTTTAGAATCTGCCCAGTAAATAGGCTGCACTCAAATTTCATATATAGGTTTAAAATGTATGTCTGCTCTTCTATAATAACTGAGAACATTGGAATACACTTCCAGAGCATTTCTCTCTCCATTTTCCCTTCCAGTGTATTGTCCTTATTAACATATATGTAAATATAACTTACATATAAATATTCATTACTCAGTAAGTTTGTAGTATGTTGACAGTATCTAAACAACAGAAATTAAATCATATTTGTTCGTAGTGTTAAAATGAAATATTCTGCAAAAAAATTCTGAATTAACAAGCACAAATATAAAGTTTTCTGACTGTAATTTTTCAGCTTTATTTCTTGAAACTTAAAGGGAACAGAAACCGTTTACATTAAAGCTAGGCATATTTCTGAAGTCTCTCTGAATTCCTAATGTCTTTCCTAAAATATATTTGCTTTTTCCATCAAGCAGATAAAGCCATTTTCTTCAAATTGGTTGCAGACAACTGTTAACATTGGCCCAGTTCTTAGCAGAAAGAGTTTTTTGAGTACCATATTTTTTATTCATTTCGACTTTTATATAATTGATGTCTTAAAAAACTGTGTAAGATAACAAAAAATTGTAAGCTTAAAGAATTTCATAATGTAGATTTGAAGTGTATTTTGCACAGTAAATATTAGAATAGACAATACAGTTGTTTATTAGGATGTTGCAAAAGGTATCAGAGTAGCAGCTGCTAGAGAATAGGGAACTTACAGTAAATTTGATTCGTCACAAACTTCTCGGCTCGGCAGTTGACTTTTCCTGCATAAATTAGTTTGGTTTTCAGGTGCTCCGGTGGGCTGGAAAAGCTGGATATAGTCCTAGGAAAGAGTCTCCTAGAACTGTATCCACCTTTCCCAGCCCACGGGAGCACCTGAAAGCTGAACTAATTTATGCAGTCATCTACTTCAATTTAATTTCATTAATTTTTTCATTAATATTTCATTAATTTCATTAATTTTTCATAATTTTTTCATTAATTTTCATTAATTAATTTCATTAATTTCGGCAGTCATCAACTGCCGAACCGAGAAGTTCGGGACAAATCGAATTTACTGTAAGTTTGCTCATCTCTAGTAGCAGCCATTGAGCCCACATGACGTATGGGTAGAACTGAGCAGCTTTGAAGGAACTTCTTTCTTCCTTCCATTTGCTTACAGTGCCATGAAAAAGTTTTTTTTCCCCTATTAGTAACTAAAGATACGTTTTTCCTATTGTTATAGAATACTTTTCTCTTAAATGTTTCCATAATTGCTTTTGTGTAGTCACTTTGGAGGACTTTTGGATATCAACTTCATATTTAAAGTCTTGCCAAAGCATCTGTTACGCCGAGCGCTCCGGGTCCCCGCTCCTCCCCGGAGCGCTCGCAACATCCTCGCAATCGCAGCGCCCCGGTCAGACCTGCTGACCGGGTGCGCTGCGATACCTCTTCCAGCCGGGATGCGATTCGCGATGCGGGTGGCGCCCGCTCGCGATGCGCACCCCGGCTCCCGTACCTGACTCGCTCTCCGTCGGTCCTGTCCCGGCGCGCGCGGCCCCGCTCCTTAGGGCGCGCGCGCGCCGGGTCTCTACGATTTAAAGGGCCACTGCGCCGCTGATTGGCGCAGTTGGTTTAATTAGTGTATTCACCTGTGCACTTCCCTATATAACCTCACTTCCCCTTCCCTTCCTTGCCGGATCTTGTTGCCATCGTGCCAGTGAAAGCGTTTCCCAGTGTGTTCCTAGCCTGTGTTCCAGACCTCCTGCCGTTGCCCCTGACTACGATCCTTGCTGCCTGCCCCGACCTTCTGCTACGTCCGACCTTGCTCTTGTCTACTCCCTTGTACCGCGCCTATCTTCAGCAGTCAGAGAGGTTGAGCCGTTGCTAGTGGATACGACCTGGTTGCTACCGCCGCTGCAAGACCATCCCGCTTTGCGGCGGGCTCTGGTGAAAACCAGTAGCAGCTTAGAACCGGTCCACTAGCACGGTCCACGCCAATCCCTCTCTGGCACAGAGGATCCACCTCCTGCCAGCCGAATCGTGACAGTAGATCCGGCCATGGATCCCGCTGAAAATCCACTGCCAGTTGTCGCCGACCTCACCACGGTGGTCGCCCAGCAGTCGCAACAGATAGCGCAACAAGGCCACCAGCTGTCTCAACTGACCGTGATGCTACAGCAGCTACTACCACAGCTCCAGCAATCATCTCCTCCGCCAGCTCCTGCACCTCCTCCGCAGCGAGTGGCCGCTTCCGGCCTACGACTATCCTTGCCGGATAAATTTGATGGGGACTCTAAGTTTTGCCGTGGCTTTCTTTCACAATGTTCCCTGCACTTGGAGATGATGTCGGACCAGTTTCCTACTGAAAGGTCTAAGGTGGCTTTCGTAGTCAGCCTTCTGTCCGGAAAAGCTCTGTCATGGGCCACACCGCTCTGGGACCGCAATGACCCCATCACTGCCTCTGTACACTCCTTCTTCACGGAGATTCGAAGCGTCTTTGAGGAACCTGCCCGAGCCTCTTCTGCTGAGACTGCCCTGCTGAACCTGGTCCAGGGTAATTTTTCCGTTGGCGAGTACGCCATCCAATTCCGTACTCTTGCTTCCGAATTATCTTGGAATAATGAGGCCCTCTGCGCGACCTTTAAAAAAGGCCTATCCAGCAACATTAAAGATGTTCTGGCCGCACGAGAAATTCCTGCTAACCTGCATGAACTTATTCATCTAGCCACTCGCATTGACATGCGTTTTTCCGAAAGGCGTCAGGAGCTCCGCCAGGATATGGACTTTGTTCGTACGAGGCGTTTTTTCTCCCCGGCTCCTCTCTCCTCTGGTCCTCTGCAATCCGTTCCTGTGCCTCCCGCCGTGGAGGCTATGCAAGTTGACCGGTCTCGCTTGACACCTCAAGAGAGGACACGACGCCGCATGGAGAATCTGTGCCTGTACTGTGCCGGTACCGAACACTTCCTGAAGGATTGTCCTATCCGTCCTCCCCGCCTGGAAAGACGTACGCTGACTCCGCACAAAGGTGAGACAGTTCTTGATGTCAACTCTGCTTCTCCACGCCTTACTGTGCCTGTGCGGATATCTTCCTCCATCTTCTCCTTCTCTACTATGGCCTTCTTGGACTCCGGATCTGCAGGAAATTTTATTTTGGCCTCTCTCATCAACAGGTTCAACATCCCGGTGACCAGTCTCGCCAGACCCCTCTACATCAATTGTGTTAACAATCAAAGATTGGACTGTACCGTGCGTTACCGCACGGAACCCCTCCTAATGTGCATCGGACCTCATCACGAAAAAATTGAGTTTTTGGTCCTCTCCAATTGCACTTCCGAAATTCTCCTTGGATTACCGTGGCTTCAACGCCATTCCCCAACCCTTGATTGGTCCACAGGAGAAATCAAGAGCTGGGGTACTTCTTGTTTCAAGGACTGTCTTAAACCGGTTCCCAGTACTCCCTGCCGTGACCCTGTGGTTCCCCCTGTAACCGGTCTCCCTAAGGCTTTTATGGACTATGCTGACGTATTTTGAAAAAAGCAAGCTGAGACTTTACCTCCTCACAGGCCTTATGACTGTCCTATTGACCTCCTCCCGGGCACTACTCCACCCCGGGGCAGAATTTATCCTCTGTGCCCACATCTTTACCAAACTGGACTTAAGAGGTGCTTATAATCTCATCCGCATCAGGGAGGGGGACGAATGGAAGACTGCATTTAACACCAGAGATGGACACTTTGAGTATCTGGTCATGCCCTTTGGCCTGTGCAACGCCCCTGCCGTCTTCCAAGACTTTGTTAATGAAATTTTTCGTGATCTCTTATATTCCTGTGTTGTTGTGTATCTGGACGATATTCTGATTTTTTCTGCCAACTTAGAAGAACACCGCCAGCATGTCCGCATGGTTCTTCAGAGACTTCGAGACAATCAACTTTATGCCAAAATGGAGAAATGTCTGTTTGAATGTCAATCTCTTCCTTTCCTAGGATACTTGGTCTCTGGCCAGGGATTACAAATGGACCCGGATAAACTCTCTGCCGTCTTGGATTGGCCACGCCCCTCCGGACTCCGTGCTATCCAACGTTTTTTGGGGTTCGCCAATTATTACAGACAATTTATTCCACACTTTTCCACCATTGTAGCTCCTATCGTGGCTTTAACCAAGAAAAATGCCAATCCCAAGTCCTGGTCTCCCCAAGCGGAAGACGCATTTAAACGGCTCAAGTCTGCCTTTTCTTCTGCTCCCGTGCTCTCCAGACCTGACCCATCTAAACCCTTCCTATTGGAGGTAGATGCCTCCTCAGTGGGAGCTGGAGCGGTCCTTCTACAAAAAAATTCTTCCGGGCATGCTGTTACTTGTGGTTTTTTTTCTAGGACCTTCTCTCCGGCGGAGAGAAACTACTCCATCGGGGATCGAGAACTACTGGCCATTAAATTGGCACTTGAGGAATGGAGACATCTGCTGGAGGGATCAAAATTTCCAGTTATCATTTACACCGATCACAAGAATCTCTCCTATCTCCAGTCTGCCCAACGGCTGAACCCTCGCCAGGCCAGGTGGTCGTTGTTCTTTGCCCGTTTTAACTTTGAAATTCATTTTCGCCTGCCGACAAGAACATTAGGGCCGATGCCCTCTCTCGTTCCTCGGATGCCTCGGAAGCAGAGGTCTCTCCGCAACACATCATTCCTCCTGACTGTCTGATCTCCACTTCCCCAGCCTCCATCAGGCAAACTCCTCCAGGGAAGACCTTCGTTTCTCCACGCCAACGTCTCGGGATTCTCAGATGGGGTCACTCCTCCCACCTCGCAGGCCATGGGGGCATCAAAAAGTCCCTGCAACTCATCTCTCGTTTCTATTGGTGGCCGACTCTGGAGACGGATGTTGTTGATTTTGTGCGGGCCTGTACTGTCTGTGCCCGGGATAAGACTCCTCGCCAGAAGCCTGCTGGTCTCCTTCATCCTCTGCCTGTCCCCGAACAGCCTTGGTCACTGATTGGTATGGACTTTATTACTGACCTACCCCCATCCCGTGGCAACACTGTTGTTTGGGTGGTCGTTGATCGATTTTCCAAGATGGCACATTTTATTCCTCTTCCTGGTCTTCCTTCAGCGCCTCAGTTGGCAAAACAATTTTTTGTACACATTTTTCGTCTTCACGGTTTGCCCACGCAGATCGTCTCGGATAGAGGCGTCCAATTCGTGTCTAAATTCTGGAGGGCCCTCTGTAAACAGCTCAAGATTAAATTAAACTTCTCTTCTTCTTATCATCCCCAATCCAATGGGCAAGTAGAAAGAATTAACCAGGTCCTGGGTGACTATTTACAGCATTTTGTTTCCTCCCGCCAGGATGACTGGGCAGATCTTCTACCATGGGCCGAATTCTCATACAACTTCAGAGTCTCTGAATCTTCTGCTAAGTCCCCATTTTTCGTGGTGTACGGCCGTCACCCTCTTCCCCCCCTCCCTACTCCCTTGCCCTCTGGTTTGCCCGCTGTGGATGAAGTAACTCGTGATCTTTCCACCATATGGAAAGAGACCCAAAATTCTCTTTTACAGGCTTCATCCTGCATGAAAAGGTTTGCCGATAAGAAAAGAAGAACCCCCCCCATTTTTGCTCCCGGAGACAAGGTATGGCTCTCCGCTAAATATGTCCGCTTTCGTGTCCCCAGTTACAAACTGGGACCACGCTATCTTGGTCCTTTCAAAGTCTTGTGCCAGATTAATCCTGTCTCTTTCAAACTCCTTCTTCCTCCTTCTCTTCGTATTCCCAATGCCTTCCATGTCTCTCTCCTTAAACCACTCATCATCAACCGTTTCTCTCCCAAACTTGTTTCTCCCACTCCTGTTTCCGGTTCTTCTGACATCTTCTCCGTAAAGGAGATACTGGCCTCCAAGACGGTCAGAGGAAAAAGATTTTTTTTGGTAGATTGGGAGGGCTGTGGTCCTGAAGAGAGATCCTGGGAACCTGAGGACAACATCCTAGACAAAAGTCTGGTCCTCAGGTTCTCAGGCTCCAAGAAGAGGGGGAGACCCAAGGGGGGGGGGCTACTGTTACGCCGAGCGCTCCGGGTCCCCGCTCCTCCCCGGAGCGCTCGCAACATCCTCGCAATCGCAGCGCCCCGGTCAGACCTGCTGACCGGGTGCGCTGCGATACCTCTTCCAGCCGGGATGCGATTCGCGATGCGGGTGGCGCCCGCTCGCGATGCGCACCCCGGCTCCCGTACCTGACTCGCTCTCCGTCGGTCCTGTCCCGGCGCGCGCGGCCCCGCTCCTTAGGGCGCGCGCGCGCCGGGTCTCTACGATTTAAAGGGCCACTGCGCCGCTGATTGGCGCAGTTGGTTTAATTAGTGTATTCACCTGTGCACTTCCCTATATAACCTCACTTCCCCTTCCCTTCCTTGCCGGATCTTGTTGCCATCGTGCCAGTGAAAGCGTTTCCCAGTGTGTTCCTAGCCTGTGTTCCAGACCTCCTGCCGTTGCCCCTGACTACGATCCTTACTGCCTGCCCCGACCTTCTGCTACGTCCGACCTTGCTCTTGTCTACTCCCTTGTACCGCGCCTATCTTCAGCAGTCAGAGAGGTTGAGCCGTTGCTAGTGGATACGACCTGGTTGCTACCGCCGCTGCAAGACCATCCCGCTTTGCGGCGGGCTCTGGTGAAAACCAGTAGCAGCTTAGAACCGGTCCACTAGCACGGTCCACGCCAATCCCTCTCTGGCACAGAGGATCTAGGGGGATTTGTTTCTAAACTGGGTGGTTCCCGAGACACATGTCTTCAGTAGCTCATAAGTAATGGATTAATAGTTTTTTAATAGTAGTAATTTACAAATCTGTTTAACTTTCTGGAGCCAGTTGATATATAAAAAAAAAGTTGTATTCCTGGATAACCCCTTTAAGCAGAGAAGTAGCTGTACACCACCCTATCACCACCATCTTTGACTTATATGATATTTTTTTTGACGGATATCTTCAAAGGGATTGTCTCATCTAAGAATAAAGCCCCTATTATTCACCATATCAAGTTCCAGTGGCAGGTCTTTAGTCTATCAACTTGATGCCTTGTTCCCTATTTCAGGGATTTAATAGGACTATCCACTTTTCGTGCATTTAAGGTACTGTCCTTTGCCTAAGGTTTCCATGTATTTGACTCTGTTCTTGACTCTTAATTCAGCCTCTGACCTTGACATCTCATTTAGTCCACTCCTGCCCCACCCTTCTGATTGTTCGCCAATACCTGTTCATCTACTACTAGTTTTAAAATCATGCACCATTCCTGACTATGCATTCATCTCATTTTAACTACTGCCACCTATCAATGACTGTTTTGGCCATCACAACCTAGATATTTGACTGGAAGAGTCTGTACATCCTCACAGGGCTTAAAAGTCAAGAATGGGGGGACTCCTTACATTTTATACTCCATTCTAGCCAATGCCACACTTGACAAGGGGATCTCCTAATGCTAGGTCTTGACCACCCACCAACCTTCCCTAGAAAAAATGATACACACACTTACTGCTGGCACAAGGCCACAGCAGACCAATTTTATTAAACAATTTAAATATTGTCACAATAAAACCCCATGTATGAACATTATACACGCAAATAACCAATTAACCATACTATTCATAACGTTTTATACCTGTCAGGAGAAGGACTTGAAGGCACAGCTAAAATCAGGGGCCTCCAACTTTACCCCTAACTGTACGTCACTAGGCCAAGGAGCATCAGTTTCAGAGACCCATATCCCTCTCTGAGGCCCCCGTGCCCGCAGGGAATTCACCACCAGGCTGGGTACTGTCCCCATCCCACCTCAAAATCATCTTCTCAGCAGTCTCAATGTCCCCTTGTACCTCCATCTCCCTCCCCTATTACCTCTGCTGCAACAAAGAACAAAGCAATCCAATACAAGGCAGCAAGGACTTCTCACTTTAGCCACAAGCCAACTGTCCCCCCCTGCGCTCCTTGTACCCCCATACATAGCTCCTACTCCTTCTTCACCACTGACCTCCCCTTGACCTACATCAACCTGCCTGCTCGTCTCCCCCTGCCATGTGCCCCTCCACTCTGATCCTCGACATGACAGGGCTTCCGGATCAGCTGTCCTTGTCCTATGTATTAGCTGATCATAAAATATCCAGGCTCTCTAAACCCCCACAGTTATCTGCTGACAAAACATGTGATCACTCATGTAATAGTCACCCCATTTTCGCCAATAAGACTACCAGCCTACGTCCTATAGAGAAATGGAAGGGTTTCATTGGGCTAGTCACTCAAAGACTTCCTCTAATAAATGCGGCTCTGAATTGGACCAAAGATGAATTATTGTTGAGAGATCATTAGTTTCCGATCTCAATGCATATTTATTTAAGTGTTCCCACATCCATAATTTATTATATATGTCTTTCAAACAATTTAGAATAATGCATCTAATTTCTATAGTGTTAATGTGATGTAATTTCTCTACTTTCATTCCACCTTGTAAGCTTGTAACTCAATTAACAAAAAGAACAGAAAGAAAACACAGAAATTAATCTGCAACTGAGTATTACATCATATAAAACAAATTGGTGTACAAAGCATTTCTGGCCCTTGGGCAGTGAAAGGATTATTGGCTCATCATTAAGAAAGCTTCCTGTTTGAAGGTACAGCTAATGTCCTATTATTCCAATGTTTACCTAATGATGAGGCTGTGGAGATTAGATAGGGTGGAGAATTCAATTAACCACGGGATGAGATGAATTTATTGCTGCTTTACATGATTCTTACATTTAAACTTAAACTACTCTATATAGAAAGGCATAATGCATATTGAATAATATACTACAGATAAAGACTTTACTCAAGTGTAAGGAAGTCATATAGTCTACCTGTACTCTTCTAGCAAGTTGATTGACCATGTCTTGCAGAACAAAAAAGGCATCCTGCTTTGTCCTTTCGAAAGAAATGGAACAAGGTTCCTATCTATGGAAACCTTCCATAAGCAAAATTCTTGTTCAGTGATGCCCCCAGTGGCAACGTTAACAATCAACCAGGAATGCCTCTATCATGAATGCAAATGCTAGCCCAGTGTTTCTCATAGACAAAAGTTTTTATAAGAATCATTGTCAATAGAGATGAGTGAATCGAAGCAGATGAACCCAAATTCGTTACAAATTTCAGGATTTATTCGATATGCAATGAATGTGAATATTGCCACGATTCTATTGCGCAAATCGCTTCATTAAACTCCATTTTACAGCGTTCCAGGCTCCAGGACACCTAAAATGGCGGATCAACATGTCATTACATGGGGCAGGGGATGCTGGGAAGGCGGGAATGCGAGGCGGGAAGCGGGGTAGGCGTGATGACCCTGAATCACATGCGGGATGCAGCCTATCAGCATTCATTGACCCCTGTGATGTCACAGCCCTATATAATCGTCAGCCATCTTGCTGCTGCTCATATCATGCCATATACACTGCAGAGATAGGACGGACTATGTGTCTCTGTGTGTTACACAGACACGCTGAATTGATCATACCGCAGCGTTCCACTGCCAACTGCTAGTTACATCAGCGTTGTGGACAGAGAGAAGTGCAGTGCTTGTTGTCACTGAGAAGGATTTTGACGCCAGCCATTAAGCTCTCAGTCACTTCATTCAGCATTTTATCAGAGGGGCAGATAGCTTTTTGTTGCCTCATACATATAAAAAAGCTGCCTGAACTTCATGAACCTTTTCACAGGAGGCAGGAATGATTTTTTAGCGCAATTCTGTGTATTTTTTCCACAAGAAATCCTCTGCTGCTTATACTAGTCTGTATAATCTGTGACATAGTGCAATTTAGGGTTTAGTCCCCCCTTTTTTGTGGTGCTGCATTGTTGTGTCCTGCTGCTGTGCAAAAAGGAGTTTTTTCAGCGGACTGTTGTGCATTTGTCTGCCCTCATACATGTATACCACATACCTACATCAAAGTAGTCTTCTATTTTGTATCTGTAAATCTGTAACAAGTAGTGTTGCTCGCGAATATTCGCAATGCGAATTCGCGAATATAGCACTATATATTCGTAATTATGAATATTTTTTTTATTTTTTATTTTCGTTTACGCAAATTTTCGCATATGCTAATTTTCGCACATGCAAATTTCCGTTTATGCTAATTGTAGCATATGCAAATGTTCGCATACGCGAATTTTCGCATATGCGAACTTTTCGCATATGTGAAAATATAACGCGAATATTACGAATATGCGAATTTAGCGAATATATGACGAATATTCGTCCATATATTCGCGAAATATTGCGAATTCGAATATGGCCTATGCTGCTCAACACTAGTAACAAGTTTAGATAATGGGAAAGTCCAGGAAAAGAAATCACCAGCTGGTGTTTTACGAAAATACGTTTTCAAAGTGTACTGTAGCGCATTTTTCTGCCCTCATATGTGCAAACCACATACCTACATCTAAGTAGTGCACTTTTTTGTATCTGTTAATCTGTAACAAGCCTACATACAGTGAAAGGGCAGGGAAAACTAATCACTGGCTGTTGTTTCATGAAAATACGTTTTCCAAGTGTACTGTAGCGCATTTTATTGCCCTCAAACGTGCATACCACATTCCTACATCTAAGTAGTCTACCATATTGTACCTGTTAATCTGTCAAGGGCCTACATACTGTGAAAGTCAAAAATACAAAAATACAGACTTTTTAATGCATATTGTAGAGCATTTTTCTGCCCTCATCAGTGCATACCACATACGTACATCTAAGTAGTGCACCATTTTGTACCTGTTAATCTGTCAAGGGCCTACATACTGTGAAAGTCCGAGCAATAGTACTCACCGGCTGGTGTTTTACAAAACTTAGAGTTTTTAGGCTCATTGTAGCCCATTTTTCTGCCCTCCTAAGTGCATACCGCATACGTACATCTAAGTAGTGTACTATTTTGTACCTGTTAATCTGTCAAGGGCCTACATACTCTGAAAGGACAGCCAAAAGTACTCACCAGCTGGTGTTTTACAAAAATACAGTTTTTAATGCGTATTGTAGCGCATTTTTCTGCCCTCATCAGTACATACCGCATATGTACATCCAAGTAGTGTACCATCTTGTACCTGTTAATCTGTCAAGGGCCTACATACTGTGAAAGTCCAAGCACTAGTACTCACCGACTGGTGTTTTACAAAAATACAGACTTTTTTATGTGTATTGTAGCGCATTTTTCTGCCCTCATCAGTGCATACCGCATATGTACATCTAAGTAGTGTACCATTTTGTACCTGTTAATCTGTCAAGGGCCTACATACTGTGAAAGTCCAAGCAAAAGTAATTAGAAGTAGAAGGAGTCGGCACTCGCAGCTGTGGTGGGGTGCACATGGACCAGTCGTCATGAAATAGGTATAAAAAATCCCGGCACACACGGAAAGATGCAAAATCACCTTAAGTGTTTATTCACGAATATGCATAGCAGTATAGCAACACACAGGACGTGTTTCGGCCACCTCGTGGCCTTCATCAACTGATCTACCTGTGCATTGAAGTCAGCAGGTATAAATGGGAAGAGGAAGCCATCCCCTTCCGGGTGATAGGTGGAAACACCTGTCATTATACCAGAAGGCGTCTTCACTTTACAGATAATGGGAGGTGTGAATAAATCCAAAAACAATAAACCCACAAAAGACAAATACATAACAAATGAATGCATCAGAATAAACAGTGTCCTATACAATACAACCTGATCTGAGGCCATATAGTGATTCATGAGGAGCCATTCTGACCGTGCTCTATGCTTGGAGAGATATCAACGCTGAATCTACAAAGGAATAAAAAGTCATTAAAAAAGGGGAAAAAAAATATATATATATATACAAAAGTATCATTTATAGAATCTGGCTAAGTTCAAAGTCTCGATTGAGGCCCCTGGGTTCTAAAGTGTTCAAACGATTAATCCAAAAAGCGTCTTTCTTGAGTAATAGTTTTTTGATGTTACCACCCCTACGTGGTTTCTCCACGTGGTCTATTACCTGGAACCTCAACTGTGAAATTTGTGGCCCATTCTGTCAAAATGGTATGGGATAGGAAAGAGTAGGTTCTTACAATGGATTTTAGATTTATGTCTCTTAATGCGGTCCCCTATACGCAGTGTGGTTTCACCCACATATAGGAGACCGCATGGACACTTGATGGAGTATATAACATTTTGGAGTCACAGGTGTAAAAGAATTTGGTTTTTATATTCTCCCTGCTCTGTGGATTCAGTAAAGTGTCTCCTTTAATGGCATGACTATACTGGGCACAGTGTAGGCATGGGTATGTCCCGTTTTTACTACTCTGTAAAAAGGTTTGGCGTGTAGTGGTAAGTGTGGAGCCAATGTCGGCCCTAACTAATTTATCATGCAAGTTAGGTGCCCTTTTGTTACAGATGAGTGGAGGGTTTGTGAATTCCTAGGGAAGGATCTGTTAAGTATTTGAGAAAAAGAAAAAAAAGGTTTGTACTTTCAGCTCACCATTTGCCAGAATATAAAGGGAGAAGATGTCCATTTGCAGGGAGCACAGGAAACAAGAGCCAAGCCATATTCTTGGTTGATACAATCCAATATGAAAAAACAGGGGTTCCAGCTCCACCAAAAAATTGTTCAAAATAGGTAACTTTAATTCATATCATATTAAAAAAATGATGAAAAGAAAACACACATAACAAAAAAGTGCTCTAGTGAGTTAAAAACCCACGTCCACCGACACGTTTCGAACAAATATGTTCTTAATCATGGCCATGCTTATGGCCATGTACGTTGGTCGTACTATATATACAGTATCATTTATAGAATCTGGCTAAGTTCATAGTCTCAATTGAGGCCCCTGGGTATTGTGTTTGGAATTTATTCACACCTCCCATTATCTGTAAAGTGAAGACGCCTTCCGGCGTCATCCACCGAGCCTATGTGGGGGGTCGGAGGGGTGGTATGTACGGTGAGTAATGAATCATCCAAGATGGTGTCAGTATCAGATGAAAAGTGACCTGAAGGAGGGAGGTAGCATTTGTCCCACAAGTGTCGTGTGGGTGAAGTTTAATCTAGTCAATGAGTTCCTGTGGTGGGGCCAGTGTTGGCCTTTGTATCACCTGGAGGTGTATGGAGCGGCAGGGACGGGGACCATTACAGTGTTGTTTCTTGGAGCGAAAGAGACTCTCAAATGGTCCTTTATCACCGCATTAAATGGAGGTAGGTGTTTATTTCCAGGTTTGTAGGTAGAGGTGTGGGAGTAACCTGTTTGGTTACTCCAGCCTCCCATCAGGTTGCTTTTCATCTGAAACTGACACCATCTTGGATGATTCATTACTCACCATACATACCACCCCTCCGACCCCCCACATAGGCTTGGTGGATGATCATCATTTCTTTACCCCATTGGGAGCTCCAGTCACCCATAGTAAAAAACCCCACTCCTCTCTCCTGGACTCCTCTATCCACAACAACTCCACAGTTTTTTTTAGAACTACCTCACAGCACCTCTGTACCCCTCACTTCACTAGTAGAGATACCCTCAGTAGAAAGAGCACACATCGCTCCCCCACTAAAACAAAAAACTGCAGAAGCGGATGCTGGGGAGGAAAAACAAAGGAGAGAGAAAAGGAGAAAATAAATAAAAAATAAACAAGAAACCTCAAATATAGAGACTGTAAATATTTTTTACTTATCATCACACATCCTAACCGACATTGAAAATAAAATTCTGCCCAACCAACAAAGCAAACAGTTTTGATCTCTTCATGGACCTCAATAGGTACATCAGGAAACTCACCATCAAAAGGTTCTTCTCTATTAAAGCCACCGAAGGTCCCAGTTTACCCACCCAAACCAGTGAACCCTCTAACCTCATACCACCCCCTGTTGATACAGGATTGAAACCAAAATCAAATTTTTATCCCTTTCAAGCCAAAGGTAACTTTATTGATACTTTCTCACACATGGTTCAAAATGACCTAGAAAAATGTTTAAGTCACTTTATCAGTAACCTCTCTAGACATGAAAACCTGCCTCTCAAATCCTTAGCCGACACTCACAACATCATCATCCACCCCACCGACAAAGGAAGGGCCATCGTCATCTTAGACCTAGCGGATTACATCGCTGAGGCCAACAGACTTCTATCAGACAATCATTACTACAAACAACTGCCCAACAACCGGAACAGTATGCTATTGAATTAAAAAATCTGGTTACCGAAAGGTTCAGACAAGGGGTCTTGAGTAAATCCGAACATGATTATATTCTCATCAGTGAACCTGCCTTACCAATTTTTTACTATTTTCCTAAAATACATAAAAACACGGAAAACAAACCTGGGAGTCCGATAGTATCCAGGATTAACTCTGTTCTGTCCAATCTCTCACACTACCTTGACACCCTACTACAAAAATATGCTCTCAATCTCAGGTCACAATCGACAATTGATTTAAGGTATTAAATGGCAAGACGGTTTTAAACTAGTCATCATGGACATAACTTCCCTTTATACGGTCATAGACCATGACTGTCAGGATTCGGCAGGCTGGAGGTGGATCCTCTGTGTCAGAGAGGGATTGGCGTGGACCGTGTCGGTGGACCGGTTCTCAGTTGCTACTGGTTTTTACCAGAGCCCGCCGCAAAGCGGGATGGACTTGCAGCGGCGGTAGCAACCAGGTCGTATCCACCGGCAACGGCTCAACCTCTCTGACTGCTGAGATAGGCGCGGTACAAGGGATTAGACAAGAGCAGGGTCGGAGGTAGCAGAAGGTCAGGGCAGGCAGCAAGGATCGTAGTCAGGGGCAACGGTAAGAGGTCTGGAACACAGGCTAGGAACACACAAGGAACACTTTCACTGGCACAATGGCAACAAGATCCGGCAAGGAAGTGCAGGGGAAGTGAGGTTATATGGACAGGGAGCAGGTGGAAGCTAATTAGACTGATTGAGCCAGGCACCAATCACTGGGAAGTGCACAGGTGAAGACACTAATTAAAACCCATGCGCCAATCAGTGGCGCACCGGCCCTTTAAATCGCAAAGACCCGGCTCGCGCGCGCCCTAGGGAGCGGGGCCGCGCACGCCGGGGCAGCACAGATGGGGAGCGAGTCTGGTAAGCGGGTCGGGATGCGCACCGCGAGCGGGTGCGTCCCGCATCGCGAATCGCATCCCGGCTAGAGACATTATCGCAGCACACCCGGTCAGCGGGTCTGACCGGGGCGCTACGAACAGGAGAACGCTGTGAGTGCTCCGGGGAGGAGCGGGGACCCGGAGCGCTCGGCGTAACAGTGACCTTGGTATTGATGCAATATCACACTTTCTAAATAATGATGACACAAGACACAAGCTCAACACCAGTTCATACTTGATGGTCACAGATTTACTTTAATGCACAACTACTTTGAGTTTCGTAACACCTTCTATTCGCAGCACACGGGGACCGCTATGGGGTGCAAAGTGGCCCCAAGCTTTGCTAACCTGTTTGTTGGTTTATTTGAACAAAAAATTATCTACCCACATTTTTTATTCAAACACTGATTTTATTTTAAACATTTTATAGATGATATATTTTTTATTTGGGATGGCACTCGCACACAACTGGACGAATCCCTGAAACACCTGAACTCCAATGTGTGGGGGTTGCATTTTACAGAGTCGGTTTTTAATAATCATGCAGAGTTTTTAGATGTTATAGTGTATCACAATACGGGTGGCCAATTGGGTACCAAAACATTTTTTAAGAAGGTTGATAGCAATAGCTATCTGGATTTCACCAGCTCCCACTATAAGAAATGGTTGTGCAACATACCCTTTGGTCAATTAAAATTTATTAGAAGAAATTGCACCAGCTTTAATGATTTTAAAGAACAGAGCCAAATACTCAAATCCAGATTCAGAGCAAAAAAATACCCTAAAAATATTATTGACGCAGCATACAAGAAAGCCTGCACGATTACACAAACCGACTGCTTAACTAAAACTGTCAAACCTGAAGCTAACAACGATTGGTCCCTAAACTATATAACGACATACACCAAAGAAAATAAACAGATAAGGGACATTCTTACTAAGCACTGGGCGATCCTATGTCATGACCCCTATTTAAGGGACGCTCTTCCCAAGAAACCGTCGGTTACTTTTAGAAGGGGTAAAACCCTACACAATATAGTGCCACTAAGCAGGTTAAGAGCCAAGAGTGAAGCCCCTTCAAATTTTTTGCTTGCGGTATCTCAAAATGTAAATGTTGTACCCACATACCACACAAGTGTAAAGAATTTCTTTCCAGCAATACCAAGGAGCACTTCAGCATCAAATCCTTTTTAAACTGCTCCTCTCAATATGTAATTTACCTTCTGGAATTCCCCCTGTGGGTTACAATACATTGGGAGAACCATCAGTTGTCTACGAGAACATATCAATAAACATAGGAGCAATACTGTCAATGGGTTCATGTTGCACAGTGTTTCCAGACACGTCACAATCGGAACTTCAGTTGCATTACCATCACAACCATTGAGACTGTACCAAAAAATTACCCCCAAAATTTCAGCACTCTCAAGAAACGTGAAAACTACTGGATATACAAACTTCGCACACTGATACCAGCTGGTCTCAACAAACTCATTGAATGCTCATTGTAACCTTGTCTCTCTCTATATTGAACAAACTATGTTTTTTTACCTTTTTTATGGAAATAATTTAACCGTCTGTGCCATTTTTTACCCTCTATTTATGATATTAATTATTGTACTATTTATTCATTGTCACGATGCCGGCTGGCAGGTAGTGGACCCTCTGTGCCAGAGAGGGATTGGCGTGGACCGTGCTAGTGGACCGGTTCTAAGCCACTACTGGTATTCACCAGAGCCCGCCGCAAAGCGGGATGGTCTTGCTGCGGCGGTAGTGACCAGGTCGTATCCACTAGCAACGGCTCACCTCTCTGGCTGCTGAAGATAGGCGCGGTACAAGGGAGTAGGCAGAAGCAAGGTCGGACGTAGCAGAAGGTCGGGGCAGGCAGCAAGGATCGTAGTCAGGGGCAACGGCAGAAGGTCTGGAAACACAGGCAAGGAACACACAAGGAACGCTTTCACTGGCACTAAGGCAACAAGATCCGGCAAGGGAGTGCAAGGGAAGTGAGGTAATATAGGGAAGTGCACAGGTGATTACCCTAATTGGAACCACTGCGCCAATCAGCGGCGCAGTGGCCCTTTAAATCGCAGAGACCCGGCGCGCGCGCGCCCTAGGGAGCGGGGCCGCGCGCGCCGGGACAGAACAGACGGGGAGCGAGTCAGGTAGGGGAGCCGGGGTGCGCATCGCGAGCGGGCGCTACCCGCATCGCGAATCGCATCCCGGCTGGCAGCGGGATCGCAGCGCCCCGGGTCAGAGGACGTGACCGGAGCGCTGCAGCGGAGAGAGAGAAGCGAGCGCTCCGGGGAGGAGCGGGGACCCGGAGCGCTCGGCGTAACAGTACCCCCCCCCTTGGGTCTCCCCCTCTTCTTGGAGCCTGAGAACCTGAGGAGCAGACTTTTGTCAAGGATGTTGTCCTCAGGTTCCCAGGATCTCTCTTCAGGACCACAACCCTCCCAGTCTACTAAAAAAAAATTTTTCCCTCTGACCTTTTTGGCAGCCAAAATTTCCTTGACCGAGAAGACGTCCGAGGAGCCGGAAACAGGAGTGGGAGGAACAGATTTGGGAGAAAAACGGTTGAGGATGAGTGGTTTGAGAAGAGAGACGTGAAAGGCATTAGGGATACGAAGAGAAGGAGGAAGAAGAAGTTTATAAGAGACAGGATTAATTTGACACAAAATTTTGAAAGGACCAAGATAGCGTGGTCCCAACTTGTAGCTAGGGACACGGAAGCGGACATATTTAGCGGAGAGCCATACCTTGTCTCCAGGGGAAAAAACGGGGGGAGCTCTTCTTTTCTTATCCGCGAACCTCTTCATGCGTGAAGAAGCCTGTAAGAGAGAATTTTGGGTCTCTCTCCATATAATGGAAAGGTCACGAGAAATTTCATCCACAGCGGGCAGACCAGAGGGCAAGGGGGTAGGGAGGGGGGGAAGAGGGTGACGGCCGTACACCACGAAAAATGGGGATTTGGAGGAAGATTCAGAGACCCTGAAGTTATACGAGAATTCGGCCCATGGAAGGAGATCTGCCCAGTCATCCTGGCGGGAGGAAACAAAATGTCGCAAATAATCACCCAAGATCTGGTTAATTCTTTCTACTTGTCCATTGGACTGGGGATGATATGCAGAGGAAAAATTTAATTTAATCTTGAGTTGTTTACAGAGAGCCCTCCAGAATTTAGACACGAATTGGACCCCTCTATCCGAGACAATCTGCGTAGGCAACCCGTGAAGACGAAAAATGTGTACAAAAAATTGTTTAGCCAACTGAGGCGCAGAAGGAAGACCAGGAAGAGGGATGAAATGTGCCATTTTGGAGAATCGATCAACGACCACCCAAATAACAGTGTTGCCACGGGAAGGGGGTAAATCAGTAATAAAATCCATACCAATCAGAGACCAAGGCTGTTCGGGGACAGGCAGAGGATGAAGAAAACCAGCGGGCTTCTGGCGAGGAGTCTTATCCCGGGCACAGATAGTGCAGGCTCGCACAAAGTCCCCAACATCCGTCTCCAGAGTCGGCCACCAATAGAAGCGGGAGATGAGTTGCACAGATTTCTTGATGCCCGCATGACCTGCGAGATGGGAGGAGTGACCCCATTTGAGGATTCCGAGGCGTTGGCGTGGAGAAACAAAGGTCTTTCCTGGAGGAGTCTGCCTGATGGAGGCAGGAGAAGTGGAGATCAGGCAGTCAGGTGGAATGATGTGTTGCGGAGGGAGATCAACTTCTGAGGCATCCGAGGAACGAGAGAGAGCATCGGCCCTAATGTTCTTATCGGCAGGACGAAAGTGAATCTCAAAATTAAATCGGGCAAAGAACAGAGACCACCGGGCCTGGCGAGGATTCAGCCGTTGGGCAGACTGGAGGTAGGAGAGGTTCTTGTGGTCGGTGTAGATAATAACAGGAAATCTTGATCCCTCCAGCAGATGCCTCCATTCCTCAAGTGCTAATTTAATGGCTAGAAGCTCTCGATCCCCGATGGAGTAGTTCCTCTCCGCTGGAGAGAAGGTCCTAGAGAAAAAACCACAAGTGACAGCATGCCCGGAAGAATTTTTTTGTAGAAGAACAGCTCCAGCTCCCACTGAGGAGGCATCAACCTCCAATAGGAAGGGTTTGGAAGGGTCAGGTCTGGAGAGCACGGGAGCCGAAGAAAAGGCAGACTTGAGTCGTTTAAAGGAGTCTTCTGCTTGAGGAGGCCAGGACTTGGGATCAGCATTTTTTTTGGTTAAAGCCACGATAGGAGCCACAATGGTAGAAAAATGTGGAATAAATTGCCTGTAATAATTGGCGAACCCCAAAAAGCGTTGGATAGCACGGAGTCCGGAGGGGCGTGGCCAATCTAAGACGGCAGAGAGTTTGTCTGGATCCATCTGTAGTCCCTGGCCAGAGACCAAATATCCTAGAAAAGGAAGAGATTGGCATTCAAACAGACATTTCTCAATTTTGGCATAGAGTTGGTTGTCACGAAGTCTCTGAAGAACCATACGGACATGCTGGCGGTGTTCTTCTAGATTGGCAGAAAAAATTAGGATATCGTCCAGATATACAACAACACAGGAGTATAACAGATCACGAAAAATTTCATTGACAAAGTCTTGGAAGACGGCAGGGGCATTGCACAGTCCAAAGGGCATGACCAGATACTCAAAGTGTCCATCTCTGGTGTTAAATGCCGTTTTCCACTCGTCCCCCTCTCTGATGCGGATGAGGTTATAGGCGCCTCTTAAGTCCAATTTAGTGAAGATGTGGGCACCTTGGAGGCGATCAAAGAGTTCAGAGATGAGGGGTAAGGGGTAGCGGTTCTTAACCGTGATTTTATTAAGACCGCGGTAGTCAATGCAAGGACGTAGGGAGCCATCTTTTTTGGACACAAAGAAAAATCCGGCTCCGGCAGGAGAGGAGGATTTACGGATAAAGCCCTTTTTTAGATTCTCCTGGACGTATTCGGACATGGCAAGAGTCTCTGGGGCAGAGAGAGGATAAATTCTGCCCCGGGGTGGAGTAGTACCCGGGAGGAGGTCGATAGGGCAATCATAAGGCCTGTGAGGGGGTAGAGTCTCAGCTTGTTTTTTGCAGAAAACATCCGCGAAGTCCATATAGGCCTTAGGGAGACCGGTTACTGGAGGAACCACAGAGTTACGGCAAGGGTTACTGGGAACCGGTTTTAGACAGTTCTTGGAACAAGAGGGCCCCCAACTCTTGATCTCCCCAGTGGACCAATCCAGGGTTGGGGAATGAAGTTGAAGCCAGGGAAGTCCAAGGAGAATTTCTGAGGTGCAATTGGGGAGGACCAAAAGTTCAATCCTCTCATGATGAGATCCGATGCTCATAAGAAGGGGCTCCGTGCGGAAACGTATGGTACAGTCCAATCTTTCATTATTTACACAATTGATGTAGAGGGGTCTGGCGAGACTGGTCACCGGGATGTTGAACCTGTTGACGAAAGAGGCCAAAATAAAATTTCCTGCAGATCCAGAGTCCAAGAAGGCCACAGCAGGGAAGGAGAAGGCAGAGGCAGACATCCGCACAGGCACTGTAAGACGTGGAGAAGCAGAGTAGACATCAAGGACTGTCTCACCTTTGTGCGGAGTCAGCGTACGTCTTTCCAGGCGGGGAGGACGGATAGGACAATCCCTCAGGAAGTGTTCGGTACTAGCACAGTACAGGCAGAGGTTCTCCATACGGCGTCGTGTCCTCTCTTGAGGTGTCAGGCGAGACCGGTCGACCTGCATAGCCTCCACGGCGGAAGGCACAAGAACAGATTGCAGGGGACCAGAGGAGAGAGGAGCCGAGGAGGAGAAACGCCTCGTGCGAACAGAGTCCATATCTTGGCGGAGTTCCTGACGCCTTTCGGAAAAACGCATGTCAATGCGAGTGGCTAGGTGAATAAGTTCATGTAGATTAGCAGGAATTTCTCGTGCGGCCAGAACATCTTTAATGTTGCTGGATAGGCCTTTTTTGAAGGTCGCGCAGAGGGCCTCATTATTCCAGGACAATTCTGAAGCAAGAGTACGGAATTGTACGGCATACTCGCCAACGGAAGAATTACCCTGGACCAGGTTCAACAGGGCAGTCTCAGCAGAAGAGGCTCGGGCAGGTTCCTCAAAGACACTTCGGATTTCCGAGAAGAAGGAGTGTACAGAGGCAGTGACGGGGTCATTGCGGTCCCAGAGCGGTGTGGCCCATGACAGGGCTTTTCCGGACAGAAGGCTGACTACGAAAGCCACCTTAGACCTTTCAGTGGGAAACAGGTCCGACATCATCTCCAGATGCAGGGAACATTGGGAAAGAAAGCCACGGCAAAACTTAGAGTCCCCATCAAATTTATCCGGCAAGGATAGGCGTAGCCCAGGAGCGGCCACTCGCTGCGGAGGAGGTGCAGGAGCTGGCGGCGGAGATGACTGCTGAAGCTGTGGTAGTAACTGTTGTAGCATAACGGTCAGTTGAGACAGCTGTTGGCCTTGTTGCGCTATCTGTTGTGACTGCTGGGCGACCACCGTGGTGAGGTCAGCGACAACTGGCAGAGGAACTTCAGCGGGATCCATGGCCGGATCTACTGTCACGATGCCGGCTGGCAGGTAGTGGACCCTCTGTGCCAGAGAGGGATTGGCGTGGACCGTGCTAGTGGACCGGTTCTAAGCCACTACTGGTATTCACCAGAGCCCGCCGCAAAGCGGGATGGTCTTGCTGCGGCGGTAGTGACCAGGTCGTATCCACTAGCAATGGCTCACCTCTCTGGCTGCTGAAGATAGGCGCGGTACAAGGGAGTAGGCAGAAGCAAGGTCGGACGTAGCAGAAGGTCGGGGCAGGCAGCAAGGATCGTAGTCAGGGGCAACGGCAGAAGGTCTGGAAACACAGGCAAGGAACACACAAGGAACGCTTTCACTGGCACTAAGGCAACAAGATCCGGCAAGGGAGTGCAAGGGAAGTGAGGTAATATAGGGAAGTGCACAGGTGATTACCCTAATTGGAACCACTGCGCCAATCAGCGGCGCAGTGGCCCTTTAAATCGCAGAGACCCGGCGCGCGCGCGCCCTAGGGAGCGGGGCCGCGCGCGCCGGGACAGAACAGACGGGGAGCGAGTCAGGTAGGGGAGCCGGGGTGCGCATCGCGAGCGGGCGCTACCCGCATCGCGAATCGCATCCCGGCTGGCAGCGGGATCGCAGCGCCCCGGGTCAGAGGACGTGACCGGAGCGCTGCAGCGGAGAGAGAGAAGCGAGCGCTCCGGGGAGGAGCGGGGACCCGGAGCGCTCGGCGTAACATTCATATTAATATTGTGTTGCTAATTATTGTATTTATTCATTACTGTACCACTTTTTACTATTTATTTATATATTTTGAATTCTTTTTATGTATACTTTCCTTTTACTATTTATACTTACCTTTATATGTATAGATTTCCTACGTATTTCCATATATTTTACGCCTACCCCCTAGTGTTGCTATCATCCACATTCTTTATATCCTCCCAGTTTTTTATCCTTATGGATGCTTCCATGTTTGCTTTTATTACCATTGTATTATTTAATTTGTTAATTACTTTGACCCATGGACTGCACCACCCTAATGGGTGACCAATATACTGCTCCTTGCAACACACCCTCCAGGTATACCCAGTAACTGTACTAGCACATGGAACATTCATTTACCCACTGGCTGCACACCTTTATTCATTATGTTCCCCTGCTATATGTATATACACACATATATCCTTTATTCATATACATCCCAGCTCTGTATGTATCCAGCGTCTGCGATTCCCCTATCAGCTGCCATGGCTGTCAAACACACACACTGTGACTGCGAGCATACGGCCCACCCTGTGATTGGTCCCACACGTGCTCCCTGTTTGTTTACATTGCGAAGCTCTGTACCTCGTGTGCATGCTGCGCTGCCCAAAATGTAACATGATTATAGAAATGCCCTATGAATTTCAACACTTATGTACAATTTTACTTCTATGTGTGCATGATCTTACCAATTTGTGTCAATTTTTAACAATTTTGTGCAATATGTTTCATGAAAGTGTTTACATTTGTGCTGTACTTCCTGTTTACACCGGTCTGCACCTTTGGCCCCGCCCACTTGAAGCATCTGGTGCCAAATTTCTCATTATTTAAACAGCATTGTACCATGGTTGTATAAATCTGATGAAGAGGGTGTTTCCCTCGAAATGCGTAATCTGTACCCCTACTTTTTATTATTTTTACTTCAATAAAGTGGTCCCTGCCAAGGGATCTGTGTTTGCTCACTTCTGTCTCCAGTGAATTCTTGAGACAAGCATCCGCAGCGCCAGGGTTATAGGTCCTCTTCCTCCCTTCATACCTGACACTCCTATTAGTTTGGTAGTTTGTCCGCATATAAGCTAGGCAGGAACAAAGTAGATAGTCCCTCACATTAGCTGTAGGCAGCAGAGTTCCCCCACAGTAGGTTTAGGCAGCAGAGTTCCCCTACAGTAGGTGTAGGCCGCAGAATTCCCCCACAGTAGATGTTGGCTGCAGAGTTACCCCACAGTAGGTGTAGGCAGTAGAGTTCCCTCACAGTAGGTGTAGGCAGCGGGGTCCCCCGACAGTAGGTGTAGGCAGCCGGGTCCCCCCACAGTAGGTGTAGGCAGCCGGGTCCCTTCATAGTAGGTAAAGGCAGCTGGGTCCCCCTACAGTAGGTGTAGGAAGCCAGGTCCCCCACAGTAGGTGTAGGTAGCGGGGTCCCCCCACAGTAGGTGTAGGCAGCCGGGTCCCCCCACAGTAGGTATAGGCAGCCGGGTCCCCCCATAGTAGATGTAGGCAGCGGGGTCCCTCCACAGTAGGTGTAGGCAGCGGGGTCCCCCCACAGCAGGTGTAGGCAGTGGGGTCCCCCCACAGTAGGTGTAGCCATCAGTGTCCCTCCCACAGTAGGTGTAAGCAGCTGAGTCCCCCCCCCCACAGTAGGTTTCAGAGTTTTTCCCCCCTCCCCCCAATCCAAATTTGAAAAATATAAAATAAAAATGATGCTCACCTAATGTCCCACGCAGCGATCTCCTCAGCAGCAGGGCCAGCATCTTCTTTCCTCCACAGTGCAGGTGCCAATGAGGGATGTCATCGGCACCTGCACTGCGCAGTGGAGGCGGAGGTCACGTCTCCTCTATGTAGGCGCAGACGCGGCTACAACGGAGGGGGTGCTTTCTCCTGTATGTGCGTATACAGGAGAAGGCAGCGCTGTCTGCTGGGGATCCAGGACAAGTGTCCTGGATCCCCATGAGCGGCAGCAGAGGTGGGCCATGTACTCGGCAGAGCCCTCGGACAACATCCAATTGGACCGGCCGGTCAGTCCACCGCTGTTTGTAATCTCTTGAAATGTTACAATTTCTCAACTAAAAATATATATATATAATTGGTCACTGTCCTTTTCATTTGTGCTTTTAGGCTAGAATTCTACTGAGGTGTTTCCCCCAAAAACGCCCATTCTGCTGCACAGTGTTTTTCAGTGAAAAAGCACCAAGGCCAGATGTTAGCTAAATGTAAGTAGGGAACTGCAAAATGCCTTTTGGCGTTTTTCAACTATTTTGGGCTCCCTGGCAGTTTTTAAAAAATGACCTCTTGCTGGGACTTTGGCATTTTTTCAGGAATATCTTGGCGGTTTTCTTCCATAGAAGTCTGGGTTGAAAAAAAATGCCCCAAAAAAGCCACGTGGGTTTTAACATTGGCATTTTTGCGGGAGGTTTTTATTCTTTTTTTTTTACTTTAGCAATCCAAACCTATTTTTTAAATAAAATTTCATAAGGACCATAAAAAAAAAATATATATATATACAATACGGATATATATATATACAATAAAATTGTAGGGAACAAAATGCATATTTTTTTTGTAGGGAACAAAATGTTTAATCATTTTTAATCAGGGACCAATTTATGTGAGCGAGCAGGGACATAAAAATGTAGCCGGCAATATTAAAAATGTATAAAAAGGGCCATGTAATTGTAAAAATAATATATATTTTTTTTAATTTTGTGAACAGAAAGTTAAACAGATTTGTAAATTACGTCTATTAAAAAATCTTAATCCTTTCAGTACTTATGAGCTTCTGAAGTTAAGGTTGTTATTTTCTTTCTAAGTGCTCTCTGATGACTCCTGTCTCGGGAACTGCCCAGTTTAGAAAAGGTTTGCTATGGGGATTTGCTTCTAAACTGGGTGTTTCCCGAGACAGGTGTCATCAGAGAGGACTTAGACAGAAAAGAACAACCTTAACTTCAGAAGCTCATAAGTACTGAAAGGATTAAGATTTTTTAATAGAAGTAATTTACAAATCTGTTTCTGGAGCCAGTTGATATATAAAAAAAAAAGTTTTTTCCTGGATAACCTCTTTAATTTTATCCTTTTTTTGCTGATAAAAAGTATCAGCTACTGACCTAGAGCCAACAGCTCCAACCTCATTACATCCAAATTTATTTTGTTCCACCATTGGTACAAACAAGCCCACTTCTTTCCATCTTCGCAACCAGCGCAGTTGTACCGCTATAAAATAAATTCTAAAATTTGGTGCTGCCAAACTGCCCTTTCTTACTTCTTTACACAGATGCTACGGCTAAATCCTTGACTTTCTACCCTTTCACACCAAGTCACCAGAGCCTCTATCTCTTTGAACACCCTTTCTCCTAGCCATACAGGACTGTTGGTGAGTATAAACGTATCTGGGGTAATACCGTCATTTTCATTAAAGTTATTCTGTCCACCATACTTAACGTTAAATGGGCACTCTCATTAAAACTATTTTTTTTGCTTTTGCACTCCTTATGGCAAATAAAACATCTTTCTAACATACCTTGTTTAAAAAAAATATGTTTTCTATCATTTGTGTTTAAAAAAACTGCCACTAGGTGTCTTCCTACTTGTCCAGAGCACATTTCCCCCATCTTTTGAACAGACTTTGGACTTCTGCTGGCCTGGCAGAAGTCCAAAAACAGGAAATGCTGAGGGGGGGGGGGGGGGGGGGGTGCAGCCTTATCCAAGCATAACTCACACACTGAACTGCTATGGGCTGTGTATAGCAGAGTGAAGGAGGAAGTTCTCCCCTGAATGGCTTCAGATGATGTCACGCCTGCTGGGTAACACCCCTTCCCAGTCTGTGAATCTGACAGACTGAGCAGAAAATACAGAGGAATATCAAAATAGAAAACTAACAAATAATAAAAATACAGGCAGGGGGTGGTTTATCATGATGTGTGAACTGGGAGGATTTTAAAATTTTACAAGATCATGAGAGGCACTCTATAAACCTAACCACATTTTTGCCTTCACTTTAATATTTTAATTCAAACCACCTCACCTGTTCTATGCTCCTAATTCCACTTCCTAATCCTTGCCATCAATGGTTCTATAAACAGGGCAAAGATGTGGTTAGAGAGAGGACAGTCCTGTCTTGTTTTTCTTGAAACATGAACCCCATTCACCAAAATGGAGGCTCTAGATTCTTTATAAAGGATATTTACCGTATTTTTCGTCCTATAGGACGCACCGGCATATAAGACGCACCCAATTTTTAGGGGCAAAATCTAAAAAAATAAAGATTTTAAGCCCAATAGTGGTCTTCAACCTGCGGACCTCCAGATGTTGCAAAACTACAACTCCCAGCATGCCCGGACAGCCGTTGGCTGTCCGGGCATGCTGGGAGTTGTAGTTTTGCAACATCTGGAGGTCCGCAGATTGAAGAACACTGCAGGAGGAGGTAATACTCACGTGTCCCCGCCGCTCCGGACCCGTCACCGCTGCCCTGGATGTCGCTCCATCGCTGTCCCCGCGTCCCCGTCGCTCTGGAACGTCTCTGCTGCCGGCCGGGTATCCTCGCTCTCCGTCGCCGCCATCACGTCGTTACGCACGCCGACGCACGTACGCGACGACGTGATGACGAGGAAGGAGAGCGCCGGCCATACAGGGGATCCCTGAACGGAGAAGACACCGAGGAGGCAGGTAAGGTCCCTCCCGGTGTCCTGTTAGCACTAACCCGGCTATTCAGTCAGGCTGTTCGGGACCGCCGCGGTGAAATCGCGGCGGTCCCGAACAGCCCGACTTAACAGCCGGGTTAGTGTCACTTTCCCTTCAGACGCGGCGGTCAGCTTTGATCGCCGCATCTGAAGGGTTAATACAGGGCATCACCGCGATCGGTGATGTCCTGTATTAGCCACTGGTCCCGGCCGTTGATGGCTGCAGGGACCGCCGCGATAGGGGTGTATTCGCCGTATAAGACGCACCCACTTTTTCCCCCCAGTTTTGGGGAAGAAAAAGTGCGTCTTATACGGCGAAAAATACGGTAAGCAGTTTTTAAACCCCCTCGCCAATTCCATAACCTCTAAGAAGTCATGTCCCATTTATTACACTCTAATAGGGTATATTGAATGAAAGGATTGTCGTCTCAAGACATCACTGTTACGCCTAGCGCTCCGGGTCCCCGCTCCTCCCCGGAGCGTTTACGGCGTCTCTCTCTCCGCAGCGCCCCGGTCGGTCCCGCTGACCGGGAGCGCTGCACTGTCTTGGCCGTCGGGGATGCGATTCGCACAGCGGGACGCGCCCGCTCGCGAATCGCATCCCAGGTCACTTACCCATTCCGGTCCCCCGCTGTCATGTGCTGGCGCGCGCGGCTCCGCTCTCTAGGGCGCGCGCGCGCCAGCTCCCTGAGACTTAAAGGGCCAGTGCACCAATGATTGGTGCCTGGCCCAATTAGCTTAATTGGCTTCCAACTGCTCCCAGACTATATCTGATCTCTGCCCCTGCACTCCCCTGCCGGATCTTGTTGCCTTAGTGCCTAGAGAAAGCGTTTACTGTGTTTGTCCATACTGTGTACTTTACCTCCTGCTATTGCCATTGTTACGCTGAGCGCTCCGGGTCCCCGCTCCTCCCCGGAGCGCTCGCTACACTCTCCCCACTGCAGCGCTCCGGTCAGATCCACTGACCCGGGGCGCTGCGATTCCGCTTCCAGCCGGGATGCGATTCGCGATGCGGGTAGCGCCCGCTCGCGATGCGCACCCCGGCTCCCGTACCTGACTCGCTCTCCCTCGGTCCTGTCCCGGCGCGCGCGGCCCCGCTCCCTAGGGCGCGCGCGCGCCGGGTCTTTGCGATTTAAAGGGCCACTGCGCCGCTGATTGGCGCAGTGATTCCAATTAGTGTGTTCACCTGTGCACTTCCCTATATCACCTCACTTCCCCTGCACTCCCTTGCCGGATCTTGTTGCCATCGTGCCAGTGAAAGCGTTTCCTTGTGTGTTCCTAGCCTGTGTTCCAGACCTCCTGCCGTTGCCCCTGACTACGATCCTTGCTGCCTGCCCCGACCTTCTGCTACGTCCGACCTTGCTTCTGTCTACTCCCTTGTACCGCGCCTATCTTCAGCAGCCAGAGAGGTGAGCCGTTGCTAGTGGATACGACCTGGTCACTACCGCCGCAGCAAGACCATCCCGCTTTGCGGCGGGCTCTGGTGAAAACCAGTAGTGACTTAGAACCGATCCACTAGCACGGTCCACGCCAATCCCTCTCTGGCACAGAGGATCCACTACCTGCCAGCCGGCATCGTGACAGTAGATCCGGCCATGGATCCCGCTGAAGTTCCTCTGCCAGTTGTCGCTGACCTCACCACGGTGGTCGCCCAGCAGTCACAACAGATAGCGCAACAAGGCCAACAGCTGTCTCAACTGACCGTTATGCTACAGCAGTTACTACCACAGCTTCAGCAGTCATCTCCTCCGCCAGCTCCTGCACCTCCTCCGCAGCGAGTGGCCGCTCCTGGTCTACGCCTATCCTTGCCGGATAAATTTGATGGGGACTCTAAGTTTTGCCGTGGCTTTCTTTCCCAATGTTCCCTGCACCTGGAGATGATGTCGGACCAGTTTCCCACTGAAAGGTCTAAGGTGGCTTTCGTAGTCAGCCTTCTGTCTGGAAAAGCTCTGTCATGGGCCACACCGCTCTGGGACCGCAATGACCCCGTCACTGCCTCTGTACACTCCTTCTTCTCGGAAATCCGAAGTGTCTTTGAGGAACCTGCCCGAGCCTCTTCTGCTGAGACTGCCCTGTTGAACCTGGTCCAGGGTAATTCTTCCGTTGGCGAGTATGCCGTACAATTCCGTACTCTTGCTTCAGAATTATCCTGGAATAATGAGGCCCTCTGCGCGACCTTTAAAAAAGGCCTATCCAGCAACATTAAAGATGTTCTGGCCACACGAGAAATTCCTGCTAATCTACATGAACTCATTCACCTAGCCACTCGCATTGACATGCGTTTTTCCGAAAGGCGTCAGGAGCTCCGCCAAGATATGGACTCTGTTCGCACGAGGCGTTTCTTCTCCTCGGCTCCTCTCTCCTCTGGTCCCCTGCAATCCGTTCCTGTGCCTCCCGCCGTGGAGGCTATGCAGGTCGACCGGTCTCGCCTGACACCTCAAGAGAGGACACGACGCCGCATGGAGAACCTCTGCCTGTACTGTGCTAGTACCGAACACTTCCTGAGGGATTGTCCTATCCGTCCTCCCCGCCTGGAAAGACGTACGCTGACTCCGCACAAAGGTGAGACAGTCCTTGATGTCTACTCTGCTTCTCCACGTCTTACTGTGCCTGTGCGGATGTCTGCCTCTGCCTTCTCCTTCTCTACTGTGGCCTTCTTGGACTCTGGATCTGCAGGAAATTTTATTTTGGCCTCTCTCGTCAACAGGTTCAACATCCCAGTGACCAGTCTCGCCAGACCCCTTTACATCAATTGTGTAAACAATGAAAGATTGGACTGTACCATACGTTTCCGCACGGAGCCCCTTCTAATGAGCATCGGATCTCATCACGAGAGGATCGAACTTTTGGTCCTCCCCAATTGCACTTCGGAAATTCTCCTTGGACTTCCCTGGCTTCAACTTCATTCCCCAACCCTGGATTGGTCCACTGGGGAGATCAAGAGTTGGGGGCCCTCTTGTTCCAAGGACTGTCTAAAACCGGTTCCCAGTAACCCTTGCCGTGACTCTGTGGTTCCTCCAGTAACCGGTCTCCCTAAGGCCTATATGGACTTCGCGGATGTTTTCTGCAAAAAACAAGCTGAGACTCTACCTCCTCACAGGCCTTATGATTGTCCTATCGACCTCCTCCCGGGTACTACTCCACCCCGGGGCAGAATTTATCCTCTCTCTGCCCCAGAGACTCTTGCCATGTCTGAATACGTCCAGGAAAATTTAAAAAAGGGCTTTATCCGTAAATCCTCCTCTCCTGCCGGAGCCGGATTTTTCTTTGTGTCCAAAAAAGATGGCTCCCTACGTCCTTGCATTGACTACCGCGGTCTTAATAAAATCACGGTTAAGAACCGCTACCCCCTACCCCTCATCTCTGAACTCTTTGATCGCCTCCAAGGTGCCCACATCTTTACTAAACTGGACTTAAGAGGTGCTTATAACCTCATCCGCATCAGAGAGGGGGATGAGTGGAAAACGGCATTTAACACCAGAGATGGACACTTTGAGTATCTGGTCATGCCCTTTGGCCTGTGCAACGCCCCTGCTGTCTTCCAAGACTTTGTTAATGAAATTTTTCGTGATCTGTTATACTCCTGTGTTGTTGTATATCTGGACGATATCCTAATTTTTTCTGCCAATCTAGAAGAACACCGCCAGCATGTCCGTATGGTTCTTCAGAGACTTCGTGACAATCAACTCTATGCCAAAATTGAGAAATGTCTGTTTGAATGCCAATCTCTTCCTTTTCTAGGATACTTGGTCTCTGGCCAGGGACTACAAATGGATCCAGACAAACTCTCTGCCGTCTTAGATTGGCCACGCCCCTCCGGACTCCGTGCTATCCAACGCTTTTTGGGGTTCGCCAATTATTACAGGCAATTTATTCCACATTTTTCTACCGTTGTGGCTCCTATCGTGGCTTTAACCAAAAAAAATGCTGATCCCAAGTCTTGGCCTCCTCAAGCGGAAGACGCCTTTAAACGACTCAAGTCTGCCTTTTCTTCGGCTCCCGTGCTCTCCAGACCTGACCCTTCCAAACCCTTCCTATTGGAGGTTGATGCCTCCTCAGTGGGAGCTGGAGCTGTTCTTCTGCAGAAAAATTCTTCCGGGCATGCTGTCACTTGTGGTTTTTTTTCTAGGACCTTCTCTCCGGCGGAGAGGAACTACTCCATCGGGGATCGAGAGCTTCTAGCCATCAAATTAGCACTTGAGGAATGGAGGCATCTACTGGAGGGATCAAGATTTCCAGTTATTATTTACACCGACCACAAGAACCTCTCCTACCTCCAGTCTGCCCAACGGCTGAATCCTCGCCAGGCCCGGTGGTCTCTGTTCTTTGCCCGATTTAATTTTGAAATTCACTTTCGGCCTGCCGATAAGAACATTAGGGCCGATGCTCTCTCTCGTTCCTCGGATGCCTCAGAAGTTGAACTCTCTCCGCAACACATCATTCCACCTGACTGCCTGATCTCCACTTCTCCAGCCTCCATCAGGCAAACTCCTCCAGGAAAGACCTTTGTTTCTCCACGCCAACGCCTCGGAATCCTCAAATGGGGTCACTCCTCCCATCTCGCAGGTCATGTGGGCATCAAGAAATCTGTGCAACTCATCTCCCGCTTCTATTGGTGGCCGACTCTGGAGACGGATGTTGTGGACTTTGTGCGAGCCTGCACTATCTGTGCCCGGGATAAGACTCCTCGCCAGAAGCCCGCTGGTTTTCTTCATCCCCTGCCTGTCCCCGAACAGCCTTGGTCTCTGATTGGTATGGATTTTATTACTGATTTACCCCCTTCCCGTGGCAACACTGTTATTTGGGTGGTCGTTGATCGATTCTCCAAAATGGCACATTTCATCCCTCTTCCTGGTCTTCCTTCAGCGCCTCAGTTGGCTAAACAATTTTTTGTACACATTTTTCGTCTTCACGGGTTGCCTACGCAGATCGTCTCGGATAGAGGCGTCCAATTCGTGTCTAAATTCTGGAGGGCTCTCTGTAAACAACTCAAGATTAAATTAAATTTTTCTTCTGCATATCATCCCCAATCCAATGGACAAGTAGAAAGAATTAACCAGGTCTTGGGTGATTATTTACGACATTTTGTTTCCTCCCGCCAGGATGACTGGGCAGATCTCCTTCCATGGGCCGAATTCTCGTATAACTTCAGAGTCTCTGAATCTTCCTCCAAATCCCCATTTTTCGTGGTGTACGGCCGTCACCCTCTTCCCCCCCTCCCTACCCCCTTGCCCTCTGGTCTGCCCGCTGTGGATGAAATTTCTCGTGACCTTTCCATCATATGGAGAGAGACCCAAAATTCTCTCTTACAGGCTTCATCACGCATGAAGAAGTTCGCGGATAAGAAAAGAAGAGCTCCTCCCATTTTTTCCCCTGGAGACAAGGTATGGCTCTCCGCTAAATATGTCCGCTTCCGTGTCCCTAGCTACAAGTTGGGACCACGCTATCTTGGTCCTTTCAAAATTTTGTGTCAGATTAATCCTGTCTCTTACAAACTTCTTCTTCCTCCTTCTCTTCGTATCCCTAATGCCTTTCACGTTTCTCTTCTCAAACCACTCATCCTCAACCGTTTCTCTCCCAAATCTGTTCCTCCCACTCCTGTTTCCGGCTCCTCGGACATCTTCTCCGTCAAAGAGATCCTAGCTTCTAAAAAGGTCAGAGGGAAAACCTTTTTTTTAGTGGATTGGGAGGGTTGTGGTCCAGAAGAGAGATCCTGGGAACCTGAGGACAACATCCTAGACAAAAGTCTGCTCCTCAGGTTCTCAGGCTCTAAGAAGAGGGGGAGACCCAAGGGGGGGGGTACTGTTACGCCGAGCGCTCCGGGTCCCCGCTCCTCCCCGGAGCGCTCGCTACACTCTCCCCACTGCAGCGCTCCGGTCAGATCCACTGACCCGGGGCGCTGCGATTCCGCTTCCAGCCGGGATGCGATTCGCGATGCGGGTAGCGCCCGCTCGCGATGCGCACCCCGGCTCCCGTACCTGACTCGCTCTCCCTCGGTCCTGTCCCGGCGCGCGGCCCCGCTCCCTAGGGCGCGCGCGCACCGGGTCTTTGCGATTTAAAGGGCCACTGCGCCGCTGATTGGCGCAGTGATTCCAATTAGTGTGTTCACCTGTGCACTTCCCTATATCACCTCACTTCCCCTGCACTCCCTTGCCGGATCTTGTTGCCATCGTGCCAGTGAAAGCGTTTCCTTGTGTGTTCCTAGCCTGTGTTCCAGACCTCCTGCCGTTGCCCCTGACTACGATCCTTGCTGCCTGCCCCGACCTTCTGCTACGTCCGACCTTGCTTCTGTCTACTCCCTTGTACCGCGCCTATCTTCAGCAGCCAGAGAGGTGAGCCGTTGCTAGTGGATACGACCTGGTCACTACCGCCGCAGCAAGACCATCCCGCTTTGCGGCGGGCTCTGGTGAAAACCAGTAGTGACTTAGAACCGATCCACTAGCACGGTCCACGCCAATCCCTCTCTGGCACAGAGGATCCACTACCTGCCAGCCGGCATCGTGACAGCCATATTGACTACGATTCTTGCTGCCTGCCCCGACCTTCTGCTACGTCCGACCTTGCTCTTGTCTACTCCCTTGTACCGCGCCTTCTTCAGCAGTCAGAGAGGTTGAGCCGTTGCTAGTGGATACGACCTGGTTGCTACCGCCGCTGCAAGACCATCCCGCTTTGCGGCGGGCTCTGGTGAAAACCAGTAGCAGCTTAGAACCGGTCCACTAGCACGGTCCACGCCAATCCCTCTCTGGCACAGAGGATCCACCTCCAGCCTGCCGAATCGCGACAGTAGATCCGGCCATGGATCCCGCTGAGGTTCCCCTGCCAGCTATCTCTGACCTCACCACGGTGGTCGCCCAGCAATCCCGACAGATCGCCCATCTAACTCACCAGCTGTCGGAAGTGTCCACCATGGTGCAGCAACTTCAGTCGCAACTTCTGCCTCTGCTACAGCAGCAACCATCTCCTCCGCCAGCTCCTGCACCTCTTCCGCAGCGAGTGGCCACTCCTCGCCTCCGCTTGTCCCTGCCGGACAAATTTGATGGGGACTCTAAGTTTTGCTGTGGCTTTCTTTCACAATGTTCCCTGCACTTGGAGATGATGTCGGACCAGTTTCCTACTGAAAGGTCTAAGGTGGCTTTCGTAGTCAGTCTTCTGTCTGGGAAAGCTCTGTCATGGGCCACACCGCTCTGGGACCGCGATGACCCCGTCACTGCCTCTGTACACTCCTTCTTCTCGGAAATTCGAAGTGTCTTTGAGGAACCTGCCCGAGCCTCTTCTGCTGAGACTGCCCTGCTGAACCTGGTCCAGGGTAATTCTTCCGTTGGCGAGTACGCCATACAATTCCGTACTCTTGCTTCTGAACTATCCTGGAATAATGAGGCCCTCTGCGCGACCTTTAAAAAAGGCCTATCCAGCAACATTAAAGATGTTCTGGCCGCACGAGAAATTCCTGCTAACCTGCATGAACTCATTCATCTAGCCACTCGCATTGACATGCGTTTTTCTGAGAGACATCAAGAGCTCCGCCAGGAAAAAGACTTAGATCTCTGGGCACCTCTCCCACAGTCTCCATTGCAATCTACGCCTAGGCCTCCCGCCGAGGAGGCCATGCAAGTGGATCGGTCTCGCCTGACCCAGGAGGAGAGGAATCGCCGTAGGGAAGAAAATCTTTGTCTGTACTGTGCCAGTACCGAGCATTTCTTGGTGGATTGCCCTATCCGTCCTCCACGTCTGGGAAACGCACGCTCGCACCCAGCTCTCGTGGGTGTGGCGTCTCTTGATTCAAAGTCGGCTTCTCCACGTCTCACGGTGCCCGTGCGGATTTCTCCTTCAGCCAACTCCTCCCTCTCAGCCGTGGCCTGCTTGGACTCTGGTGCCTCTGGGAATTTTATTCGGGATTCCTTGGTGAATAAATTCCGCATCCCGGTGACCCGTCTCGTCAAGCCACTCTACATTTCCGCGGTCAACGGAGTCAGGTTGGATTGCACCGTGCGTTACCGCACGGAGCCCCTCCTAATGTGCATCGGACCTCATCATGAAAAAATTGAGTTTTTGGTCCTCTCCAATTGCACTTCCGAAATTCTCCTTGGACTACCCTGGCTTCAACACCATTCTCCTACCCTGGATTGGTCCACAGGGGAGATCAAGAGCTGGGGTACCTCTTGTTTCAAGGACTGCCTTAAACCGGTTCCCAGTACTTCCTGCCGTGACCCTGTGGTTCCCCCTGTAACCGGTCTCCCTAAGGTCTTTATGGACTCTGCCTGCCATAAGAAGTGCCTCTCCCCCCCTCCCAGTCCAGTCAGGCAAGCCTCGGTGCCTCCTCATGGCCCCCGTCCTGGTGTCACACTGCCCCGTGCCAGGCCTCGCCCTCTGCCCTCCCTCCCCATTCCCACTCCTGCTGTACTGCCTGCCGTTGAGGAAACCCTCCATTCTTTCCCGGTGTCCTCATCCCAGGGGAGGCAGTTACCGGACAAAGAGAAGGGGAGACCTAAGGGGGGGGGGTACTGTTACGCCTAGCGCTCCGGGTCCCCGCTCCTCCCCGGAGCGCTTACGGCGTCTCTCTCTCCGCAGCGCCCCGGTCGGTCCCGCTGACCGGGAGCGCTGCACTGTCTTGGCCGTCGGGGATGCGATTCGCACAGCGGGACGCGCCCGTCGCGAATCGCATCCCAGGTCACTTACCCGTTCCGGTCCCCCGCTGTCATGTGCTGGCGCGCGCGGCTCCGCTCTCTAGGGCGCGCGCGTGCCAGCTCCCTGAGACTTAAAGGGCCAGTGCACCAATGATTGGTGCCTGGCCCAATTAGCTTAATTGGCTTCCACCTGCTCCCAGACTATATCTGATCTCTGCCCCTGCACTCCCCTGCCGGATCTTGTTGCCTTAGTGCCTAGAGAAAGCGTTTACTGTGTTTGTCCATACTGTGTACTTTACCTCCTGCTATTGCCATATTGACTACGATTCTTGCTGCCTGCCCCGACCTTCTGCTACGTCCGACCTTGCTCTTGTCTACTCCCTTGTACCGCGCCTTCTTCAGCAGCCAGAGAGGTTGAGCCGTTGCTAGTGGATACGACCTGGTTGCTACCGCCGCTGCAAGACCATCCCGCTTTGCGGCGGGCTCTGGTGAAAACCAGTAGCAGCTTAGAACCGGTCCACTAGCACGGTCCACGCCAATCCCTCTCTGGCACAGAGGATCCACCTCCAGCCTGCCGAATCGCGACAATCACTTTTTTAATAAAGTTTAAAAAAAAAGCATAAAAAATGTATAATGTTTTTTTTTTTTCTAAAATACCATCTGCTGTTTTTAACTTACAAATATCATTCATATCCTGACAAGAATCATTCAACTATAAAATAATGTATTCTTTTAAAATTAGAAATGTGATATTTATTACATAATTATCCCTAAGTTTTGCTGGCCTACAATTATGAGCTGAAATTGTATTAGTTTCTGTTATTCTGTTACGGGTGTATCAGGATATTAAGATTATTTAATCATATGTTACAGAATTCGGCATTATTTCTCACAAACTGCTAGAGAACGTCTACCCAGCAAGCCGAGCAGGGAGAAGGGAATCCTAAAAATAAATCTAATTACAAGATGTGAGAAATAATTAAAATTTAGAAAAAAAATGTTTTGTAATTGGTAAAAGCTCGAATGTCTACAATGAATAATGGCTCCATGATTGTATTTGTCTCATAATTGGAGCAGGGAAGAAGTTTAGAAACATTGAAATTTCAGACTTATCAATATTCCATTGGAGTATCTTAAAAATTCTATGCATTTGTTTTTAACCTCTCTCCTGGTCTTACCATCCATAGTTCATGGTCCTCCAATATATATAGCTGGATATGGACTTTAGATTAATGTAAGCCAATTCCATTGATCTCATTGGACTAGATGGCTATTAAATGTACATGGGAGCTTCCTGACTCTCCCATGCAGATTTCAGAGAAGAAAAGGTTGCCCAAACTTTTTGTTCTGAACAGTGATATGTTGTCACCTCCATCACAGATTTCATTCAAATAATGGGACCTAAAAAAGGCTGCATGCAGTATATATATATATATATATATATATATATATATATATATATCGTATATACTCGAGTATAAGGCGACCCGAGTATAAGCCGAGACCCCTACTTTCAACCCAAAATCCCAGGAAAAGTTATTGACTCGAGTATAAGCCTAGGGTGGGAAATACATCATCCCCCCTGTCATCATCCAGACCTGTCATTAACATCCTCATCATCATCACCGCCTGTCATCATCCAGACCCTCATCATCATCACCTGTCATCATCCCCTTGTCATCATCCCACACATCCCCCTTCATCATCCCCTTGTCATCATCCCCACCCCCTTCATCATCCCCTTGTCATCATCCCCACCCCCCTTCATCATCCCACAACCCCCCTTCATCATCCTCTTGTCATCATCCTCTTCTCATCATCCGCCCTCAGTGGTCTTCAACCTGCGGACCTCCAGAGGTTTCAAAACTACAACTCCCAGCAAGCCCGGGCAGCAATCGGCTGTCCGGACTTGCTGGGAGTTGTAGTTTTGAAACCTCCGGAGGTCCGCAGGTTGAAGACCACTGCGGTCTTCGACATCATCCAGCCCCCTCTCGCCCCCCTTTAGTTCTGTACAGTACTCACCTCCGCTCGGCGCTGGTCCGGTGCTGCAGGGCTGTCCGGAGAGGAGGTGGTCCGGTGGGATAGTGGTTTCGGGCTGCCATCTTCACCGGGGGCGCCTCTTCTCCGCGCTTCCGGCCCGGAATAGAGGCGTTGCCTTGACAATGACGCAGAAATACGTTGGCAATAAACGTACCTCTGCGTCGTTGTCAAGGCAACGTGACTATTCTGGGGCCGGGCCTGAAGCGCTTAGAAGAGGCCTCCCCGGTGAAGATAGCAGCCCGGAACCACTATCCCACCGGACCACCTCCTCTCCGGACAGTCCTGCAGCAGCGGACCAGCGCCGAGCGGAGGTGAGTACTGTACAGAACTAAAGGGGGGTGAGAGGGGGCTGGATGATGTCGAAGGCCGCAGTGGTCTTCAACCTGCGGACCTCCGGAGGTTTCAAAACTACAACTCCCAGCAAGCCCGGACAGCCGATGGCTGCCCGGGCTTGCTGGGAGTTGTAGTTTTGAAACCTCTGGAGGTCCGCAGGTTGAAGACCACTGCGGGTGGAGAGTTCACTTGAGTATAAGCCGAGGGGGGTGTTTTCAGCACGAAAAATCGTGCTGAAAAGCTCGGCTTATACTCGAGTATATACGGTGTATATATATATATATATATATATATATATATATATATATATATATATATATAGTCATGGATGCAAATGTTGGCACCCCTGAAATTTTTTAAGAAAAGGAGGTATTTCTCACAGAAAAGGATTGCAGTAACACATGTTTTGCTATACACATGTTTATTCCCTTTGTGTGTACTGGAACTAATCCAAAAAAGGGAGGAAAAAAAGCAAATTGTACATAATGTCAGACCAAACTCCAAAAATGGTCTGGACAAAATTATTGGCACCCTTAACTTAATATTTGGTTGCACACCCTTTGGAAAGAATAACTGATATCAGTTGCTTCCTATAACCATTAATAAGCTTCTTACACCCCTCAGCCGGAATGTTGGACCACTCTTCCTTTGCTAACTGCTCCAGGTCTCTCTTATTGGAAGGGCGCCTTTTCCCAACAGCAATTTTAAGATCTCTCCACAGGTATTCAATGGCATTTAGATCTGGACTCATTGCAGGCCACTTCAGAACTCTCCAGTGCTTTGTTGCCATCCATTTCTGGTGCTTTTTTACATATGTTTGGGGGTCATTGTCCTATTGGAAGATCTCAAACGCAAACCCAGCTTTCTGACACTGGGCTGTACAGTGCGACCCAAAATCCATTGGTAATCCTCAGATTTCATGAAGTCTTGCACACATTCAAGGCACCCAGTGCCAGAGGCACAAAAACATCCCCAAAATATCATTGAACCTCCACCATATTTCACTGTAGGTACTGTGTTCTTTTCTTTGTAGGCATCATTCTGTTTTTGGTAAACAGTAGAATGATGTGCTTTACCACAAAGATCTATCTTTGTCTCATCTGTCCACAAGATGTTTTCCCAGAAGGATTTTGGCTTACTCAAGTTCATTTTGGCAAAATGTAGTCTTGCTTTTTTATGTCTATGTCAGCAGTGGGGTCCTCCTGGGTCTCCTGCCATAGTGTTTAATTTCATTTAAATGTCAACGGATAGTTCAAGCTGACACTGATGCTCTCTGAGCCTGCAGGACAGCTTGAATATCTTTGGAACTTGTTTGGGGCTGCTTATCCACCATCTGGACTATCCTGCGTTGACACCTTTCATAATTTTTTCTCTTCCATCCATGCACAGGGAGATTAGATACAGTACCATGGTTGCAAACTTCTTGATAATGTTGAGAACTGTGGACAAAGGCATATCTATATCACTGGAGATGGTCTTGTAACCTTGAGATTGTTGATATTATTCCACAATTTTGGTTCTCAAGTCCTTAGGCAGTTCTTTTCTCTTTCTGTTGTCCATGCTTAGTGGGGCACACACAGACCAACAATGCAAAGACTAAGTGAACTTCTCTCCTTTTTATCTGCTTTCATGTGGGATTTTTACATTGTCCACACCTGTTGCTTGCCCCATGTGAGTTTAAAGGAGCATTACATGCTTGAAATAATCTTATTTATCCACTATTTTGAAAGGGTGCCAATAATTTTGTCCAGACCATTTTTGGAGTTTAGTGGGACATTATGTCCAATTAGTTTTTTTCCCTCAATTTTTTTGTTTAGTTCCAATACACACATAGTGAATAAACATGTGTATAGCAAAACATGTGTTACTGCAATTCTTTTCTGTGAGAAATGCTTAATTTTCTTGAAAAATTTAGGGGTGCCATGACTGTATATACAGTGGGGCAAAACAGTATTTAGTCAACCACCGATTGTACAAGCTCTCCCACTTAAAAAGATGAGAGAAGCGCCTATAATTTTCATCATAGGTATACATCAACTATGAGAGACCTATGAGAAAAAAAAATCCATAAAATCACATTGTCTGATTTTTAACCCCTTAAGGACCGGGGGTTTTTCCGTTTTTGCATTTTCGTTTTTTGCTCCTTGCCTTTAAAAAATCATAACTCTTTCAAATTTACACCTAAAAATCCATATGATGGCTTATTTTTTGCGCCACCAATTCTACTTTGTAATGACGTCAGTCATTTTGCCCAAAAATCTATGGTGAAGCGGGAAAAAAAATCATTGTGCGACAAAATTGAAAAAAAAACGCTGTTTGTAACTTTTGGGGGCTTCCGTTTCTACGTAGTACATTTTTTGGTAAAAATGACACCTGATATGTATTCTGTAAGTCCATACGATTAAAATGATACCCTACTTATATAGGTTTGATTTTGTCGGACTTCTGGAAAAAATCATAACTACATGCAGGAAAATTAATACGTTTAAAATTGTCATCTTCTGACCCCTATAACTTTTTAATTTTTCCGTGTATGGGGCGGTATAAGGGCTCATTTTTTGCGCTGTGATCTGAAGTTTTTAACGGTACCATTTTTGCATTGATAGGACTTATTGATCACTTTTTATTCATTTTTAAATGATATAAAAAGTGACCAAAAATGCACTATTTTGGACTTTGGAATTTTTTTGCGCGCACGCCATTGACCGAGCGGTTTAATTAATGATATATTTTTATAATTCGGACATTTCCACATGCGGTGATACCATATATGTTTATTTTTATTTTTATTTACACTGTGTTTTTTTTTTAATTGGAAAAGGGGGATGATTCAAACTTTTAATAGGGGAGGAGTTAAATGATCTTTATTCACTTTTTTTTTTTCACTTTTTTTTTGCAGTGTTATAGGTCCCATAGGGACCTATAACACTGCACACACTGATCTCCTATGTTGATCACTGGTTTCTCATAAGAAACCAGTGATCAACGATTCTGCCGCATGACTGCTCATGCCTGGATCTCAGGCACTGAGCAGTCATTCGGCGATCGGACAGCGAGGAGGCAGGAAGGGGCCCTCCCGCTGTCCTGTCAGCTGTTCGGGATGCCGCGATTAGCTGCGGCTATCCCGAACAGCACGACTGAGCTAGTCGGGAACTTTCACTTTTAGTTGTGCGGCTCAGCTCTGAGCGCGCGGCTAAAGGGTTAATAGCGCGCGGCGCCGCGATCGGCGCTGCGCGCTATTAGAGGCGGGTCCCGGCTTCACTATGACGCTGGGCCCGCCGTGATATGACCCGGGGTTACTGTGTAACCCCGCGTTATATCAGAAGAGCAGGACCAAGGACGTACCGGTATGTCCTTGGTCCTTAAGGGGTTAAAGAATGTATTTGCAAATTATGGTAGAAAATAAGTATTTGGTCAATAACAAAAGCTCATCTCAATACTTTGTTATATACCCTTTGTTGGCAATGACAGAGGTCAAATGTTTCCTGTAAGTCTTCACAAGGTTTTCACACACTGTTGCTGGTATTTTGGCCATTGCTCCATGCAGATGTCCTCTAGAGCAGTGATGTTTTTGGGCTGTCGCTGGGCAACACAGACTTTCAACTCCCTCCAAAGGTTTTCTATGGGGTTGAGATATGGAGACTGGTTAGGACACTCCAGGACCTTGAAATGCTTCTTACGAAGCCACTCCTTTGTTGCCCGGGTGGTGTGTACCCCTGGCGGGTTAGTGTGTTACTGATGGTAGCCCTTGTTACTTTGGTCCCAGCTCTCTGCAGGTCATTCACTAGGTCCCCCTGTGTGGTTCTGGGATTTTTCCTCATAGTTCTTGTGATCATTTTGACACCACGGGGTGAGATCTTGCGTGGAGCCCCAGATCGAGGGACATTATCAGTGGTCTTGTATGTCTTTCATTTTCTAATAATTGCTCCGATTTCTTCACACCAAGCTGCTTGTTTATTGCAGATTCAGTCTATAATGCAATGTGACTACAGGGCAATAGTTTGAGGACACAGGTAGTAAATGAAGTACACAGCAGTTATAATATACTGGAGGTTAGTGATAAAACTTAAGGAGAAGCACAAGGGTATTTGCTTATTGTAAATAAGCATAGGTAAAAGCAGAGTTTGCACACTTACCCCAGGGGTTGATTGGGCTCAGTTCTGGGTTGCTGTGAGAAAGACAGGTGGAGATTAAGGAAAGATAACGGTTAAGTCCAGTTGCAAGAAGGTTTGCTTGTTTCTAGGAGGGACCAAATACCTGGTTGTGGAAGTCCTGTGTGTATCTGTGATGCCGCAGGTCTGTGGCAGCATGCCGGGAGCTCGTGTTTTTGGCAGTATGAGTGCCAATACGTCACTTCCGGTATTGGTTGCCACGGGGACGGAGGATGCTGCGGGGTAGGGGTGGGGGTGTACACTGTGTATTAGTGGTGCTTGCTAGCCCTGGGAAGGAAGGTTATAGGGCTGTGTGTGTATAGTAAAAATGAGGAAAAGGGAGCGATGAATGAGTTGGTTATATGGGATGAAGTGGGGAGCAATGGAGAGATGCATTGCGGGGTGATTGGTAGGGAAAATGGTTATTGGGAAGAGATGGAATGAATATGAGTAATGTCTGTAATACAGAGAATGTAAGAATATAGGGCAGGGGTCCTCAAACTTTTTAAACAGGGGGCCAGTTCACTGTCCCTCAGACCGTTGGAGGGCCGGACTATAGTTAAAAAAAACTATAAACAAATTCCTATGCACACTTATATATCTTACTAGTGGACTACCCCTTTAAGTACGCAGCACAGTTCCCCCCACATTAGGTAGACAGCATAGTTCCCCCACATTAGGTTGGCAGTATAGATCCCCCACATCAGGTTGTAGTTCCCCCACATTAGGGTTGGCAGTATAGTTCCCCCACATTAGATTGTAGTTCCCCCACATTAGGTTGTCAGTATAGCTCCCCCATATTTAGTTGGCAGTATAGTTCCCCCACATTAGACTGGCAGTATAGTTCCCCCACATTAGGCTGGCAGTATAGTTCCCCCACATTAGGCTGGTAGTATAGTTCCCCCCACATTAGGTTGGCAGTATAGTTCCCCCTCCCCCCCACATTAAGTTGTAGTTCCCCCACATTAGGTTGGCAGTATAATTCTCCCACATTAGACTGGCAGTATAGTTCTCCTACATTAGGCTGGCAGTATATTTCCCCCACATTAGGTTGGAAGTATAGTTCCCCCACATTAGGTTGGCAGTATAGTCCCCCCCCCATTAGGTTGTAGTTTCCCCACATTAGGTTGGCAGTATAGTTCTCCCACATTAGGCTGGCAGTATAGTCCCCCCACATTAGGCTGGCAGTATAGTTCCCCCCCACATTAGGTTGTTGTTCCCCCACATTAGGTTGGCAGTATAGTTCCCCCCCACATTAGGTTGGCAGTATAGTTCCCCCCCATTAGGCTGGCAATATAGTTCCGCCACATTAGGCTGGCAGTATAGTTCCCCCCACATTAGGTTGTAGTTCCCCCACATTAGGTTGGCAGCTCTGCTCCTCCGCGCTCCATATCTATAGACGCACGCACGGGACGTCAGTGACGTTCCTGCGTGCGCTACCTCCCAGCGGTCCTTGTGTTTTTAAAGTAAACGTGGGGCCGCAGAGAGTTAACAGGGCCATCCCTGTGTCCCGAAAACATCTTTCGGGACACAGCGATGTCCTTAGGCAGAGGCGGCAAAAACAACCTGTGAGCCGGATAAATGTCCTCAGCGGGCCGCATGTTGCCCGCGGGCTGCAGTTTGAGGACCCCTGATATAGGGTATGGCTGTTTGGCAAAATATGATTATTTGGCAGATTTATGGATTGGTTAATGGTGAATGGCAGAAAATGAGAGGTATAACTGTGTGGCATGATATTGGGATATGGCTTGAATGTGGGAACTGGAGGATCCCAAACATTGGGAAACATTTTGTGACTTCCATATGACCTAATATAGCACATGACTGGGGTTGTCCTAAAGGGACAACCTTTTTTTTTTTTTTCTTTTAACAGACCCGGGATTTCTTCCAAAGATATCATCTGTCATTATCCATGTTAGAGCTATTTCTTAGAAAACAAAGAAAAAGATGGACCCTATGTAGGCGCTGCTCCCAACCAAAGTATACAGCACAGAGTGTAGAAGAAAAAGTGCCAATGCACTGTATTTATTAGCTTCCCATAATGCGTTTCGGAGGGTATCTCCTCCTTCATCAGATTGGCACTCTGGGTCAACTGGGTGGTTCATACCCAATTGAGAGAAGTATGGGCTACCATAGACTACTGTAAAGAAGGTAGCCCACTCTCTACTATTGTCAATGGAACATGAACTTTAAAAGGGCTACTCTGCTAGAAAACATATTTTTTTTAAATCAACTGGTGCCAAAAAGTTAAACTGATTTGTAAATTACTTCTATATAAAAATCTTAATCCTTCCAGTATTTATAAGCTGCTGTATGCTACAGAGGAAGTTCTTTTCGAATTTATTTTCTGTCTGACAACAGTGCTCTCTGCTGACACCTCTGTCCATGTCAGGAACTGTCCAGAGCAGGATCATAGGTTTGCTATGAGGATTTACTCCTACTCTGGACAGTTCCTAAAATGGATAGAGGTGTCAGCAGAGAGCACTGTGGTCAGACAGAAAAGACATTTGAAAAGAACTTCCTCTGTAGTATACAGCAGCTTATAAATACTGGAAGATTAAGATTTTTAAATTTACAAATCTGTTTAACTTTCTGGAACCAGTTGATTTAAAAAAAAAAAAATGTTGGATTTCCACTGTTTTTCTTGAGTCGAGCAGAGAAAATAATTGTACTTATATTATTTTTTTCTTCGTTCAACTCCCATCACATGAACGGACCCAGCGAATGGAGCTAGAGGCCGATTTGAACTCTGAAGAAAGGTAGGTCCATATGGAGGGTGACAGACATTTTTTGAAGAGACCAAACGTCTTTTTTAAAGGTTTTATACAGTAATGGCCGTAAATGTTGGCACCCCTAAAAAAATTCTAGAAAATTAAGTATTTCTCACAGAAAAGGATTGCAGTAACACATGTTTTGCCATACACATGTTTATTCCCTTTGTGTGTATTGGAACTAAACCAAAAAAGGGAGGAAAAAAAGCAAATTGGACATAATGTCACACCAAACTCCAAAAATGGTCTGGACAAAATTATTGGCACCCTTAACTTAATATTTGGTTGCACACCCTTTGGAAAAAAATAACTGAAATCAGTCACTTCCTATAACCATCAATAAGCTTCTTACACCGCTCAGCCGGAATGTTGGACCACTCTTCCTTTGCAAACTGATCCAGGTCTCTCTTATTGGAGGGGTGCCTTTTCTCTTATTGGAATGGCGCCCAGCAATTTTAAAATCTGCCCACAGGTGTTCAATGGGATTTAGATCTGGACTCATTGCTACTAGTGTTGAGCGGCATAGGCCATATTCGAATTCGCGAATATTCGCGAATATATGGACGAATATTCGTCATATATTCGCGAATATTCGCATATTCGTTATATTCTCGTTTTATTTTCGCGTATGCGAAAATACGCACATGCGAAAATTAGTATATGCGGAAATTCGCATATGCGAACATTAGCATATGTTAATTTTCGCATATGCGAATTTTCGCACGCCAGTCTCACACAGTAGTATTACAGCCTTCTTTACACCACACAAGTCTTTACACCACACAAGCTGGAAGCAGAGAGGGGTGATCACTGTGATGTGTACTGTGAAAAAAAAAAAAAAAAAAAAACGAATATTCGTAATTACGAATATATAGCGCTATATTCGCGAAATTCGCGAATTCGCGAATATGCGATATTCGCGAATAATATTCGAATTGCGAATATTCGCGAGCAACACTAATTGCTACCACTTCAGAACTCTCCAGCGCTTTGTTGCCATCCATTTCTGGGTGCTTTTTGACGTATGTTTGGGGTAATTGTCCTGCTGGAAGACCCAAGATCTCAGACGCAAACCCAGCTTTCTGACACTGGGCTGTACAGTGTGACCCAAAATCCGTTGGTAATCCTTGCACACATTTCATGATGTCTTGCACACATTCAAGGCACCCAGTGCCAGAGGCAGCAAAACAACCCCAAAACACCATTGAACCTCCACCATATTTCACTGTAGGTACTGTGTTCTTTTCTTTGTAGGCCTCATTCCGTTGTCGGTAAACAATAGAATGATGTGCTTTACCAAAAAGCTCTTTCTTGGTCTCATCCGTCCACAAGATGTTTTCCCAGAAGGATTTTGGCTTGCTCAAGTTGATTTTGGCAAAATGTAGTCTTGCTTTTTTATGTCTCTGTGTCAGCAGTGGGGTCCTCCTGGGTCTCCTGCCATAGTGTTTCACTTAAATGTCGTCGGATAGTTAGCACTGACACTGATGCTCCCTGAGCCTGCAGGATAAGCTTGAATATCTTTGAAACTTGTTGGGCTGCTTATCGACCATCCAGACTATCCTGCATTGACACCTTTCATCAATTTTTCTCTTCTGTCCTTCAGGGAGATTAGCTACAGTGCCATGGGTCGCAAACTTCTTGATAATGTTCCGCTCTGTGGACAAAGGCAAATCTAGATCTCTGGAGATGGACTTGTAACCTTGAGATTGTTGATATTTTTCCACAATTTTGGTTCTCAAGTCCTCAGACAGTTCTCTTCTCCTCTTTCTGTTGTCTATACTTACACAGACACACAATGCAAAGCCACACGTACACACAGACACACAATGCAAAGACTAAGTGAACTTCTCTCATTTTTATATTGCCCACACCTGTTAGTTTAAAGGAGCATCACATGCTTGAAACAATCTTATTTTTCCACAATTTTGAAAGGGTGCCAATAATTTTGTCCAGACCATTTTTGGAGTTTGGTGTGACATTATGCCCAATTAGCTTTTTTCCCCTCCCTTTTTTTGTTTAGTTCCAATTCACACAAAGTGAATAAACATGTGTATAGCAAAACATGTAACTGAAATCCTTTTCTGTGAGAAATACTTCATTTTCTTGAAAAATTTCGGGGGTGCCAACATTTATGGCCATGGCTGTACACACACACATAAATATATATATATATATATATATATATATATATATATATATATACACTGTATAATATATATATACACTGTATAATATATATATATATATATATATATATATATATATATATATATATATTTGTGGTCGTTGCTACATGACTGAAATGCGTACAACCCTAATACTAACCTAACAACCAACTGTAACCAATAACCTATCAACCTCAACTAAGCAGTTTGAAGTGTGCCATAACTGCGGCGTAAAGAATATGCCTGGAAAAGAGGGCATACCCTGTGGTAAGTGTGATGGAATGAAAAGAAGGGGGGGCGGGTGGGAGCGAAGAACCCACGGCGTCATTGAAGGGGGGAGAGCCGTGGGTTTTATGGTCATCCCGCTCCTCCCACAATTACAGGCCAGCTGCGCAGGCCTTTCCATTTGTGGTCGTTGCTACATGACTGAAATGCGTACAACCCTAATACTAACCTAACAACCAACTGTAACCAATAACCTATCAACCTCAACTAAGCAGTTTGAAATGTGCCATAACTGCGGCGTAAAGAATATGCCTGGAAAAGAGGGCAAAACCCGGATTTAAACAAACATTTGTTTATTGCAGATTACAACACAAGAGACTGGAATGCGCTAGCCATTTCTTTGCGAGGGTTAGGGAAATACTGCACGTAGCATCCGCATTTCCAACATCCTAATTTCATGATTACGTGGGTTGGGACCCCGTGCTTAGAATTGGCTGTAGCTGCGCCAATACGGAAGGAGTGACCGGATAATGAAGTCGGGACTCCTCCCAGCGACCCGACCGAAATGCGTAAATGTTTGATGAATTGAGAAGTAGTTAGCGGGTTGGACCTAAAATGGAGTAAAGGTTCGTCAGCTGATAGGTTAACACAGGCATTCAACAATTCACGGAGGACTGTGGCAGGACACCCTTTGTGCACGGTGGGGAAAACCGGACAATCACAGTTTGACCCGGAGACGAGGTCTTGGTCTGACTGAGGGACAGCTGGAAATGATCAGAGACATGTGACAGCTGACTGACCTTAGGAAAGGGCGCGTTAATGGTCCGAGTAGTACACTCACCCGGTCTGAGAAACCCATAACAGGCAAGGTACATGGCCGCTTTTAATGTGAGGCTATCACGAATACCCAATGGTGTGGAGTCTAACAAGTCGGACAACTGCCTGAACATGTTGCCTGAGATTGGTTGTCTGACTGGGCTGCGAGGGACTTCCTTCTCAAGGATGCCCTTCAGAGCGGACTACACCAAGCGAGAAGAGAGTATAGAGTAACTACGGGTATTGGTCAAGGATAAATGGTGTTGGATACCGGCTAGATAACTCTTAATAGTATTGTGGGATAAATGCAGTGTGGTATGGCAAAACCCGACATATGCTAATAGGAAGGGAACTGAAATCTTGTCGCCCTCGGCGTGCTTGGATCTGGATTTGGAAAATGAGTTCCACGCCGTACCATAAATTTTTTGCGTATTTGCGGACAAGGCATCTGCTGCAATATTCTGGACTCCTTCAACGTGAGCACATGTGAAAGTAAATGTATGTAGAAGGGACAGCCAAACTAACCGTCTAGCCAAGCTCATTTATCTATAACATAGCTGACCGTCTAACACTAGGACAGAGAGAGAGTATCCGAAGACGTGACGGATGAGAATTGTATACGTGACTGGACCTAGACAAGTATGTGCCCGGTGACAAGTGCGAAACGTTATACAAGTACCTTAACAACCTAGAACACCCTGAAGAGCATCTTTAGGAACGAGACTACACAGAGAAAGGAATGCACCGACAACGCAAGCAATCACAACCTGAAAACGTGTCAGGTTCATGAGGTGATTACTTGGACAACAATAAACAACTCTTTAAACCAGGACAGAGGTAAAGTATCCGAAGACGTGTTGGACGAGAATCGTATGCGTAACCGGGCCTAGACGAGTATGCGCCCGGTGACAAGTGCGAAACGTTATACGAGTATCATATCAACCTAGAACACCATGAAGTACATTTTTGGGACATGACTACACAGAGAAAGGAGCGCATCGACAACGCAAGCAATCACAACCTGAAAGCGTGTCAAGTTCATGAGGTGATTACTTGGAGAACAATGTACGACACTTTAAACCAGAACAGAGGGAAAGTATCCGAAGACGTGTCGGACGAGAATCGTATGCGTAACCGGGTCTAAACGATTGTGCGCCCGGTGACAAGTGCAAAACGTTATACGAGTACCATATCAACCTAGAACACCATGAAGTACATTTTTGGGACATGACTACACAGAGAAATTAGCGCATCGACAACGCAAGCAATCACAACCTGAAAGCGTGTCAAGTTCATGAGGTGATTACTTGGACAACAATAAATAACTCTTTAAACCAGGAGAGAGGGAAAGTATCCGAAGACGTGTCGGACGAGAATTATATGCGTAACTGAGTGTCCAGTGGTAAGTGCGAAAGTTTATACGAGTACCATGACAACCCAAAACATCGTGAATTCCGTTTTTTGAGAACGTGACTATATCGTAAAAGAGGTGCACCGACGACACAAGTAAAACACAACCTGAAGACGTGTCAGGTTCATGAGGTGATTACTTGGATAATAAAACAAATCTTATCACCTATGTGTGGCGTTATTGCTGTTCTGAAGGTGTGTCAGTAACAACCGTGCAACGTACTCCCTGCAGGCGTGGCAGACATGACGGGCATACATCACCTATGTGTGGCGTGTCAGTCATAACAATTATGCGACGTACCCTTTCTGCAACATGACAGGCCTAACAGGTAAATACCACCCATGCGTAGTGTCAGTGTCGTTCAGAAGGCATGTCAGTACCAACGATAATGAGACATACCCCGTCTGCAACGGTTTACTGGGTCTGCCCCGCCTGTGCGTCGTGTAATTGTCGTTCTGAATATGTGTCAGCAGCGACAACTGCTATATATCACCCTGCCTATATAAAGATGCGTGCAGAACGACTACGTGTGAAACTGTCGTGAACCGCTAAGCATGGCTATACCACCAACTTGATGAACCTATACTCGGGCCAACCATATACGCGTATAGACCACCAGTGAATGCCTGAAGCTAACCACGACCTGATGGCAGAGAATTTGCCGGCAAGTAGTAACTATTATAACCACATACCTGCGTACAGGGCCACACCCCATGTGCTGTATGAGCATGTGCGCTGCACAAAACTGCGGGCGTACGAACTTCACAAATAGCGCAAGTGCATGTACAGAACACATGCCACGAGTGCACACGCAGCCTGATTCCCGCGTGCACCCGAGTAATATAACCCTACAAACACGCGTGATACAGGTCCTGCGAGTGGGTGTGCAGCACAAACCTTATGAGTGCATACTCAGTAGTAATCCTACGAGCGTGGGCCATGTAATACTATAAACGTGCGTACAGTGTGACTCGTATGAGCGTGTACATAGTATGATTCCTATGAGTGTGTACAACATGACTCCTACAAGAGCGTGTCTAGTATGAACCCTGCAAGCGAGTACAAGCGTGTATACCACGTAAACCTACGAGCAAGTGTACAGTATGGATGCTACATTGGTATGCACCGCATGAACTTTATGAATCATGCGAGCGAGTGTACCGTATAAATGCTACCGGCGAATGTGCTGGATAATCCTAACGCGTGTAAGTAAGAATCCAACAAGCGTGTGTACAGGATATCCTACCAGTGTGTACTGTGTACAGCATGAATCTTATAAGTGTGTACGCAGCATAATGCTACAAGTATGTACAAGCGTGTGTATAGAGTAAATGCTACAAGCATGCACCCCACAAATATGCGCAAGCGTGAGTGCAGTATGAATGCTACAAGCAAGCGTACAGCATGAACCCTAAGGGTGAATGTACAATATAATCCTACAAGCGAGTGCACAGTATGAAACGTGTAGGCAAGTAAACGGCATAAACTCTACAAGTGTGTACTGTATGAATCTTACAAGCGTGTGTGCAGTATAAACCTTACAAAGGGGGTGTACAGTATGACCCTAAAAGCGTGTGTACGGTATAAAACTACAAGCGCGTAGAGAATGAATGAACCCTAAAAGCGTGTGTGGCGTATAAATGTTACCGGCATGAATCCTACCAACGTGTATGGGTACCAGGATGAGTACAGCATGAACCCTACGGCATGATTCCTATAATTGAGAATCGTAGCTCCACAACAGCTGGAGGCACACCGCCCGGAAACACAGAAGTATAAATATAAAATAAATGAAAAGAAAACTGTGAGGAAGTTAGTTAAGAGACAAAGGTTGGAAGTGAGCGCAGCTGTTGGTGTAGCGTGCCTTAGACTGACCAGATTGGCAGCTGTGGGGGTGAAGCATAAGTCCACAGGGTGGGGTGGAGCGGTGAGTCCGATTGAGTGTAAAGGTGTGCGAGTCTCAGTATACCGGAGACACATATAGATCCTCCCAGCAGCACAGAACTACAAAATGTGATAATGATATATATGAGCAGGAGGCTGTTCACATAGTGCGGTAATGATATACATGTGCAGGAGACTGTTCACGTGGTGCGGAAATGATAAAATATGCAGGAGACTGTTCACATAGTGCGGTAATGATATACATGTGCAAGAAGCCTAACACATAGTGCGGTAATGATATACATGTGCAAGAAGCCTATCACATAGTGCGGTAATGATATGCATGAGCAAGAAGCCTATCACATAGTGCGGTAATGATATGCATGAGCAAGAAGCCTATCACGTAGTGCGGTAATGATATGCATGAGCAAGAAACCTATCACATAGTGCGGTAATGATATGCATGTGCAGGAGACTGTTCACACAATGCAGCAATCAAATACATGTGCAAGAGGCCTAACACATAATGCGGTAATGATATGCATGCGCAGGAGACTGTTCACACAATGCAGTAATCATATACATGCGCAGCAAGCCGTTCACATGGCGCCGCAATGATATGCACGTGCAGGAGGCTGTTCACATAACAAAGTAATGGTATGCATGCGCAGCAAGCCGTTCACATAGTGCGGTAATGATATGCACGTGCAGGAGACTGATCACATAGTGCGGTAATGATATGCACGTGCAGGAGACTGTTCACATAGTGCGGTAATGATATGCACGTGCAGGAGGCTGTTCACATAACAAAGTAATCATCACATAATAAAGCAAGCCATAAGTAAACACATACATGCGCAGCAAGCCGTTCACCTAGTGCGGTAATGATATGCTCGTGCAGGAGGCTGTTCGCATAACAAAGTAACCATATACATGCGCAGCAAGCCGTAAGTAAACATATACAGCCGAAAACCGTATAAATGCTACCGGCGAATGCCGAATGCCGATATGTAATACGATAACCTGGGGCCGGGCTGACCAAGGGTTTCCCTGAACTCCGGCTCACCTCCGGAGTCCGGGAACCGCCAGCGTTACCCCCGGTCAGCCACGGCCACTTACCACCACCATGCCGGCTGAAGCGACCTTCCTGTCAGCTGACTCGTGCAGTCAGCTGACCGGTGGGAACGTGACTCCACCTCCTGCCGACATCACGTGACACCCTCAAGCGAAGAACCCACGGCGTCATTGAAGGGGGGAGAGCCGTGGGTTTTATGGTCATCCCGCTCCTCCCACAATTACAGGCCAGCTGCGCAGGCCTTTCCATATATATTTTCAATTCTGCTGCATTTAACATCAAGGGCAGCTCATGGCTACAAAAAGCATCTATTACTTTGGAGGACATGTATGGCCCATGTCAGCTCAATGCTTTTGAATGGAAATTATACACAATTACATTTTGTTTGTGGGAAAACAGAACAGTTGTCGCCAGGGATGTCCCAGAAGCAGAATGATCCATCATCAACTTATCTTTAAGGGTACTCTTCTAACAAAAGAGGATTACCAAATCTTGTATTCTGGGTTCAAATACCTTTTTATGCTGTTAATTATGATAGACTGTACATACTGTATAAGTAAATTGTTTCCCTACCCATTACAAAATATAGTCATTGTCATCTGCTAGAAAATAAACATAGACCTTGATCTATGAAATGATCACCTCATCTAACCACATTGTTTACTCCAACCACCATGATTTAGAGCATTGGAAATAAGCGTGTATTTCATCCGCTGAGAAAATGTGTGAACCCTTTAGAAATATGAAATGGCCCTGACATTCTTGTCACCAAAATCACAGTACATGGATGGTGTACACATACACTGCTCAAAAAAAAAATAAAGGGAACACTAATATAACACATCCTAGATCTGAATGAGTGCTCAGTCCTATGAAACTTTCGTCTTTACATAGCTGAATGAGCTGACAACAAAATCACACAAAAATTATCAATGGAAATCACATTTATCAACCCATGGAGGTCTGGATATGGAGTCCCACTCAAAATCAAAGTGGAAAACCACACTACAGACTGACCCAACTTTGATGTAATGTCCTTAAAACAGGACAGTAGTGTGTGTGGCCTCCACGTGCCCGTATGACCTCCCTACAATGCCTGGGCATGCTCCTGATAAGGTGTCGGATGGTCTCCTGAGGGATGTCCTCCCAGACCTGGACTAAAGCATCCACCAACTCCTGGACAGTCTGTGGTGCAAGACATATTGGTGGATGGAGCAGGACATGATGTCCCAGATGTGCTCAATCGGATTCAGGTCTGGGGAATGGGTGGGCCAGTCCATAGCATCATTGCCTTCCTCTTGCAGGAACTGCTGACACACTCCAGCCACATGAGGTCTAACATTGTCTTGCATTAGAAGGAACCCAGGGCCAACCACACCAGCATATGGTCTCACAAGAGTTCTGAGGATCTCATCTTGGTACATAATGGCAATCAGGCTACCTCTGGCAAGCACATGGAGGGCTGTGCGTCCCCCAAATGAAATGCCACCCCACACCATTATTGACCCACCGCCAAACCGGTCATGCTAGGGGTTGTTGCAGGCAAAAGAACATTCTCCACGGTGTCTCCAGACTCTGTCACTGTCACGATGCCGGCTGGCAGGTAGTGGATCCTCTGTGCCAGAGAGGGATTGGCGTGGACCGTGCTAGTGGATCGGTTCTAAGTCACTACTGGTTTTCACCAGAGCCCGCCGCAAAGCGGGATGGTCTTGCTGCGGCGGTAGTGACCAGGTCGTATCCACTAGCAACGGCTCAACCTCTCTGACTGCTGAAGATAGGCGCGGTACAAGGGAGTAGACAGAAGCAAGGTCGGACGTAGCAGAAGGTCGGGGCAGGCAGCAAGGATCGTAGTCGGGGGCAACGGCAGGAGGTCTGGAACACAGGCTAGGAACACACAAGGAAACGCTTTCACTGGCACAATGGCAACAAGATCCGGCGAGGGAGTGAAGGGGAAGTGAGGTATAAATAGGGAGTGCACAGGTGAACACACTAATTGGAACCACTGCGCCAATCAGCGGCGCAGTGGCCCTTTAAATCGCAGAGACCCGGCGCGCGCGCGCCCTAGGGAGCGGGGCCGCGCGCGCCGGGACAGGACAGACGGAGAGCGAGTCAGGTACGGGAGCCGGGATGCGTATCGCGAGCGGGCGCTACTCGCATCGCGAATCGCATCCCGGCTGGAGACGGTATCGCAGCGCACCGGGTCAGTGGAGCTGCCCGGAGCGCTGCGGTAGCGAGAGAGAAGCGAGCGCTCCAGGGAGGAGCGGGGACCCGGAGCGCTCGGCGTAACAGTACCCCCCCCCTTGGGTCTCCCCCTCTTCTTAGAGCCTGAGAACCTGAGGAGCAGACTTTTGTCTAGGATGTTGTCCTCAGGTTCCCAGGATCTCTCTTCAGGTCCACAGCCCTCCCAATCCACCAAAAAGAACCTTTTTCCTCTGACAGTCTTGGAGGCCAGTATCTCTTTCACTGAGAAGACGTCAGAAGAACCGGAGACAGGAGTGGGAGAAACTAATTTGGGAGAGAAACGGTTGATGATGAGTGGTTTAAGGAGAGAGACATGAAAGGCATTAGGAATACGGAGAGAAGGAGGAAGAAGAAGTTTGTAAGAGACAGGATTAATTTGGCACAAGACTTTGAAAGGACCAAGATAGCGTGGACCCAGTTTGTAACTGGGGACACGAAAGCGGACATATTTAGCGGAGAGCCATACCTTGTCTCCAGGAGCAAAAATGGGGGGAGCTCTTCTTTTCTTATCGGCAAACTTTTTCATGTGAGATGAAGCCTGTAAAAGAGAATCTTGGGTCTCTTTCCATATGGTGGAAAGATCACGAGTCACTTCATCTACAGCGGGCAAACCAGAGGGCAAGGGAGTAGGGAGGGGGGGAAGAGGGTGACGGCCGTACACCACGAAAAATGGGGATTTGGAGGAAGATTCAGAGACTCTAAAGTTATACGAGAATTCGGCCCATGGTAGAAGATCTGCCCAATCATCCTGGCGGGAGGAAACAAAATGTCGTAAATAATCACCCAAGACCTGGTTAATTCTTTCTACTTGTCCATTGGATTGAGGATGATATGCAGAAGAAAAGTTTAATTTAATCTTGAGTTGTTTACAGAGAGCCCTCCAGAATTTTGACACGAATTGGACGCCTCTATCCGAGACTATCTGTGTGGGCAACCCGTGAAGACGAAAAATGTGTACAAAAAATTGTTTAGCCAACTGAGGCGCTGAAGGAAGACCAGGAAGAGGGATGAAATGTGCCATCTTGGAGAATCGATCAACGACCACCCAAACAACAGTGTTGCCACGGGAAGGGGGTAGGTCTGTAATAAAATCCATACCAATCAGAGACCAAGGCTGTTCGGGGACAGGCAGAGGATGAAGAAAACCAGCGGGCTTCTGGCGAGGAGTCTTATCCCGGGCACAGACAGTGCAGGCTCGCACAAAGTCCACGACATCCGTCTCCAGAGTCGGCCACCAATAGAAGCGAGAGATGAGTTGCACAGATTTCTTGATGCCTGCATGACCTGCGAGATGGGAGGAGTGACCCCATTTGAGGATTCCGAGGCGTTGGCGTGGAGAGACAAAGGTCTTTCCTGGAGGAGTTTGCCTGATGGAGGCTGGAGAAGTGGAAATCAGGCAGTCAGGAGGAATGATGTGTTGCGGAGAGAGTTCAACTTCCGAGGCATCCGAGGAACGAGAGAGAGCATCGGCCCTAATGTTCTTATCGGCAGGCCGAAAGTGAATTTCAAAATTAAATCGGGCAAAGAACAGAGACCACCTGGCCTGGCGAGGATTCAGCCGTTGGGCAGACTGGAGATAGGAGAGGTTCTTGTGATCGGTGTAAATAATAACTGGAAATCTTGATCCCTCCAGCAGATGCCTCCATTCCTCAAGTGCTAATTTAATGGCTAGAAGCTTTCGATCCCCGATGGAGTAGTTCCTCTCCGCCGGAGAGAAGGTCCTAGAAAAAAACCCACAAGTAACAGCATGCCCGGAAGAATTTTTTTGTAGAAGGACCGCTCCAGCTCCTACAGAGGAGGCATCAACCTCCAATAGGAAGGGTTTAGATGGGTCAGGTCTGGAGAGCACGGGAGCCGAAGAAAAGGCAGACTTGAGCCGTTTAAAGGCGTCTTCCGCTTGAGGAGGCCAAGACTTGGGATTGGCATTTTTTTTGGTTAAAGCCACGATAGGAGCCACAACGGTAGAAAAATGTGGAATAAATTGCCTGTAATAATTGGCGAACCCCAAAAAACGTTGGATAGCACGGAGTCCGGAGGGGCGTGGCCAATCTAAGACGGCAGAGAGTTTGTCTGGATCCATTTGTAGTCCCTGGCCAGAGACCAAGTATCCTAGGAAAGGAAGAGATTGGCATTCAAACAGACATTTCTCTATCTTGGCATAAAGTTGATTGTCACGAAGTCTCTGAAGAACCATACGGACATGCTGGCGGTGTTCTTCTAGATTGGCAGAACAAATCAGGATATCGTCCAGATATACAACAACACAGGAGTATAAGAGATCACGAAAAATTTCATTAACAAAGTCTTGGAAGACGGCAGGGGCGTTGCACAGGCCAAAGGGCATGACCAGATACTCAAAGTGTCCATCTCTAGTGTTAAATGCCGTTTTCCATTCATCCCCCTCTCTGATGCGGATGAGATTATAAGCACCTCTTAAGTCCAGTTTGGTAAAGATGTGGGCACCTTGGAGGCGATCAAAGAGTTCAGAGATGAGGGGTATGGGGTAGCGGTTCTTTACCGTGATTTTATTAAGACCGCGGTAGTCAATGCAAGGACGTAGAGAGCCATCTTTTTTGGACACAAAGAAAAATCCGGCTCCGGCAGGAGAGGAGGATTTACGGATAAAGCCTTTTTTTAAATTTTCGTGGATGTACTCCGACATAGCAAGAGTCTCTGGGGCGGACAGAGGATAGATTCTGCCCCGGGGTGGAGTAGTGCCCGGGAGGAGGTCAATAGGACAATCATAAGGCCTGTGAGGAGGTAGAGTCTCAGCTTGTTTTTTGCAAAAAACATCCGCAAAGTCCATATAGGCCTTAGGGAGACCGGTTACAGGGGGAACCACAGAGTTACGGCAAGAGGTACTGGGAACCGGTTTTAGGCAGTCCTTGAAACAAGAGGGCCCCCAACTCTTGATCTCCCCAGTGGACCAATCCAGGGTTGGGGAATGGAGTTGAAGCCAGGGTAGTCCAAGGAGGATTTCGGAAGTGCAATTGGGGAGGACCAAAAATTCAATCTTCTCGTGATGAGGTCCGATGCACATTAGAAGGGGCTCCGTGCGGAAACGTATGGTACAGTCCAATCTTTCATTGTTTACACAATTGATGTAGAGGGGTCTGGCGAGACTGGTCACTGGGATGTTGAACCTGTTGACGAGAGAGGCCAAAATAAAATTTCCTGCAGATCCGGAATCCAAGAAGGCCATAGTAGAGAAGGAGAAGGCAGAGGCAGATATCCGCACAGGCACAGTAAGACGTGGAGAAGCAGAGTAGACATCAAGGACTGTCTCACCTTTGTGCGGAGTCAGCGTACGTCTTTCCAGGCGGGGAGGACGGATAGGACAATCCTTCAGGAAGTGTTCGGTACTGGCACAGTACAGGCAGAGATTCTCCATGCGGCGTCGTGTCCTCTCTTGAGGTGTCAGGCGAGACCGGTCGACCTGCATAGCCTCCACGGCGGGAGGCACAGGAACGGATTGCAGGGGACCAGAGGAGAGAGGAGCCGGGGAGAAAAAACGCCTTGTGCGAACAAAGTCCATATCCTGGCGGAGCTCCTGACGCCTTTCGGAAAAACGCATGTCAATGCGAGTGGCAAGATGGATGAGTTCATGTAGGTTAGCAGGGATTTCTCGTGCGGCCAGAACATCTTTAATGTTGCTGGATAGGCCTTTTTTAAAGGTCGCGCAGAGGGCCTCATTATTCCAGGATAATTCTGAAGCAAGAGTACGGAATTGTACGGCGTACTCGCCAACGGAAGAATTACCCTGGACCAGGTTCAACAGGGCAGTCTCAGCAGAAGAGGCTCGGGCAGGTTCCTCAAAGACACTTCGAATTTCCGAGAAGAAGGAGTGTATAGAGGCAGTGACGGGGTCATTGCGGTCCCAGAGCGGTGTGGCCCATGACAGAGCTTTTCCAGACAGAAGGCTGACTACGAAAGCCACCTTAGACCTTTCAGTAGGAAACTGGTCCGACATCATCTCCAATTGCAGGGAACATTGGGAAAGAAAGCCACGGCAGAATTTAGAGTCCCCATCAAATTTATCCGGCAAGGATAGTCGTAGACCAGAAGCGGCCACTCGCTGCGGAGGAGGTGCAGGAGCTGGCGGAGGAGATGATTGCTGAAGCTGTGGTAGTAGCTGCTGTAGCATCACGGTCAGTTGAGACAGCTGTTGGCCTTGTTGCGCTATCTGTTGTGACTGCTGGGCGACCACCGTGGTGAGGTCGGCGACAACTGGCAGAGGAACTTCAGCGGGATCCATGGCCGGATCTACTGTCACGATGCCGGCTGGCAGGTAGTGGATCCTCTGTGCCAGAGAGGGATTGGCGTGGACCGTGCTAGTGGATCGGTTCTAAGTCACTACTGGTTTTCACCAGAGCCCGCCGCAAAGCGGGATGGTCTTGCTGCGGCGGTAGTGACCAGGTCGTATCCACTAGCAACGGCTCAACCTCTCTGACTGCTGAAGATAGGCGCGGTACAAGGGAGTAGACAGAAGCAAGGTCGGACGTAGCAGAAGGTCGGGGCAGGCAGCAAGGATCGTAGTCGGGGGCAACGGCAGGAGGTCTGGAACACAGGCTAGGAACACACAAGGAAACGCTTTCACTGGCACAATGGCAACAAGATCCGGCGAGGGAGTGAAGGGGAAGTGAGGTATAAATAGGGAGTGCACAGGTGAACACACTAATTGGAACCACTGCGCCAATCAGCGGCGCAGTGGCCCTTTAAATCGCAGAGACCCGGCGCGCGCGCGCCCTAGGGAGCGGGGCAGCGCGCGCCGGGACAGGACAGACGGAGAGCGAGTCAGGTACGGGAGCCGGGATGCGTATCGCGAGCGGGCGCTACTCGCATCGCGAATCGCATCCCGGCTGGAGACGGTATCGCAGCGCACCGGGTCAGTGGAGCTGCCCGGAGCGCTGCGGTAGCGAGAGAGAAGCGAGCGCTCCGGGGAGGAGCGGGGACCCGGAGCGCTCGGCGTAACAGTCACGTCTGTAACATGTGCTCAGTGGGAACCTGCTTTAAACTGTAAAGAGCCACGAGTGACAAATTTGCCAATCTTGGTACTCTCTGGCAAATGCCAAACATCCTGTACGGTGTTGGGTCGTAAGCACAACCCCCACCTGTGGACGTCGGGCCCTCATACCACCCTCATGGAGTGTTTCTGACCATTTGAATGGACACATGCAAATTTGTTGCCTGCTGGAGGTCATTTTGCTGGGCTCTGGCAGTGCTCTTCCTGCACTTCCTTGCACAAAGGCGTAGGTAGCGGTCCTGCTGCTGGGTTGTTGCCCTCCTACGGCCTCCTTCATGTCTCCTGATGTACTGGCCTGTCTCCTGGTGGCACCTCCATACTCTGGACACTACGCTGACAGACACAGCAAACCTTCTTGCCACAGCTCTCATTGATGTGCCATCCTTGTGTGGGTTGTAGACTCTGTCTCATGCTACCACTAGAGTGAAAGCACCGCCAGCATTCAAAAGTGACCAAAACATTAGCCAGGAAGCATAGGACCTGAGAAGTGGTCTGTAGTCACCACCTGCAGAACCATTCCTTTATTGGGGTGTCTTGCTAATTGCCTATAATTTCCACCTGTTGTCTGTTCCATTTGCACAACAGCATGTGAAATGGATTGTCAATCAGTGTTGCTTCCTGAGTGGACAGTGTAAATTCACAGAAGTGTTACTTGGAGTTACATTGTGTTGTTTAAGTGTTCCCTTTAATTTTTTTGAGCAGTATATTTAAATGGCTCAGAATTCTACACACTGCTTCTATTTATTCGGCACATTACAATATCGTATAGAAGCAGTTGTCCTTCACACTTAGAGGTAGATAATTGAAGGAAAGGACAATGTAGACAATGGAAATCGTGCAGTTTATGTTCAGGAGTAAAAATAAGATTTTTTTTTTTTGAGATTCTATAGAAATTGAGCTTGTCATACATTAGCAGTAAAAATGATTGGGTTAGAAGCAGAGATGGCCTATGTGTGCTAGAGATAATACATGTGACAAGACTGTTCCATCAGGCATCAGTTCTGGTATCAGTGCTATTAATGCATTCCTTTTAACGCATAGTAGATCATATATTGCAACGGTGGATCTTCAGCCTTAGCAGCTGCTACATGGCTACATGGCTTATGATATCAAGAGAGCAAGAACTGTACAGCTGGTAGGGCTATCAGAGGTTTAAGGGGTACTCCAGTACCACACACCCTCCCATAGACATGATTTGAGGGGGTGTAATGTGATGTCATGAGGGGGCATGATGTGACCTCATAACCAAGGCCGCCCGCACCAAGCGTCCCAGAGGCCAGACCTTCGAGATCAGACATCTTAGCCCCTATTCTTTGGATAGGGGATAAGATGTCTAGGGACAGAGTAACCCTTTAAGGCAAAATGTTAAAAAAGACTTGTGCTGCTTGCTGTTACCTGCTGCATACCCAGCCACCCACTGCTGCTTATAAAGCTAGGCCTTACAGAGTTATGTTGCTGCCACAGATAAGCCATTCTGATGGTGTGGAGAAGAAAAAAAGTTTGGCCTGTAGCTACATGCAAGAGTCAGGACCCCAAAAAGAGAAGAAAAAGAAGGAGAAAGTGGAAGCTGGTTGTCTAGTAAGAAATGGTATCAGCAGCATCTGTATACATATGCGATTAGAGGGGAAGCGGTGACCCCATTTAAATGTTTGTTTAGAAGACTTGGTACAGTCTGATTTCTTCCATTAATTTAAGGGTTAGAAAGGTGCTGCCCCCTACTTATGTTACAGCTGGTGGAGGCAAAGGTGTGTACTATTAAGAAATGGCAGGGGTCCAGCTTGGTTGGCTGCATCACTTATGGAAACATAGTTTGAGAACTTTAGCAGAAATCCCCTGCAATGCTAGAAAACAAGGGGGGGAAGTCAATGCAACAATCATAGAAAGAGGATTAGAGGCAAATGAATCCCTCCTGTTCAAGGTGTTAGGCACATGGTGGCATCAACTATAACTAGATTAGGGCCCCATATTGTTGATAAAGGGAAGAGAAGTCAAAGGTGAAAGAAAGCAATGATAGTAATGATGACACTCAGTATGTGGAGAAACCTTGCAGGAAAAAATGTTGACTAGCAGTAAGAATGTCAGATCAGTGTGAGCAAGCACCTTAAGTCAGAGATAATGTAGGCAGAATTGCTTCTGGATCTCAGCATGTATCTTCTGTTACTCACCACCAATGGGATTGTAAAACACAGGGAATATGGCATGACAGGAACTGACATTTCAGGGCAATTCCATGCAGTGTCATCCATGCTGCCTCAAATACTGGGACAAAACAGTAGTTGGCATGCAGTGTCCTGGTACCCGTGTTCCAGCTACCATATGTGAAAGTTGTCCCATGGCTGAGAAAACCCTCTTTTAGCTGCTTCCATCTGTATATGGGTGTGACAGTGGGCAAGGAAAGGGTGCATTTGTTACGCCGAGCGCTCCGGGTCCCCGCTCCTCCCCGGAGCGCTCGCAACTTCCTCGCATTTGCAGCACCCCGGTCAGACCTGCTGACCGGGTGCGCTGCAATGTCTCTCTCAGCCGGGATGCGATTCGCGATGCGGGAGGCGCCCGCTCGCGATGCGCATCCCGGCTCCCGTACCTGACTCGCTCCCCGTCGGTCTTGTCCCGGCGCGCGCGGCCCCGCTCCTTAGGGCGCGCGCGCGCCGGGTCTCTGCAATTTAAAGGGCCTCTGCGCCACTGATTGGCGCAGCAGGTTTAATTAGTGTGTTCACCTGTGCACTCCCTATTTATACATCACTTCCCCTGCACTCCCTTGCCGGATCTTGTTGCCATTGTGCCAGTGAAAGCGTTCCCTTGTGTGTTCCTAGCCTGTGTTCCAGACCTCCTGCCGTTGCCCCTGACTACGATCCTTGCTGCCTGCCCTGACCTTCTGCTACGTCCGACCTTGCTCTTGTCTACTCCCTTGTACCGCGCCTATCTTCAGCAGTCAGAGAGGTTGAGCCGTTGCTGGTGGATACGACCTGGTTGCTACCGCCGCTGCAAGACCATCCCGCTTTGCGGCAGGCTCTGGTGAATACCAGTAGCAACTTAGAACCGGTCCACCAACACGGTCCACGCCAATCCCTCTCTGGCACAGAGGATCCACCTCCAGCCAGCCGAATCGTGACAGCATTTCCCTAGCTAACCCTGGAGAAACCTCCACCTGAGGATCTGTGATTTTATGGTGGGTGGAATCCCACTGTTTGTGGATTTGGACTGTCGCCAGGCTGTATCCAGAGTCATGCCGGACATAATGCCCTTTTTGAAGACCCGACCAGAGCCTTATAAGACTGTTCTAATTGGCGTTGAAACCTGTTATGGGACAGTGAGCCATGTTATGGAGGTGTGTGCAGAGCTTGATATAGAGATTATACTGGACAGAGACTTCCCATATTTTTGGCAGTTGTGGAATGGGGAGAGTTTGCCAGAGAAACCGCACACAAAAGTTCCTGAGCTAATGATGGGTGGTGTGTCACTACTTGACTGTGTGAACTGCCCTGTAAATTTTGAACCTATGCAGTGTGATAATGTTTTTTTGACAAAAATTCATGCCTATGTTTAGTGAAGTAATGTGTACTTCTGCCAACTCTGATAGGACAAAAGAAAACCTGTATGAGCTGGTAGTAGGTGGTAAAAAGATGATTGCTTTGCTAGACTAGAGGTACAGTATATGTCTGGTGAAGCCGGACCCTGTCATAGTGTCTATACAGGCAGTTATTTGGGGTTATAAAACTGTTAAAGGGGTACTCGGGTGGGAAACTTTTTTTTTTTTTTTATCAACCGGTGCCAGAAAGTTAAACAGATTTGTAAATTACTTAAACAAAATCTTAATCCTTCCTTATTAGCTGCTGAATACTACAGAAGAAATTCTTTACTTTTTGGAACACAGAGCTCTCTGCTGACATCGCGAGCACAGTGCTCTCTGCTGACTTCTCTGTCCATTTTAGGAACTGTCCAGAGCAGCATATGTTTGCTATGGGGATTTTATCCTACTCTGGACAGTACTTAAAATTAGAATAATACAGACATTAAAGAAGACATGTGTGAACCAATACCAAAACCGAAAATAATAATGGGATAAAAAATCCTCAAGACTAATGCACCTATCATTAAAGGTTGCGAAAGAGCTACCATAAACATATGATAAAGCACGAAAGAAAAGATTGGAGCCTTTTGAAGAAAAATATACAAAATATACTTTATTAAAGAAAATGCACAAAACATAAAAGCTTAGGACTCTCACCCAAAGATGGGGGACAAAAACAGCAAGGGTGACCCCTCAGGTCACTGGGGGAGCTAATATTGCAAAATATGCATAAACATAATGTAAAATACAAGTACACACAGGGTCAAATAGTGTCCAAAAGGACTACGAGGACAAAAAAATCAGACAGAAATCAAAGCATACTTATGAAGTGCTCCACAGGGACCTGAGAGGACACCACACCAATGCTGCGTTTCGGGACCGAAGCCTTTGTATAGTACACATTTTTTTTTGGCTGAAGCACTGTTGTGTACTGCTGGTGTTTTACAATAATATGTTTTTTTAAGGGTACTGTAGCACATTTTTCTGCCCTCATAAGTGCATACCGCATACGTACATGTAAGTAGTGTACTATTTTTTTTATCTGTTAATCTGTCAAGGGCCTACATACTGTGAAAGGACAGACAAAAGTAATCACCGGCTGGTGTTTTACATAAATGCAGAGTTTTTAGGTGCACTGTAGCGCATTTTTCTGCCCTCAATAGTGCATACTGCATACGTACATCTAAGTAGTGTACTATTTTGTACCTGTTAATCTGTCAAGGGCCTACATACTGTGAAAGGACAGACAAAAGTAATCACCGGCTGTCATGCTAATTATTAGAGATGAGCGAACTTTACAAAAATTTGATTCGGCCGATTCGCCGAATTTTCCGAAAAAGTTTGTTTTGATCCGAATTTTTTCGCGGCGAATCTATATTAAAAAAGGCTATTTCTATCCTACATAAAGCTCTATAGGGGTATAGAACACTTTGCTGTGTTCTAAAATGCTTATGGAGTTTGCTGGGTTAGTGAAATAATATTGTTATTCAGAATAACATGCAGATTACCAGCATCGCTTTTAGAATCACTGCCGCACAGCAGCACAATGACAGAGCCTGGTGGTGGCATCAGTGTCAGGAGACCATATAGTGACTAAATGACAGCGTGGAGGTGTTGGCAGCATGAGGAGACCATTCAGTTGCTGAATGGCACAGAATGGAGGTGTTGGCAGCATGAGGACACCATATAGTGGCTGAATGGTACAGTGTGGAGGTGTTGGCAGCATGAGGACCCCATATAGTGGCTGAATGACACAGCTTGGATGAAGCTGAAGCATGAGGACACCATATAGTGGCTGAATGACACAGCGTCAAGGTGTTGGCAGCATGAGGAGAACATATAGTGGCTGAATGGCACAGCGTGGAGGTGTTGGCAGCATGAGGACCCCATATAGTGGCTGAATGACACAGCATGGATGAGGCTGAAGCATGAGGACACCATATAGTAGCTGAATGACACAGCGTGGAGATGTTTGCAGCATGAGGAGTCCATATAGTGGCTGAATGGCACAGCATGGACATGTTGTCAGCATGAGGAGACCATATAGTGGCTGAATGACACAGCATGGAGGTGTTGGCAGCATGAGGAGACCATATAATGGATAAATGGCACAGCCCGGAGTTGCCAGCAGCATGAGTAGGCACTAGGCCTTCACAAGATTAAAAGATGAATTAAGAAATTTAAACCAAAGATTTTGCATAGCGGGTGCTACCTATGAGAAAATTTGAGATTCCCAGACCCAGGCCCAACAGCGGCATCAGTAACCCATATATTGCCTGAATGACACAGCCTGGAGTTGGCTGATGCACGAGTACACACCAGGGCTTCACAATCCCTCCCAAAAAGACCACAATTTTAGAAATTTTTTTTTGGATAGCGGGTGCTACCTTTTTTTTGGATAGCGGGTGCTACCTATGAGAAAATTTGAAATTACCAGACCCAGGCCCCACAGCGGCATCAGTAACCCATATATTGCAAGCCATCAATTCTCTGAAAGGTGCAGAGTCCACCAATTTAAAAAGTTGCAACACCAGCAACTTGGACAGGAGCACATTCAACTTCTGCGCCGTTGGATGAGTGGGCGCATACTGTTGTCTCTTGTACATGGCTTCGCGGATGGATTGTTGGCAGAATGGCTGACTAAAAGCGGGAGAAGCAGGAGCGACAGAAGGAGGGTTTGACACACAGCTCCCTTCGGCTGAGGTGGTGGAGCCTTGGCTGGATGAAGGAGGGAGCGGATGGCCACTGGGTGATGCAGCAGGCAGGACCACTACATCGGAGCCACGGTTCTCCCAGGCCGCTTTATGGTGGCACATGTGTTGATGCAGGGCCGTGGTGCCGACATTGGGACCCTGGCCACGATTCACCTTCTGCCGACAGATCTTGCATGTGGCTTTGTGAACCTCCTCCGGATGCCTTATGAAAAACTTCCACACGGCCGAGTAGCTGATTTTAGCAGTCCGCACTAATTGACTGCTACTGCCGGCCGTCTCCAGGAACCCCTGTTCGACTACCTCCCAGAAAGGTAGGCTGCCGCGAAGCAGGTGGTCTCCCCCGCGCACGTTTGGCTCCTGAATTTCCACTCCTGCCACCACGCTGACTGCCAACCGTGCTACCGCCTTGCGTCCTCAAGGGCAACCTGCAACTCTCTTCTCCTGATGATGATGATGAAGCCCCTTCTGCACCCGGCTCCCAATTGTGATCGGCTTCATCATCATCAACAGTTGTGTGCACGTCACTGATGTCCTCCTCAGGTTCCCCAACAGTGTCTGCTTCAACACTTGCAACACCGCCTCCCACGTCACTCTCCGCATCACTACTTGGCCGCCTAGCGGAGCAAGTGGCGCATGTCTCCTCCCCTTCTTGGCTGTCCAGTAGCTGCTGACTGTCCTCTATTAGATCGTCCTCAGTAAATAGTGGAGCTGAACCCACAGCAAAAGATACTTCTTTAGGAGAGGGAACAGCATAGGACAAAGGCAATGGGAAGACACAGACTGCTCCCGGGCCATGCCAACTGAGGGTTGTGTCTGAGGAACCCACCGACTGTTGACTGGGGGTGTCAGATGTCACTTGTGATGATGTGAATGAGCGTATTAATCAATCCACGACGGCAGATGGGTTGCTGGTGGAGACACGACCGCTGGCTGATAACGGGAGCTCAGGCCTCTCGCTGCGACTCCTGCTGCCACTCGCCCCAAGTCTGCTGCCAACTCTGCCTGAAGTATTTAGGCCTCTGCCACTCCTCTGTGCACGTCCTGGCACTTCTCTGCCTGATATACTTAGTGCGTTTATGAGGGTATTACAATACGCTACACTACTCTTTAAACAGTATTTGTCTAGAACAGCAGCAGGTGATTAGTTACGGCTGTCCTTTCACAGTATGTAGGCCCTTGACAGATTAACAGGTACTAGATGGTACAATACTTGGATATATCTATGCGGTATGCACTGATGAGGGCAGCAATATGCCTAACTATTAGCAGAAAAAACTCTGTATTTTTGTAAAACACCAGCCAGTGGATACTATTGTTTGGACTTTGACGGTTTGGAGCACCTTGACAGATTAACAGGAACTAAATGGTACAATACTTGGATGTACCTATGCGGTATGCACTGATGAGGGCAGTAATATGCCTAAATATTAGCAGAAAAAAATCTGTATTTTTGTAAAACACCAGCCGGGGGATACTATTGTTTGGACTTTGACGGTATGTAGCACCTTGACAGCTTAACAGGTACTAAATGGTACAATACTTGCATGTACCCATGCGGTATGCACTGATGAGGGCAGTTATATATGCATAATTATACGCAGGAAAAACTTTTTTTTTTTTTTTAAACAGACGGTGAATAGTATTGTTTGAACTTGCACAGTATGTAGCCAGCCCCTTGACAGATTAACAGGTGCAAAATGGTAAAAATGCACTACAGTCCACTGAACAATCACATATTTCTGAACAGCAGCAGGACCCAACAGTGCAGCACCACAAAAAAAAATAAAAAATCCAGGGATTAAACCCTAAATTGCACTCTGGCACACAATTCTGAGCAGCAGAAGATTTGTGGAGAAAAAAAACTCAATAGAGCTGAAAAATGAGGAGATGAGATGCTTCAGAAAGTTCAGGCAGCTTGGAGATCTGTATGAGGCAGCTGACAGCTATCTGCCCCTCTCTGCTGCAATGCTCAATAACGTGAATAGGAGGTTTAGCTATCAATGATCCTTCTCAGTGTAACAGCAAAACACTCTGCACTCCTGTCTTTCCCTAATGCTGATGTGACTAGCAGTTGCAGTGTAACGCTGTGGTATGAGCGCAGTCCCGTCCTCTCCATCTGAGTGGATAGAAGAAATGAAGAGAGGCAAGATGGCCGCCGATTATATAGGAGCTGTGACATGTGAACAGGGGTCAGTGAACACTGATAGGCTGCATCTCACATGTGGTTCAGGGTCAGCCCGCCTACCTTCATTCCCGCCGCTGTTTCCCGCCCTCCTATAATCCCCTGCCCCATGTACTCACATGTGGATCCACCATCTTAGGTCTCTAATAGCCTGGAACGCTGTAAAATTGAGTTTAATGAAGCGATTCGCGCAATAGAATTGCGGCGATATTCGTATTCGTTGCAAATCAAATTTTTCATTAAATTCATTACGAATTCGGGTTCGTCAACTTCGATTCGCTTATCTCTACTAATTATACGCCCCAAAAATGAATCACTATGCTTAATATGTTTAATAGAATGATGTTGGTCATTTTTTGTATGTTCTAAATAGACCACAGTGTATTCTATTGCTCTCCTATTCAAGTACCAGTCTGGGAGTAGAATGCTTGTTTTCTCTTTAGATATTTATGGCTGTTTAGATAAGGGGGGCTAGTGACATTGTCTAGAGATTCACACATCTGTGTTAGAGAATCATCCATGGTACTCTTACCTCTCCAATAAATTTGGATGTCTAGGTAGGCTCCAAGATGTCTATGAGAATCCAGGTTTTAATTACTTATATGTCAAAAATAATCCCTGAACTTATAATGAATTGTTCCATCCGTCAAGTGTGAAATGTGGGTTTAAGATTAGTTATTGACAGTTAACCCTTAATGTTAATTATGCTAATTGCTTGTGCAATAGCTCCCCCTAGCATATGAGTAGTTGACATTACACCCACAGGAAAGGCATTTTGGGTGATATGCTCAATGCATTATAGGTATTATAGTGATGTCATTACCATAGGTACACGCCCAATCTACATTCATTGGGGAATTCCAATTTTGTAGAGTGTGTCTAAATAATTAAAAAGTCTGGTAAACCAGATGTTAGGTAGACTGTGGACGGTGCTGTACTTTGCTGAAAAGAACACACAAAGACAAAGAGGTCTTCCACTGAAAGACGTCCACAAGATGGAAGCCATGAAAGCCATGTGAGATCCCAGCAAACGGACTGATCACACGGTAGCAGACCAATGGCTATCCATGACGATGACATGGACCGTTCAATTTTCCTTGGGCCAGAAGCGAGGTTCTTACATAGACTAGGTAAGATACACAAAAATGGTATTCCATTTAATTAAGACTAATTGGTATAATATGGATGGAATTATACCATTTAAATTGGTGAATATATTAATTAAATTAAATAATTAATTATCTCCATATTGAGATTATAGTTTTAGGATATTGTGAGACTGCATTCTAACTGCAGAAGAATCAAGACTCATAATCTTTCAAAGCATGAAAGAATTGCTTAGACATATTGATAGAATTCCTACTCGCCAAACAAAGTGTTATAAGTATATTTCCCACACAGGAAACTTGTTTCAAGTTCTTCCTTCTAAAATATAGTCTAGCGAGATCATAAAACTCTGCTATTTGTCTTAATGTCTTACCAAGGTCATGTATAGAAAATAGTCCAGTATGGGGTGGAAGTATTCTTCCATGTTTATATCCTTAGATGATTTGCCCATTCTTGGAATAATGTGATGTGTAGTTGGTTAGAAGGGGGCGGGGAGTGTATTTAGCATTCCATATTGATATGTCTATAATTAGATATTGCCCATCTTGATCATGAGGTTCCTCTGTATAGAGTAATATGTAACATTTTTCTTATATGATATTCCTACCCTAGTAGCTTTTGCGGCAGCCTACCTTCCTCGGAGGTAATGGAACAGGGGCTCCTAGAGACAGCGGCAGTAGCAGTTAATTAGTGTGGACTGTTGGTGGTAAAATCAGCTACTCGGCGGTGTGGCAGTTTTTCATCAAACATCTGGAGGAGGTTCACATAGCCACATGCAAGATATGTCGGCAGAAGGTGAAGCGTGGCCAGGGACCCAAAGTAGGCACCACTGCCCTGCTTCAACATATGCTTCGCCACCATAAAGCGGCCTGGGAGAACCGTGGCTCCGATATAGTGGTCCAGCCTGCTGTATCACCCAGTGGGACACCGCTCCTTCTTTCAGCCAGCCAAGGCTCCATCACCTCAGCCAAAGGAGGCTGTGTGTCATACCCTCCTTCTGTTGCTCCAGATGCTCATACTCCTCCTACTTTTAGTCAGTCATTCCGCCAACAATCCATCGGTGAAGCCATGTCCAAGAGACAACAGTATGTGCCGACTAATCCAACGGCGCAGAAGCTGAATGTGCTCCTGTCTTAAGTTGCTGGTGCTTCAGTCCCTCCCTTCTCAAGTGGTGGACTCTACACCTTTCAGAGAACTGATGGCTTGTGCTGAGCCAAGGTGGAGAGTGCCAAGCCGTCATTTATTTGTGAAGAAGGCAGTACGAACCCTGCACAATTTTGTGGAAGAGAAGATGGTCCAGTCCTTGAGCCTGTCGGTGTGTACCAAAGTGCACGGCAGCACCAACGTCTGGAGCTGTAACTACGGTCAGGGACAATACATGTCCTTTACGGCTCACTGGGTGAATGTAATTCCTGCACAGCCACAACCCCAACTTGGACAGGTCACGCCGCTTCCTCCTCCACGCTCTCAGCCCGTTGGTCCTGTGACAGTGCGCGACTCCTCCTCCTCATCCTCCACCATGTCCTCAGCCTCCACTGCCAAGACAAGTCTCAGTGGCCCTTCAGCATACCATGTGTGCAGGACACGGCGGTGTTACGCTGTTTTTCACATGGTTTGCCTTGGCGAAAAGAGTCACACAGGGGAGGAACTGCGAAAAATCGGGGCATTGGCTTACTGCACAAAAACTGGAAATGGGAACCATGGTGACTGACAACGGGAAGAACATCTTGCATGCGCTGCGACTAGGAAGGCTGAGCCATGCGCCCTGCATGGCACATGTGTTCAATCTGGTTGTGAAATCTGAAGTGTTACCCCCATGGTTACACTTGGCTGGTTCCTCTCTGCGCCAGACAAACTCCTGAATCCATGGTCATTCGGTTTTGATTTTACCTCTACCCAGGAGGGCTGCAGTGGACCTTCTTCTACATTTCTTCTGCATTTTACCTTGTTGTGTGTGGGCGCACCACCAACTTTGGTAAGCGGCTTGGGAATTACCGTCCCCTACCCCCACTAACAAGATCTGCTGATCCCGCACATGAGGCGCCTTTCTCCCTCTCTCTAACAATGGGAAGGAAACTTTGCATGCACTTTGGCCACTCGTACACCGCAAAGCACACCCTCCTTGAGCTGCAGCACCAGAATGGTATCCCACAACATAGTCTGATTTGTGACGTTGCCACACTTTGGAATTCCACCCTCCATATGTTGGACAGACTGTACGAACAGAGAAAAGCCATTTTTGATGATCCAAGCGGATAGGGTTACTTCCCTGTGTAACTTCAATGTGAACCAGTGGCAGCTCATACGTGACACCTGCCGTTTGCTCAGGCCCTTTGGGGAAGCCACATTATTAGTAAGTCGCCAGGATTACAGGATGAAAGACGTCATTCCACTGCTTCATTTCTTACAACACGTGTTGGAAACGATGGCTGGTCAGGGCACTGAAGACGTGGCGCCTACATCTCACGGCCACATGAGCCCTGTGGGGGCTAAACTGGAGGAGGAGGAAGGGGAGGGGCGCAGTGGAGCACAGTTTAGGTTTCACCAAATGGGCATTTTTTTCTAGTAATCTGAGAGGAGAGGAGGAGCAGGAGCAGCCAGAGGAGTTAGAGGGTTATGAGGAAGGTGAGACAGAGGACCCAGACATACCGTGGCAGTATGCAGTGGAGATGGAGGCAGGGAGTCCCTTCTTGCTTGCGTAGGGTAGTGACTGTAAAGCCGAGTGCTCCGGGTCCCGCATCCATCCCGGAGCGCTCACGGCGTATCTCCTCCTGCAGCGCCCCGGTCTTTCCCTCTGACCGGGAGCACTGCCACAGTGCCGCCGGCGGGTCGCATCCCGTTCCTCTTACCGCCCTCTGCCCTCTGTGTCCTCGCGGCGCGAACGGCCCCGCTCTCTATGGCTCGCGCGCGCCGGCTCTCTTAAATTTAAAGGGCCAGTGCACCATTAATTGGTGCCTGGCCCAATTACCGTGTTTCCTATAAAACATCACTTCCCCTTCCTGTCCTTGCCGGATCTTGTTTCCTTAGTGCCCTGTGAAAGCGTTTAGTGTATTCCCAAGCCTGTGTACCCAGACCTTCTGCTGTTGCCCCTGACTACGACTCTTGCTGCCTGCCCTGACCTTCTGCTACGTCCGACCTTGCTCTTGCCTTGTCCCTGTGTACCGCGCCTGTCTCAGCTGTCAGTTGGGGTTGAGTCGCTATCGGGTGGAACGACCTGGGGGTTACCTGCCGCTGCAAGTCCATCCCGCTTTGCGGCGGGCTCTGGTGGAAACCAGTAACCCCTTAGACTCCGTTCCCCTGGTACGGCCCACGCCATCACCCCACTGACTCGTCTGTCCACGAAAAATGTGGAGAGACTGACCTTTGTGAAGATGAATCAGCCATGGATTAGCCAGGATTTCCAACCACCAATGCCTGATGCATGAGAGTAGATTGACCATGGTGCCACACCAACACTTCACAAATATGGATAGTGTCAAACAGATTTAATGCGCTGCTACCCAGTTACAACCATCCTCTGCATCAGACCTTTTTTTACCCACCTTCGTCACCGGGTACTGGTATTGCCACCCACCGCACCACTCTGTCACTCCTGATGCTGCTGCTGCCACCTCCAGGCTGTCTCATTCAGCCACTATATGGTCTCTTCTCATGCCTCAGCCCACTCTAGGCTGTGCCATTCATCCAATATATGGTTTACTGATGCTTCAGCCAGCTCCAGTCTGTGTCATTTAGCAACTACATGGTTAAATTATGCTGCTGGGCCTAGGACATTACCTATACATGTTTATGGTAGCTCTAGGTACCACATATCTTCTATGGAAATGTCAAAATTAATCTTTTATTCTTAGAGATTGTGAGGCCCTATTGTCTCCTTATCTGCTGCCAACTCCAGGCTGTGCCATTCAGACACTATATGGTCTCCCCATGCTGCCACAAACTCCAGGCAGTCATTCAGCCCCTATATAGTCTCCTCATACTGATGCCACCTCCAGGCTGTCACATTCAGCCACTATATAGTCTCTTCTCATACTTCAGCCAACTCCAAGCTGTGCCATTCAGCCACTATATGGTCTCCTCCTTCTGTTGTCACCTCCAGACTCCGTCATTATGCTGCCATGTGACATTTGACTCCTTATTTGATTTGGTCTATTGTACCCACATGCCGGGGCCCGGGACACTAAAACTTGGGAGTTAAAAGTTCAATTTCAAAACCCTCAATTTCATTTAAAAAATCTTAAATTTAAATATAAAAATCATAAATTTCAATGGTCTTCTAATGCTTCTGCCAACTCCAGGCTGTGCCATTCAGACACTATATGGTCTCCTCATGCTTCAGCCAACTCCAGGCTGTGTCATTCAGGCAATACATGGTTTACTGATGCTGCTGAGCCTGGGTCTGGGAATAAAACATTTGTTATGATAGCACTAGCTACCCTAAATCTTCAATTTAAAATTCAGAATTCATATTTTAATCATAAGGATTGTGAAGCCCTAGTGTCTACTCATGCTGCTGCCAACTCCAGGCTGTGCCATTCAGACACTAAATGGTCTCCTCATGCTTCGGCTAACTCCAAGCTGTGTAATTCAGCCAATATATGGTTTACTGATGCTGCTGGGCCTGGGCCTGGACCTAAAATAGTTTTATGGTAGCACTAGCTACCATAAATCTTCAATTTAAATTTCAAAATTAATCTTTTAACCTCTTAACGACCAAGGACGTATATTTACGTCCTTGGACGGCTCCCACAATATAACGCGGGGTCACGCGGTGACCCTGTGTCATATAGTTCGGTCCCGGCATGTATCTGAAATTATCGCAGTGCCGCGCGCTATTAACCCTGTAGACAAGGCATTCAAAGTTGAACGCTGCGTCTAAAACGAAAGTAAAAGCTTTCTGGCTGCTCAGTGGGGCTGATCGGGACCACCACAGTGAAAATGTGCTGTGCTGATCAGATAGGAAGCGAGTCGAGGTGCTCTTACCTTCCTCTGGCGCGTCCGATCGGCGATTGATCCAAGCCTGAGATGCAGGCTTGAGCAATCGACCGCCGATAACAAAGATCGATGCAAAGCTATGGCTTTGGAGTGAACAGTGTAAAAGATCAGTGTGTGCAGTGTTATAGCCCCCTATAGGAGCTATAACACTGCAAAAAAAAGTGTAAAAAAAGTTAATAAAATGTCATTTAACCCTAATAAAAGTCAAATTCACCCCCCTTTTCCCATTAAAAAGAAAAAAACATGTAAATAAAAATAAATATAAACATATGTTGTATCACCGCGTGCGTAAATGTCAGAACTAAAAAAATATTAATTAAACCACATGGTCAATGGCGTACGCGCCAAAAAATTCCAAAATCCAAAATAACATATTTTTGGTCACTTTTTGTATCATGAAAAAATGTATAAAAAGCGATCAAAAAGTCTGATTAATACAAAAATAGTACCGCTAAAAACTTCAGATCACGGCGCAAATAATGAGCCTTCATACCGCCTCATACTTGGTAAAATTAAAAAGTTATAGGGGTCAGAAGATGACAATTTTAAACGTATACATTTTCCTACATGTAGTTATGATTTTTTCCAGAAGTACTACAAAATCATACCTATATAAGTAGGGTATCATTTTAACCGTATGGACCTACAGAATAAAGATAAGGTGTGAAATATGTACTGCGTAGAAACGGAAGCCCTCAAAATCGCTAAATTTCGTTTTTTCTTCAATTTCGTTGCACAATGATTTTTTTTCCATTTCGCTGTAGATTTTTGGGTAAAATAACTGATGTCACTGCAAAGTAGAACTGGTGTCACAAAAAATAAGCCATCATATGGATGTTAAGAGGCAAAATTGAAAGGGTTATGATTTTTAAAAGGTGAGGAGGAAAAAACGAATCCCGTAGTCCTTAAGGGGTTAATCTTAGGGATTGTGAAGCCCTAGTGTCTACTCATGGTGCTGCCAGCTCAAGGCTGTGTCATTCAGCCACCATATGGTCTCCTCATGCTGCCAACACCTCCACACTGTGTCATTCAGCCACTATATTGTCTCCTCATGCTGCCAACACCTCCACGCTGTGTCATTCAGCCACTATATGTCTCCTCATGCTTCAGCCTCATCCAAGCTGTGTCATTCAGCCACTATATGGTCTCCTCATGTTGTCAACACCTCCACACTGTGTCATTCAGCCACTATATGGTCTCCTCATGCTGCCAACACCTCCATGCTGTGTTATTCAGCCACTATATGGTGCCCTCATACTGATGCCAACTCCAGGCTCTGTCATTGTGCCGCTCTCCAAAGCTAAAAGTGATACCTGTAATCTGCATGTCATACTGAATAACAGTATTATTTCACTACCCCAGCACACTCCATATGCATGTTAGAACACAGCAAAGTGTTCTACACCCCTATTGAGGCTCTCTGTAGGCCAGAAAGTTTTCTCATGTCTAGTCACAAGGTTGCAATAGAGCCTTCCTTGGAGTATGATGTAGTACTGGGGACAGATTTTCAATTTTTTCAGCAATTATGGGAAGACTGTCAGGTAACTAGAGCGGATACATCTGATAGGCCCACACACTAGTTGAGAGTAACTCAGCAGAGGTTGAGGATAGGGAGTGTCGGCAGTCACTAGATACATGTCAGATGGGGGTCTGCCAGACTGCTGGGAGAGCTGAATAACAGAAAGTGAGTCAAGTCCAGGAGGATCCAGAGACTCAAGTGACAACTGAGCCTCTGACTGAAACAGAATTTTCAGTAAAACCAGAAACGGATCAGGTACAGGAACATGGGTTCCATCTGCCAGCTGAAGATGAGCCCAAGGTGGGGCTAGAATTGCGCGGTCATCTGGGAGAGGTGACCAGAAAAGAAGCTACAGAGATGTCTGTGGATAATGCAGAAATACTGAAGAGAGTACACGTGGAGCTGGGTGCTGAGATTACTGTCATATACAGTAGAGTCCTGAGTGAAGGAGATGTGATGTCTGGACCAGAGATGGATTGTGACCAGGAAGGTCAAACCACTGGACCAGATGTTGCTGTTGCAGACCCAGGAGCTCTTGATTTTTCTGTGAGTGAGCAAAGAGACTGCGGTGAAGTGAAAGAGAAGTCTGCCGGAGAGCAGAGAAACAATCCAGAGAGACTGTCCAGGGACAACCCTGAGGCCAAGGGGCCAAGATCCTTGCAAAGGGGACGACAAACCCTAAAGGAGTTGGAACTTGTTGGCTTGAAAGAGCAGGAAGCAAAGCTTCAGCCGCAGAAAAATGAGTTTGCGGCTCTGCAGGATGAACTGTCCCGCTCCCAGGATCTTATGTCCAGCAAGGAGAGAGAATTGAAGAATCTGGCCAAGCAGGTCTCATTCAAGGATGAAGAAGTGAATGTCCTGTGTTAGGCATATCTGGCTTTGCAAAGTGATCATAAGGCTAGGTTGGTAGCCAAGGAAGAGCTGGAGAAGGAGAAAGTAGTAATGGCTCATAAGGTGCAGAGCCTGTCACAGAACGAAACACACCTTAAGTCTCACACAGCTACCTTAGATTCACTGGGAACGCAACTCTCTGAACAAGAGGCTCAGCTAAAATCTATGAGCAGAAAGTGTCCAAGATGGCGCAGCTGAATAAAGACAATGAGCAGATGAAAGAACAACTGCTGTACCTGGAGGATACTGTCAAAAACTTGACAGAATTGCTAGGAAGTGAGATGGTGAACTCTGCTAAGCTCAAAAGTGAGCAGCAGAAACATTTAAAGCTACTGGAGACTGAGATGCTTTCTCTAAAAGTGGAGGAGTCTGAGCAATGGACTCAAGAAACAGTAGAATCTGAAGACCATGAGAGGAAGCCATGTGAGAAGTCCTCTTAAGCCGAAACCGAGGTGAAACCCTATGAAAGGTCCTCTGAAGCTGCAGAGATATGGACATTGGATGGTGAAAATGCTGAGGCAGAGAAGTTCTCTGAGGCAGAAGCCAAACCAGAGAGAACTGCAGAAGTCCTGCAAATGGGTGATACAGGCTTGGTTGGCCACCAGCAAAGTTTGGGCGATGGCCGTATCGATGACAGAAGAAGACAAAGGCCTGGAGCATCTGCCTTGTCCGCACCTAGTGTCCAGAGCACTGCACAGACCAAAGTGAAGGACCTGGCGTTGGAAAGGTATAACATGAATAGAACCTTTTACAAGGAATTTGTCAAAGGTGACCAAAAGTTTTGTGCTTGGTGGCTGATGAAAGTTTGAATGAAAGAAGGGTGCGCCATTGAAGTGGTGCATATAAAATCTGCTGAAGTAAGCCAAGTGCTTCAAAACCTGTTGGATGAAATTGTTCAAGGAAAAGGAAAGGCAGTTGGACTTTTGAATACAAGTGCTCCTTCCTGGTGGTCTGAGCAGAAGGGGGGGAGGATATGTGACAGTGTGGCAAGGGAAGGGTGTATTTCCCTAGCTAACCCTGGAGAAACCTCCACCTGTGGCCTAATTAATGAGGTAGTAGAGAGGGGAAGGATGTTTAAAAGGAAGTAAGACAGTGTAGTCTGGGCTCTCTCCAGAAGACAGCAGGGTGGCTGTGGGGGGAGGCAGGGGTCCTGTGAGGAACACACAGCCGGAGCTGTGAGTGGCCCCAAGTGTGGATGAGACACACAGCAAGAAGTTGCAAACGCTGTGTGTGAACAATGAGTAGAAGGATGCAGGAGGCATAAGTTTAACTGGACGGTAAAAGCCCACCAGTTGATAGGCAGGGCACGCTAGATTGTTTAGTTAGTGACTGGATGGTCTAGGATTTTGTTTTGTTCCTGTGTTATGTTTTTATTTATCCTGCAACCTGTCTAATAAAGCTGGCGAGGGACCAGACTTGCATGAAGAACTGTAGTTTGCCTGCTGATTGAAGTGGAAACGTGTCCTGTGGCGGTGTCAAGGACGATACCAGAGCTATCCCCAGGGAGAAATCCTTACAATGGGGTACTGTGAGCTTTTGTGCCTTGCATTGCCATAATTGCATACACTGAGGTATTATGAGTGTAAGGGTTAAAACACTGTAAATTGCATCCGATGTGTGATGAAATTATCACATTATACATCTAGTCATGATACCTAGTTGTCTTGTGACTAGTTATAACACAATTTGGCCTTACTATAAGTCCTGGAGGCATCTTAAACTCTCTTCTGACCAGTCATTACAGGAGCTCATATTTATGTATGAGCTTGGGCCCAATGGAAAAACTTCTAGTGGGCCAGTCTATCCCCGGTCTTGGCTAACAGGTTGCACTTTGCCTTATTTCAATAGCAACCTGTAATGTTCGTTTATCTGTATTTTTTATTTTCTGCTTTGGGTCCTGTTCAGACATTGTTTGTATCTGAACTGTTTCTGTGATAATTCTCCCTGGGATGGGAGGCCCACTTCAGATGATCCCATTGCTGGTAGTTATACCTGTACTCTGGCCATGTTGGCATGATGTTCACTATGTCTGTCGGTGCACATGTCCACAGTTTTAACCATAGTTATCTGTCCTGTTTGATATGTAGATTTTAGCCTGCTTTGTTTTAGTATAGAGATGTCGCGAATTGTTCGCCGGCGAACTTAGCATGTTCGCGTTCGCATCGCCGGGTGAACATATGTGAAGTTCGATTCGCCCCCTATACTTTAACATTGCGGTAAACTTTGACCCTGTGAGTCAGAGTCAGCAGACACCTTACAGCCAATCAGCAGCAGTCCCTCCCTTCCAGACCCTCCTACCTCCTGCACGGACTCCATTTTACCTTCATTCGGCATGCTGCAGGCTTAGAAAGTGGAGAGACAGAGAAGCTGCACCTGCTGTAATAGGGAAAGCGATAGGTAGGTTGCTGCTAGGTGGTGTATTCAGGGTCCACTTTACTCTTAAAGCACTAGTCTAACATCTGCTTTAAGGACAGCCCTTTTTAGGGCTCAAATATCAGTCCGTGTGTCTTGCAACAGCTGGAAGCACCCTGGTTGGGAGGGAACCGTTGGTTAAAAGGGGTATTCCAGTGTAAAACTTAAGTTCCTTCAAGCAACTAACTACAGTATTAAAAGGGCTATAAGTTCAGTCCGTGTGTCTTCCAGCAGCTGGAGGCACCCTGGTTGGGAGGGGACCGCTGGTTAAAAAGGCATACTCCACTGTAAAACTTAAGTTCCTTCAAGCAACTAACTACAGTATTAAAAGGGCTATAAGTTCAGTCCGTGTGTCTTGCAACAGCTGAAGGCACCCTGGTTGGGAGGGAACCACTGGTTAAAAAGGGGTACTCCGTTGTAAAACTTAATTTCCTTCAAGCAACTAACTACAGTATTAATAGGGCTATAAAGTCAGTCCGTGTGTCTTGCAACTGCTGGAGGCGCCCTGTTTGGGGACCTCTGCTTAAAAGGGGAACTTCACTGGCAACCTTTTTTGCTCATTTCCACACTAGTGCAAATCCCATTTGGTGTGACAGTTGTTCAAATAAAAAATACCTTTTTTGGCTGTGAAATAAAACCAGTGCTGCCTAAAGGGGGGCTCTAACTATGTGCTGCCTAATATGGGGGAATCTATGTGCTGCCTAAAGGGGGGATCTAAATATGTGCTGCCTAAAGGGGGCTCTATGTGCTGCCTAAAGGGAGGCTCTAACTATGTGCTGCCTAATATGGGGGAATCTATGTGCTGCCTAAAGGGGGGCTCTATGTGCTGCCTAAAGGGGGGCTCTAACTATGTGCTGCCTAACATGGGGGAATCTATGTGCTGCCTAAAGGGGGGAATCTAACTATGTGATGCCTAAAGGGGGGATCTAACTATGTGCTGCCCAAAGAGGGCTCTGTGTGCTGCCTAAAAGGAGGCTCTACCTGTGTGCTGCCTAAAGGGGGACTCTAACTATGTGCTGCCTGATATGGGGGAATCTATGTGCTGCCTAAAGGGGGGATCTAACTATGTGCTGCCTAAAGGGGGCTAAAGCACATTATTCCAAAGAATTTAGGAAGAATAGGTGATTTTTGCCCTTTATAGATTAAAACCAGACTCTGCATTAACTATGTCATTTTCCATTGAAGTTTTGCCATGGATCCCCCTCCAGCACGCCACAGTCCAGGTACTAGTCCCCTTGAAACAACTTTTAAATCTCTATTGTGGCCAGAAAGAGTCCTTGTGGGTTTTAAAATTCGCCTGCTCATTGAAGTCAATGGCGGTTCGCCCGGTTCGCGAACATTTGCGGAAGTTCGCGTTCGCCGTTTGCGATCCGAAAATTTTATGTTCGCGACATCACTATTTTAGTACATTTGTTGGGTTTTAGTATTCTTGCATATTCATTCTGCATTTGCTTTATGTTGCCTTGTTTGATCCTGCAACTCCTAGGATATAATCCTGTTCTGAGTCTTGTGCTAATCTGTCTATCTAGGAGTGAGTGAGTCTTGTGTCTGTACCCAAGTTTGCTTGCAGCTAGGATTTTGGTTTCCTCCTAGACTGGTATTCTGATCACTCTGTGGAGAGTGCCCACTATTTGGCTTTGGTATTGAAATCCCTCCATGCTTGGAGTGGGGTGTCTAGTGTGATCCTTGTTCTGAGTCCAGTGTAAACAGTGCTCTTGATTTCCTGACCCGTTTAGTGTTCTGAAATTCAGTTAACCTGTTCATCCCCTAGATCTCCTGGTTATGTCTGCTGTAAACTTTTCCTCAAGTCTAGTCTTGTTCATATTATCATATCTGCCATTTATCTTGATTCCAGTTTCTGAACTGTATGTTAGTATGCTATGTGCCTTGTTTGTATTTATATATCTCCTTGTTGGTTATTGTATTCCCGTTATGTTCCTGGCTTGTTCCCCGACTTTGTACAGTTCTGTTTGTTTTGTTTACTTCGACACCCAAGCACTTTAGCGCAAGGAAGGGACCGGCTCCAAGTTGTTGATCCATCGTTTAGGGCGGATGGGCAAGTAGACAGGGAGAGTGGTCTTGGGGCTCTCTTCTCCCTGCCCCTCCCCCCATACATGACACAACCAAAGCTGCATTTACATTTCCATATTTTAGTTGTTCTTTTTACTAAGCACTGGGTCATCAGGGGAGGGGTTCAGGATTTTTATTACATCTTTTGATTACGGCATACATTTTTCTTGAACAAATTTCCTTTGTTAAACTATTAAATGAAACAATATGAGACATTACGACTTCATTCATGATAAAACCTCCTTCATGTCTAAATTCTCCCTTGGAAGATTAGCCCGTATTGGCCTAGAAAAGACACAAAGAAATCCCAACTAATTAAGGAATTACCATAACATTGTTACAAAGGCTTTTACCATTGTTAGGTTCTGTCTTGAACAGCTCCATGTTAATTGGGCTTTCGCTGGTCAAGATAATTGCGGAGTGGGAAATCGCTTTCTAGTTATTGAAGTCAGTAGAGTATGTCAACATTAAGACTGAGATATAAATAGCATTCGCTATAAATAAATGAAGTGTAGATACACATACATATTCAGTATTCTGCTTCAAAAAGAAAATCAAAGATATCATCTTTAAACATACAGATTTCAACTGGAACATATTTGTGAAAGCCAATACAGGCAAAAAGTAGATGTTTAGCCTAAAGCAGACAGTTTTATTTTACTCTTAATATTTATTAGTGCAAGTTTGGCAATTAAAATGGTTGTCTCAGATAGAGAGACCCATCAATCAGCTTCTCTAGCCCCCTGGGGATCAGGCGTTATTACTGAGAAAATCTGCATTTGTCTATTAATTTCTATTCATAAATGACTAACCATGTAATGCATAGATGTGTCTGTGACGCAAGAGCAGCTGAAATTCGCCTTTCCGGTCTTGTGCTAACAATAAAACAAGCATTGACACCACCGTGCCCAGTGAAGCCAACAGAGTGCCTCCAATGCCCAAAGCTGCCTTTAGCATACCCCCCCCCCCCCTAAAAAAAATAAAAAATAAAAAAAAATAAGATCGGAGCGACCGTTCCAGACAGGGTAAGTATAATTTTGATCAGTGTCACACACACTACAAGCCTGTATAACAGGTTAGTGCGAGCGACACTGATTCCCTTCAAGAAAATGTTATTCACAAAAAGTGTCACCAAGCAATTCTGATAAGAAACAGCGTTTTTCAGGAGACATAACTGATGTCCACCTCTATCAAGGGCTCAAAGTGGGCTTGCATTAAACCATCCACCACTGCAAGATCCCATGAAGGCACAGGAACCAAAGAATAAGCAGAGTTCTGCAAAATGAACTTTTATTATGTTGTACTCTAGGCTGCCCTAGCAGAAACCTTCCTGAAGGAATCTAAGGACATAGGGCAACCAAGAGGCAACATATTTCAGTGAGAACACCAGGACCTGAACCTCTTAGATATCTGCGGTTGTTTCTTCGATTGTTGGTGAAAAAGGTCCCACTGGCTGAGTAGGTCAGGGTGCAGTGTAATCTCCATAAAGCAGCCTCTGGAAAGCTCCAACACGTTCTTGTCCAGAAAGGCAGAACTACCAACACTGATGCCTGCTCCTCTAGCAACTTGCAAAAATCCTTTGAAATTGAAGGGCATGAGAGGAAGGAGTAGGCAAAACAGTTACTTTAACTGATGGACAGACTGTCCAGGTGATCTGTACAGTCTTCTCTGTTTATTGACAAAAAAGATGGTCCCTTTCTATTGTAACAGATCGCCATTGCATTCATCTCCAGAGTTCCCCATATTTAGATAATCCACTGGGAATGCATCTGGATGAAGACTCCACCCATACCCATATTCTTCTCCACCCAAAATGACACTGCTTCATCATCTGAGGAATCTGGTGACCCAGTTTTTTTTGATGTAGAAGACTGATGCCAGATTGTCTGACTGGACAAGAACTTTTTGACCTTGGAGGAGCCAAAAGAAGTAAAGAAGACTAGCTGAATTGACCTAAGTTCTCTTATATTGGAGGATAAGATAAATTTGGATCCATAAACTGGCAATGTGAGCTTGCCAGTCTGACTTGGAAGCATCTGTGGTCAACGTGACCTAAAGTATGCTCTGGTGAACGGAGACATATACATCAGCATGTCCAGGTCGCTCCAACTCGAGAGGACATATCCTCGGAGATACGTGCACTCCTTGCTAAATCCAGAAAGAGACATGGAGGAATTTATTGACTGTTGGGTTCAAAGTTGGTGTTGCTTTTGACACGCTAGATGTTGTTTTGGACAAATTTATTAATGTGCATAAATCTGGTGTAAATTTTTCTAGTTGGATCGAGTGCTGAGAATTTGACCTCTCATGAGCATAAAATTTGTCCTCTCTTGCGTGGAAACTTCTCCACATTTCATTTGACATCGATTTTGTTACCAAAATTAATGCTCAATTATGCCTAAAAAATGGGAAAACAAAGAAAAACATAAAAACAGATTCATACCTGTTAGGAGTTGCGCCAGTGGTCAGAGATGCTGGCCACGGTTGCACTCCTCCTCCTCCGCTGCCCGGCACTGCCCGTACTGCCCATGTTGCGAAGCGCATCCCACGATGCGATCGCATTGTCCTCTACGTCTCACCTTCCTTGTCATCCCCGTGTGCTTCCTGCTTGCCAGCGTGCGTCCCTGCCTCCCCACTGGCTCTGTGAAATTTAAAGGGACAGTACGTAATTAACCCCTTAAGGACACAGCCCATTTTCACATCTAGGACGCAGCCCTTTTTTGCACATCTGACCACTGTCACTTTAAACATTAATAACTCTGGAATGCTGTTACTTATCAATCTGATTCCGAGACTGTTTTTTCGTGACATATTCTACTTTAACATAGTGGTAAATTTTTGTGGTAACTTGCATCCTTTCTTGGTGAAAAATCCCAAAATTTTAAGAAAAAATTGAAAATTTTGAATTTTTCTAACTTTGAAGCTCTCTGCTTGTAAGGAAAATGGATATTCCGAATATTTTTTTTTTGGATTCACATATACAATATGTCTACTTTATATTTTCATCATAAAATTGACGAGTTTTTACTATTGGAAGACATCAGAGGGCTTCAAAGTTCAGCAGCAATTTTACAATTTTTCACAAAATTTTCAAACTCGCTATTTTTCATGGACCAGTTCAGGTTTGAAGTGGATTTGAAGGGTCTTCATATTAGAAATACCCCATAAATGACCCCATTACAAAAACTGCACCCCCCAAAGTATTCAAAATGACATTCAGTAAGTGTTTTAACCCTTTAGGTGTTTCACAGGAAAAGCAGCAAAGTGAAGGAGAAAATTCAAAATCTTCATTTTTTACACTTGCATGTTCTTGTAGACCCAATTTTTAAATTTTTACAAGGGGTAAAAGGATAAAATTTATACTTGAATTTGTAGCCCAATTTCTCTCGAGTAAGCACATACCTCATATGTCTATGTAAATTGTTCGGCGGGCGCAGTAGAGGGCTCAGAAGCAAAGGAGCCACAAGGGGATTTTGGAGAGTACGTTTTTCTGAAATGGTTTTTGGGGGGCATGTTGCATTCAGGAAGCCCCTATAGTGCCAAAACAGCAAAAAAAACACATGGCACACCATTTTGGAAACTAGACCCCTTGAGGAACGTAACAAGGAATTAAGTGAGCCTTAATACCCCACACGTGTTTCATGACTTTTGCATATGTAAAAAAAAAAAATAATAATAATAATAATTTTTCACTAAAATGTGTGTTTCCCCCCAAATTTTTCATTTTTACAAGGGTTAATAGCAGAACATACCCCCCAAAATGTGTAACCCCATCTCTTCTGAGTATGGAGGTACCCCATAAGTTGAACTGAAGTGCACTACGGGCGAACTACAATGCTCAGAAGAGAAGGAGTCATATTTGGCTTTTTGAGAGCAAATTTTGCTCGGGGGGCATGTCGCATTTAGGAAGCCCCTATGTGCCAGGACAGCAAAAAAAAAAACACATGTGTTACGCCGAGCGCTCCGGGTCCCCGCTCCTCCCCGGAGCGCTCGCAACATCCTCGCTACGGCAGCGCCCCGGTCAGATCCACTGACCGGGTGCGCTGCGATACCGCCTCCAGCCGGGATGCGATTTGCGATGCGGGTGGCGCCCGCTCGCGATGCGCACCCCGGCTTCCGTACCTGACTCGCTCTCCCTCGGTCCTGTCCCGGCGCGCGCGGCCCCGCTCCCTAGGGCGCGCGCGCGCCGGGTCTCTGCGATTTAAAGGGCCACTGCGCCACTGATTGGCGCAGTGGTTCCAATTAGTGTCTTCACCTGTGCACTCCCTATGTATACCTCACTTCCCCTGCACTCCCTCGCCGGATCTTGTTGCCCTTGTGCCTAGTGAAAGCGTTCCCTTGTGTGTTCCTAGCCTGTGTTCCAGACCTCCTGCCGTTGCCCCTGACTACGATCCTTGCTGCCTGCCCCGACCTTCTGCTACGTCCGACCTTGCTTTTGTCTACTCCCTTGTACCGCGCCTATCTTCAGCAGTCAGAGAGGTTGAGCCGTTGCTAGTGGATACGACCTGGTTACTACCGCCGCAGCAAGACCATCCCGCTTTGCGGCGGGCTCTGGTGAACACCAGTAGTGACTTAGAACCGGTCCACTAGCACGGTCCACGCCAATCCCTCTCTGGCACAGAGGATCCACCTCCTGCCAGCCGGCATCGTGACAACATGGCATACCATTTTGGAAACTAGACCCCTTGAGGAACGTAACAAGGGATAAAGTGAACCTTAATACACCACAGGTGATTCACGACTTTGGCATATGTAAAAAAAAAATAATAAATTTTACCTAAAATGCTTGGTTTCCCAAAAATTTTACATTTTTACAAAGGGTTAAAGCAGAAAATACCCCCCAAAATGTGAAGCCCAATTTCTCCCGATTCAGAAAACACCCAATATGGCGATGAAAAGTGCTCTGCTGGCGCACTACAGGTCTCAGAAGAGAAGGAGTCACATTTGGCTTTTTGGAAGCAAATTTTGCTCTGGGGGCATGCCGCATTTAGGAAGCCCCTATGGTGCCAGGACAGAAAAAAAAAACACATGGCATACCATTTTGGAAACTAGCCCCTTGGGGAACGTAACAAGGGGTAAAGTGAACCTTAATACCCCACAAGTGTTTCACGACTTTTGCATATGTAAAAAAAAAAATTTTTTTTACACTAAAATGCTTGTTTTCCCCCAAATTTTACATTTTTTCAAGGAATAATAGAAGAAAATACCCCCCAAAATTTGTAACCCCATCTCTTCTGAGTATGGAAATACCCCATAAGTGGACGTGAAGTGCACTGGGGGCGAACTACAATGCTCAGAAGAGAAGGAGCATCATTGAGCTTTTGGAGAGAGAATTTGGCCATGTGCATTTCCAAAGCCCCCCGTGGTGCCAGAACAGTGGACCCCCCCCCCCACATGTGACCCCATTTTTAAAACTACACCCCTCACAGAAGGTAATAAGGGGTGCAGGGAGAATTTACACCCCACTGGCATTTGACGGATCTTTGGAACAGTGGGCTGTGCAAATTAAAAATTTTATTTTTCATTTTCACAGACCCCTGTTTCAAAGAACTGTCAGACACCTGTGGGGTGTAAATGCTCACTGTACCCCTTATTACATTCCGTGAGGGGTGTAGTTTCCAAAATGGGGTCACATGTGGGTATTTATTGTTTTGCACTTATGTCAGAACCGCTGTGAAATCAGCCACCCCTGTGCAAATCACCAATTTAGACCTCAAATTTACATGGTGCACTCTCCCTTCTGAGCCTTGTTGTGCGTCCCCGGAACACTTTGCGCCCACATATGGGGTATCTCCGTACTCAGGAGAAATTGGGTTACAAATTTTGGAGGCTTTTTTTCTTTTACCGCTTGTGAAATTTAAAAGTAAGGGGCAACACCAGTATGTTAGTGTACAAAAATGTTTTTTTTTACACTAACATGCTGGTGTAGACCCCAACTTTACCTTTTCATAAGGGGTAAAAGGAGAAAGAGCCCCCCCAAATTTGTTAGGCAATTTCTCCCGAGTACGGCGATACCCCATATGTGGCCCTAAACTGTTGCCTTGAAATACGACAGGGCTCCAAAGTGAGAGCGCCATGCGCATTTGAGGCCTAAATTAGGGATTTGCATAGATGTGGACATAGGGATATTCTACACCAGTGATTACCAAACAGGGTGCCTCCAGCTGTTGCTAAACTCCCAGCATGCTTGGACAGTCAATGGCTGTCCGGAAATGCTGGGAGTTTTTGTTTTGCAACAGCTGGAGGCTCCATTTTGGAAACACTGCTGTAGAATACGTTTTTCATTTTTATTGGGGGGGAAGGGGGGTGGTAGGGGGGGGCAGTGTACGTGTGTATATGTAGTGTTTTACTCTTTATTTTATGTTAGTGTAGTGTAGTGTTTTTAGGTTACATTCACACTGACGGCGGATTACACTGAGTCTCCCGCTAGGAGTTTGAGCTGCGGCTGCAGCTCAAACTTGAAGCAGGGAACTCACTGTAATCCGCCGCCAGTGTGAATGTAACCTGTACATTCACATGGGAGGGGGAGGGCAAAACTACAACTCCCAGCATGCACTGACAGAACGTGCATGCTGGGAGTTGCAGTTTTGCAACAGCTGGAGGCACACTGGTTGGAAAATACTGAGTTAGGTAATAGAACCTATTACCTAACTCGGTATTTCCCAACCAGTGTGCCTCCAGCTGTTGCAGAACGACAACTCTCAGCATGTACTGATTGCCAAAGGGAATGCTGGGAGATGTAGTTATGTAACAGCTGGAGGCACGCAAGTGCAACTCCCAGCATGCCGAGACAGCCATTTGCTGTTCCTGAATGCTGGGACTTGTAGTTTTGCAAGATTTAGAGGGGTTCAGGTTGGAGATTACTGACAGTGGTCTCTAAACTGTGGCCCTCCAGATGTTGCAAAACTACAAATCTCAGCATGCTAAGACAGCAAACTGCTGTCTGGGCATGCTGGGAGTTCTAGTTTTGTAACATCTGGAGGGCTACAGTTTAGAGACCACTGTCAGTGATCTCTAGCCTGAACCCCTCTAAATCTTGCAAAACTACAACTCCCAGCATGCCAACACAGCAAACAGCTGTCAAGGCATGGTGGGAGTTGTAGTTTTGCAACATCTGGAGGGCCACAGTTTAGAGACCACTCTCCAAACTGTCGCCCTGCAGATGTTGCTAGGCAACAGACTCCCGGACACGCGGCGCCATACTCACCTCCACTGCCGCCATGATCACAGCCGCCGCCGTCATCTGGAGCTCCGCCGCCGGGTAAGTGACCGCCGGCGCCGCTATTACACGGTTCCCCCCGCTGTGCCTGGACACCGATGGGTGGGCATAGGGGGGGGAACCGAACTTTAACCCCTCCGCCCCCAGTCTGCTATTGGTCGGTCGCTCCGCCGATCAATAGCAGGGATAGGAGGGGTGGCAACCCTGCCACCTCACTCCTATCTCTTCAAGGGGGATCGAGGGTGTCTTGGACACCCTCGATCCCCCTTATTTTATCGCGGCGCCGCCGTTGGTGGGCAGGGGGAGAGCGCTCCCCCTGCAAACACCATAGATGCCATGATCAGAACTGATCAAGGCATCTATGGGGTTAATGCTGCCGGGACCGGCGCGATCGTGGCCCCGGCAGCTGCGGTGGGACTCCGGCTGTGATTGACAGCTGAGTCCCACCCGCGATCTCCTGCGCTGCCCGCGGCAGAGCAGGAGATCGCTTGGATGTATGCATACGTCCATTTGCGCGAACGTGTAGTTCGCCTGGACGTATGCATACGTCCAATAGCGGGAAGGGGTTAATTGGTTCTTGCTGCCCCATTACCCTATAAGTACAAGCACTTCCTTTTGACCCTTGCCGGATCTTTGTGCCTTATCAGCTCTGGTGAAAACGAGCAGCACCTTATACTCCACTCCCTGGTATGTTCTACATCATCTTCCACACAGGTACAGCGGATCCACTTCACCTCAGCCGTAACAGTAAGATCCGGCCATGGATCCCGCCAAGGTGACATTGCCTAGTGTCGAGGACCTCTCCTCAATTGTGGCTCAGCAATTGCAACAGCTGGCTCAACAGGCTCAGCAATTGAATCAGTTGATTACCATGATGCATCAGCTCCTATCCTTACAGCAGCAGCACCAGCAGCAACAACAGGGGCAATCTGCTCCAGCGGCTCCTTCGGGTATAGCAACTTCCGGGGCATCCCTTGGTCCAAAGCTTCGCCTATCTCTGCCCACCAAGTATGAAGGGGACCCTAAATTGTGCAGAGGCTTCGTTACCCAGTGCTCAATGCACGTGGAACTCCTGTCTGATCAGTTCCCATCTGAACATGCAAAAGTGGCTTTTGTGGTGTGCCTTCTTTCCGGGAGATTCGCATCATCTCTGTGCCTGAAACCGCTGGCAGTCGCCTATGAGCGCCCCTCTGCCTGGACTTTCTTCTGCCCCTCAGTTGGCAGATTAATTTTTCCAACATATTTTCCGCCTGCATGGACTACCACTTCACATCGTTTCTGACTGAGGATTTCAGTTTGTTTCCAATTTTTGCTGGGCCCTCTGCTCTCGCCTCAAGGTCAAATTGGACTTTTCATCAACGTACCACCCGGAAAACAATGGCCAGGTGGAGCGGGTAAAACAAGTATTTGTAGAGTATCTTTGCCATTTTGTTTCTGTCTGGCAAGACGACTGGTCTGATCTTTTACCCTGGGCTGAGTTCTCTTACAATCATCGTGACTCAGAGTCTACAAGTACCTCTCCATTCTTCATTGTTTACGGTCATCATCTTTGTCCTCCTCTACCTCTACCCGCTTCTTCTGGAGTAGCAGCAGTTGATTTTTTGGTTTGGGACTTTCCAACTATTTGGCAGGAAGCCCAGCGTTCTTTAGCTGTCACGTCCTCCCGCATGAAGTCCCAGACTGACAAGAAGAGGAGGTCTCCACCAGTTTTTTCCCCCGGAGACAAGGTTTGGCTCTTTGCGAAGTATATGCATCTGAAGCAACCTAGTTACACATTGGGTCCGTGGTTCTTGGGTACATTTAAAGTTCTATGCTGCATCTCCCTCCTTCTCTGTGCATCACAAACTCCTTCCACGTCTCCCTCCTCAAGCCGTTGGTCCTTAACCGGTTCTCCCAGAAGATTATCTCTCCTACCCCTGTTACCGGGGCATCTGATGTGTTTGAAGTTCAGGAGATACTCGCCACCAAGATCATCAGGGGGAAACGGTACATCCTGGTTGATTAAAAGGGTTCTGGTCCTAGGAGAGGTCCTGGGAACCTGAGGAGAACATCCTAGACCGGGATCTGGTGCTCAGGTTTATCCGGCCTAGAAAGAGATGGAGACCTAAGAGGGGGGGGGGGGGTACTGTTAGAAGTTGCGCCGTGGTCAGACACGCTGGCCGTGGTCGTACTCCTCCTCCGCTGCCCGGCACCAGCGATGCAATCACATTCAGTCCTCTACATCTTACCTTCCTTTTTGTCCCCGTGTGCTTCCTGCTTGCCGGTGTGCGAGTCCAACCAAAAATGCTGTTTCCACCAAATATTTGTCCGAAGAGGATTGGTGTATTTCCCCTATTTTCATCAAATGTTATCCTGAACAAGATTCTTCTGATTACCCAGAATGCCCTAAAAGGACAATATTAAATGGGTTTTCTAAACATGGCAACTCTAGATTTCAGGATCAGAATGTGAACCATTGGTGCGAAGATGGCTATGGCCTAAAATGCATACCTTTGTGGCCATTCCTTTTCCTTTTCAAAATGAGAATTACCTTGTATTTTCTCTGGTGAGAAAAAAAAATAGATCCGCTGACTTTGTAAAGTAGTTTTATCCATTACGTTTTATTATACCTTTCAGCAGAGCAAGTAATGAGAGGAGAGGGTATAAAGAGCTATTTTCAGTGTTACAACTAATGTTGTTGATGTCACTTTAATTTACAGTCTTCTTGAAGCTATGAGATGTTTGTGAGGAGTGTAATCTCCAGATCTACTAGGAGCTGTTAGGGGAAGATAATGCTGTCTTGGATTACTTACCACTAATACGGCCTGTGCAGCCCATACAATCACTTCATGACCTGGATACTGATACCCCAAGCTCAAATGATTCTCCTTTACTAAATGCTCCTCCTTAGACTAATGGGTCCAAGGGTATGTGTTATATTGTAAAACTGTATTTCCCAGATATCTGGATACAAATCTAGGCTTTATGTAGGGCATACAATTTTACTAAATAACACGTAACAAAGTTAAAGGACAAAATAACCTTTTCCACAAGGAAAGGGTAATTTTGTCCTATAGATCTGAGACTGATAAGAATTCCTTTATTTATAAAGCACCAGCAAATTCTGCAGCACTGTACAGAGTTTGTCGATACCCAGGTAGAGCCCTGACCGGTAGTGTTGCTCGCGAATATTCGCAATGCGAATTTTATTTGTGAATATCGCATATTCGCGAATATAGCTTTATATATTCGTAATTACGAATATTCGTTTGTTTTTTTCAGAGTACACATCACAGTGATCATCCCTCTCTGCTTCCAGCTTGTGTGATGTAAAGAAGGCTCTAATACTACTGTGTGAGACTGGCGTGCAAATTTTCGCATTTGCGAAAATTTGCCTATGCAAATTTTCGCATTTGCTAATGTTCGCTTATGCTAATTTTGGTTTATGCTCATTTTCGCATATTCGAATATTCGTCCATATATGGCGTATGCCGCTCAACACTACTGACCGGGTACATGGACCTGCCTCCTACTCTTGGAAGGAAGCAGGGAAGGAAAGTGGGTCCCAGCCTAGGGGTGCTCTTGACTCTCTAGGAGTGAGGCCGGGTTGCTCGCCCTCTTAGCTCTCTGACTTAGGTTGTTGTTACTTGGTCTCAGTTTAAGTGCAACCAACTTCTATAATGCAAGCATACCCACCCAAGTGTCCAAGTTTATAGAACTACAGTCCAGGTTCTGCCTTTATCCGAATTCCCCTTTCACGGTATGTTTTTGAATTGTGGGAGAAAACCCATGCAAACACATGGAGAACATACCATTTACAGATGCTGTCTTTTGTGGAAGTTGAACCCTAGACCCTAACACTGCAAAGAAACAATGCTAACCACTAATATGCCATCCATGAGCCACCATGCCATGGCATTCCATTTTTTCCCAAAAATGTAGTGTGTAACTATTCTCAGAGCTTCTACCTATCATGTGTCATGCTAGTTTCATGCATTGTAAGGTAGATATATCTTGTGAACCTTTCTGTTCCATTATAGGAGGAGAAATGTGTAATTTAGACTGTAATGGATCTATTGCACGACAGACATTTGCATCACCTAATGGACCCAATTGACTTATAATTGGGTCTGCTGGGTTCCAACATGGTGTCCTTTCTTTTATTGACAGGAAGAATAAACCTGCATGCTGCTGACAAATATTTTGGTTAAATATAATAGAATCTGTTAAAAAATGCATTTATTATGTTGGTGCCTACCTTGTCTTTTAAACATTACAGCAGGGTATGCCTGTTTTGTGGAGCAGAAATAAACTGGTGTTAATGGACAGAAAAATGTTCACATACTTATACAGCTTCCTGGAATTAATGTAGAACATTTTACTTCCATAGAGAAAACAAAATAGCAAGAAAGATCCACATGCAGTCCTATCTATGTGTATCCTATCCTATGTATATCACTATTCTACTATTACTAGGTCTCTATCAGAACAAGAGAGCTGACATTTTTTCTCTTATCAGTGAGATTACTCTGCTAAACCAGTCCCAAAGCTGAAAAGTTGACTTTCAGAAAACTGGTTTGTCAACAGATTCAATCAGATACTGATGCAATGTTATGATGGTACTGTAATACAGGCAGTGTCACTCATGAAAAGATCCCATTCATGGACTTACAGTAAAACTATTTACCAACAGGTATTAGAATAGGTATTAGTTGTTACGTTATGCGCTCCAGCTGCACACGCTGGCCGTGAGCGCATGGTCCTGTTACCTGCTGTTGCCGGCAGGGCTGGGACTCGCATCGCGGGACGCGCCCGCATGCGGGCCCCAGTCCATCACTCACCTGGTGCTTCTCCTGCCCCAGCCTCTGCCTCTTTGCTCTGGTGCACGTGTCCCCGTCTCTAAGATTTAAAGGGCCAGTGCGCTCATTAGTGTAATTCACATGTGGCTCATTGATAAATTCCTCCACCCTCCTCACTTCCCTGCCGGATCTTTGTTGCCTTGTGCCTGAGAGAAAGCATTCCTGAGTATTTTCTTGCTGTGTATCTGATCCTTTGCTCTGTGACTTCACCTTGCTCCTCTGCTGCCTGCCTACTGACCTCATACTACGTCCTGACTACGCTACTTTGCCGCCTGCCTTAACCTTCTGCTATCCTGACTGCGAGCTGCCTTATCCCTCCTGTGCCTCGCATCTCCTCAGCCGCCTGTGTGGTCGAGCCGTGCCAGGGGAAGCAACCTGGGTGCCGCCTGCCGCAGCAAGTCCTTCCCGCTTTGCGGCGGGTTCTGGTGAAAACTAGCGGCACCTTAGACTCCGCTCCCTGGTACGGTCTGAGTCATCTGCCACACAGGTCCAGCGGATCCACATCCACCGGAGTTCCTGTCTTCTGAAACGTGAGTGTTGCAGTAAGATCCGGCCATGGATCCCGCTGAGGTACCCCTGCCTGAAGTCACAGATCTTCCATCCGTTGTGGTACGTCAATCACAGCAGTTGGCCCGACAGGTACAACAACTTTCTCAAATTTCAGCTATGATGCAACAGCTTTTGGTCTTGCAACAGCAGCAGGTACCGCAACCTGGCCCACTCCCACCACCAGCTCCTGCAGTGTCTTCTGGCTCCCAGCTACGTCTGCCTTTACCTTCCAAGTATGATGGGGATTCCAAGTCATGCAGAGGCTTCATTACACAGTGCTCCATGCACTTGCAGCTCATGTCTGAACTGTTTCCGACAGAACGTGCAAAGGTGGCCTTTGTCATTAGTCTACTGTCCAGAAAAGCCTACACCCCTTTTGGGACCGCGGGGATCCAGTAGCTTCCAACTTGATGGCTTTTCTGGCAGAATTTCGCTGTGTCTTTTAGGAACCCGTACGTGCCTCTTCTCCTGAGATGGCTTTGCTGAACCTATGTAAATGGAATTCTTCCGTTGGTGACTATGAGGTTCAGTTCCGCACTCTAGCCTCATAACTAGCATGGAATGATGAGGCCTTGTGTGCCACATTTAAAAAAGGACGGTCTAGCAGGATCCTCCATCTTCTTTGACTTAACTTGTCCACTTGGCCACACATATTGATGTGCGTTTTGCTAAAAGGAAGGAAGAACTGCGCTTAGAGAGGGAACCTGCTCGTACACGGAGATATTCTCACCTGGCACCTGTGTTTCAATGTCCACCTTTACAGCTTCCTGCGCCTCTTGCCGAAGAGGCTATTCAAGTGGATCGTTCCCGTCAAACGCAACAGGAGAGATCACGACGATGCAGTGACAATTTGTGCTTGTATTGTGCTAGCCCTGAACACTTCCTCAAAGACTGTTATGTTCGTCCATACCGTAGTATCCGGGAAAACGTTTGCACCTAGGGCACGTAGGAGAGGCATCCCTAGGTATGAATACCACCTCTCCTCGCTTAATTATTTCTGTACAAGTCTTCGCTTCTACCAAGTCTTCCTTCAGTGCTACAGCATTTTTGGATTCTGGATCAGCAGGTGACTTTATTGATGCTTCTTTGGTCCACAAATATAATCTTCCTGTCACTCGGCTTCCAAAGCCCTTGTTCATCTCCTCTGTTAATGGAAAAAATCTGGACTGTATGGTTCCCTTCCGTACTGAATCTCTTGTCATGCAAGTTGAAGTTGGTGTATTGCATAAAGAAAATAATTAATTCTATGTACTGTTACACTGTACTTCAGAGATTCTTCTTGGCTTTCCTTGGCTGCAACGGCATTCTCCGCACCTGTTGGAGAACTGGAGAAATTATTTGCTGGGGACTGTTAAAATCTTTGCCTCCAATCAGTTCAGTACAGTTTAAAATAGTTTTTTGTCATCCTCCTTTACCTGGCCTGCCACCATCTTACCAAGATTTCTCTGACCTTTTCTGCAAGAAACAGGCTGTGTCTCTGCCTCCACATCGTCCTTAGGATTACTCTATTGATCTTCTGCCTGGTACCACTCCTCCTCGTGGAAGGATATACCCTCCATGGCTGAGTATATCCAGGAGAATCTCAAAAAGGGATTTAACTGTATGTCCTCTTCTCCTGCTGGAGCTGGTTTTTTCTTTGTTGGAAAGAAGGAGGGCTCACTCCATCCATGCATTGACTACAGGGGACTTAACAAAATCACGGTCAAGAACCGTTACCCTCTACCTCTTATCTCAGACTTTTTTGACCATCTACGTGGTGTCAAGGTCTTCTCCAAATTGGACATACGTGGACTGTATAACCTCATTCGTATCCGCAAGGGAGATGAATGGAAAACGGCCTTCAATACTCGTGACAGACATTTTGAGTATCTCATAATGCCATTTGGTCTCTGCAATGCTCTAGCCATTTTTCAGGAGTTTGTCAATGATATCTTCCATGATCTTCTCTACACCTGTGTTGTCTTATACCTAGATGACATCCTGATTTTCTTTTCCAACTTAGAGGAGCATCGTACTCATGTTTGTCTGGTTCTTCAGCTATTACGGAAGAATCATCTCTACGCCAAACTGGAGAAATGCCTGTTCGAGAAATCTAGTCTTCCATTTCTTGGCTACATTATCTCTGGGTCTGAAGATGGATCGGGATAAATTGTCTGCAGTATTGGATTTGCCTCGTCCTTCGGGCCTACGTGCTTTTCAACACTTTCTAGGAATCGCAAACTATTATCATCAATTTATCCCACATTTTTCATCCTTGGTTGCTCCAATTGTGTCTCTCACTAAGAAGGCATCTAATCCTAAGTCTTGGCCTCAAGAGGTTGAAAAGGCCTTCTCCCGTTTAAAGTCTGCATTTGCCTCTGCTCCCGTGCTTACAAGACCTGATCCGGAGAGGCCCTTTGCTTTGGAGGTTGATGCCTCATCTATTGGAATGGGTGCCATTCTTACTCAGAAAAACATCAAGGGCAAGACTGTTGTCAGGATTCGGCAGGCTGGAGGTGGATCCTCTGTGTCAGAGAGGGATAGGTGTGGACCGTGTCGTTGGACCGGTTCTAAGTTGCTACTGGTTTTCACCAGAGCCCGCCGCAAAGCGGGATGGACTTGCAGCGGCGGTAGCAACCAGGTCGTATCCAACCTCAACCGCAACGGCTCAACCTCTCTGACTGCTGAGATAGGCGCGGTACAAGGGATTAGAAAAGAGCAGGGTCGGACGTAGCAGAAGGTCAGGGCAGGCAGCAAGGATCGTAGTCAGGGGCAACGGCAAGAGGTCTGGAACACAGGCTAGGAACACACAAGGAACGCTTTCACTGGCACAATGGCAACAAGATCCGGCAAGGAAGTGCAGGGGACGTGAGGTGATATAGGGAAGTGCACAGGTGAAGACACTAATTAAAACCCATGCGCCAATCAGTGGCGCACCGGCCCATTAAATCGCAAAGACCCGGCGCGTGCGCGCCCTAGGGAGCGGGGCCGCGTACGCCGGGGCAGCACAGACGGGGAGCGAGTCTGGTAAGCGGGTCGGGATGCGCACCACGAGCGGGCACGTCCCGCATCGCGAATCGCATCCCGGCTGGGGGCATTATCGCAGCGCACCCGGTCAGCGGGTCTGACCGGGGCGCTGCGAACAGGAGAACGCTGTGAGCGCTCCGGGGAGGAGCGGGGACCCGGAGCGCTCGGCTTAACAATTGTTACTTGTGGGTTCTTCTAAGATCTTCTCTCCTGCTGAGAGGAATTACTCCATTGAAGATCGTGAACTCCTCACTATCAAGCTAGCTTAGGAGGAATGGTGACGTTTATTGTAAGGTTCTTCTCATCCGGTCAACATCTACTTCAACCATAAGAATCTTCTATACCTTCAGTCTGCTCAGCGTTTGAACCCCCGCCAGGCAAGCTGGCCACTGTTCTTTTCCAGGTTCAACTTCTTCATTCACTTCTGTCCAGCAGACAAGAACATCAGGGCTGATGCTCTCTCCAGGTCCTCTGACGTCATTGGTTTGGACTCCACGCCTAGGCATATTATTCCTCCTGACCATTTGATTCCTGCAGCTCCTGCAGAGATTCAGCAAGTTCCTCCCGGAAAATCCTTTGTGCCCACCAGATTGAGACGCAAGGTACTGAAATGGGCTCATTCTTCCTTGACAGCAGGACATACTGGAATATGCAAGACTCTACTTTTTATCTCCCGACACTACTGGTGGCCCCATCTTGAATGTGATGTTTCTGATTTAGTTCATTCCTGTGAAACTTGTGCCCGTGACAAAATTCTTCGACAGAGACCTGCAGGACTCTTAAAGGGTAGCTCCCACCATCCTATTTTTTTTTTTTTTTTTGCTAGCCCTTACCCCCCCCCCCCCCGCCCCGCACTAGCCCGTTCACTCCTCCCCCCCCCGCCCCGCATACCCCGTTCCCTCATTACACTTGCAGTTACTGCAGAGTCCGGCAGCGAGCGTGCAGGGACAGCGGCGGCAACGGGGCGGCAGCGGTGATGTGCGGGAGGAGTGGCCGGGGAGCCAATGCGCTCGCTCCCGCCGGTCTGATTGGCAGGCAGGGAGCGAGTGCAGCCTAACTGAAAAAGGACTGATTGCCACTCCAAAATCAGTCCTTTTTCAGTGGCCGGTTTTTAAATGTAAATTAAACCTTTTTAATGAAAAAAAAAACATATCACAACATATCAATAAATAAAGTTGGTGACAGTGCCCATTTAAAGCCTTTACCCATTCCAGAGACTCCCTGGTCCCATATCGCCATGAATTTCATCACCGATTTTCCACCATCTAATTATAACACTGTCATCTGGGTTCTTGTAGATCGGTTTTCTAAGATGGCTCATTTCTTTCCTCCATCAGGTCTTCCTTCTGCCCCGCAGCTGGAGAAGTACATCTTGTTGCATGTCTTTTGTTTACATGGTGTGCAGTTTGTCTCTAAGTTCTGGTGACACCCTTTGTGACCGTCTGGACATCAATCTGGACTTCTCCTCGGCCTACCACCCTCAGTCCAACAGTCAGGGGGAGTGTGTTAATCAAATCCTAGAGACTTTTCTTTGGCATTTTGTTTCCGCTCGCCAAGATGATTGGGTCGACCTTCTTCCCTGGGCTGAATTCTCATATAATCATAAGGATTCCGAATCCACGAGGTCGTCTCCTTTTTTTTTTTTTGTCTACGGACTCCATCTCCACCCTCCTCTTCTTCTCTCAGTCTCCTCCGGTGTGCCTGCTGTTTATGAGCTGGTCCGTGACTTCTCTACCATCTGGCAACAGACCCGATAGTCTTTATCTCAGGCTTCTTCACGCATGAAGGCGCAAGCGGATAAAAGTAGAAGATCTCCTCCGTCCATCTTTCCTGGTGACACGGTGTGGCTTTCATCCAAGTACATCCGCTTCAAGATCCCCTGTTACAAACTCGGTCCGCGCTTCCTTGGTCCCTTCAAGATTCTTCAAAAAATCAACCCTGTCTCCTACAAACTCAGTCTACCACCTACGTTACGTATTGCCAATTACTTCCACGTCTCTCTCCTCAAGCTTCTTGTCATAAACCGGTTTTCTTAGAAGAATCTTGTCCCCACACCTGTCTTCGGCTCTTCTGACATCTTCAAGGTTAACCCCTTCAGGACGGAGCCCATTTTGGCCTTAAGGGCCGGAGCGTTTTTTGCACATCTGACCACTGTCACTTTAAACATTAATAACTCTGGAATGCTTTTAGTTATCATTCTGATTCCGAGATTGTTTTTTCGTGACATATTCTACTTTAACATAGTGGTAAATTTTTGTCGATACTTGCATCCTTTCTTGGTGAAAAATCCGTAAATTTGATGAAAAATTAGAAAATTTAGCATTTTTCTAACTTTGAAGCTCTCTGCTTGTAAGGAAAATGGATATTACGAATACATTTTTTTTTGGTTCACATATACAATATGTCTACTTTATGTTTGCATCATAAAATTGACGTGTTTTTACTTTTGGAAGACACCAGAGGGCTTCAACGGTCAGCAGCAATTTTCCGATTTTTCACAAAATTTTCAAACTCAGTATTTTTCAGGGACCAGTTCAGGTTTGAAGTGGATTTGAAGGGTCTTCATATTAGAAATACCCCATAAATGACCCCATTACATGTTCTTGTAGACCCAATTTTTGAATTTTTACAAGGGGTAAAAGGACAAAATTTTTACTTGTATTTGTAGCCCAATTTCTCTCGAGTAAGCACATACCTCATATGTCTATGTAAAGTGTTCGGCGGGCGCAGTAGAGGGCTCAGAAGGGAAGGAGCGACAAGAGGATTTTGGAGAGTACGTTTTTCTGAAATGGTTTTTGGGGGGCATGTTACCTTTAGGAAGCCCTTATGGTGCCAGAACAGCAAAAAAAAACACATGGCATACCATTTTGGAAACTAGACCCCTCGGGGAATGTAACATGGGATAAAGTGAACCTTAATACCCCACAGGTGTTTCACGACTTTTGCAAATGTAAAAAAAAAAAAAAAAATTTTACCTAAAATGCTTGTTTTCCCAATTTTTTTTTTATTTTTAAAAAGGGTAATAGCAGAAAATACCCCTAAAAATTTGAAGCCCAATTTCTCCCGATTCAGAAAACACCTCATATGGGGGTGAAAAGTGCTCTGCTGGCGCACTACAGGTCTCGGAAGAGAAGGAGTCACATTTGGCTTTTTGAAAGCAAATTTTGCTCTGGGGGCATGCCACATTTAGGAAGCCCCTATGGTGCCAGGACAGCAAAAAAAAAAAACACATGGCATACCATTTTGGAAACTAGACCCTTCGGGGAACGTAAAAAGGGGTTAAGTGAACCTTTATACCCCACAGGTGTTTCACGACTTTTGCATATGTAAAAAAAAAATTTTTTTTTACCTAAAATGCTTGTTTTCCCAAAAATTTTACATTTTTAAAAAGAGTAAAAGCAGAAAATACCCCCCAAAATTTGTAACACAATTTCTCCCGAGTACGGCGATACCCCATATGTGACCCTAAACTGTTGCCTTGAAATACGACAGGGCTCCAAAGTGAGAGCGCCATGCGCATTTGAGGCCTAAATTAGGGACTTGCATAGGGGTGGACATAGGGGTATTCTACGCCAGTGATTCCCAAACAGGGTGCCTCCAGCTGTTGCAAAACTCCCAGCATGCCTGGACAGTAAACGGCTGTCCGACAATACTGGGAGTTGTTTTGCAACAGCTGGAGGCCCCGTTTTGGAAACAGTGGCGTACCAGACGTTTTTCATTTTTATTGGGGATGGGAGGGGGGCTGTGTAGGGGTATGTGTATACGTAGTGTTTTTTACTTTTTATTTTATTTTTTGTTAGTGTAGTGTAGTGTTTTTAGGGTACAGTCGCACGGGCGGGGGTTCACAGTAGTTTCTCGCTGGCAATTTGAGCTGCAGCAGAAAGTTTGCGGCAGCTCAAATTTGCAGCCAGATACTTACTGTAATCCTCCGCCCATGTGAGTGTACCCTGTACGTTCACATTGGGGGGGACATCCAGCTGTTGCATAACTACAACTCCCAGCATGCCCGTTGGCTGTCGGTGACTGCTGAGAGTTGCAGTTTTGCAACAACTGTAGGCACACTGGTTATGTATCACTGAGTTTGTGACCTAACTCAGTGTTTCACAACCAGTGTGCCTCCAGCTGTTGCAAAACTACAACTCCCAGCATGTACGGTGCATGGTGTACGGTGACTGCTGAGAGTTGTAGTTTGCAACAGCTGGAGGCACACCGGTCGTGAAACACTGAGTTAGGTAAAAAAAAACTCTGAGTTTCACAACCAGTGTGCCTTCAGCTGTTGAAAAACTACAACTCTCAGCAGTCACCGACAGCCAACGGGCATGCTGGGAGTTGTAGTTATGCAACCAGCAGATGCACCACTACAACTCCCAGCATGCACTTTAGCTGTTTGTGCAAGCTGGGAGTTGTAGTTATACAACAGCTGAAGGTACACTTTTCCATAGAAAGAATGTGCCTCCAGCTGTTGCAAAACCATAAGCCCCAGCATGCCCATAAGGGAATGCTGGGAGTTGTGGTGGTCTGCCTCCTGCTGTTGCATAACTACAGCTCCCAGCATGCCCTTTTTGCATGCTGGGAGCTGTTGCTAAGCAACAGCAGGAGGCTGTCACTCACCTCCAACGATCCAGACGCTGCAGGTCAGTCCCGCCGCCGCCGCTGCTCCTGGGGCCCCGATCCCAACATTAACGCCGGGGATCGGGGTCCCCAGCACCCGGGGTGCACGTCCCGCACCCGCTCACGTCCTCCAGAAGAGGGGCGGAGCGGGAGTGACACCCGCAGCAGGCGCCCTGATTGGTCGGCCGGTAATCCGGCCGACGAATCAGGGCGATCGTGAGGTGGCACCAGTGCCACCTCACCCCTGCAGGCTCTGGCTGTTCGGGGCCGTCAGAGACGGCCCCGAACAGCCAGTAATTCCGGGTCATCAGGTCACTTGACCCGATTGACCCGGAATCGCCGCAGATCGCTGGACTGAATTGTCCAGTGATCTGCGGCGATCGCCGACATGGGGGGGCATAATGACCCCCCTGGGCGATATGCCGGGATGCCTGCTGAACGATTTCAGCAGGCATCCGGCTCCGGTCCCCAACCGGCTAGCGGTGGGGGCCGGAATTCCCACGGGCGTATGGATACGCCCTCGGTCCTTAAGGACTCGGGATGCAGGGCGTATCCATACGCCCTATGTCCTGAAGAGGTTAAAGAGATTCTTTCTACAAAAACTGTAAGAGGTAAACAATTTTTTTGGGTCGACTGGGAGGGTTACGGTCCTGAGGAGAGATCTTGGGAGCCTGAGGAGAATATCCTGGACCGTGACGCATTCTGCAGCAAGTCCATCCCGCTTTGTGGTGGGCGGCACCTTAGACTCCGCTCCCTGGTACAGTCCGAGTTATCTGCCACACAGGTCCAGCGGATCCACATCAACCAAAGTTCCTGTCTTCTGAAATGTAAGTGTTACAAATAATATCTGAACATATGTAAAGGTTTCTGTACCAAGATAAGATTTCAATATCCAAGTTAAGTAGTACGCATGTGAGAATATTAGTTTTTCTCTACTGTAAGCACCTACTGTCGATCCAGTGGGCAGGGATATAGCTAAGAAGACCTGGGGAAGCATCTGTACCAGGTGCCCAGGGCAAGGGGGACAGTGTGAATGACAAAGCATTCAGTCTTGGTCAGGGTTAGGGTATTATGATTCAAGGCTAAGGCCTCTTTCCCACTGATGTTGTGCCCCGTCGGAGAACGTCCGTCAGGCACTTGCTTTTTTTGTACTTTAACGAACATTCTTTTTGACGAGGCACAATGGGAAACAATGGGTGCCAACAGATTCCATTTACTATTATGGGGTCTGTCAGGCACCGTTGTTTTTCGATGGGAGTAGCGGGAGGAAAAAAATGCTGCATGATGTATTTTTCCTCGGCTTCCCCGACAGACGTCACACTGCCGTGTCCGAAAGGCAGTGTTAAATAAGCTTAAGACAGGGGACTGAATATACGTCCTGGTTAAAGAAAAACCTAACTATAGTAGAAGCAAATATTCCAATAGACTTGTAGAAATGTATCATTTAAAACATTTCTTTCCACAACTCTCTACCTAAACAACTATTCTGCTGACACAAACAGTCTCTGAGAAGCCTCACTCTTCAGTTGTCATTAGTCCTCTCCTTCAGCTGTCTTCCTATTTTATGTAATCTGTGTAGATTTTTTTTTTAATAATTGTTTATTTTAATGACATTTTTATAAATTTTTACAACACATATAGTAAATAAAAGATGTAAAAAAAAGAAAATAAAACAAAAAAGGGAAACCATATCAATAACTGCAATATAAATCACTCCAGTAAAAAAGCATATAGCAGCACAATGATGGTATAGAATGATGGCATGTTTTTTTTTGTTTGTTTTTTTAGATTTTATCTGTGAGGTAGAAACAACTGTCCTTGGGTCGGAAGCACGTGGCAGGCTCTCTAGTATGATTCCTCTAGTATGTTTGGATTTGTTTAGTTTGTCAAAACAATTTATTCTTTTGTAAAGAGAATGAGGGATCTCAGGTACTTACAACCCTGAAAAGCTTTTTCAATTAATATTTTATTGAAATGTATTGTCAGAGTTTGCCATTATCATCTTGCTTCAGCTTTAGTTAAATGTGTATTTTTCAAATCTGATATGTAATTTATTTTTAAAGAAATAGTCTGGTTTACAAACTTATTTAGAAATATATTGTTTTGGGATTTAAGTTAAATGGGTATTCTTCAACTATTTTTAATAGCTCAGAATGGTGTACAATATTTAAATAAGTCATACTCAACTACTGATCTTGTTCAGATGTGTTTTTGGTCCCTCTGTTCTATAAGGTATTACTAATGTTATTGTTTTACACCATTCTGAACCATTACCTAAAACACTGAACATGTAGGAAAAGATTTGATTGAAACTTATTAAACTAACTAAACTAAACTTTAGTCCAGTGGGTGGTCTTAATAAGTGAAACAACTTTTTCTGTTAGCTTCCTCATGCAGGGTAGACTAAAGCAAGACTGTCCACATGTCTCTTAAAGGAGGACTCCAGACCATAAAAATTGTCCCCCATAGTGCCGGCAGTAAAAAAAAATAAAGATGTACATACCTTCCTCCGCTCCCCCGGGGCCTCCGGTAACCGGCTCCGGTCTCCGCCGCAATCCACTTCCTGGTTGCCGGTGGTCGGATGAATCAGCCAATCACCAGCAGCAGCACAGTCCGACTCGGCCGGCAATAGGCTGAGCAGCAGTGTGACATTTTTGGCCCTGGCCGCAGGTGCCGGTGTAGTGAAGCATTTTGTGTCCCGAAGTGTTTTCACACTGCTGCTCAGCCTATCGCTGTCCAAGTGTGGCTGGTGATTGGCTGTTTACCGTTTACCGGAGGCCCCGGGGAGAGGAGGAAGGTATGTACATCTTTATTTTTTTTTACTGCCGGCACTATGGGGGACAATTTTTATGGTCTGGAGTTCTCCTTTAAGGTTAGAAACAGGAGGGATTTCCATTATTACTTTAAAGGTTATACTGAATCTTTTTTTATTTTTTTATTTTTTTTTAAAGCATTATCTGAAAAATTACAGAAATGACAAGGGAAAGACAGTGTGTGCTGCATCTATACTGAATCTTTATACTCAAAATTATATCAATCTGCTCAACTCCATTATAATATGATGCAGGTAGATTGGAAAGGAATGGTGACAGGTTTTCTTTAAGGTGCCAGACACCCCCTTTAATACCATAGTACTCTGTCCAGGACTGTCATTTTTAAGCCAAAATGTAGTATATACAAAGTATAATGAGTATATACAAAGAACATCTTTTATTTTGGAAGGTCTGGAAATCCCTTCTATTACACAAGCAGTCCATTAGGTTCATTTAAAACTGTGTAATACTTCATATTACCTGTAGTGGCAGTGTAGGGAAATTAAATATTTCTTACTGTGCGCTCCCCTTTTAGATTACAGCTAAGGATGTAATCTGTTTAAAAACGTACCTAATATCACACTATATGATCATTTTTCGGTGGCCAACTGTATAGGAGAGAGCAGCAGATTTATATGTACTCAGAATACCAAAAAGATACTTTGCAGTAGTCTATTGACTTATTCACTATATTGGCTGAGCCATGCGATCATGGGGAGCCGAATTGCAGTAATGGCAGCTGAGGCCTTCTGAAGTCCTAAGTGCATGCACTGACACATCTAATTTTAGCAGATCCTAGAAAGATTAATTAAATGCATTGCGATAGCATTGCATTGAATTGAATAAGCAATCAAATGATTACTTATAGAGAAGCGCCTAAAAAGTGTCAAAAGTTAATTTTTTTTAAAATCCCCCTATGAAAAAAAATTGTAATCATCCCTGTATCCCATTAAAGAAAAAAAATTGTAAACAAAAAATAAACATATTTGGTATCATCGCATGTAGGAATTATTGAACTATTAAAATATAATGTTAAAGGACAACTGTAGTGGTCAAAAATCCCTGCCCAAATGTTCCCCAAACAAAAGTTATACAATTCAGTCAATTAGTTCTATTTACCTATATGCAGCCGTTTCTGAGATATTCGAGTTGCCAGCATAGCCCAGTAGTCCTGCGTCCGTCCCCTATTCATTACATTGCAGCCGCCATCTTGGGGACGGAGATCTCTTCCTCCCAGCAGTGTTTGTGCTCCCCCTAGCCTCTGTCAGGTCCTCCCTGCTTATGCATATGCATGAGCGGGTGCTTTCTGAGGCAGCCATAGGCTCATCCTCAGAAACGCCCCTATCTATAAGATTCAAGCAGGGGGAGAATGAGGACGTCCACAGCTCCTCCCCCCTCCCCTGCTCTGTCTACATAGGACCTCACTTATCACGGGGAGGTTTCAAGTTTTCATGGGGGAAAACACAGAGCAAACCACAGAGCAGGGAGGGGAGGACGTGTGTGTGAAGGAGACATAGTATACTGCACGGACATATTATACTGCAGGGAATAAATATCATACTGGAGATGATTCTGTGTGTGAGATGGGGGACTACTGAATGACATGCTGGGAGTTGTAGTCCCTGTTATGTGTGTGTGTATGCCAGTGTTTCCCAACCAGGGAATGCTGGGAGTAGTAGTTTTGCAACATCTGAAGGCACCCTGGTTGGGAAACACTGGTATATGAACTACAACTCCCAGGAGACTACAGAGATACAATAGAGGTGTTTGTGAACTACAACTCCCAGGAGATTACAGAGATACAATAGAGGTGTTGGTGAACTACAACCCCCAGGAAACTACAGAGATGCAATAGAGGTGTTGGTGAACTACAACTCCCAGAAGACTACAGAGATACAATATAGGTGTTGGTGAACTACAACTCCCAGGAGACTACAGAGATACAATATAGGTGTTGGTGACATACAACTCCCAGGAGACTACAGAGATACAATATAGGTGTTGGTGAACTACAACTCCCAGGAGACAACAGAGATACAATACAGGTGTTGGTGAACTACAACTCCCAGCCAGGAGACTACAGAGATACAATATAGGTGTTGGTGAACTACAACTCCCAGGAGACTACTGAGATACAATAGAGGTGTTGGTGAACTTCAAATCCCAGGAGACTACTGAGATACAATATAGGTGTTGGTGAACTACAACCCCCAGGAAACTACAGAGATACAATATAGGTGTTGGTGAACTACAACACCCAGGAGACTACAGAGATACAATAGAGGTGTTGGTGAACTACAACTCCCAGGAGACTCCTGATACAATAGAGGTGTTGGTGAACTACAACACCCAGGAGACTACAGAGATACAATAGAGGTGTTGGTGAACTACAACTCCCAGGAGACTCCTGATACAGTAGAGGTGTTGGTGAACTACAACTCCCAGGAGACTACTGAGATACAATAGAGGAGTTGGTGAACTACAAATCCCAGGAGACTACTGAGATACAATAGAGGAGTTGGTGAACTACAACTCCGAGGAGACTACTGATACAATAGAGGTGTTGGTGAACTACAAATCCCAGGAGACTACTGAGATACAGTAGAGGTGTTGGTGAACTACAACTCCCAGGAGACTACTTGTGTGATTGAGTGTATACAGGAGAGCCGAGTGTGATTGTGTGTCTCTGCTCTGCTGTATACACTCGATCACACACTCAGCTCTGCTGTATACACACGATCACACACTCGGCTCTGCTGTATGCACCTGATCACACACTCGGCTCTGCTGTATACACACAATCACACACTCGGCTCTGCTGTATAGACACAATCACACTCGGCTCTCCTATATACACTCGATCACACACTCAGCTCTGCTGTATACACACAATCACACTCTCGGCCCTGCTGTATACACACATTCACACACTCGGCTCTGCTGTATACATATGATCACACACTCGGCTCTGCTTTATACACTCAAACAGCAGAAAGCTGTCACGGCATGCTTAGATGTATAGTCTTACAACAGCTGGAGTCACCTCTGCAACTCCAAGCATGCACATACAGCAGAAAGCTGACAGGGCATGCTGGGATTTGTAGTCTTGCAAAAGCTGGAGGCACCACTGGAATTCCCAGCATGCCCGAACAGCATATAAAATAACTGGGCATGCTTGGAGTTGTAGTTGTGAAAAAGATGGAGGGGCCCCTATCAGGACAGTTTTATAGACAAACAATTATGTTTTTTTTTTTAACCATTTTTACTTTCACTATCCACTCTCCAGTGCCCACACTACAGTGAGCACGGAGGCAGCCTGCTTCATCACTGGACAGGAGCCAGCATGGGGAGGGGGAGATGAGCAGAAGGGGAGGTTGTATGCATAGGGAAGGGAGATGTGGGCGTTACAATATAATAATTTGCTCGGGGGGATAGAACAGGGGGAGGGCAGCAGCTTACAGGAAGTAAGCACAAGGCATGATGGGAGATGTAGTTTTACTTTCACTTCTCCGTAATTCGTGTGCTGATAACGGGAGAACGACTGGGCCAATTTTGATGGGGGAGACATCGTTGGAAAGGTCTTTCAAAGACCTATTAAATGAGATAAAAAAAAGTTTTTTTGCCCAGCACTGCAGATGTCCTTTAATGAAACCTCAAATGTAATGGGGTAAATATAAAAAAAAAAGATACCAAAAGGCAGATTATGAGTTTTTTGTTTTGTTTTGTTACATCATATCCCACAAAAACTAAAAAGCTATTAAAAAGTCCAATAAATAGCAAAATGGTAGTGATACAATGCAAAATGGTAATCATACAGCCCTCAGACTATTCTAATTGGGTATCATAGTAATTCCATCAGTATGAGGAATACAGGTAACATGTCAATTTTACCATACAGGCAATGGTTTAAAAATGACACCCACCATCACCACCACCTGCCTCATCCCCAGTTAGCAAAATTGCATTTTAAAATATTTTTTATTTTACTTTATTATTTTATTTATTTTATAACATTTTAAGGGAAAATGAAAAACATGGCAAAGTATAGTTAGCTCTGCAAAAACAAGCCCTAATATAGCTCTGTTAATGGAAAATTGTAAAAAATAAAAAACCAAACAAGGTTTAATTAGCAGGTTAATTAACATTTTTTTTTATTTTTTTTTTTTATACTGTCTACTTCACAAATAAAAACAATTGTATAGCATTAACACATTGTCAAGGAAAGGCAGAACAAGGATGACATTAAAATAATGCCCCCACAGAAAAAAGCCTTTGGACGCCCATGCATAGGGACTCTGCGTGCTTACATAAGGGATCACCTCTTATACATCTGTATTTAGTCATGAGCTCACTATTCCTTATCATATATTACATATACTGTGTATTTTTCAGGAGATACATTCACAGTTTAGCAAACGCTCTGTACAACTGGTTAGTAATTCCCCGATGGAAACAATCCATATCCAAGCCAACTAAAGAAGACACTTTTGAGGACCATTTATTGTGAGACCTTTAATGAGCTAGGCTCTAAATCACAGTATACACCTCTGACTGGCAATTTGCTTTCCTGAGCAATGCACAAGGCATAATAAAGTCTCCATGGAGACTTTCTACTTCTCTATTTGAACCACAAGATGACAGCTGAGCTTGGTGTAAAAATGGGGTAGTCACCACGTTTCATGCTTTCTTTCAGATAATGGATACTGTTTTTTTATTTATTCATTTATCGACAGACAATCTGACTCGGAAATTGATTTTAGTAAAGGAATCAATGGGCATCGATCCATTGGTTTATAATGATCCTTAGGAACTTGATATAGATGTGGCTGACTGTTCCCAGCATAGATATAAAAAAAAAAGTGAAGATGTTTCCGTGCTTTTCCGCGGCATGCTGACCTGTCAGATGGTGAGCTCAAGTATATTTGGTATATGACTGCTTGTAATAATGAATAATGTATATCTCGTACTCTGCAACTGAACAGTGCCATTGTTAATGTTTTCACTCACAGGCTAATGGGTTTGCATTAAAGGGGTACCCCCAGTAAAAAACACTTTTTTTTAAAAATCAATCGTGCGAGAAAGTTAAATAGATTTGTATATTACTTCTATTTAAAAATCTTAATCCTTCCAGTACTTATCAGTGCTTTTCTTTTTGAATTTATTTTCTGTCTTTCCACAGTGCTCTCTGCACACACCTCTGTCCATATAAGGAACTGTCCAGAGTAGAAGCAAATCTCCATAGCAAACTTATACTGCTCTGGATAGTTCCTGACATGGTCAGAGGAGTCAGAAGAGAGCACTGTGGTCCGACTGGAAAGACATCCTCTGTAGTATACAGCAGCTGATAAGTACTGGAAGGATTAAGATTTATAAATAGAAGTAATTTACAAATCTATTTAACTTTCTGGTACCAGTTGATTTAACAAAAACATTTTTTTTCCACCAGAGTATTCCTTTAAATGCAGGTAGTATTTAGGTTGAGCTTTCTTATAGATAGTAGTCTAGTCTCCAGCTTGTGGCTCAATAATTGCAAACTACAAGTCTCAGCATTATCTAACAATAACAGGCTATCAGGGCACATTAGTGTGGTAGCTCAGTACAGCATCTCTAGATAATACTCTGGTTTAATCATTGGCTAAGATAATACAAAGGTTTGATATTGTAGGGTTATGCATATTGTATGTTCTGGATAGAATTTATATTTTTCTGTTCTTCAGTGTGAAGAGCGCTAACCATTGAATTTGCAAACCATTTGGTTTTTACAGCAGAACCAAGAATCTAGTCACAAGTAAAACTCCTGGCCAATAGCTGCAGGAGTGGCCCCAACTCCAGCTCCGAGCCAGGGAAATAATTTAGTCTGGTCTATCCTTGGCATAGCCAATCTTTAGTTGGTCTAGTCTAGCCTTGACCTAGCCAAGAGCATGCCAGCTCCTCTGCTCTGTCACACCACATTACTGAGGAGTCCTGTTTGGTATCGCTAATGTCAGGCATACCTCCCACGGATAGGCCACTGTCACATGCCGGATACAGAGTAGTGCAACCTTGACACTAGCTCAACCACTGTCCTTACCTTCTTGGATAATCGGCGCAGGGGCTTCAAGAATAGTCAGTCAGTCCTAGTCTGCAACGGTAGGGCAGCGGTGCCAAGTCACCATTGGATAAATCAGGAACATACCTAGAGTCAGAAGTCCAGAGGGGAGCTTAAGTACAAAAATGTAAGGCTAGGGAGTGTCAGATAACAAGCAAAAAGTTAGACAGATAGGTCAGCAGAATACAAAACAAACGCTAGTGCAGGAAAAAAAAATGACCTAAACTGGCAAAGACTGTGAACACTAAGGGGATTTATATATCCCTTTTACGAGAGGCCCCAAAACCCTTTGCCACTGGAGAGGGTCTGCCTGCATGAGAGTCATTACATTTTTTCAGGATATTTGCATGGCAGACCAGCTGCTATCCATGATCTCTTCTCTGGATGCTATCCCCTACAGTCGACCATACTGCATTCACTGGACTTAAAGTAATTTTTGTCTGTCTGCAATTTGTTAAAAGACAGTTAAATATGCTTCAACATCATCCTCCTTGTCATTTTTTGCAAGGCAATTTGTACTTTTTTTCAGCACATCTACCTCCGAGCTTTTTCCAGCAACAGTATCAACTGGCTGCCCCATCACTGCTTCTCTAAGTGCAGCCACTTGCTCTTTCATGACCTCTGCCTAAGCCTGGGACTGCTGCTGTGTGGCCTGGTACTGTTGCTACATAGCCTCTACCTAAGCCTGGGATTGCTGCTGTGTTGCCTGGTACTGTTGCTACATAGCCTCTAACTAAGCCTGGGACTGCTGCTGTGCAGCCTGGTACTGTTGCTACATAGCCTCTACCTAAGCCTGGGATTGCTGCAGTGTTGCCTGGTACTGTTGCTGCATAGCCTCTACCTAAGCCTGGGACTGCTGCTGTGTAGCCTGGTACTGTTGTTGCATGACCTGGGCAAAGGCCTGGTTCTGCTGCTGCATAGCCTTTCCCTGCTGTATGCTGGCTTGTATCAGTCGCCTCTCCCTGCTGTATGCTGGCTTGTATCAGTTGCCTCTCCCTGCTGTATGCTGGCTTGTATCAGTTGCCTCTCCCTGCTGTATGCTGGCTTGCATCAGTTGCCTCTCCCTGCTGTATGCTGGCTTGTATATGTTGCCTCTCCCTGCTGTATGCTGGCTTGTATCAGTTGCCTCTCCCTGCTGTATGCTGGCTTGCATTAGCTGTATTAACAGCTCCTTCATTACAACAGTGTCCTTTCAGTGGTGTAGCTGGTTTCACCTAGGACATTCACCACTTGACATTTTAGAGACAAAACAACTTGCACACTGTTGCCGAAAGCAATGGCTCACCCGCATCTAATACCATATGTAGAACAGGACCCTTCAGACAGTCTTGCCAGAAAGCAAACAGATCAAAGATTTTTAAATAGAACTAATTTACAAATCTGTTTAACTTTCTGGCACAAGCTGATTTGAAAACATTTCAAAAGGTGTTATCCAGCTATTAAAAACGTCTCCCTTATCCACAGGACAGGGCCTGACTCTTTGTGGTGAACCCTTTGGCCACAACTTCTGAGACGTGCTCATCTTTACAGTGATGGCCTGTTCAGCCAATCACTGACTGAGGCGGGACACCATTGCGGCCAGTGATTGGCTAAGCAGGTTGCCACTGCTGGGACAAGTATATCTCATGGGGCCAGAGCGTTCATCAGGGAGACTCGGGCTGGATAACGTGCTGCTGGAGGTGTCTGCCAGTAACTCAATCCCTGCGCCCAATAAAAACTCACACATACTAAATAAACCAAGTGTGTATGTCTCAGGGGGTTGGGATTGACTGATATCTGCCTACAGCCCGCCTAACTTACAACAAATAGACCCGTTAGTTTATAGCAGCCAGTTCAGTGACATATTATCTTTAATAATGCATAACACAGCAGTGGTGTCGCTCCTCTGACAGGAAATGTATTCTTACCCTGCTGTATATTCCAAGAAAGATTACTTTGTGTAATTGTGTATAAAAGAAAAGTACTGAGAGGACTCGATACAGTTTCATTTCTGACAGCAACACTTCCAAGATTCATGGGGGAATATCCCAACGCTGCTCCGAGTTGTTTACCACAGAACAAATCTGTGTGTACACAAGACAAAGTAAGTGAATTATCCAATGCCTTAGTGTAATCACCTTTATTACCAGATGGCAGAGAATAAAGATAACATTATGTTAAGGTTAAAATAAAAGATAATGCAATTGCAGCTCTATGAGGATACAATTTATAGCCGCCTCAGATCGCTCAATGAGCCAGACCGAAAACACCGCCTCAAACCAAAAAACAGCAATTTAATTTAGACACCGAGGAGAATTCCGACATTTCCCCAGCTCTCATTCGCTGGCACAGTATAATCCAATCTGTGATATTTTCTCCTTATATTCCAGAAGCTACAAACCTTCAAGGGCAAATGTCAGTATATCAAAAGGAAATTGTAATCCTAAAGAAGTTACAGTATTTGAAAGGGAAGTACTTCTGCCTGTGACTTTTGTTTAATTCTTAGTTAAACCTTAAACAAATAGGTCCATATAGCTCCAATATTCTCTGCTGATGACTTTGTATATATTTCTAGGGGACAACACTCAGTTTTTCTAGTATTGAGCTTTAAAGGGGTACTCCACCCCTAGACATCTTATCCCCTATCCAAAGGCGGGACCCCCGTGATCTCGGCTGCGGCACCCCAGACATCCGGTGCACGGAGCAAACTTCGCTCCGTGCAGGATGACTGGTGATGCGGGGCGGAGGCTTGTGACATCACGGTCATGCTCCATTCGTGACATCATGGCCATGCCCCCTCAATGCAAGTCTATGGGAGGGGGCGTGGCCCCCTCCCATAGACTTGCATTTAGTGAGCGTGGCCGTGACATCATGAGCGGGGCGCGGCCGTGACGTCACGAGCCTCTGGCGCTGCACCCAATGCTCTAAAGAAACACTAGGTGCAGCAGGGAGGGGAAAAGATGTCTAGGGGTGGAGTACCCCCTTAAAATTTGACGCATAGACATAAACTTGAATAATAATGCTTTGACTAACCGCCACTAGAGTTAATACTAGGAGTTCATACATACATAATAGTTCAATGTAAAACTAGTATGCAGTAGACTCCCATGCTGCCCCTAGTGGTCAGTTCATTAAAGGGGTTTCCAGGGAGTAGAAATTGTATTTTTCTGCTCCCCAGTGCTCCACTTCTGCCCTGCTCACATTTTGGAAGTATACCTTTTTAAACAAGAGCCTGCTTGCAATCAATGCAAGCAGACAAAACCACACCGGCACATGATGACCCATAGCTTCACAATGTTACTGATTTTGCTGCAACATCATGCATTTATTGATATTCACATGGGGACAGGGTATTAGCCAATATGGCATCCGCCCCCTCTTGTCTTAGAAGGTATACTTCCAAGATGTGATCAGGGTGGACATAGAGCGCCTAGGATAAGAAGGAGTAATACCTTTCCTTCTAGGAGCACTATAAGGAAAATCTTTTGGTAGAAAAGAATGGCGGCAACACTCACCAATGGTGTAGAATTTCAATCTTCTCTATAGAGACATCAACAAATAGCAGGGTATAACATAGAAGGTGCCAGACATGAACAGACCATGACTGCTTCACAGCTACATTGATGGGTCAGTTGAAGCAGCAAATAGCTGTGAAATGGTTGTTGCCCGATCGTCTCTACGCCATACTATGTTATACCCTGTTGTTTGTTGATGTTTCCAAAAAGACAACTGGAATTCTGCATCATTGGTCAGTGCCACCTCCATTCTTTTTTGCCGTAAAATTTTACTGATGGTCCATTTGGTTCTTGGTAGCTGAGCACCACAGTATAGGGGCATCTGTTAAGCTAAGTCATAGTTGGCTCCATTAGAGGATCAGGTGATACTAGCAGTGTCTTTTGCTAAGCTATTATACTATAAGAAAAACAAAGCATGTACTACCGCTAGTCTTCCTTCACACATACTTGTTGTCATTTTTTTTTATGCCTGTACAATGCCACAAAAAACTGCACTTAGTCAACTTAAAAAAATAAGTTATTTCTGTGAAAATATAAGGGAAGCAAAAGAAAATCTTCACTTCCCTACATCAATTCTAGCTAAAATAATATGCCTCTTGGATTACTGTGCATCTACAGCCCATTTTTCTTCTGAAAAAGAATGTCTGACATAAGATAATACTGCTATGGGAAACTATGGTTCCATCCTGAAGGGGTTAAAAGGGATAAATGGTACCTAGTAATAGATACAGTAAAGGATACAGTGACTACCATGGGAATCGTTCTTGGCCCTGACATGCTGATACCATTTTATTAGGGGGTATGACTTACCAGACTTTACCTGACTTGGATACGAGATTACAAGGTTTCTAGTTGTACTAATAGTATGTAGCTTGTGAAATAAAGATGCTCACAAGATTTCTAAATGGTTAAATCCTTAACCAGTGTCTGTATAGAAGACTCATGGGAAATATAAAATTGTTTATATCAGTATACAGGCAACAGATACTGCTAGAGTCATTTTTATAGTTCAGTTTCCATGGAGACAGGTACCCATCATATTCAGGGGTGTATCTAGCCTCTGATGCCTGAGGCAAAAAAGTGAGGTGGCACCTCACCACTAAAAAATAAATAAAGACCATTGCTTAAGAAAAAAAAAATGGAGGGGATCATGCTCTGCTTCAGTATGTCCCAGTACATATTGGCATTCATGGTTTCCACAATGAAGTGTAGCTTCAGATCATGACACTCCCACCACGCTTGACTGTGGGCAAAGCACTCTTTGTACTCACCTTGTTGCCACCACATATGCTTGACACCATCTGAACCGAAAAAAGTTATCTTATCGGATCACAGGACATGGTTCTAGTAATCCATGTCCTTGTCTTCAGCAAACTGTTTTTGTGCTTTCTTGTGCATCATCTTTAAAAAAAAAGTCTTCCTTCTGGGACAACTATACAGTCCAATTTGGTGCAGTGTGAGGTGTATGGTGTGAGCACTGATCCCCCACCCCTTTAACCTCTACAGCAATGCTGTCAGCACTTATTTGTCTATTTCCCAAAGACAACCTCTGGATATGATGCTGAGAATTTACTTAACTCCTTTGGTCCACAATGTCGATACCTGTTTTTAGAGGAGCCTATCCAATGAAACCTCTGTATGGTTTTCCCCACCATGTTGCAGCTCAGTTTCAGGGTCCTGGCAAACTTCTTATAGCCTAGTCCATTTTTTAAAGTAAGTTTTATTAAAGCTTTGCAATAAGACAGGAATACAGAAATAATCACTTGTATAACTAAAGCTGGAAAATAGAAAAATACAGTAAGGCAATAATTCCTCAATACAAACAGGCTTCAATACATGAAACGAATGCTAGAAAGTGACAGAGGAGCCAATTTGATAACTTGGTGGTAGAAGTGCTCCGATAAGTTGCCAGGAAATGCTCAATATAGGGGGTGGAAGGGAGTCAGCGACCAATCTTTATGTAGAGAAAAACTATTTTATTTTTAGATCCTTAAAAAGTTCTTTACCATGAGGCACCATATTAAACTTCCAGTAACCAATATTAGAGAGTTTGAAAGCGATAACACCAAATTTAAGACATCTGCTCCCTATTCACACCTGAAACCTTGTAACTCTATTCATCCACATGAAATAAGGGAGGGAAAATAGCTAATTAACCCCTTAAGGACGCAGCCCTTTTTCACCTTAAGGACTGAGCCCTTTTTCGCAATTATGACCACCGTCACTTTACGAATTAATAACGCGAAAACGCTTTTACCGAATATTCTGATTCTGAGATAGCTTTTTCGTGACATATTCTACTTTATTTTGGTGGTAAATTTTCGGCGTTAATTGCATCCTTTTTTGGTGAAAAATCCCAAAATTTCATGAAAATTTTGAAAATTTTGCATTTTTCTAACTTTGAAGCTCTCTACTTGTAAGGAAAATGGATATTCCAAATAAATTTTATTTTTATTCACAAATACAATATGTCCACTTTATGTTGGCATCATAAAATGGACATATTTTTGCTTTTTGAAAAAATTAGAGGGCTTCAAAGTAGAGCAGCAATTTTAAAAAATGTCATGAAAATTGCTAAATCTGAAGGGACAGATGTTACAGAACTACAACTCCCAGCATGCCTGGGCAGTCGAGGCATGCTGAGAGTTGTAGTTTGGCAACATCTGGAGGGCTACTGTTTGGGCACCACTGTAACCACCCTCCAGATGCTGCAAAACTACAACTCCCAGCATGCCCAGATAGCCTTTGGCTGTCTGGGCATGCTGGGAGTTGAAGTTTGGCCCCCCTAGTGGTTGCCACAGTAAAGATCGTTTTACTTTCACTTTCAATTCCCCCCCCCCCCCCACTGTCGATTCCCTACCTGAGCAAAGATCCAGCAGGCTCCATCGAAGGTCCCAGGTCCCCAGGCATCTTCTCCTGCAGGTACGGCCTCCATCTTCTTCCCAGATCCCCTCGACATCCAGGGGCGGGCAGAACGGGGGGGGGGGGGTTGCCATGGCAACCCCCTGTCCTGCGCTGCCATTGGTCAGAACTCCGTTCTGCTAATGGCAGGGGATAGGAGAAGATCGCAGCTTTGCGACCTCACTCCTATCCTTTAGGCTGATCGGGGCTGTTGCTGACAGCTCCGATCAGCCCTATTTTCCGGGTGATCGGGTCAACCCGGAATTCCGATCAGCCCGGAATTGGAGAAAATCGCATGTCTGAATTGGCATGCGATTTTCTCCGATCGCTGACATGGGGGGGTCTCAGGACCCCCCTGGGCGATGTGCCAGGGTGCCTGCTGAATGATTTGATATGGATACGCCCTCGGTCCTTAAGGACTCGGAATGCAGGGCGTATCCATATGCCCTATGTCCTGAAGAGCTTTAACCCAATTTGGACATTTCCACTTAGGGGTGTACTCACTTTTTGTTATGGTGAGCACTCCTGTCCCACACTCCGACCGTGAGCACTCGCTGCCTCCCGCTCCCACTGGGACCGCAATTCACATCGCGGCACGCAGCCGCATACGAATCGCGGCCCGGTGCTTGCCTACTGCTGCCCAGCTCACTGCTTCCCTGCTTGCAGGCCCCTGCCTTCTCCAGATTTAAAGGGCCAGCGCACCACTAATTGGTCTCTGGTCCATCCCATATGTTATTTATGCCAGCGCCTCCCCCACTTCCCTGCCGGATCTTCAGTGCCCCTAGTCTGAGATTAAGCATTCCTTTTGCCTGTTTGCCTCTTCCTGTGCATCCAGACCTTCCTACTCCATTATTTGACTACGCCGCCGGCCCTGACCTCCTGCTAAGTTTGACTACGCATCTGCCTCATCCTCTGGTACCTTGTCTTGTCCAGCTACCTGTTTGGTCGAGCTGTGTTGGGGGTAGCGACCTGTGTGTCACCTGCCGCAGCAAGCCCATCCTGCCTTGTGGCGAGCTCTGATGAAGACCAATGGCACCTTAGACTCCGCTCTCCGATACGGTCCAAGTCATCAGCCACACAGGTAGAGGTTCCACATCCAGCACTGTTACACTTTTGTTGCCAAGCATTAGATATTAATGGCTGTGTGCTTAGTTATATTGAGGGGACACAACATTCAACAATGTTAGAGACTGTGCACTCGCTACTTTACATTGTAGAAAAGCGACATTTCTTTAGCTGTCACATGAAAAGATATAATAAAATATTTATAAAAAATGTCAGGGGTACTCCCGTTGTTTAGTGCAAAGTGATGTCTTTTATTTCACTCCACCGTGAGCTATGTTTCAACAGCCTCTCGCTGTCTTTATTAAAGGGGTATTCCAGGCAAAAACTTTTTTTTATATATCAACTGGCTCCGGAAAGTTAAACAGATTTGTAAATTATTTCTATAAAAAAATCTTAATCCTTCCAATAGTTATTAGCTTCTGAAGTTTTCTGTCTAACTGCTCAATGATGATGTCACGTCCCGGGAGCTGTGCATGATGGGAGAATATCCCCATAGGAACTGCACAGCTCCCGGGACGTGAGTCATCAGAGAGCAGTTAGACAGAAAACAACAACTCAACTTCAGAAGCTAATAACTATTGGAAGGATTAAGATTTTTTAATAGAAGAAATTTACAAATCTGTTTACCTTTCCGGAGCCAGTTGATATATAAAAAAAAAAGTTTTGGCCTGGAATACCCCTTTAAGCCTGGCTTGATAAAGACAGCGAGAGGCTGTTGAAACGTAGCTCATGGTGGAGTGAAATAAAAGACATCACTTTGCACTAAACAACGGGAGTGCCACAGCTTCTTTTTGGACATATTCAGCTGGACCTCTACACCCCTACACATATGCTCCAGGAGTGTTGCTTTTTTCCTTTATATATATATATATATGTATATACCGTATTTATCGGGGTATACCACGCACCGGCCTATAACACGCACCCTCATTTTACCAAGGATATTTGGGTAAAAAAGGTTTTTTACCCAAATATCCATGGTAAAATAAGGGTGCGTGTGTGCGCGTGTATACCCCGATATACCCCCAGGAAAGTCAGGGGGAGAGAGGCCGTCGCTGCCCGCTTCTCTCCCCCTGCCTTTCCTGGGGTCTAGAGCGCTGCTGTCGGCCCTTTTCACCCCCGATAGCCAGGGAGAGAGAAGCGGCGCCGACAGCCAGGGGGAGAGAAGGGGCAGCGGCACCCATTGCCAGTGCCGCTGCCCCGTTGCCTTCCCCCATCCCCGGTGGCATAATAACCTGAGTCGGGTCCGCGCTGCTCCAGGCCTCCGTCGTGCGTCCCCAGCGTCATTGCTATGCACGGCGCGGCGCTCTGACGTCATGCGCCGCGCCGTTCAGCGCATAGCAACGACGCCGGGGACGCACGACGGAGGCCTGGAGCAGCGCGGACCCGACTCAGGTAATTATGCCACCGGGGATGGGGGGAGGCAACGGGGCAGCGGCGCCGGCAATGGGTGCCGCTGCCCCTTCTCTCCCCCTGGCTGTCGGCGCCGCTTCTCTCTCCCTGGCTATCGACGCCGGCACCGATAGTCAGGGAGACAGAACGGGCAGCGGCGCCGATAACCAGGGGGTGAAAAGGGCCGACAGCAGCGCTCTAGACCCCAGGAAAGGCAGGGGGAGAGAAGCGGGCAGCGACGGCCTCTCTCCCCCTTCTTTTCCTGGGGGTGTATCGGCGTATAACACGCACACAGACTTTAGGCTAAAAATTTTAGCCTAAAAAGTGTGTGTTATACGCCGATAAATACGGTATATAAAGCACTGATGAAGGAGTGAAGTATCATTTGTTTCACTTTTTATTGTACACCACAGTGAATAACTTATTAAATAATTAAAAAATAATTATAGAAAAATGCATTACAAAAAGTCCCTTCGTATAAATAGAAGGTGTGTAAAAAAGATTGTTCCGGCCGCCATCGGCTGTAAATATAGTTCACATATGTCACCTCCTCCACATAATAAATCATCTGAGTCACATTAATACATTTTTCTTCTGGTCAAAAATGAACCTGTGTTCACACCAGTGTATTCCAGCAATGATAATATTCGTATTTTTGCTGGTCCCTGTTCACATTTATCTTGGGCATTATCAATAGAAAGACATACAGAATTAGTCATACAGCGGGGTACTTGTTATATATGTCCCTTGTTCAATCTAGACATAGGCAGTCCAATTCCCCTCGCTGATATTGCGTCAATGAGTCCTATGTGTGAACAGGATTCAAACTTCGCTATACTTCAATAAGTATTACTGGGTGAGGATAGAAAACAAAAAGAAAAACCTGCAGTCCCGAACTTGCTTCACATGTTCCTCCGGATGGATGGCAGTCCTCTCGGTAGGTCAGGTTCTGTGAGTCAGGATATCTTATCGTGCAGGATCCTTCATATGACGTATGTGCTCAGGTTGGATTGAGGTGCTTGATTTGTTTTAGATGGAAGAAATGGTTGTATTATTGCGATTAAAAGACTGCAATATCGTCTGGGTTTGCGGATTCAACGCGTTTCTTGCTGTAGAAATCATCAGGAACCTTTTTTGGTACAGCATAGTAATAGCTCAGTCTGTCATTTCGGCTTAGATAATTAGCCTGCATACAGCTCCCATGGCGGCCGTATATAATATAGGGCCGCCATCAGAGCTGTATGCAGGCTAAACATACTTGAAAGTTGCGGAGGTCCTAACTCGTTCAGTGACAGCAATCCAAGAGAGAGATTAATGGCCGCAGCTCCCTCATATGGGCAGGGGCTGAGCCGTTTTGGATTGGTCCATAACAACTGTCACTCACCGCTACACGGCATTGTGGGTGAACACGTGACTCAAGAACCACCTAAGGTCCTTCAACATACCATAGAGTTCTGAGCAACGGGTCACATGACCTAAGGTCCTGCGACGCCAAACAAGTGAGTAATGCAATATACATATTTACAATGATAATTTTTATAAATATTAACTTACTAAGGGGTGACTAGGGGCTAACTAGGGAAGCGGACCCCCACAGTCCTAGGGACTCTGACTTTGGGAACCCCCCCCCCACCATGGCACAGTATGAAAAACGGTGCCGGGACACTATATATATATATATATATATATATATATATATATATATATTATGATTTATAGGTGTTGACGAGATGCAAAGAACAGAGAATCACATGTGGCCCCTTTGTGGGGCACAAAATTTCTACATGCAAGAGAAGAGGGACATTTCATAAAAAATGCCCATACCATGCTCTACACTAAAAATCACTCAATTTGTTGGGATTCCACCCTGGAAGCATTTGTTCAGTGCTTATAAAGGTAATGCAGTGCATAGAAGGATCAGTACCAACAGGCCATTCTGTATAGAGCTGTAGAGTCTGACAGCTGTAGACAGGCACAAAAAACACCAAATAATTCCTGCACATCCAAGCACTAACACAATCTTTCATAGCAATACAGGTGGCTTACTACCAGCCAGCCACCCAACAAAATTGTCACACAAGTCCAAATGTGCCCTTTGAGGCTGGAGATCTCACGGTTCTAACTCTTCTCAGTGATTTAAGTTCCTCAAAGCCCCAGGCTGCAGACTGAGTGTTGCCTAGTTTTAAAGCCTAGTGACAAACTGTCTTCAGCACATGTGCTGATTTGGGCAACACTGAGAACGTGGACTGACCAAGAAGGGAATTGCAGGACCTACTACCAACCTGCCTGTCGTTCCATAAAAATCCAGGTCCCAAAGCTGACTTTACCAAAGGTTCTTTAGCAACTGTGGTCTGCTAAGGATTTTACACTATCCTGGATTTCCTATATTTCACCCAGCTTTCCCTGGATGAGATATGCACTTCTTAAACCCTGGTGGCTACATATGACAGGTAATTTGGGCAAATATGGCGACCCCCAACCACCATTTCTAGCACTTTATATGTATATAAAGAATGTAAACATGTAGTACAGTACTAATGAATAAAGGTCCTTTTGAAATGAATGACTTAAACCATCAGTGCTTTAAGGATCTGATGAACATTTGAATTTCCATCAGGACAACCTTTGCATTCATTGTTTGGCGTCATTGTTGCCTAGAGACAGAGCTTACAAGAGCCAAGAGCTTGGCAGCAATGCCTTGTGCAGCAGCATTTCCTTTTATCAGTCATACCTCTGATCGTTTCTAGGGCATTACGATTAACAGCAACTATAAACAATTGCTTTATAGTCTATCACAGATCTTCTTCTGGATTTATGTTGATTGTGATTTCTTGCAAACAAACAGCTTGTAAGAATAATTTGCCTATGCTAATAGGCTTTAATGCCAGTGCTTACTGAGCAAAACAAGTACAATTTTAAGATATTACGTCAAGATATCTTTATGCCAAAATTTCATTTTAATTCATACAATGCGCTGATGCATGCAAGCTCACTCCAGCACATATTTGCTCTAGTGTTGAGCCATATTCGAATTCGCGATATTTCGCGAATATATGGGCAAATATTCATCATATATTCGCTAAATTTGCATATTCGCGTTTTATTTTTGCATACGCGGAAATTAGCGTATGCGAATATTAGCATATGCGAAAATTAGCATATACAAAAATTAGCATAAGCAAAATTTTGCATATGCGAAAATTAGCATATGCAAGTTTTTGCTCATGCGGAAATTCGCACGCCAGACTCACACAGTAATATTAGAGCCTTTTTTACACCACACAAGCTGGAAGCAGAGAGGGGTGATCACTGTGATGTGTACTGTGTAATTACGAATATATAGTGCTATATTCGCGAATATGCGATATTTGCGAATAAAATTTGCATTGCGAATGTTCGTGAGCAACACTAATTTGCTCACAGTATGCGGGCACAGACATCTGCACAACCACTTCATGCAAGCAAACATGTACACCCTCACTACAAATATACATACAATTACATGTTCAGTATATGCAAGCATAGCCACATACAGGAACATATTTACATGCTTGCTGCAAGCATACAAACAATGGCGTAAATAGTTCCATGGGCTCCAGAGCAAATTTTGGGTTTGGGTCTCCTTTTCCTTAGTGAAATGCCCAACACATTGGGCCTCTTTCTCCCCTTTTAATAGTGAATTTTAAATCACTTTTCCATTATATTCAAACATGGGGTGTCACATGTCTTTACCACTTAAGGATGCAGGGCGTAACTGTATGCCCCTGTTCCCGAGTCCTTAAGGATTACACCCTGCTGACGGATCCCCGTGAACCCATTCCCCCCCCCAAAGTCAATCCAGTGTCATCTGGCACCTTAGATTGCAGGGAAAGCTTTAACCTCCCTGGTGGTATGATTCTTTCTGGAAATTTGTACCAAAAGCGGTACAATTTTTTGCACTGAATTTCACATCTCCCCCCCCGCCCATTTCACATCTCCCCGTCACATTCCCCCTCCCTTGTCACATTCCCCCTCTCCCTTGTCACATCTCCCCGTCACATTCACCCCCCCTTCATGTCACATCCCCCCCTCTGTCACATTCCCCCCCCCTTGTCACATTCCCCCCCCCTTGTCACATTCCCCCCCCCTTGTCACATCCCCCCCTCTGTCACATTCCCCCCTTTGTCACATTCTTCCCCCCCCCCTGTCACCTTGTCCTGCAGCAGCATACACTAGGATTGCCGGGCAGATTTCAAACCTAGTGTATTTGCTGTAGAACAAGCCCTTTCCCCTTCAGCCAATCACAGGCTTTACACCACTGCGGCCTGTGATTGGCTGAAAAGTGAAAGGTCCTGTAAGATGAATAGAGCAGGGACCAGAGCGCACGGAGGGGAACGGCATCTGCAGGGACCGGGATTAGGTGAGCAAAAGTTTTTTTTATTTTACTACTTTTTCCTTTTACATTTATCTCAGTGTTTTTCTAACAGAGTGCCTCCAGCTGTTGTGAAACTACTACTCCCAGCATGCCCGGACAGCCTTTGGCTGTTCGGGCATGCTGAGAGTTGTAGTTTTGCAACAGCTGGAGGCCCCCTGGTAGGGAAACACTGACTTTTAGTATTTTTCTTTACCTGCTCTGGCCGGCCCCCGCAACGGGAGCCGACCAGAGCAGATAATTGCATGTTTTCCCGGGGGCTGCATCGCTATATCGCATTGCTTTTGCGATATATCGTGCAGCCCGGCCGGGAACTCTGTAATTCTACCCCGAGCGTGACTCGGGGTTACCGATCCTGGCAGGGAAAATTAACCCCGAGTCACGCTCGGGAATACCGCTCAGGAGGTTAAGGAAGAAGGACGTATCCATACGCCCGTGGGAATTTCGGTCCCCGCCGCGCTCCGGGCGGGGACCGAACCAGGGTGACTGCTGATATCAATCAGCGGGCACCCCGTGCAAATGCCCAGGGGGGGTCATTAGAAATCACCAACCCCCCCCCCCCCCCCCCCCCCCGACCCATTGCGACGATCGGCGCAAATCGCAAGTGAATTCACACTTGCGATTTGCGCTGATTCCGGGTCATTACGGGTCTATGGTGAGCCGGTGACCCGGAATATAAGGGGGATCGCGGTTGTCTAAGACACCTATGATCCCCCTGAAGGGATAGGAGTGAGCTGGCACGAGTGCCACCCCTCCTATCCCTGCTATTGGTGGTCTAGACGTGACCACCAATAGCAGATTGGGGATGGGAGGGTTAACTTTTGTTTTCCCCATTCCCCATCCTGCCCCGCCTATTGTGGGTGGGCAGGGGACCGGCGCCAAAGATCCACTTACCCATCCGGAGGCTGTGGGCGACAGAAATCGGCGGGTGGCGATGTCATGCGGCAGAAGAGGACGGCTCCCTGGATCCTACGGAAGCCGGTAAGTTGCCTAGCAACATCTGGAAGGCTACAGTCTGAGACCATTATACAGTGGTCTCTAACCTGTAGCCCTCCAGATGTTGCAAAACTACAACTCCCAGCATGCCCAGACAGCTGTTTGGGCATGCTGGAATATGTAGTTTTGCAACAGCTGGAGGGCTACAGTTTGAGACCATTATACAGTGGTCTCTAAACTGTAACCCTCCAGATCTTGCAAAACTACAACTCCTAGCATGCCCAAGCAGCTGTTTGCTGTCTGGGAATGCTGGGATTTGTAGTTTTGCAACATCTGGAGGGTCACAGTTTGGAGCAGTGTTCTATAAACTGTAGCCCTCCAGATGTTGCAAAACTGCAAATCCCAGCATGCCCAAACAGCAAACAGCTGTCTCAGCATGCTGGGAGTTGTAGTTAAGTACCTCCAGCTGTTGCATAACTACATCTCCCAGCATGCCCTTCGGCGATCAGTACATGCTGGGAGTTGTAGTTTTGCAACAGCTGGAGGCACACTGGTTGGAAAATACTGAGTTAGGTAACAGAACCTAACTGAAGGTTTTCCAACCAGTGTGCCTCCAGCTGTTGCAAAACTACAACTCCCAGCATGCACAGTCTGTCAGTACATGCTGGAAGTTGTAGTTTAGCAACAGTTGGAGGCCCAATGGTTGGGCCCAACGGTCTGAAATCATGCAAGTATCGACGAAAATGTACCACTACCATAAAGTAGAATATGTGACGAAAAAACAATCTTGGAATCAAATTTATAAGTAAAAGCATCCCAGAGTTATTAACCTGTTAAGGACCCAGGGCGTACCTGAACGCCCTGAGTCCGCTCCCGAGGCTCCCATGGCCCACGGCGTCATAGCGGGTCGGGTCCGGACTCTAACAACGGCCGGGACCTGTGGCTAATGGCGTGCAGCATTGATCGCGCTTCCGCGCGCTATTAACCCTTTAGACGCGGCGTTCAAAGTTGAACGCCGCGTCTAAAATGAAAGTGAAACTAAGCCGGTTAGCTCAGGGAGCTGTTTGGGATAGCCGCAGTGAAATCGCGGCATCCCGAACAGCTTATAGGACAGCCGAAGGGTCCCTACCTGCCTGCTCGCTGTCCGATCGCCGAATGACTGCTCAGTGCCTGAGATCCAGGCATGAGCAGTCAAGTGGCAGAATCATCGATCAATGGTTTCCTATGAGAAGCCAGTGATCAATGATAAAGATCAGTGTGTGCAGTGTTATAGGTCCCTATGGGAGCTATAACACTGCAAAAAAAAGTGGGAAAAAAAAAAAGTGAATAAAGATCATTTAACCCCTCCCCTATTAAAAGTTTTAATCACCCCCCTTTTCCCATTAAAAAAAAACTGTATAAATAAAAATAAACATATGTGGTATCGCCGCGTGTGGAAAACTCCGAATTATAAAAATATATCATTAATTAAACCACACGGTCAATGGCGTGCGCGGAAAAAAATTCTAAAGTCCAAAATAGTGCATTTTTGGGCACTTTTTATATCATGAAAAAATGAAGTCCTATCAATGCAAGAATGGTACCGCTAAAAACTTCAGATCACGGCGCAAAAAATGAGCCCTCATACCGCCCCATACACGGAAAAATAAAAAAGTAATAGGGGTCAGAAGATGACAATTTTAAACATATAAATTTTCCTGCATGTAGTTTTGATTTTTTCCAGAAGTACGACAAAATCAAACCTATATAAGTAGGGTATCATTTTAATCATATGGACCTACAGAGTAAAAAGGTGGTGTCATTTTTACCGAAAAATGTACTGTGCAGAAACGGAAGCCCCCAAAAGTTACAAAATGGCGTTTTTTTTTAATTTTGTCTCACATTGATTTTTTTTCCGTTTCGCCGTAGATTTTTGGGTAAAATGACTGATGTCATTACAAAGTAGAATTTGTGGCACAAAAAATAAGCCATCATATGGATTTTTAGGTGAAAGATTGAAAGAGTTACGATTTTTTAAAGGCAAGGAGCAAAAAACGAAAATGCAAAAACGGAAAAACCCTGGGTCCTTAAGGGGTTAATGCTTAAAGTGACAGTGGTCAGATTTGCAAAAAATGCTTCCATCCTTAGGGTGATCATGGGCTCTGTCCCCAAGGGGTTAACCCTTGTTACATTCCTGGAGGGGTGTAGTTTCCAAAATGGTGTAAAATGTGGGGGGTTTCTGTGGTTCTGGCACAACGGGAGCTTTGTAAATGCATATGGCCCCCGACTTCAATTCCAGCAAAATTCTCTCTCCAAAAGCCTAAAGGCGCTCCTTCTGTTCTGAGACCTGTAGTGCGCCAGCAGAGCACTTTACATCCACATATGGGGCGTTTCCTTAATAGGGAGAAATTGGGCTTCAAATTTTGTGGTCCATTTTCTCTTATTACACTATGTGAAAATGAAAAATTTGGAGTAACACCATCATTTTCGTGTTAAAAATTAAATGTTTCACTTTTACGGCCCACTGTTCAAAAAACCTGTGAGATGTAAAACAACCACAGTGCTCTCTGCTGACACCTCTGTCCATGTCAGGAACTTTCCAGAGCAGGAGAAAATCCCCATAGCAAACATCAGCTGCTCGTCCTAAAATGGAGTGTCGGCAGAGAATTTCCTGTATAGTAAACAGCTGCTAATAAGTACTGGAAGAATTAATAATTTTTAATAGAAGTCATTTACAAATCTGTTTAACTTTCTGGCACCAGTTGCTGTGCTCGTTCTTCAGGCGGAAATACTCGCGGAACACATTGCAGTCTATTGAAGACTGCAGTGCCCATGCAGTCCTAGCACTCGGAATCTCGGGGCGGATATTTTCTGCCTGGAGATTCCGCAATGTGAACCTAGCCTTACGGCCGGGCTCAGCGGAGAAGCAGCAGCTATGACATCAGCGTGCTCCTGCCATGCACCAAGCCTGCCATTAGAATAAGGAAGATAATAGATCACTGGGACCACAGATCGGGGGTAGGTAAGTATTGTAATAATCAGTGTCACCAGCACTACCTGCCTGTACCAACAGGTTGGTGCAGGTGACACTGATGACAGATTCCCTTTAATAAATATAGTGAAATGCATTTCCCCTGATTTTTTTCTCTAAAATTTACACGGAAACCCAATAGTAATGAGGGTCATTATGTTGCTTTCTGACTCTTTCTTACACCTTCCTGCATTTTACAGTGTAAAAAGTAAAAAAAAATTATATATTTAGTATTAGTAAAAAGGCGTCAATAGCCTTTAATTTATGGAAATTGGTTAAGTCCCTAGTATAGCAGCCTCCAATGTTGGGAGATGATTGTGTGTTTTAATTGGTTGTATAATTAAAATGCTGGAGGTAGTGGCCCTATGCTGTAAACCAGTGTTCTATGGCTCTGGCTCTCAAGCTGTTGTAAAAGAGCTCAGGGCTGTCAAGGCATGCTGGAAGTTGTGGTTTTGCTAGAGGGTCACAGGAGGGAGACCACTGCTGTAAGCGGTTACATTACTTACATTTTAGCCTTTGTTATGACACACAAAGAAATAGTAAATATGTGAACGCTTCAGATTGGTGACATTCTCCCCAGTGAGTTGTTAAATGCATTATTAATCCACAAGCAATTTAAAAGCATAACTCTGTCTCATTGCTATGCGGATACTGCCCATGGCATTTCATAGTCTCCATTAATTATACTCTGTTAATTGGAATACAACCAATTAGTTTCTAGGAACATGAATGTACATAGAATAATAAACTGTCATTTTTCTTCTCGTTATATTACAATGTATAAGATACTGTTAAGAAAGGGTGACTATGCTATTTAAAGGGCTATGTGTGCTTTTAATTGCTTCAATGCATCTAAATTATATAACGAAGTAACAATACAGATAGGCTTTTAATGGAATCATTTTGTGAATATGGTTCCTATGTAGACCTGTGTGTATTGCGGCTGCAATCTGGCCATAAAGTCTACATAAAGGCTGATAATGCAGTTATGTCTCAAACTGCCCATACATTTTCAATAGCCATCAGCCAAATGCTTGTTCAGTCATCAGCTATTCCTAATAAGCTTCCTATATACAGCACATATATGTGGGGAGAGGTGTACGCTGCTGCCAAAGATGGCAGTTTATCTTCTTGAGAACAAGGATTAGGCATACCACATGAGATTTAAAGGTGTATTCTGGGCAAAAACATCTTATCCCTTATCCAAAGGATAGGAGATAAGATGTCTGATCGCGGGAGGCCCGCCGTTGGGACCCCAGCAATCTCCCTGCAGCACCCACATTCTATGTGGGGCTGCGTCTCCAGTTTTAGAAACCTCCAGGTTTTCGGGACTGGAGACGTGATGTCACGCCATGCCCCCTCGTGATGTCATGCCACGCCCCCTCCATTCCTGTCTATGGGAAGGGGCGTGGCACTGATAAATGTAAAGATCTGCACATGGGAAGGGAAAACACTAGGTAAAATTGACATGAAAAAGGACTTTTAGTTGGCAACAAACTCAACAGTAGAAACCAATGTCAGGCAGCTGCGGCTAAGGCAAATAAGATAATGGTTTGGATCGAAAAGGACATAGATATACAGTACATGATGAGAGCATAGCTCTACCCCTGTATAAATCACTAGTCAGACCACACATGGAATATTGTCTGCAGCATGGGCTCCAGTGCACAAGAAAGACATAGTTAGTGGAGCTTAAGAAGTTTAAAAAGTGGGCAACCAAAGTAATAACCAGAATAAGTACTAGAGTGGCTTGTTTTTTCAGTTTTTTGTTCTGAACGAAGAAAAAATGTGCAATTGTGCAATTTTTTTCCTATTGGACAATTTCTTCTGTCTCCACCATGAGGTTCATGTTTTACATGGGAAATGTGCCTTGAATTGTGTCTACTCTGAATTTTGAAGCTAAGGATTATACTGAAATAATAACCTTGGATAATCCAGATGTCACATCACAGTCCATCCTGTATTGTGATGTATTTCAAACAAACAACACATAGACAAGCTTTCCCTGCCTGATAACATAGTGCCAGGGTGGTCTTTCACTAAATATCCATGCCATACAGTGGCAGTGGAGAGAACTCGGAACTTGTAACAGAGGTGTCTGCTAGAGCATGTGGTCAAGAGGCACATCATTGCCAAATTCTCATTCTGACAGGCCTTTCCCAATGTCTTACCATCTTTCCTGCTGATGATTAGGTCACAAAAGCTCTACATATGGTTTGTTATTTGTGTAGAGCTTGTGAGGAGCCAATAATGTAGCCACCTCCATGTGGTGGGCTCTGGGTCACTGTATACACTACATCATCATCATCATATTCATTTAATAAAGCAACAGTTCTGCGTAAAACTGAAATTAACACCTTTATGATATCAGAATAAGTCTTTAGAGGTTTTTTTTTTTTTTGGGGGGGGGGGGGGTTTATTTATGTATATGTGCGATGAATGTATCCTGAAAATAACAACAATAATAAAATATATTGAAAGCAGAATAAGTCCTGTTAATAGGTAACCTTAGCCCTGCCACATAAGAAGTTGCTGGTTTTATTTGACTTTTTTGGAATAATAAAAAAAAGTCCATTTTACTGCCGCTCTGCTATACACATGTTGTATAACACGTCTCCATGTGGGTATTGTTGTTAGTAGGGAGCGTACAATATAAGATTAATATTGATGGCAAAATTTCAACATTGAGCTGTGCAGATTTACAGAAAATACCAGACTGCAGCGGGTCAAACAGATCCAGCTTCATTTTGGATTATCCAAGCTCCCCAGCTGTGCTGAAACATAGAAAACGTCAAAAGACCTTAAGAACCTGCGTTGGGCTGGCTCAGTTATCGCAGCAAGGAATAGAGCAATTTACTGCTTTTACTATCCACTGAAACTCAGGCTGATGGAGTCATTAGATGGATTAGGGCATAATACTCCGGGCTAGTTAAACAATACAGAAATACAGGAAGGTGAAGAGAAATCTCATAGTTCCTTCGTGCTGACCCTCCATGGAGTTCAAGCAAAAACAGCCCAGTGGTGTAGAGCTGTGGTAGCATTTAACCATTGATCCCTCACATGTTGTCTTTGCTTCATTAAACCACAATGTGTAAGAAATTTCATTTCCATATCCTCATCCTTACAATATAGTCAAAGACTCATGAGAAGCTTTTCTTTAAAGGGGTACTCCGCCCCTAAACATCTTATCCTCTATCCAAATGATGGGGGATAAGATGTCTGATCATGGGGTCCCACCTTGGGAACCCCCACAATCTCTCCTGCAGCACCCCCTGTCATCTAGTGCACGGAGCAAACTTTGCTCCATGCCTGATGACGGACGATACAGGGGCCGGAGGATCGTGACATCATAACCCCGCCCCCTCATGAAGTCACACCCTGCTGCCTCAATGCAAGTCTATAGGAGGGGGCATGGCAGCTGACACGCCCCCTCCCATAGACTTACATTGAAGAGGCGTGACGTCACGAGGGGCCTGGGGCGTGACGTCACAAGGGGCCAGGGCCGTGACGTCATGATCCTCTGGCCCCTTTATTGCCCGTCATCAGGCATGGAGCAAAGTTTGCTTGTTGCACTAGATGACAGGGGGTGCTGCAGGAGAGATCGTGGGGGTTCCAAGCGGCGGGACCCCATGATCAGACATCTTATCCCCTATTCTTTGGATAAGGGATAAGATGTCCAGGGGTGGAGTACCCCTTTAAAGCAAATGCACAGTATTTCTTACCAGGGGTGGAATTCTGTCAGTTCTCCCCGGTTTGTGCTAGATCTGAAACAGGGAAAAAGCTGAAAACTTGAACTGGCTGTACATAAGTTATAATTGCATCCTTAGGATGGGAGTATAATTGAATTATTAGTGGTCAATATTGTACAGGAGCCCTAGATCCCCCCCACACCACCGCTCGGTAGTACCTGTAGGTAGCATGATTATGTAATCACACTGCATGCCTCTGTATCTGAGTACCAGGCTTGGCTAGCTGAGGCAAGATTGGAACCTAGTTAGGTATGGGAGAGAATAAGGACAGGTGAGTATCTTATATACAGTAAGGCCACAGCATACTAATTAATACATATGTCGTGACACAGGGGGGGGGGGGGGCAAGATATACTTGTCAAATCGTGACACTAGGGCACCGTTAACCTACACGGTCCGAGGTGGAGACAGCTTCTCCTGGGCCAGGCACAGAGCAATAAACACACTGATGCCAGGTTACGGATAACTGTCTTTACTGAGGTAGGAGTAGGTGTAACAATCCTCAGCACAGATTAGAGTAGAGGAGATGCAGTGTAACTCTTGGGAGCCCTGTAGACATGCTGTGACTTGTAGTATTGTGCTTGGAACTGTAGGCTTAATGCTGAGGCCTCTCACACTGACTAGTGTTCTGATAGTGTCCAATTTACTCTATAACACCAGGATATGAATTATTTCTGTGGGGCCCATTGACTCACCGGGCATTATGCTTGCAATTAGGAATTTCAGAATCCTCCTTGATTTAACAGAACAAATATTACAATGAATATTACAGCATCACCTAAGCAGCAGGGCCTAGGTCAGGCACCTGAAGCAATGTTTACTTGACAGGACGCACTGGGTACTGGGATACCACACATATATAAGGGCACATTTTATTAACCTATTAAAGAGGTACTCTGCTGAAAACATCTTAACCACTATCCAATGATAGAGGATAAGATGTCAAATCATGGGGGTCCTTTAAGATTCCGTGTTTGTGAGGTCATACCTCCTCTCATAAACATATGAGGCGTGGTGGCCTTGTTCACCAGTCATCGGGCATGGAGCGGAGTATACTCAGTGCACTAAATGACAGGAGTGCCGCAGTGGAAATAGTGGGGATCCCCAGTAGCGATTAGACATCTTATCACCTATCCTTTGGATAGGGGATAAGATGTTTTCACCAGAGTACCACTCAAGGTTTTTTTATTTTTGCACTTTGCACAGTGTTTTTCAACCTTTTTTGTGCAAAGGCACACTTTTTTTCATGAAAAAAATCACGAGGCACACCACCCTTAGAAAATGTTTAAAAAATTTAACTCTATGCCTATATCAGTATTTCCCAACCAGTGTGCCTCCAGCTGTTGCAAAACTACAACTCCCAGCGCGCCCGGACAGCCTTTGGCTGTCCGGGCATGCTGGGAATTGTAGTTTTGCAACAGCTGGAGGCACACTGGTTGGGAAACACTGGCCTACATTGACTATATATAATGTAATATACAAATACAAATAAAGTAATAAACAAATACCTATGTACACTTACTGCATATATCTTATCTTGCATATATCTTATTTTCCCCCACAGTAGGTTGGCAGTATAGTTACCCCCACATTAGGTTGTAGTTCCCCCACATTAGGTTGTAGTTCCCCAACATTAAGTTGTAGTTCCCCCACATTAGGTGCAGTATAGTCCCCCACATTAGGTCCAGTATAGTTCCCCCACATTAGGCCCAGTATAGTCCCCCCACATTAGGTCCAGTATAGTCCCCCCACATTAGGTGCAGTATAGTCCCCCACATTAGGTCCAGTATAGTTCCCCCACATTAGGCCCAGTATAGTCCCCCCACATTAGGTCCAGTATAGTCCCCCCACATTAGGTGCAGTACAGTTCCCCCCACATTAGGTCCAGTATAGTCCCCCCCACATTAGGTGCAGTATAGTTCCCCCACAGACATACAGCCTTCAGGGATACAGTGTATTACTGAAGGCTGTATGCCTGTGTACTGCCCCACTTCGGTGTTCCGAGCACTGCTCCTCTGGTCCGGCTATAGCAGTAGGTCCCGGGACTGGAGGAGCGGTGCTCGGAACGCTCGGAGACGCGCCGCTGGTAACACTTACCAAGTTGACAGCACGCATCCTCTTCGCTGCTCCAGTCCTCCACGATTGTTGCTATGGGCGCACGCATGGGACGTCAGTGACGTCCCTGCGTGCGCTACCTCCCAGCGGTCCCCGCGTTTTTAAAGAGGCATCCCTGTGTCCCGGAAGCAATTTTCGGGACACAGAGATGTCCCGCGGCAAAAACACCCGGCGGGTGTTTTTCCCACGGCACTCCTTACATTATGTCCCCGCACACTAGTGTGCCGTGGCACAGTGGTTGAAAAACACTGATATAGATGACAAGTTGCTATGGATATTTTATTAAAAATGTACTTGCATTGCTAAGTTCTAGTTGTGGAAATATCATACACATCCATATATATATATATATATATATATATATATATATATACATATGTATATATATATATATATATATATATATATATATATATATATCATGCCCAATAAAACTAATTATCCTTCATCCTCTGAATTGTGATCTAGACAAAGCTTTCAGATAAAAAATAACCAAAATAACATGGCAGCCTCTCATGCATCTTAGAATGTAAGAACGGGTTAAATATAATCTCAAGTAATGGCAAAATCATTAAGCTCTTCGTGGTATGAAAAGAATGGAAAGATTGGGCCTCATTTACTAAGAGTGTTGGGTTTTTACTAGTGTGAAATGTTGTTTCAGACTTGTAGGATTCCCCTATATTTACTATGGGGATCACAGATTTACAAGTCGGGAAAATGTTCTGACCAGCTTTTTCTAGGTGGAAATTTCCAGCCATTTATTCACAGGATTTTCGGTGAATTCAATAGTAAATAGGTCAGGTTGTGAAACCACTCCCCTTTGTGGCAGACCACGCCCCTTTGTGGCTGACCACTCCCCTTTTTGGCTTTTCACAATGCAATATCAAGTTAGTGGATTTTCCTGTCGCACAGTGGTCCTCATTTACTAAGAGTTTCGGGTTTTTACCAGTGGGAAAAGTTGTTTCAGACTTGCAGGATTCCTCTCTATTTACTATGGGGAAAAGTCGGGAACATTTTCTGACCAGCTTTTTCTAGGTCGATATTTCCAGCCATTTACCCACAGGATTTTTTGTGAATTCAATAGTAAATTGGTCGGGTTGTGAAACCACGTCCCCTTTTGGGCCGATCACGCCTCCTTTGGGACAGACCACACCCCCAATCTGGCTTTTCACAGTGCAATGTCGGGTTTGTTGGATTTTTCAGGCGCACACTGTCTCAAACTGGCGCAGACATGTCTCAGACACTCTGCGCCAAAATAACCAGACAAAAACCTGTCGGTTTCAGCACAGTAAATGAGGCCCAGTGTCTGAGACATGTCTCAGACAGTCTCCGACTTGTCTCAGACACTGTGCACCAAAATAACTTGGAAAAACCCAACAAAAACTAGTGGGTTTTAGCTAAGTAAATGAGGGCCATTGTCTAAGCTACAGAAATGGTGAACTACTTTTCAATCAACTTAACCATTAGTGACACAAGTGTGTGGTGTCCCATCACCGTATTTCATACTGTGCCTTAGTTATTAGTCCCCAAAGTTAGAGTCCCTAGGACTGTCGGGGTTCGCTTCCCTAATTAACCCCTAGTCACCCCTTAGTAACTTAATATTTATAAATATTGTCTATATAAATATATGTATATGGTGTTACTCACTTGTTTTAGCGTCGCAGGACCTGCGGGTCATGTGACCGGGTTACAGAACTCTATGGTTTTGCTAAAGGACCTTTGGGGGTTCTAGTCAGGTGATCACCCACAATCCATTGTAACGGTGAGTGACAGCTGATATGGACCAAACCGTATAAGGGAGCTGCGGCCATTAATAGCCCTCTTGTTCCTGTGCTGCCAAGCAAGCAGCATCTCTCTTGGGTTGCTGACTCTGGACGAGGTATGACCTCCGCAGCTTACAAGACAATTACTAGGCCAAAGCCTTGCGGCCTAGGCCTGCGCTAGAGACGGATAGTTCTTACAATTCCCCGCTATCTCCGCAAGATCTCTGGACCTAATCTAACCCCTAAATCCAGCGGATCTATGCAAGTACAAACCTCCTAATCTTCAGAGAACTTTCCGGTCCTAAGCAACTGTCAGTCACTGCTGTGCTGTCTATATAGACTCTGTTATCTGGACTGTTACCGATACTGCATGTACAGAAAATCTTCAGTAAAGTACCTGCAAGTTTTAAGTTCAGCACTGCTGTGGACAATCTATTTATTTTACACTCACCTATCGCTTTTGGGAGGGGTGGCGATAGGCCCCAGCATCACTACAGTGTTTTAACCCTCACCCTGGCATCACGAGTGACAAGGGTTAACAGCTCCCTTTATTTTTTGCTTGGGGAGAAGATGGCTAGAAGGGTGGAGGAGTGTTTAAACTAGGGACTTGGGGGGAGGGAACCTACATCAAAGAGGGGGAAGATAGTGTAGATAGAGAGGTGGGAATTATAAATGTACCTGGGGGTGGAGCGGAGGGAGGGGTTAGAATAGTTAATAGGAATAAGCTTCATAGGAAAATAAAACTTACACCCTTGAATCCCATTAACCCCAATAACATAAAGGATGGAAATGTAAAGTGTATGTTCACAAATGCCAGAAGCCTAGCAAATAAAATGGGGGAGCTTGAGGCCTTGATACTGGAGGAACATATTGATATAGTTGGGGTCACTGAGACATGGCTGGACTCCTCGCATGACTGGGCTGTCAATCTGCAGGGGTTTACATTGTTTCGCAAGGATAGAATGAACAGAAAAGGTGGTGGAGTCTGTCTGTATGTAAGAAGTGGTATGAAAGTCAGTGTGAACAATGCCATAGTGTGTGATGATTCTGAGGATGTGGAATCATTGTGGGTAGAATTACAAAAGGAGGGAAATACTGAAAAAATAGTATTTGGTGTAATCTACAGACCCCCTAATGTCACTGAAGAGATAGAAGGTCGGCTGTATAAACAAATAGAGAGGGCCGCCCGGGCAGGTACAGTGGTAATAATGGGAGATTTTAACTATCCAGATATAGATTGGGGTCCGGGGTTGGCTAAAACTACAAAGGGGCGACAATTCCTAAATTTATTGCAGGATAATTTTATGGGCCAGTTTGTGGAGGACCCAACAAGAAGTGATGCCTTGTTGGATCTGATCATTTCCAACAACGCAGAGCTGGTTGGTAATGTAACTGTGCGGGAAAACCTTGGTAATAGCGACCACAATATAGTTACTTTTGACTTAAAATGTAGAAAACAAAGACAGGCTGGGAAGGCAAAAACATATAACTTTAAAAAGGCAAATTTCCCTGGGCTGAGATCTGCACTACAGGACATAGACTGGGGGGAGGTGTTCTCAAATACTGATACAGAAGGTAAATGGGACATCTTTAAATCAACTCTAAATAACTATACATCTAAATATATACCAAAGGGGAACAAATATAAACGATTAAAACCAAATCCTACATGGCTGACACATGATGTTAAAAGAGCAATAAACAACAAAAAAATAGCCTTCAAAAAATACAAATCTGATGGGTCAGCGATAACATTTAAACAGTACAAGGAGCTTAATAAAATCTGTAAAAATGTAATAAAAACAGCAAAAATTCAAAATGAGAGACAGGTGGCCAAAGAAAGCAAAACTAATCCTAAATATTTTTTTAGACATATAAATGCAAAAAAACCAAGGACAGAGCATGTAGGACCCCTTAATAATGATAATGGGGAGGTTGTCACAGGCGATCAAGAGAAGGCGGAGCTACTGAATGGGTTCTTTAGTTCTGTATACACTATGGAAGAAGGAGCTGACATTGGCCAGGTCGGTGCTGGTAACACATCATGTAATGTACTGAACTGGCTTAATGTAGAGATGGTACAAGGTAAGTTAAGTGATATAAATGTAAGCAAATCCCCAAGACCGGATGGACTACACCGAAGAGTTCTTAGAGAGGTAAGTTCAGTAATATCTGTACCCCTGTTCATGATATTTAGAGATTCTCTGGTGTCTGGTATTGTGCCAAGGGACTGGCGCAAGGCGAATGTGGTGCCAATCTTCAAAAAGGGCTTTAGGTCTTCCCCAGGAAACTATAGACCGGTAAGTTTAACGTGCATTGTGGGTAAATTGTTTGAAGGACTTATAAGGGATTACATACAGGAATACATAGGGGATAATTGTATTATAAGTGATAGCCAGCATGGGTTTACTAAGGATAGAAGTTGTCAAACCAATCTAATTTGCTTTTATGAAGAGGTGAGTAGAAGCCTTGACAGAGGAATGGCTGTGGATATAGTGTTTCTGGATTTTGCTAAAGCATTTGATACTGTCCCTCATAGACGTCTGACAGGTAAGTTAAGGTCTTTGGGTTTGGAAATTTTAGTTTGTAACTGGATTGAACACTGGCTCATGGATTGTACCCAGAGAGTGGTGGTCAATGATTCATACTCTGATTGGTCCCCGGTTATTAGTGGTGTACCCCAAGGTTCTGTACTGGGCCCGCTGTTGTTTAATTTATTTATTAATGATATAGAGGATGGTATTAACAGCTCTGTTTCTATCTTTGCAGATGACACCAAGCTTTGTAGCACGGTACAGTCTATAGAGGATGTGCATAAGTTACAAGATGACTTGGATAGACTAAGTGTCTGGGCATCCACTTGGCAAATGAGGTTCAATGTGGATAAATGTAAAGTTATGCATCTGGGTACTAATAACCTGCATGCATCGTATGTCTTAGGGGGGATTAAACTGGCAGAGTCACTGGTAGAGAAGGATCTGGGTGTACTTGTAGATCACAGACTACAGAATAGCATGCAATGTCAGGCTGCTGCTTCCAAAGCCGGCAGGATATTGTCATGTATCAAAAGAGGCATGGACTCAAGGGACAGGGACATAATACTCCCCCTTTATAAATCATTGGTACGGCCTCACCTGGAATATGCTGTTCAGTTTTGGGCACCTGTCCATAAAAGGGACACTGCGGAGTTGGAAAGGGTGCAGAGACGTGCGACTAAACTAATATGGGGCATGGAACATTTTAGCTACGAGGAACGATTAAAGGAGTTACAATTGTTTAGTCTTGAGAAGAGACGTTTAAGGGGGGATATGATAAACGTATATAAGTATATTAATGGCCCATACAAAAAATATGGAGAAAAACTGTTCCAGGTTAAACCCCCCCAAAGGACGAGGGGGCACTCCCTCCGTCTGGAGAAGAAAAAGTTTAGTCTCAAGGGGCGACACGCCTTCTTTACCATGAGAACTGTGAACTCATGGAACAGTCTACCTCAGGAACTGGTCACAGCAGGAACAATTAACAGCTTTAAAACAGGATTAGATACATTCCTGGAACAAAATAAGATTAATGCTTATGAAGAAATATAAAATCTCATCCCTTCCCCAATATCGCGCCACACCCCTACCCCTTAATTCCCTGGTTGAACTTGATGGACATATGTCTTTTTTCGACCGTACTAACTATGTAACTATGTAACTATGTAACTATACAGAACCGCAACACCCCATATACCCTACAACCCCGAGGCGTACCACAAGTGTGTCCTAGGTAATAGCAAAACATACTGAAGCAGAAGAAGTCATAACTTAATGTTGCAGGTGGTGAACTAGCTCAAGGTCAAAGAAGACTATAAACCCTCACAGACAAATCCAGACAAACTAGGTTGAAGTCTTCTAAATATTTTGGACATTAGAAGGCAGACCGTGAGACTGTCAAACCCCTTGCACCCCCGTTGACATCTGAGTAGTACTACAGGTGACAGCATACACTCCCCTGGGTTACCACATTATATTGTAAACCCGATAATTTGGTGAACTGGTCACAAGCTAATGTGGGGCGTCCCGACATTTTCTGACCACAGATTTTGGTTAAAGGAGTACTCCACCCCTAGACATCTTATCCCCTATCCAGCAGCGGGACCCCACGATCTCCCTGCTGCACCCGGCATTCGTTTAGAGCTTCAGGTGAAGCGACGGAGGCTCGTGACGTCACCATCACGCCCCGCTTGTGACGTCATGGCCATGCCCCTTCAATAGAAGTCTATGGGAGGGGGCATGATGGACGTCATGCCCCCTCCCCTCGATTTGCATTGAAGGGGTGTAGCCATAAAGTCACGAGCGGGGCGTGATCGTATCGTCATGAGCCTCCTCCCTGCATCACAAGTCATCCAGCATGGAGCGAAGCTTGGAGCAAATTTCTTTTCCTCAGTAGGGATAAGCTGCCACCAAAGTTCCATGCAGCAGCTTACTCCCCATTCCCCAATCAGAGCACAATCATGCTCAACTGGGTTGAGAATACAAATGTCTAAGATAGTCAGGAGGAGTAGCTGTTGGTGTTTTCCCAAGTGTAAGGTCAACTTTAGGTTCTGCCATGAAAACAGGTCCTTGCCACAACAGTATTCAGAGGAAAATAAGAAGGAATAGGGAGCTCAACAGATAGATATACACATTCTGACGAGTACAGGTAAAAGGTTGTGTACCCTATACAACCTCAATATAATGAAAGGATAAAGGAGAAAGTTACCGTTCTCAAGCTGGATTCTGTGTGAAAAGTGTAGGAATTTAATAAAAATGTAATAAAAAAATAAATACTGAGATACTGAGAGAGAGATATTTGAATAATGATTGTGTTTGTTAATGTACATATATATATATATATATATATATATATATATACATATATATACATATATATATATATATATATATATATATATATATATATATATATAATCGTGCTATATGTGTGGTGTCTGCAGGGCCCATGCAGACCACCCATAAAACACTAATAGGTTTTTGTATACTTTTTTTTTTTTTTTAAACATTCATAGAGTAAAAGAAAATGAAAGCGTACAAATGTTCATGCCGCTGGCTTGTTAGCTTATACACTATGGAGTTATATGCATCTACTGCAAAAGAAAAACATATGCTGCTTGGTAGCAGTAGGTATATATGTTTAACCCCTTAAGGACTCTACGTTTTTCCATTTTAATTTTTTCCTCATCACCTTCTAAAAATCATAAGGCTTTCAATTTTGCCCCTAAAAATCCATATTATGACTAATTTTTTGCGACAAAATTCTACTTTGCAGTGGCATTAGTCATTTTACCAAAAAATAATTGTGCGACAAAATTTAAGAAAAAGTGTCATTTTGTAACTTTTGGGGGCTTCCGTTTCTACGCAGTGCAGTTTTCGGTAAAAATTACACATTCTCTTTATTCTGTAGGTCCATACGGTTAAAATGATACCCTAATTATATAGGTTTTATTTTGTCGTACTTCTGAAAAAAATCAGAACTACATGCAGGAAAATGTATACGTTAAAAATTCAAATTTTCTGACCCCTATAACTTTTTTATTTTTCCACGTATGGGCTGGTTTGAAGGCTCATTTTTTGCACCGTGTTCTGAAGTTTTTATTGGTACCATTTTTGTATTGATCTGACTTTTTGATCGCTTTTTTATTAATTTTTTCATGATATAAAAAGTGACCAAAAATACGCTATTTAGGACTTTTTTTGCGTGTACGCCATTGACCGTGTGCTTTAATTAACAATATATTTTTATAGTTTGGACATTTTCGCACTCGGCGATACCACATATGTTTATTTTTATCTACACAGTTTTTTTATATGGTAAAAGGGGGGTGATTCAAACTTTTATTAGGGAAGGGGTTAAATGACCTTTATTAACTTTTATTTTTTCACTTTTTTTTTGCAGTGCTATAGCTCCCATAGGAGGCTATAGCACTGCATACGCTCATCACTGCAAAGCCTGATCCTGTAGCTCAGGCTTGGACCAATCAGACGCCAATCGGACGGGACGGAGCAAGGTAAGGGGGCCTCCGCTCGCGTGCTAGCTGATCAGGACATCGCGATTTTATCGCGATAGTCCCGATCAGCCCGACTGAGATGCCGGGAATCTTTTACTTTCTTTTTTTTGGACGCGGAGATCAACTTTGATCGCCGAGTCTGAAAGGTTAATAGCGCGCGGCACAACGATCTGTGCCGCGCGCTATTAGTCCAGGGTCCCGGCTATCATTAGCAGCCAGGAGCGGCCCGGTATGATGCGAGGTCACGTCCTTAAGAGGTTAAGGCAGACAATATTGTAAATTGCGCATTTATATAATATATCTTATTTTGCCCACATGAGAAAAATGTTTGTCAATGGGATAAAGTCATATGGCGCTATGCGCCGTCCTGGAGGTCCTGTACAATGAGAATTAGGTATATGCCTTCAGTGAAGGCTGATGCAATAGGGTATCGGCGCTATGTGCCATTCCTTGATGCTGTAGGAAAGCAGTGTTAATTGCAGATTGTAGGTGTGCGCTGCACGTGCTGCTCACCCGGAGTATGGATCCCACGTAGCTCTCTCACTTACCCGTCATAGGCCGGTCCGTCCCTCGTTTTCCGGCTAGCGGGAGTACAGTCACGGCAGGCCTGGGGAGGGAGAGGTCAAGTGATGCAGGTCAGATGGTGCACGTCCGTCACTGAAGCTGGAAGTTGGTAGTTGGTGATGATGTAATGATTGGCGGTTTTCCCACTGTTTTGCAGAGAGCATTTGATATGATATTGTATATGCGGCTAAGATGCTTGATGTGGTAATGTACTCTCCATACTAGCCCTTAGCCGGTATTGAGAGTACATTACCACATAAAGCATCTTAGCCGCATATACGATATCATATCAAATGCGCTCTGCAAAGCAGTGGGAAAACCGCCAATCATTACATCATCACCAACTTCCAGCTTCAGTGACGGACGTGCACCATCTGACCTGCATCACTTGACCTCTCCCTCCCCAGGCCTGCCGTGACCGTACTCCCGCTAGCCGGAAAACGAGGGATGGACCGGCCGATGACGGGTAAGTGAGAGAGCTACATGGGATCCATACTCCGCGTGAGCAGCACGTGCAGCGCACACCTACAAACTGCAATTAACACTGCTTTCCTACAGCAACAAGGAATGGCACATAGCGCCGATACCCTATAGCATCAGCCTTCACTGAATGCATATACCTAATTCTCATTGTACAGGACCTCCAGGACGGCGCATAGCGCCATATGACTTTACCCCATTGACAAACATTTTTCTCATGTGGGCAAAATAAGATATATAATATAAATGTGCAATTTGCAATATTGTCTGCCTTCAACATATATACCTACTGCTACCAAGCAGCATATGTTTTTCTTTTGTGGTAGAAGCATATAACTCCATAGCATATAAGCTAACAAGCCAGCGGCATGAACATTTGTACTCTTTTATTTTCTTTTAGGCTAGGTTTCCACTTGTTTTTTTTTTGTACTCCTAAAAAAACGCCAGCAAAAACGCCAGAAAAACAGCCACAGGTTTTTCCTGAGTTTTGGCAGTTTTTCTGGCGTTTTTTTTTGGCATTTTCCCTGGTGTGTGGAAATAGCCAAATTTGTCCCCTGTGGCAGTTTTCTCACTGCCTTTTGGGTACCACTCTGTGGGTTAGATGCTGAGAGCCCGGTCCACAGAGTGTAAGGAGATGAGGAGTTATGTATATACAGCATCACTACTTACCTCCACCGGCAGTATAGTATACAGGGGTGCATAGTGTACCAGTGTATACTATACAGCCGCCGGGAATCCTGTCACCAGACTGACAGGACTCCCTGCTCCTATAGCCCCTTTGGGTGGTATACAGAATATACAGCTATCTATAGATAGCTGTATAAAGTGTATACAGAACAGGAGGTCCACTTACCTCCCTCGTTTCTGTCACTGCCGGTGTGAGGTGGTTTTTTGCGCCCCCGTAGATCCATGTGTCTGCTCCTCCCCCAGCTCTCCGAACATTTCCGAAGCTAGAGCTGGGGGAGAGCAGAGCAAGGGAAGGGAGGAGGTTCACGCCCCCTCCCTCATCTCCCCTCCCTGAGCTCGGCTGGACGCAGATCTCTACGGCACGCCCCCTCCATGAGGACGTAAATCTCCACGGCAGGTCCCTCCCTCATCTCCCCGAGCTGAGGACGTAGAGCAGTGCTCCCAATGAGCTCTATGTGTAAAGGGGGACATACTCTACAGGCTAAAGGGGGACATACTGTACGGGCTAAAGGGGGACATACTGTACGGGCTAAATGTCCCCCTTTAGCCAATGCACTATGTCCCCCTTTAGCCCATGCAGTATGTCCCCCCTTTACACATAGAGCTCATTAGGAGCACTGTTCTACGTCCTCAGGGAGGGGAGATGAGGGAGAGGACCTGCTGTGGAGATTTACGTCCTCAGGGAGGGGAGATCTATGTGCTCAGGGAGGGGGCGTGCCGTAGAGATCTGCGTCCAGCCGAGATGAGGGAGGGGGTGTGAACCTCCTCCCTCCCCTTGCTCTGCCCTGCCCCAGCTCTAGCTTCGAAAATGTTCTGAGAGCTGGGGGAGGAGCGGACGCATGGATCTACGGGGGGCGCAAAAAACCACCACACACCAGTCCGTGTAGCTCCGCCCCTAGTGATGACGTCATTAGGGGCGGAGCTACAGACATATTCAGGCTAGTCTGAAGCTCTGTTCACATTGTCCGTTTTGGATAATGGGAACAGACCCTTCTGCCAGTGTCTACCCAGACAGGGAGACTCCAGCTGTTGCTAAACTACAACTCCCAGCATGCCCAGACAGCCAAAGGTTGTCTGGGCATGCTGGGAGTTGTAGTTTTGCACCAATTGGAGGCTCACTGTTTAGGTAGACATTGCATTATGGGCGCTATTTTTTTTTGTGTTTTTTTTCTTCTCGTTTCAGATCCGTGTATGCAGAGGATTACGACGGATTCGATGGATTACGACGGATGGACTTTATTTTTTAATTTTAATAAAATGGTTAACGAGGGCTGTGGGGGAGTGTTTTTTTAAATAAAATATTTTTCCAATGTGTTGTGTCTTTTTTTAATTGAATATTTAGGCTTAGTTATGGAGGCTGTCTAATAGACGGAATCCATGACTAAGCCGGGGCTTAGTGTTAGCCCCAAAAACAGCTGGCGCTAACCCCCAATTATTACCCTGGTACCCACCGCCACAGGGGTGCCGGGAAGAGCCGGTACCAGCAGACCCGGAGCGTCAAAAGTGGCGCTCCTGGGCCTAGGCGGTAACAGGCTGGCGTTATTTAGGCTGGGGAGGGCCAGTAACAATGGTCCTCGCCCACCCTGGTAACGTCAGGCTGTTGCTGTTTTGTTGGTATCGTGCTGATACTGAATATACAGGGAACCCTATGCGTTTTTTTTTTCATAAATAAAAAAAAAAATGCAAAGGGTTCCCCCTATTTTCAGTATCAGCCAGATACCAACCAAGCAGCAACAGCCTGACGTTACCAGGGTGGGCGAGGACCATTGTTACTGTTTTTGGGGCTAACGCTAATCCCTGGCCTAGTAATGGATTCTGTCTATTAGACAGCCTCCATAACTAAGCATGAATATTCAATAAAAAAAGAAAACACAACACATTGGAAAAATTAGTTTATTTTAAAAAACATTCCCCCACAGCCCTCCTTAACCATTTTATTAAAATATAAAAAAAAAAAATCCTGTTCATCCGTGGTAATCCATCAAATCCGTCGTAATTCTCTGCATACACGGATCTGAAACGAGAAGAAAGAAAAAAAACACACAAAAAAATAGGTTAGGACATTTTTTGTGCTCTCTGCAGGTGAGAGCGCCCATAATGCTATGTCTACCTAGACAGTGAGCCTCCAATTGGTGCAAAACTACAACTCCCAGCATGCCCAGACAGCCTTTGGCTGTCTGGGCATGCTGGGAGTTGTAGTTTAGCAACAGCTGGAGTCTCCCTGTCTGGGTAGACACTGGCAGAAGGGTCTGTTCCTATTATCCAATACGGACAATGTTAACAGAGCCTTATACCCTTGCCAGCCTGGATTGTGTATGTAGCTCCGCCCCCTAATGACATCATCACTAGGGGTGGAGCTACATGGACCCGCGGGGACTGGACGGAGGTGAGGGGACTTCTCCATCTTTTGTATACACTATATACAGCTATCTATAGATAGCTGTATATAGTGTATACCGCCCAAAGGGTTAACCTACACTGTCTAGCAGTGTAAGTTAACTCTTTCCTTGCTGGGCTGGTGCATAGCGCACAGCTCAGCAAGGGGTTAAGTGAGCCAGCAATGTGTATACTGTATACACATTGCAGGCTCACTGTAAGTTCTTGCTGGGCAGTATGTATACAATGTATATCTACTGCTCAGGATCAGCTGATCTCCCGGCTCTGTAGCCTTGAGAACAGCTGATCCCGACAGTCACTTTGATCGCAGCGGGTGTCAGGAGGAGTGACATCCCTGGGATCTGTCCCTTACTGCAGGTACTAATACTCCCAACATGGAGTACACTCTGCTCCATGCTGGGAGCTGTAGTACCTGCATTAATAGACAGATCGCAGTGAGTGTCACTCCTCCTGACACCTGCTGTGACCCTTCTGTATAATGTATAGATACGGACAGCTGCTCTTCTATGGTCCCCTGCACTGCCGTATATATACACATATTCCTATTTCCCACAGAGTTGTGATTGGCTGGAACCATCTGACCAATCACAGCTCTGCGGGAAATATGAATATGTGTATATATACGGCAGTGCAGGGGACCATAGAGGAGCCGCATCTATACATTATACAGGAGGATCGCAACGGACCCCAGCGATCTTTCAATTAGTACAGGTAACTACTACTCCTATCATGGAACAGTGTGTTCCATGCTGGGAGTAGTAGTACTACCTAAAAAATGTAAAAAAAAGTGAAACACACACTACATTTTTATTATTGTCGGCTACATTTTTAGTGCCCTACCCCCTTACATAAATTGATCCCTGTTTAAAAATTAATAAAAATGTTGTTATAAAAAAGATGTATTTTGTTAAATACAATTTTTTCCATCACTACTGTATCTTTTTTATTATTATTTTTTAATGGTACCCTACAAAATTTTAATTAAAAAAAGTCCAAAAGAGAATAAAAGCCGCCTGAAAAAACGGCAAATTTAAAACCCACATGGCGTTTTTCTTGGCGTTTTTTTACTCCCATAGACTTCTATGGGAGAAAAATGCCAAGATTTTCCCGAAAAAACACCAAAGTCTCGACAAGAGGTCGTTTTTTAAAAACTGCCAAGGAGCCCAAAAACGCCAAAAGGATTAAAAAAAACGCCAAACTGAAAATCGCCAAGTGGATTTAGCATTTTGCAGTTTACTATTGACTTGCAGCTAACATTTGGCCGCAGCGTTTTTTCACAAAAAAAAACGCCATGCGGCCGAATGGGCGTTTTTATTGGCGTTTTTGTAAAAAAAAAACAAGTGGAAACCTAGCCTTAAAGGTTTTTTTTAAAAAAGTATACAAAACCCCATTAGTGTTTTACGGGTAGTCTGTATGGACCTTGCAGACACCACACATATAGCACGATTTTATATATATACACACACACACACACACACACACATCTTATTAACCCCTTAACAATCAAGGATATACATTTACGTCCTTGGCCAGCTCCCACGAGGTGACCTTATGTCATATCGGGTCGGTCCCGGCATGTAAGCAATCGAGGTGCTGCGTGCTATTAACCCTTTAGACGCGGCGTTCAAAGTTGAACGCTGCGTCTAAAACTAAAGTAAAAGCTTCCTGGCTGCTCAGTGGTGCTGATCGGGACCACCGCGGTGAAAATGCGGTGTCCCGATCAGCTAGGATGCGAGCGGAGGTCCTCTTACCTTCATCCAGTGCCTCAGTTCGGCGATTGATTGCTCCAAGTCTGAGATGCAGCCTTGAGCAATCGACCGCCGATAACACTGATCAATGCAAAGCTATGGCTTTGCAGTGAACAGTGTATAAGATCAGTGTGTGCAGTGTTATAGCCCCCTGCAAAAAAAAAGTGTAAAAAAAAAAGTTAATAAATGGGATTTAACCTTTTCCCTTAAAAAAGTCCAAATCACCCCCATTTTCCCATAAAAAAAAGTTAATGAATATAAACTTATGTGGTATCGCCGCATGCGGAAATGTCCGATATATAAAAATATATCATTAATTAAACTGCACGGTCAATGGCGTACGCGCCCAAAAATTTCAAAGTCCAAAATAACATATTTTTGGACACTTTTTATATCATGAAAAAAATTATAAAAAGCGATCAAAAAGTCTGATCAATACAAAAATTGGTATCGCTAATAACTTCAGATCACAGTGCAAAAAATGAGTCCTCATACTGTCCCATACGTTGTAAAATAAAAAAGTTATAGGGGTCAGAAGATGACAATTTTAAACGTATACATTTTCCTGCATGTAGTTATGATTTTTTTACAGAAGTACCACAAAATCAAACCTCTATAAGTAGGGTATCATTTTAATCGTATGGACCAACAGAATAAAGATAAAGTGTCATTTTTACCGAAAAATGTACTGCGTAGAAATGGAAGCCCCCAAAAGTTACAAAATGGCATTTTTTCTTTGTTGCACATTGATTTTTTTTTCCATTTCGCCGTAGATTTTTGGGTAAAATGACTGATGTCACTGCAAAGTAGAATTGGTGGCGCAAAGAAAATAAGCCCTCATATGGATTTTTTGGTGCAAAATTGAAAGGGTTATGATTTTTAAAAAGTAAGGAGGAAAAAATGAAAAACCCGTGGTCCTTAAGGGGTTAATAAACACAATCGTTATTCAAATATCTCTCTCAGTATCAAATTTTTTTTATATATAATTAAAGTATTCAGAGGAAAACCACCCAATATTGGATCTGACAGTTTGGATTTGTAAATGACAGAACATGTCAAGGGTTAACCTCACAGAAAAGAAGCCACCATTATATAAATCTAGATTCTGTCTTCCTCCCTAAGAACAGGAAGTCAATAAAGCACACTTAAATACCATCTTTGTGAAGACCTATAGAAATCCTATAAAGAGACAAAGGGTTCCCTCACGAGAAGATCTCAGATCAATAAAACATTTAATAGCGACAAGTAAGACATTTTACTTCGTAGAGGATAAAGTCCCCTTTTCATGACATTTCGTAAGAACTTCTTTGTATCATCACCTCACCTGCTCAGCAAATCCGCTTCTGAAAACTATTAGTAAAGAGAAAATGAACAGTATCATGGCTTCTTCTAATATTCATATGTTATGTATTAAGGTTGTCACGCCAACGGCACGTAAACAAATTGTATAAATGAAAAATATACCATATAAAAATGAGTTTCCAGGATACTGAACATTTACTGAGGCAACTACTGTATGTAGTCATGCCCATGAGCACAAGGTGGTATATATATATATATATATATATATATATATACCATGAAAATGTTTGTTATTATAGATTATTCCATTTATAATCCAGCAGCTTAGTACAGAGCAGAAGACAAACCTGCAATTATATTATTTCTCCTCCCCCATCAATTGTCTAAATGTTCTTCCGCCACCATCATAGCTCGGTATGGATTCCCCTCACATGGTATTTATGTACAACTTGATATAGAAGTGATTTAGCTTTGAGTTCATCAGTAATGGTCACAAAGACAAATTGCTACAGTGTACGTGGCCAACAAAGTTATTATACTCCATGTCACCATAGACAATGTTTTAACATTTTTAGGTTGTCTCATGACCTGGCTCCTGGGGCCATGAAATGGACTTACCGTATTTTTCGCCGTATAAGACGCACTTTTTCTTCCCCAAAACTGGGGGGAAAAAGTCGGTGCGTCTTATACGGCGAATACACCCCTATCGCGGCGGTCCCATCAACGGCCGGGACCCGCGGCTAATACAGGACATCACTGATCGCGGTGATGCCCTGTATTAACCCTTCAGACGCGGCGATCAAAGTTGACCGCCGCGTCTGAAGGGAAAGTGACACTAAACCGGCTGTGCAGTCGGGCTGTTCGGGACCGCCGCGATTTCACCGCGGCGGTCCCGAACAGCCCGACTGAATAGCCGGGTTAGTGCTTACAGGACACCGGGAGGGACCTTACCTGCCTCCTCGGTGTCTTCTCCATTCAGGGATCCCCTGTATGGCCGGCGCTCTCCTTCCTCGTCATCACGTCGTCGCGTACGTGAGTCGGCGTGCGTAACAACGTGATGGCGGCGACGTAGAGTGAGGATACCCGGCCGGCAGCAGAGACGTTCCGGAGCGACGGGGACACGGCGACAGCGATGGAGCGACTTCCAGGGCAGCGGTGACGGGTCCGGAGCGGTGGGGACACGTGAGTATTACCTCCTATGCAGTGGTCTTCAATCTGCGGACCTCCAGATGTTGCAAAACTACAACTCCCAGCATGCCGTTTTGCACCTATAAATTGGGTGTGTCTTATACACCAGTGCGTCCTACAGGACGAAAAATACGGTACCTGCACTCTCCCATTCTGGGAATGTCCCCATAAGGAAGATAAGTTCCCATTTTTTATGTCCCCACTAAGTACCTATGTCCATAGGTAAGTAGTTTCCCCATTATGCAGGTAGTCCACCCATTAGGGAGACATGTCACCGCAGTAGGCATTCGGTAGTTATGTCTCACCAGTATAAAGATAGTCCCCCAGTAGGCAGGTGGTCCCCACAATATGAAGAAAGTCACCCCATTAGAAAGGTAGATTGTCAGAAGGTAGGTAGTTCCTAGATTACCCAGATAGCCCTTCTAGTAGGCAGGTAGTCCACCACTATCTGCTAAAATAATCACCTGACCTTCACTTCCACACAGAACAGCAGCCAGGCTTCCCCCTTCCATCACTCTGGACCCCACTGTCTGCTGGGCCCCATGGCAGAGGTGTACCCTGCCTCTATGGTAGATATGCCACTGTCCCCATGTAGTATGCTCAATTAAGAGGGTTGCAATAGTTAAAGCCTTGTACAATAGTAAGGTGTGGGTCCTGCGGCTGTCTGCCATCCGGTATAGATTTGAAAGTGAAAGCAAACACCATCTGGTGTAGATCCCAGTGAAGGTAGCCTGACAAGATGGCTACTTCTGCTGTGCTGGGATTGTAGAATTAAGGTTGACTGACACGGTTCCTTTTACTTATTCATATTTAACTGAGATGCAGATATAACTCCACAGACAATGGAGTCACAGTTTAAGACCCATTATTTTATCGTGAAAATCTATGTATATAAAACTCATTGGCTCTAATTTACTAAGAGTGGAGTGTAGGTTTCTTTGTGGGTTTTAATTCCCTACAATTTATTTTCCACTGTATTTACTAAGGTTTCCCTACATTTTCCACTTTCCCTACACTTTGCTTTTTTTTACACATGCTCTGATCTGTCGGGGTTTTCCTCAGCTCAAATCCACCACATTTTGTGTTAAAACCTTAGTAAATATGTTGTTACGCCGAGCGCTCCGGGTCCCCGCTCCTCCCCGGAGCGCTCGCTTCACTCCCTCCGCTGCAGCGCTCCGGTCACGTCCTCTGACCCGGGGCGCTGCGATCCTGCTGCCAGCCGGGATGCGATTCGCGATGCGGGTAGCGCCCGCTCGCGATGCGCACCCCGGCTCCCCTACCTGACTCGCTCCCCGTCTGTTCTGTCCCGGCGCGCGCGGCCCCGCTCCCTAGGGCGCGCGCGCGCCGGGTCTCTGCGATTTAAAGGGCCACTGCGCCGCTGATTGGCGCAGTGGTTCCAATTAGGGTTTTCACCTGTGCACTTCCCTATATTACCTCACTTCCCTTGCACTCCCTTGCCGGATCTTGTTGCCTTAGTGCCAGTGAAAGCGTTCCTTGTGTGTTCCTTGCCTGTGTTTCCAGACCTTCTGCCGTTGCCCCTGACTACGATCCTTGCTGCCTGCCCCGACCTTCTGCTACGTCCGACCTTGCTTCTGCCTACTCCCTTGTACCGCGCCTATCTTCAGCAGCCAGAGAGGTGAGCCGTTGCTAGTGGATACGACCTGGTCACTACCGCCGCAGCAAGACCATCCCGCTTTGCGGCGGGCTCTGGTGAAAACCAGTAGTGGCTTAGAACCGGTCCACTAGCACGGTCCACGCCAATCCCTCTCTGGCACAGAGGGTCCACTACCTGCCAGCCGGCATCGTGACAGTAGATCCGGCCATGGATCCCGCTGAAGTTCCTCTGCCAGTTGTCGCTGACCTCACCACGGTGGTCGCCCAGCAGTCACAACAGATAGCGCAACAAGGCCAACAGCTGTCTCAACTGACCGTTATGCTACAACAGTTGCTACCACAGCTTCAGCAGTCATCTCCTCCGCCAGCTCCTGCACCTCCTCCGCAGCGAGTGGCCGCTCCTGGGATACGCTTATCCTTGCCGGATAAATTTGATGGGGACTCTAAGTTTTGCCGTGGCTTTCTTTCCCAATGTTCCCTGCATCTGGAGATGATGTCGGACCTGTTTCCCACTGAAAGGTCTAAGGTGGCTTTCGTAGTCAGTCTTCTGTCCGGAAAAGCCCTGTCATGGGCCACACCGCTCTGGGACCGCAATGACCCCGTCACTGCCTCTGTACACTCCTTCTTCTCGGAAATCCGAAGTGTCTTTGAGGAACCTGCCCGAGCCTCTTCTGCTGAGACTGCCCTGTTGAACCTGGTCCAGGGTAATTCTTCCGTTGGCGAGTATGCCGTACAATTCCGTACACTTGCTTCAGAATTGTCCTGGAATAATGAGGCCCTCTGCGCGACCTTCAAAAAAGGCCTATCCAGCAACATTAAAGATGTTCTGGCCGCACGAGAAATTCCTGCTAATCTACATGAACTTATTCACCTAGCCACTCGCATTGACATGCGTTTTTCTGAAAGGCGTCAGGAACTCCGCCAAGATATGGACTCTGTTCGCACGAGGCGTTTCGTCTCCTCGGCTCCTCTCTCCTCTGGTCCCCTGCAATCTGTTCCTGTGCCTCCCGCCGTGGAGGCTATGCAGGTCGACCGGTCTCGCCTGACACCTCAAGAGAGGACACGACGCCGTATGGAGAACCTCTGCCTGTACTGTGCTAGTACCGAACACTTCCTGAGGGATTGTCCTATCCGTCCTCCCCGCCTGGAAAGACGTACGCTGACTCCGCACAAAGGTGAGACAGTCCTTGATGTCTACTCTGCTTCTCCACGTCTTACTGTGCCTGTGCGGATGTCTGCCTCTGCCTTCTCCTTCTCTACAGTGGCCTTCTTGGACTCTGGATCTGCAGGAAATTTTATTTTGGCCTCTCTCGTCAACAGGTTCAACATCCCAGTGACCAGTCTCGCCAGACCCCTCTACATCAATTGTGTAAATAATGAAAGATTGGACTGTACCATACGTTTCCGCACGGAGCCCCTTCTTATGAGCATCGGATCTCATCATGAGAGGATTGAACTTTTGGTCCTCCCCAATTGCACCTCGGAGATTCTCCTTGGACTTCCCTGGCTTCAACTTCATTCCCCAACCCTGGATTGGTCCACTGGGGAGATCAAGAGTTGGGGGTCCTCTTGTTCCAAGAACTGTCTAAAACCGGTTCCCAGTAACCCTTGCCGTAACTCTGTGGTTCCTCCAGTAACCGGTCTCCCTAAGGCCTATATGGACTTCGCGGATGTTTTCTGCAAAAAACAAGCTGAGACTCTACCTCCTCACAGGCCTTATGATTGCCCTATCGACCTCCTCCCGGGTACTACTCCACCCCGGGGCAGAATTTATCCTCTCTCTGCCCCAGAGACTCTTGCCATGTCCGAATACGTCCAGGAGAATCTAAAAAAGGGCTTTATCCGTAAATCCTCCTCTCCTGCCGGAGCCGGATTTTTCTTTGTGTCCAAAAAAGATGGCTCCCTACGTCCTTGCATTGACTACCGCAGTCTTAATAAAATCACGGTTAAGAACCGCTACCCCTTACCCCTCATCTCTGAACTCTTTGATCGCCTCCAAGGTGCCCACATCTTCACTAAATTAGACTTAAGAGGCGCCTATAACCTCATCCGCATCAGAGAGGGGGACGAGTGGAAAACGGCATTTAACACCAGAGATGGACACTTTGAGTATCTGGTCATGCCCTTTGGACTGTGCAATGCCCCTGCCGTCTTCCAAGACTTTGTCAATGAAATTTTTCGTGATCTGTTATACTCCTGTGTTGTGGTATATCTGGACGATATCCTAATTTTTTCTGCCAATCTAGAAGAACACCGCCAGCATGTCCGTATGGTTCTTCAGAGACTTCGTGACAACCAACTCTATGCCAAAATTGAGAAATGTCTGTTTGAATGCCAATCTCTTCCTTTTCTAGGATATTTGGTCTCTGGCCAGGGACTACAGATGGATCCAGACAAACTCTCTGCCGTCTTAAATTGGCCACGCCCCTCCGGACTCCGTGCTATCCAACGCTTTTTGGGGTTCGCCAATTATTACAGGCAATTTATTCCACATTTTTCTACCATTGTGGCTCCTATCGTGGCTTTAACCAAAAAAAATGCTGATCCCAAGTCCTGGCCTCCTCAAGCAGAAGACTCCTTTAAACGACTCAAGTCTGCCTTTTCTTCGGCTCCCGTGCTCTCCAGACCTGACCCTTCCAAACCCTTCCTATTGGAGGTTGATGCCTCCTCAGTAGGAGCTGGAGCTGTTCTTCTACAAAAAAATTCTTCCGGGCATGCTGTCACTTGTGGTTTTTTCTCTAGGACCTTCTCTCCAGCGGAGAGGAACTACTCCATCGGGGATCGAGAGCTTCTAGCCATTAAATTAGCACTTGAGGAATGGAGGCATCTGCTGGAGGGATCAAGATTTCCTGTTATTATCTACACCGACCACAAGAACCTCTCCTACCTCCAGTCGGCCCAACGACTGAATCCTCGCCAGGCCCGGTGGTCTCTGTTCTTTGCCCGATTTAATTTTGAGATTCACTTTCGTCCTGCCGATAAGAACATTAGGGCCGATGCTCTCTCTCGTTCCTCGGATGCCTCAGAAGTTGATCTCCCTCCGCAACACATCATTCCACCTGACTGCCTGATCTCCACTTCTCCTGCCTCCATCAGGCAGACTCCTCCAGGAAAGACCTTTGTTTCTCCACGCCAACGCCTCGGAATCCTCAAATGGGGTCATTCCTCCCATCTCGCAGGTCATGCGGGCATCAAGAAATCTGTGCAACTCATCTCCCGCTTCTATTGGTGGCCGACTCTGGAGACGGATGTTGGGGACTTTGTGCGAGCCTGCACTATCTGTGCCCGGGATAAGACTCCTCGCCAGAAGCCCGCTGGTTTTCTTCACCCTCTGCCTGTCCCCGAACAGCCTTGGTCTCTGATTGGTATGGATTTTATTACTGATTTACCCCCTTCCCGTGGCAACACCGTTATTTGGGTGGTCGTTGATCGATTCTCCAAAATGGCACATTTCATCCCTCTTCCTGGTCTTCCTTCTGCGCCTCAGTTGGCTAAACAATTTTTTGTACACATTTTTCGTCTTCACGGGTTGCCTACGCAGATTGTCTCGGATAGAGGGGTCCAATTCGTGTCTAAATTCTGGAGAGCTCTCTGTAAACAACTCAAGATTAAATTAAATTTTTCCTCTGCATATCATCCCCAGTCCAATGGACAAGTAGAAAGAATTAACCAGATCCTGGGTGATTATTTGCGACATTTTGTTTCCTCCCGCCAGGATGACTGGGCAGATCTCCTTCCATGGGCCGAATTCTCGTATAACTTCAGGGTCTCTGAATCTTCCTCCAAATCCCCATTTTTCGTGGTGTACGGCCGTCACCCTCTTCCCCCCCTCCCTACCCCCTTGCCCTCTGGTCTGCCCGCTGTGGATGAAATTTCTCGTGACCTTTCCATTATATGGAGAGAGACCCAAAATTCTCTCTTACAGGCTTCTTCACGCATGAAGAGGTTCGCGGATAAGAAAAGAAGAGCTCCCCCCGTTTTTTCCCCTGGAGACAAGGTATGGCTCTCCGCTAAATATGTCCGCTTCCGTGTCCCTAGCTACAAGTTGGGACCACGCTATCTTGGTCCTTTCAAAATTTTGTGTCAAATTAATCCTGTCTCTTATAAACTTCTTCTTCCTCCTTCTCTTCGTATCCCTAATGCCTTTCACGTCTCTCTTCTCAAACCACTCATCCTCAACCGTTTTTCTCCCAAATCTGTTCCTCCCACTCCTGTTTCCGGCTCCTCGGACGTCTTCTCGGTCAAGGAAATTTTGGCTGCCAAAAAGGTCAGAGGGAAAAATTTTTTTTTAGTGGACTGGGAGGGTTGTGGTCCTGAAGAGAGATCCTGGGAACCTGAGGACAACATCCTTGACAAAAGTCTGCTCCTCAGGTTCTCAGGCTCCAAGAAGAGGGGGAGACCCAAGGGGGGGGGTACTGTTACGCCGAGCGCTCCGGGTCCCCGCTCCTCCCCGGAGCGCTCGCTTCACTCCCTCCGCTGCAGCGCTCCGGTCACGTCCTCTGACCCGGGGCGCTGCGATCCTGCTGCCAGCCGGGATGCGATTCGCGATGCGGGTAGCGCCCGCTCGCGATGCGCACCCCGGCTCCCCTACCTGACTCGCTCCCCGTCTGTTCTGTCCCGGCGCGCGCGGCCCCGCTCCCTAGGGCGCGCGCGCGCCGGGTCTCTGCGATTTAAAGGGCCACTGCGCCGCTGATTGGCGCAGTGGTTCCAATTAGGGTTTTCACCTGTGCACTTCCCTATATTACCTCACTTCCCTTGCACTCCCTTGCCGGATCTTGTTGCCTTAGTGCCAGTGAAAGCGTTCCTTGTGTGTTCCTTGCCTGTGTTTCCAGACCTTCTGCCGTTGCCCCTGACTACGATCCTTGCTGCCTGCCCCGACCTTCTGCTACGTCCGACCTTGCTTCTGCCTACTCCCTTGTACCGCGCCTATCTTCAGCAGCCAGAGAGGTGAGCCGTTGCTAGTGGATACGACCTGGTCACTACCGCCGCAGCAAGACCATCCCGCTTTGCGGCGGGCTCTGGTGAAAACCAGTAGTGGCTTAGAACCGGTCCACTAGCACGGTCCACGCCAATCCCTCTCTGGCACAGAGGGTCCACTACCTGCCAGCCGGCATCGTGACATATGTTGGGTTTTTATGAAAATGTCAGGAACACGCCCCTTTTCGGAGACCACGCCGTCTTTCCCATCTGCCATGCCCCTTTTCCAGGTTTTCTTAGCAAAATGGAGAGTTAGACTGGATTTCCCCAATTCTGGCGCAAATTCTGGTGCAGACAGAATTTCTTGCGCAATGTGACAGAATCTGGCACACAACCCAACAAAACATGTCGGGTTTGCAATAGTAAATGAGGGCCAATGTGTGTGTGTGTATGTATGTGTGTATGTATGTGTGTATGTATGTGTGTATGTTCCAGCATCACATCCACACGGCTTAAGATATTGGCCCTCATTTACTATTGCAAACCCGACGTGTCTTGTCGGGTTGTGCGCCAGATTCTGTCGCATTGCGCCAGAAATTCTGTCTGTGCCAGATTTTGCGTCAGAATTTGCACCAGAATTTGCACCAGAATTGAAAAAACCTGACTTACTCTCTATTTTGCTAAGAAAACCCAAAAAGGGGCGTGGTCTCCAAAAGGGGCGTGTTTCCAACATTTTCGCAAAAAAACTACATATTTACTAAGGTTTCCACATAAAATTTGGTGGATTTGAGTTCAGGAAAACCCTACAGATCAGAGCATGTGTAAAAAAAAGCAAAATGTAGGGAAAGTGGAAAATGTAGGGAAAGTGGAAAATGTAGGGAAACCTTAGTAAATACAGTGGAAAATAAATTGTAGGGAATTAAAACCCACACTCCACTCTTAGTAAATGAGGGCCATTAACATGAAACTTGGCACACATGTTACTTATATGTCATCAACAAACATAGGATAGGTAATTTAACCCTTACCCACCCCCATTTGCCAGGGTTGGGGTTTTTGTTTAAAGTCCCATACAAGTCAAAGGGAAATATATGTTACTGCATAACTTCCAAAAAACTGGAGATATTTCGATAATACTTGGTCACATGTTACTTATTTGTCCACTAAAATATAGGATAGTTAATTTAACCCTTAGCTACCCCATTTGTGAGGGTCGGGTTTTCGTTTAAAGTCCCATGCAAATCAATGGGAAATGTATGTTTCCACATAACTTCTGTAAGGCTGGAAATATTTCAATACCTGGTACATATAAAGGAGGACGGGATGGGAGGTCGAGATAGGAGGACGGGATATGAGGTCGGGATAGGAGGTCGAGATAGGAGGTCGAGATAGGAGGTCGAGATGTGAGGAAGGGATAGGAGTTCGGGAAAGAAGGACAGGATAGGAGGACGGGATAGGAGCTCAGGATATGAGGACGGGATAGGAAGTCAGGATAGGAGGTCGAGATAGGATGGGATAGGAGGACGAGATAGGAGGACGGGATAGGAAGCCTAAATAGGAGGTCGATATAGGAGGCCAAGATAGGAGGTCGGGATAGGAGGACGGGATAGGAGGTCGGGATATGAAGACGAGATATGGGGTTGGGACATGACAACAATATATGAGAACGGGATATGAAGTCAAAAGCTTCCTCTGTTGATTGTCCTCCACAACAAGGATCAGGAAGGAAAAGTCGGGCAATGCCGGTTACTCAGCTAGTAAAAGATGAAACAAAGCAACGTGTTTCAAAAGATTTACCTTTTTTTGCCAGGAATGACCCTGATGAATAAGGTTGATCCTTCAAAGTGTGTTGTCCCTTTTTTATGCTTTATTTTCACAATAAATTTATGGGTCTTACACTGCGATCCACTGATGTTAAATTATAGTTGCATCAAGGTTAAATACCAGTAAATAAAAGTTACCAGGTCCATTCATAGAGAATCAATGTTACATAAATATTTCAAGGTATATGACCATTTAAACGCGTCTCTGTGAGATGTATCCAAGATACTATGCAAAGTTTTGAAAGCCATGACCCTATTCAATAACCTTCCGTCTGAAAACTCTTGCATTGTGCTTTGTTTCCAGACTTCTCTGTTCTCGCTCCTTTATAACGTCCTGTGCACAGAACCTCGCCGCTGCCCTCAGCTATCAATCCAATTTCAATTGTCAATTTCAAAGTAAAGATCCGAAAGTGAAAGCAAACATCTTACCGCTTGCTGTAGGCAAAATCTCCGCTTTCCTCTGCACTGGTTCTTTTATTCATGATTCTCTCTTTGTTTCCACTTTCCTTTGAAGTTTCTCACAGACAAGACTTTTTTAGAGATCTGCTTATTGGAATAATTAGTAAAACAAATAATATTCATAAAAAAATGGAGAATGGTAAAGGACGTCAAAGAAGAACTGTCATAGGGCACAACTTCACAGCATGTGACATGTTAAGGGGCTGGTCATTTTATATCCACTAGAAGGCTATACAAGTCTAAGACTATACATACAGTAAAGTAAAAAAAAATCTGATGTCCCTTTGACTGATTTTGTTCATTTGCCCCCAAACAAAGAAATGATCAGTCTATTATTTTAATTGTAGATTTATTTAAACAGTAAAAGACAGAAAAACAACAAAAAATCCAGAAAAAAGCATTTTAAATAAGTTATAAATTGACTTGATCGAATACCAATCAACAAGATTTCTGTCTCCCAAGTTGTTTTTATAAAGGTAACAAGCTGAGAATAGGAGCACTCTCTTAAATAGAATGCTCCTGATTTCAGCTTGTTACCTGTATAAGGCTAGGATTCCACATAGGTTTTTATTTTTGGGGGGGAATTTTTGGGATAACTGCCACTGCAGTTTAAAGCCAAAGCTACTTCCATGGATGACATTTTGGCATGTACTAGGCTGCAATTTTGGAGATGCTGTAACACGGTTATTACAAATTGGACCTTCTCAGGTCACATAGATCCTTACAATTGGCCCAACACAACTTCAAGAACTGACTGTTCACTTTCAACCTGATATATCCCACTCCCTGACAGAAGCCATTGTCATATGGTTATCTATGTCATTCATGTCACCTCAGTGGTTGTATTGTTCAGGCTGCTAAGAGTATACTGTCATATCCATATAGTCTGGTGGAGATGATTCAATTATTCTAAAGTAACTTAATGCTTCCTATTTAATTTATTAAGAAAAGGCAATTTGTCGATGTGAGCGAATTAGTCTGTAATTATAAAAATGACTACAATTTTCCTGAAACTAAAACACATTTTTTTGATCTTTCTTATAGGAACAGAAAGACCAGACATTTTTGTTTCAAGCTGTCAGGGAATTGTTAAAGATTTTCTCAAGCAGGGTAGTTTTTACCACCATCACAAGTGAGTCGATTGTATTATTTGCTATGAGGTCTTGTCATATCTATGTAAACTAGAGTATGCGCATAGTTGGCTATATTGTACTACGATTTGCCCATGGGACCCCCTGTATAGTGACTTAGATTGCTGGTTTGGTGCACTTCTATTAAGAAGCCAATTACCATACTGGTATTTTTGCCAAGTTTTCAGCAGAGCGCTTCCTTATCTCACCGCGAAGTGCTCTATAGTGATAATATTTATGTATTTATAGGCTGTAATGTTTCTGATTGTGGAGACCACCAGCTGGTGTAGGAAGTCCTATAGGTCATGCAATGCACCATGGGAAAAAATAAGTATGCAAATGATCTTTTTTGTAGAAGAAATATGCCTCTTTAATACCACCCATTAGGATAAAAAGGTTACCATTTTCCCATTTTGGCCTTTTCTTTCGCCTTTTTCTTCAGTGTGATCTCCGGCGGCCGGGAGGGGGAGTGACGTCATCTGAAACCCTGTCAGGGTGAGCATTTGTCCTCACAAGGAGCACAGCATAGAAAAGGCAGCCAATTTCGGCAGGCTGTTCTTCCTCCCCTCCTCTCTGCACGTGTTTTGGAAAAAAGAAGGGGGATCCGAGCAGACCTGCAGCGCAACTGCACCCCGCTTTTGCTGTGCCCTGCATGATTGACGGGGCAGAGAGTTAACGCTGTGCAGAGCTGAGGTCCTGCCCGCACTTCCTGACCGGCATGAGACCAAATTCAGGTCCTGTGCAGACAGGGAATGTGGCAAGGACTAGGAGGGAGACCCCTAGTGGCCATATATTCAAGTGAAATTTTAAACAGAAGTATATTAGATAGATTTTACACAATATTAAAAGTCAATTTGAATGCTAGCGCCCATTTAAAAGGACAGCACACAATGGCAATTTGAACTTAGTCTAATATTGCTGTCACATACATTACACAGGTTTTTTAATATGTCACCCACTATTTTTGAACAAGCACTACAAAAACTTCAAATTGGAACTGCAAAATGAGGGGGCAGTTTATTGTAAAATGTTTATTTATTTATTTATTTATTTTGAAAAGACCGGAATTTTTTTTGTATACTAGTGATAAGTGGCAGGGGCCATATTCGAATTTGTGATATTTCACAAATATATAGATCAATATTTATCCCATGTTTGCGAAATTCGCATATTTGTAAATTTTTTTCCATGTGAAATTCGTAATGAAACTCGTATAGTGCGCATGCGAGATTATATCTTTCCACTAACTTTCCTATTGGTTACTAGGGATATTGCTAACCTCTGACAACTGTATTTGCATCCTTCTCATTGGCCCACAAGCTAAAAGAAGGGAGGGATCAGTGCCCTCTGGAAGTGGCGATATTTGGGAATATTTGCATATTCCCATATACGAAATGTTCGCACTCCACACCGACTCACGCAGTAAATAATATTGGAGCCTTCTTTGGACCACAAGCTTGAAGCAGGGAGGGATGATGACTTTTTTTTTTTTACACAGTACAATGTGTTGTAATGTGTACTATGGGAAAATAATTAAATATTCATCATAACGAATATATAGTGCTATATTCTAAATATTGTGCCGATATTCGTAGCAAAAATTCAAATTTCGAATAGTCGTGCTAAACACTAGTGTATACATTTTTTCTGCATTTTTATATGGCCAGAATTCCAGAGCACGTTACGTTGTATACTGACTACAATTTAATATCACACTAAAACATTATATATGTGAATAAATATAGTTCTTACTCTTTGTTGAGTGTTCCTCCTATGTTGATACCACAGTGAAATTGTAACAGAAAAACAAATTTTGTTGCAAAGGGCTCCAAATGTCGCAAACCAATACCAGCAACATGGTCACTTACAAAGCATCACAGCAGCAAAAATCCCACACATGCGCACATGAGCCAAATGTATTGCACCATGTGCAACTTTTGATAAATTAGGTGCATGTACACATAACTGGAGCCTTGTAATTTAGTTTTAAAAATTTGTGTAGCTAAACACACCACAATGAAAATCTCCCTAGAAAGTTTTTCCTATGCAGTACACTGAACTAGTGTTGTATCTGTCCCATTAATTTTCTCCCTCTGCTGGAAACTAATAGGTATTGCAGATAAAAAAAAGTTCATGAAGATATTATACAGATGTGTCCTTTCTTAGATTACCTTTAAATTGAATATGTTCTGAAATATATGGTGTGAGATTAATACAGATTCACCAAGACAGTGCAAACTGGGAGGAATTTAAGAAGGCATTTAAGAAGGAATGGGAAATGATCCTGACAGATTTTTCCATTTGGTTCATCAAACTGATAATACAGTACGAAGAAAAGGCTTTGCATGATATACAAGGTAATATTACAGCATTACAGCACAATGTATTATGCAAAGTTTTTATTTGCATTTTTTTTAAAGCCAAGAAAAACGCCAATTCTGCCGCATGGTGTTTCTTCAGCCAAAAAACGCTGCGACCAGATGTTAGCTGTAAATCAATGAGAAATCGCAAAATTCTTTTTCCACTTTTTTCGTTTTTCAGTTAGGCGTTTTTTTTTTATCCTTTTGGTGTTTTTTTTTACTCTTTTTTTACATTTTTCAGCTCCTTGCCGGTTTTGCAAAATTGCAGCATGTTGAGCCACTGGCGCTTTTGTCCCCTGAAATCGTGGCGTTTTTCTCCCATAGAAGTCTATGGCAGTAAAAAAACGCTTTTAACTTGGGCATTTTTTCAGGCGGTTTTTATTCTCTTTTGGACTTTAGCGATCCAAAAAAGTGGTGGAGATACCTTTTTTTAATAAAATTTCATAGGGTACCATTTAAAAAATACAAGTGTGAAGGTATCCAGCTCCTTGTAGCCTGCAGCGTCTCGGACCAAGGCAGACCAGGTTCATATGGAAAAGAAGAAAGATGGCCCGGCGCTGTCAGGTCGGTGAATATTGAGGAGTTTGTTATATAAAAACCATACAGGTACAGGTAAGTGACGCGTTTCGACCGCTAGTGTGCGGTCTTAGTCATACAAAGTCACAGTCACTTTTGTATGACTAAGACCGCACACTAGCGGTCGAAATGCATCACTTACCTGTACCTGTATTGTTTTTATATAATAAACTCCTCAATATTCACAGACCTGACAGTGCTGGACCATCTTTCTTCATTTAAAAATAATAATAAAAAGGATACAGTAGTGATGGAAAAAAATAGTATCTAACGAAATTTATCTTTTTTATTACAACATTTTATTAATTTTTAAACAGGGATCAATTTATGTGTGCGGGAAGGGACCTAAAAATTTAGCCGGCAATAATAAAAATGTAGTGTGTGTGTTTTTCACCTTTTTTTCTTTATTTGTTACATTTTTTTTAGCTAGTACTACTACTCCCAGCATGGAACACACTGTTCCATGATGGGAGTAGTAGTACCTGTACTAATTGACAGATCGCCCGGGTTCCATTGTGATCCTCCTGTATAATGTATAGATGCGGCCGGCCACTCTTCTATGGTCTCCTGTCCTGCCGTATATATACACCTATTCATATTTCCCGCAGAGAGCTGTGATTGGCCAGATGGTACCAGCCAATCACAGCTCTCTGTGGGATAAATGAATATGTGTATATATACGTCAGTAAAGGAGACCATAGAAGTGCAGCCGGCCGCATCTATACATTATACAGGAGGATCACAGCAGGTGTCAAGAGTGACACCCGCTGTGATCTTTCCTTAACTGTAGGTACTACTACTCCTAACATGGAGCACACTCTGCTTCATGCTGGGAGTTGTAGTACTTGCATTAATAGACAGATCGCAACAGGTGTCAGAAGTTACACTTGTTGCGATCTGTCTATAAATGTAGGTACTACAGCTCCCATCATGGAGCAGAGTGTTGGGAGTAGTAGTACCTGCAGGTAAAAACCGATCATAGCGGGTATCACTCCTGACATCCGCTGCGATCATCTATAGCAGTCTCTGCACTATACTCCGGCCGGTCACTTAATCAGTCATATTTCAAGCTGAGAGTGGTGATTGGCTACAACCATCCGGCCAATCCCCACTCTGGGCGGAAAATATGAATGAGTGATGTTCTATTCACATCACTGGCCAGAGTATAGAGCAGAGATGTGAGCGCCGTATAGAGTCGCTCCACATCTCCGCTATATTATGGACAATCGCATCAGGTGTCACGATTGACACCTGGGGCGATATGTCTATTAGTACAGGTACTACAACTCCCATCATGGAACAGTCTGTTCCATGCTGGGAGTAGTAGTACTACCTAAAAAATGTAAAAAAAAATAGAGAAAAAAAAGTGAAACACACACACTTTATTAAAAATTAATGAAAATGCTGTTCTCAAAATATAAATTTTGTTAAATAAAAAAAATTTCCATCACTACTGCATCCTTTTTTTTTTTTTTTTCTTTGGCACTCAAAAAAAAAAAAAAAAAACGCCAAAGGGGCCAAAAATGCAATTTCCACACAAATGAAAAAACGCCAGAAAAAAATGCCCTTCCTTACGCAGGAAATTGCACTGCCGTTTTTTAAGGCGTTTTTTTCCAAACCAAAAAACGCAGGACAAAAAACCAAGAAGAAACTTAGCCTTATAGTTTGAACATCATGCTATGTTTATCAAACTGGATCGTGAAATACAGGAGAACCTAGATAAACTGGAAGCCTCCATTATGGACATTAAGCAGGCCAAGTATATCTGTGACATACAGGACTAATAGACCAATGATCTCAAAACAGAGCCTCAAACAGACTATAGATTTGGAACTTCTCTGTATAGATCTGGAACTTCTCTTAAAGGGGTACTCCGCTCCTAGACATCTTATCCCCTATCCAAACGATAGGGGATAAGATGTCTGATCACAGAGGTCACGCCGCTGAGGAACCTGTGATCTCTGTGCTGCACCCGGGATTTGTTTAGAGCGTTGGGTGCAGCCCCGGAGCCTCGTGACGTTGTGGCCACGCCCCCACCCATAGGCTTGCATTGAGGGGCGGAGTGTGACGTCACACGGGGCGGAGGCTTGACGTCACATCGCTCCGGGGACTGATTTTAACTGGGGTGCTGCGTGCAAGATCACGGGGGTCCCCAGCGGCGGGATCCCCTGCAATCAGGCATCTTATCTACTATCCTTTGGATAGGGGATAAGATGTCTAAGCGCCGGAGTACCCCTTTAAGGACCCGGGGTTTTTCCGTTTTTGCATTTTCGTTTTTTCCTCCTCACCTTTACAAAATCATAACTCTTTCAATTTTGCTCCTACAAATCCATATAATGGCTTATTTTTTGCGCCACCAATTCTATTTTGTAAGGACGCTCATTTTTTATAGGAATTATTGATTACTTTTTATTCATTTTTTCATGATATAAAAAGGGTACAGAGCCCTGCTTGTCCGCTTTTTACAGAGCCCTGCTTGTCCTCAGTGTACAGAGCCCTGCTTGTCCGCAGTGTACAGAGCCCTGCTTGTCCGCAGTGTACAGAGCCCTGCTTGTCCTCAGTGTACAGAGAGCCCTGCTTGTCCTCAGTGTACAGAGAGCCCTGCTTGTCCTCAGTGTACAGAGAGCCCTGCTTGTCCTCAGTGTACAGAGAGCCCTGCTTGTCCTCAGTGTACAGAGAGCCCTGCTTGTCCTCAGTGTACAGAGAGCCCTGCTTGTCTTCAGTGTACAGAGCCCTGCTTGTCCTCAGTGTACAGAGCCCTGTTTGTCCTCAGAGTACAGAGCCCTGCTTGTCCTTAGTGTACAGAGCCCTGCTTGTCTTCAGTGTACAGAGCCCTGCTTGTCCTCAGTGTACAGAGCCCTGCTTGTCTTCAGTGTACAGAGCCCTGCTTGTCTTCAGTGTACAGAGCTCTGCTTGTCCTCAGTGTACAGAGCCCTGCTTGTCCTCAATGTACAGAGCCCTGCTTGTCCTCAGTGTACAGAGCCCTGCTTGTCCTCAGTGTACAGAGCCTTGCTTGTCCTCAGTGCACAGAGCCCTGCTTGTCCTCAGTGTACAGAGCCCTGCTTGTCCTCAGTGCACAGAGCCCTGCTTGTCCTCAGTGTACAGAGCCCTGCTTGTCCTCAATGTACAGAGCCCTGCTTGTCCTCAGTGTACAGAGCCCTGCTTGTCCTCAGTGTACAGAGCCTTGCTTGTCCTCAGTGCACAGAGCCCTGCTTGTCCTCAGTGCACAGAGCCCTGCTTGTCCTCAGTGTACAGAGCCCTGCTTGTCTCCAGTGTACAGAGCCCTGCTTGCCTTCAGTGTACAGAGCCCTGCTTGTCCTCAGTGTACAGAGCCCTGCTTGTCCTCAGTGTACAGAGCCCTGCTTTTCTGCAGTGTACAGAGCCCTGCTTGTCCTCAGTGTACAGAGCCCTGCTTGTCCTCAGTGTACAGAGCCCTGCTTGTCCTCAGAGTACAGAGCCCTGCTTGTCTGCAGAGTACAGAGCCCTGTTTGTCCGCAGTGTACAGAGCCCTGCTTGTCCTGCCCACACTTCCTGTATTTTGTCTCTGCAGAGAGACATATAGGTAATAGCTGCAGAGATAGGACAGCATTTTTTAACTCAAAATAACACATTTTTAAAACCAGTGTGTATAACAAATATACATAAATTATTATGTACATTATAAAAAAAACATTTTTGCAAACCACAGGTACACTTTAAAGACTCTTGTTCTTCTACCTGTCAGCCTACATTCTGCACAGGCATCAGTCTTCACTGTTATCCAGTTGTTCTTCAAGGATCAGGCCCATAATGCACTGTCATAGGTCATATTGTGCCCTAAAATATCAGTAGAATGTAATGCTTGTACCTAAAAAAATATCACTGTATTTATAGTGTCCCCAAAAAAATGTATTTTTAATGGTTGATACCAGTAGTTCAGGTTACAGTTTTGCTGAAATCTATTGCTTCCAGTGTTACCGATCATGTCATTAGAATTCTGGTTAGTTAATAGTATCCATGTCTAAATGATGTCACATGATTGCATCAGCCAATCCTAATATAGTGATGGATAGTAATAGCATAATCCTACAAATGCAATAATATGGTGCTGTGCCGCATCTGCAATCCCAATAATCTATGGGTAAGCCATGGTTTCATTTTCCTGCAGTGCCAACACCAGGGACATTGACGGGTCAAAAAAAAGACAGTGTGGAATATTTATCAAAACTTGTGCAGCGGAACAGAGGAGCATTTACCATAGCAACCAATTTGATTGCTCCTCTTTTTTTTTTTTTTTTTTTAAAGGCCTCAGAAAAATTAAAGCTGGAAAATGACTGGTTGCTATGGGCAACTGCTTCACTTGCCTATCGAGCTGTCTTAAAACTGCAACTAAGGACATGCTTGTTAGGATTCGGCTAGCTGGATGTGGATCCTCTGTGTCAGCGAGGGATTGGCGTGGACCGTGTCGGTGGACCGGTTCTAGGGTTGCTACTGCTTTTCACCAGAGCCCGCCGTGAAGCGGGATGGTCTTGCTGCGGCGGTAGCAACCAGATCGTATCCACCGGCAACGGCTCAACCTCGCTGACTGCTGAAAAGGCGTGGGACAGAAGGACTAGGCAGAGGCAAGGTCAGACGTAGCAGAAGATCGGGGCAGGCGGCAAGGTTTGTAGTCAATGAGGATAGCAGGAGATCTGGAACACAGGCTTTGGACAACACTAAACGCTTTCACTGGCACAAGGCAACAAGATCCGGCAAGGAAGTGCAGGGGAAGTGAGGTAATATGGACAGGGAGCAGGTGGAAGCTAATTAGGCTGATTGGGCCAGGCACCAATCACTGGTGCACTGGCCCTTTAAATCTCAGAGAGCTGGCACGCGCGCGCCCTAAGGAGCGGAGCCGCGCGCGCCAAGACGTGACAGTCGGGGACCGGAACAGGTGAGTGACTTGGGATGCGATTCACGAGCGGGCGCGCCTCGCTATGCGAATCGCATCCCCGCCGGCAATGTCAGTGCAGCGCTCCCGGTCAGCGGGTCTGACCGGGGCGCTGCAGAGAAAGGAACGCCGCGAGCGCTCTGGGGAGGAGCAGGGACCTGGAGCGCTCGGCGTAACAATGCTGGGTATGGTAGTTTCACATTTGATGGAGATTTGTTGTAATTTCTCAGAACTGTATACCTATGACAGTTTTTCCGAATCAGGGTGCTTCCAGCTGTCGCAAAAATAAAACTCCCAGCATTCCCGGACAGATTATGGCTGTCTGGGCATGTTGGAAGTTGTAGTTTTGAAACAGCTGGAGGCACCCTGGTTGGGAAACACTGATGTTTGAGAAACTGTAGTGATTAGAAGGTCAGGGGTTTTTTGATCTTCCCTTAAAGTGGTACTCCAATGGGGGGAATTTTATTTTATTTATTTTTTTAAATCAACTGGTGCCAGAAAGTTAAACAGATTTGTAAATTATTTCTACTTAAAAATCATAACCCATTCAATGCTTATCAGCTGCCTTATGCTCCAGAGGAAGTTGTGTAGTTCTTTGACCACAGTGCTCTCTGCTGCCACCTCTGTTTTTACTTTGGACAGTTCCTAACATGGACAAAAGGAAAAATGGTCAGAAAAGAGCACTGTGGTCAGACTGGAAAGAACTATGCAACTTCCACTGAAGCATACAGCAGTTAAGTACTGGAAAGGTTAAGATTTGTAAATAGAAATTTTCTGGCATCAGTTGATTTGAAAACATGTATTTTCCACCGGAGTACCCCATAAATAATTTTGCCTAGAAGTTTCTTACAAGATACAACAGACGCCATTCAAGTAGATCTTAGCCAGCAGTTGAGTTCAGCACTTGGACAGCTCCTGTCCAGCACTATGTCTATGGAGGCTGAATGAGCTTTGTGAATGGCGGGCTCTACTGCAGAGGTCTTCAGCTTGTGTCCATCCAGCTGTTGCGAAACTGCAACTCCCATCATGCTGTAAAAGCATGATGAGTTGTAGTTTTGGTTAGTTGTAGTTAGGCAGCCAAATATTGGGACCTATCTACTGGAATGTGTGGCTTCAAACATCTAGAGAACCTCCTGTCTCCGGCCTCTGGTTTTCTACATAGACATGTGTGGTAAGATCGTTTTGGAATTCACCCCCAAAAATTCTGTTATTATGAATGTGGTGTGAAAAATCCAGTGCATTGCTGCTTACTGAAGGGGCCACTGGTCTACTGGAAGGTGTAGCTCCAAATATCTAGAGAACCTTATGTCACCAATAGCCTTAGTATCTTGAGACACACATTTGTTTGGAATCTGTAGCTCCAAACATCTAGAGCAGTGTTTCCCAGCCAGGGTGCCTCCAGCTGTTGCAAAATTACAACTCCTTTTGCAACAGCTGGACGCACCCTGGTTGGGAAACACTGCTCTAGAGAACCTCATGTCACCTGCCTCTGGTTTTCTACATAGACATGTGTAGTAAGATCATTTTGGAATTTATGAATGTGGTATAAAAAATCCAGTGCATTGCTGGCTCCAAACATCTAGAGATCCTCCTGTCATCAATAACCCTGTGGCCTTAGTATCTTGAGACAAAGATTTTTGTGGAATGTGTAGCTCGAAACATCCAGAGAACCTCATGCCACCAGCCTCTGGTTTTCTATATAGACATGTGTTTTAAGATAATTTTGGAATTCCCCCCCCCCAAAAAAAAAAAAAAAAAAAAAAATCCAGCTACTGTATTATGAATGTGCTATGAAAAAAGTCAAGTGGATTGCTGGTTACTGTAAGGGCCACTGGTCTACTGGAATGTGTACCTCCAAACATCTAGAGAACTTCCTATCACCAGCCTCTGGTTTTCTGCATAGACAGGTGTAGTAAGATCATTTTGGAATTTTCAAAAAAATAAAATAAAATAAATCCAGTTATTGTGAATGTGGTATGAAAAAAATCCCAGCAGATTGCTGGTTACTGAAGGGGCCACTAGTCTACTGGAATGTGTACCTCCAAACAGTTAGAGAACCTCCTGCCACCAGCCTCTGGTTTTCTACATAGACACACATAGTAAGATAATTTTGGAATTTGCAAAAAAAATAAAAATAAAAAAAAAATCTAGTTATTATGAATGTGGAATGAAAAAAATCCAGTGGATTGCTGGTTACTGAAGGGGCCACTGGTCTACTGGAATGTGTACCTCCAAACATCTAGAGAACATCTTGCCCCCAGCCTCTGGTTTTCTACATAGACATGTGTAGTAAGATCATTTTGGAATTTGCAAAACAAAAAACAAAACAATCCAGTTTTATTATGAATGTGGTATGAAAAAATCCAGCGGATTGCTGGTTACTGAAGGGGCCATTGGTCTGCTGGAATGTGTACCTCTAAATATCTAGAGAACCTCCTGCTACCAGCCTCTGGTTTTCTACATAGACATGTGTTTTGAGATCATTTTGAAATTTGCAAAAAAAATTAAAAATAAATCAGTTATTATGAATGTGGTATGAAAAAAAAAATCCAGTGAATTGCTGGTTACTGAAGTGCCCAAAGAAGATAGTGGTAGTAGGAAGTGCTGTAGAAGCAAGGCAGCTCCTAGTGCTCAGCTGAGTCCCACACCCCTCCTCCTCCTCTTCACATCAGTCTTTGTCAGCTCTCAGCAACACATCCTGCGAACTAGCTCCTACCACACAGAACACAGGGAGCCAGAGAATGGCAGTGCTGGGGGCTCTTACTTGCATCCACACTCATCTGCAAACCTCTTTTACCTTCACTGTAAAACTTGGAGCTAATAGGAGGAACCTCTCAGAAGTCTAAGGGGACTTGCATTGCAGTTGGCTACTAAGATTGCATCTGCCTCTTTACTCCAGTGTTTGGTTGTTTGCTGTAGAAAATACACTTTAAAGGATTTTCGGTAAATCTGCTAGGATGGGAGGGGGGAGATGAGCAGAGAAGGCAGCAGACACTTTCTTCTTCATCTTAGCAGCATGAGAGGAGGAGCTGGTCCCTTCTGCAAAGTGGGAAAGGTGAACTGGTTTGTCTAAGGGAAGGCTTGCACATCAGGAGCTGTGTTGGGTCCATCTCTACAGGAGAGGGAGAAGACCATCTGGATGTGATCTGAGAAGAGATGAGTTCCTTAGGAGCTCAGGGTGATAGGTGTAAAGAGAGCAGCTGAGTGCTTCCAGTTCAATGGGCTGTGAGCTCAAGGGAGTCAAGTGCAAGAGTTGAGTGTCAGTTCTAAGGAACATGGGGAGTTCAGATGAGTGAAGTCTTGCATGAAGGCTGCTGTGGGCTTTGGAAAAGTACTTGTTCTGGGTGGGATTTTTTTGTGTAGTTATCTAGGAGAACTTCAGCTGGGTGTGATCTCAAAGGAAACCACTTGGGTTGTGAGCACTCATCTCAGGAGACACAAGAACAGCCAGGCTGTAAGCCAAAGGCAATTTGCCCTCTCTGCCAACCTGGGTGGAGAGGGGTAGGGAGAGGTCAAACAGAGCATCAAGCTCCTGGGTTTACAAGGATGGTGGTAGGAAATGCCTGGAGACAGGGAGCAGGACATCTGCATGAAGGCACTCACCCTGGTGGCGGACCTGTGCAGTAGTGGCATTGTGGAGAACGAGAACTGCCTGGACTTCATCTACTACCGGATAGACAGAGCCAGACCTCGTCTGAATGACTCAGGTAAACTTCAAGCTTGATCTATTAAGTCAGTGTTTCCCAACCAGGGTGCCTCCAGCTGTTGCAAAGCTACGACTCCCAGCATGCCCGGACAGCCTTTGGCTGTCCGGGCATGTTGGGAGTTGTAGTTTTGCAACAGCTGGAGGCATTCTGGTTGAGTAACGCTGTATGAAGTCAAGTCCACGTCCATTGCACTAGAAGTATCTTTGTAACCCAGACTGAGAAGTTGATGAACTACAAGTTCCAGTATGATTTTCACTGGAATATTTGAGAGGCGTTTTCATTGATAATGCTCTTTATATGAACATTCTGAAGTATATGTCTCCAGGTCATGGTTCTCAGGATAGTACATTACCTTGTGTGTATGTGTGTGTGTGTTGTTTGTGTGTGTGTGTGTGTGTGTGTGTGTGTTGTTTGTGTTTGTTGTTTGTGTGTGTTTGTTTTGTTTGTGTGTGTGTGTATGTGTTGTTTGTTGTTTGTGTGTGTGTGTGTGTGTTGTTTGTTGTTTATGTGTGTGTTGTTTGTTTGTACATTCAGTGTACATTGTAGCTTCCAGGATCTCACATCATGTTATGTGCATTAACTAATTGTTTTGTGTTTTGGAGTAATCCAGGCATATTGGGAATGAGAAAAAAAAAATCCTTTGTGTAAATCTCATGGACTGATCTGTGCAGAGTATGAAGTCCAAATAAGCATAGAAAGCAATATCATCATTATTGTAATGTAGGGACACAATTTACTTACATTCAAATAGTTACCATAGGATGAATAGCAATCTTTCAGCTAGTGGCTTATCAGATGGAGTAGGATATATTGCTGTAAACTGAAGGTTTCCAACCTGTGGCTCCCCAGCTGTTGCAAAACTACAACTCCCAGCATTACACCACAGCTAAAGGCTGGGATGTCAAGGTATGCTGAGAGTTATAGTTTTGAAACAGCTGGGTTTATGTCATACTGGGAGTTGCAGTTTTTTTTTTTTACAGTTGGGGCCATGCTGGTGCTGGGAGTTGTAGTTTTTCAACTGCTGGGGTCATGCTGGGAGTATTTTGTGACAACTGGTGTGTCACATCATACTGAGAGTTGTAATTTTGCAGTAGCTTGAGGCAAGCTCTTCTAGTTTTGCATCAGCTGGGGTGTCAAGGCATGCTGGGAGTTATAGTTTTGCAACAATTGGGATCTCAAGGTAGGGTGGACTTTTTCACTGGGAGTTGTAGTTTTTTAACACCTGGATCATACTGGGAGTTGTAGTTTTGCAGCAGCTGGTGTGTCAATGTATACTTATAGTTTTGCAACAACTGAGGTATAAGCGTATGCTGGAAGGTATATTTTTGCAACAGCTGGGGGCATGCTGGGAGTTGCAGTTTGATAATAGCTATGGGCAATCCGGAGTTAAAATTCTACAAAGGAATGGACCACTTTGTCAATGAAGCTGCTCTGCCCACATTAAACGTGGCACAGTCATTGCTGGTTTGGAACAGTTGCTGCAAGTTTGTAGGCACAGTGTCAAGGAATGTTCATAGAGAGCACTCCAGAAGCATGTATAATGACTATTTAATCCATATACAATTGCCTTCTGTATCCGTGCTATAACACTAGTAGTTTTGTAGTAAAGAGGTTTAAATATTATAATTTATTATATATTTTTGTTAGAATAAGATGATCACTTGTTTGTAGCATCTTGGACCCACAACAATCGTCTGTGATCTGTAGGGAAACTGGAACAAATGTGGAATTTCTCTATAGCGCTACCACAGGGGACATGGTGCATCACGTAGCTCCTATTTGTATTAATGAGCTGCATGGAAGTGATAAATCCAGGACAACAAGAACTGCTTTTCATATTGGATCTTCACTGCGTCAAATTGATGGAGGCCCCAATAAAGGGAACCCTCTGTTTTTACACACAATGCCCTTAAAGGGTCTTGAAAAGTGTTTTAAGACCAGAGAACACCTTTAAATATATTAACCATATACACTGCCAGATGGCTTGTAATTAGGGAAGAAAAAAAAAGTTGAAATATTTGGGCTTTTGCGCTTATCTGGTGTAATGGTCAGTCATACACATCATAAAGCTATGTTCACATGTAGCAGAAATGCTGCAGGTTTTCAGAATGCTGCAGAATTTAATAAATGCAAGACTTTTCTGTGCAGAAGTTGGCCAGCAATGTAGGAAAAATCCATGACAAAACACAAAGTTTAAAAAGATAAAGCAATATAATTGCCTTCTCTGGTCCCCACCAGTTTCTGTACACAATGACGTGTTGTTACATATGGTCACTGCAGCCAGTGCATTTGGTGTGGATTTTCGATGATGATTTCCCTGTGGATTCTTACAAAATAGTTGCAGAAATTTTCATTATCAAGTTCATTATTTTAAAAAGTACCATAAGGGTATATTCAAATTAAGAATTCACTGTGTTGCAATCTGGTCAATTGTTGAAAGCGATTCTATGTGGATTCTGCACAGAAACCACCATGGATTACCACACACGGATTAGGGGTTAATCCACAACTGACCCACAGGATATCAGATTGCAAATCTGTGGCAGAAATCTAAAAGTCAGCCTCGCATTTCTGCCACTTATTATTTTGCACATCTACAGCACATTATTCCACAATAAAAAATATTTTTTTTTTACCATGACCTACATATCCATTTATTGTAGGCAGATATCACTGCTCATTTTCAGCAGAGAGGTGGCCCTACCTGTTTTTTCCCCCTAATACTCGACTTTGGCTCCCTGGTTTCCTCGAAAGTATACTCGGGAGTGGGCAGTGCTGTCCCGATCATTGCATGCAGGCGAAACCATGCCCACAAGCAATGTCCAATAGTTGCATGATGTGTCTGCAGCCTCAGTAAAATCATGCATCTAATGGACATGGTGTATAGGACAAGAACCGCCCGCCTCCTGTTTTAGAACAGTATCCATCTAGGGAGCGGAAGTTAAGTGCTAGAGAACAGAAGAGGATGGACCTTTTCTGCTCTACGAACAACCCTTTCAATTATTACTGGACCCCGGGCAGCCACTTTTATTTTTGGACCCCGACCCCCCCCCCCCCCCCCCCCCCAAAAGGATAGAATCACATAGTGCATCCTACCACAAAAAAAGTGCAGACTGTCTGTCACTTTCTTTTGAGTCAAGTAACAAGCTGTCTTCATCACCTGTGCTGATCTGGGCTATTGTGAAAACCTGTCTTTCAGCTCATAAAAATTAAGTACCGATAACAGGATTTGCCAATGTCCACAGCAGCTATAGTCTGCTAGAGATTTGACTCTTCACTGAATTGTCCAATATCTCGCCTAGCTTTTCCTGGATAAGATATGCACCTCCTGAAACCTGGTTGCTGCATATGACAGGTACCATGGAAAAATATAGCAATCCCAACCACCATTTCTGTCACTGTCCTAAAGCATTTACATACAGAACTGTGCAGTTAATCACCTGTTGTAGAAATGAGCCTGGGGTGTGAATGGTGGCTGGGGATCCCACATTCTGCTGTCTGGACTCTCTGGTAGTGACTGGGCAGGCACTGGGCTAATGGGGGCTGTATGGGAAACTGCCCCTTTTGCCCTCTGTTAATGTTGATCTTGTATGGAAACCACTGAAACATAAAACTACTAGGAGGTTTCCATTTCTACTGAGGCATTAGAGTGGTATAATACACACAAGACGCCATCTTGGGGGGGGGGGTTGAATTATTCTCACTGGCTTGAAATTTACAGTATGTCATTTCTCATTCGCTTCAACTAAAAACATCTGATATGGGAAGTTACCTTTAAACCAAAAATGCGGTGGATTATTAGGCTTTATTCACAAATAGGAGAAATTTTTCAAAACCTGTGGAGAGGAGAAGTTTACCAGTTGCCCATAGCAACCAATCAGATCAATTCTTTCATTTTAAAAAGGGCCTCTAAAAATGAAAGAAGCAATCTGATTGGTTGCTATGGGTAACTGGTCAACTTTTCCTCTGCACAGGTTTTGATAAATCTCCTCCATAATATTTCAGTCAGTATTTTAAGCCAAAACCAGGAATAGAACCAACACAGAGAAACTTTAAGGGCAAGAGTTGCACTTTCTGTGTTGTGGACTGACTCCTTGTTATGGTGGCTGCTGTGTGTGGATAGAGGAAAGTGACATCTGCTATGGTATGGGGCCGGAGCCTAAAGTGCGGGCGGCATAACAACAACGAGCCTCAGCCTCAGGGAATAGTCAGAATCCCTCATCTCAGGAGTAGCCTGTGGATCGTGGCTGCTGTATATGTCACAATAAAAGTATGGAATGAGGGGGAAGGCCTCTTGAACATTGTATGGCCTATATGTCTGCCGATGCCAGTTTGTAGGTCTCCCCAACACCCTTAGACCCACATCATAGGCATCTCTGCCAGGCAGATCCTTGCTCTGTACTTTCATGGGGCAAAGACCGTAAAACAACTTCTACAAATAGGTGAGTCTTCCTTATGGAGGAAATCCTGGTGAAGCTGATTTTCACTAGCCATGTATTAAAGTTTTTTTTTAGGAGTTGAGTATTGACTTTCAGGAAGCCATCTCAATATGTGGCACAAACGAACAAGCTCTTAGCCTTCTGGAGGAGAGCAACTCTTCAAACTTTACCCATGAAGCATTTCCTGTCCTGTAAGACGTCTTATGCCAGCTTGGTGCCTCCACAAAGAGACTCATTACCCCAAAAGACCTTTGTTGCTATATAGCAGCCCCTTATATGCTTAGATTTTGTGGCTAAAAATATATTTATTACAAATGGGGTTACCTCTAAAATCTACTAATAAAGAACATAAGAACACTGAACATGCAATTTAAAGCACTGTTATAAATAAACATGGAACAGCTCAAATCTTATGGATTATTGATCCTGCTGATATATGTTATGCACACACTCCAGTGGCAAGGATGCATTCAATTTTGGGATCAATGATATCAATAGTGTCCTTGTTCAATGCCATTTGATCTGCATTTAGCACAAGCAGCAATGGTCCTGAAGCTGAAAGCTATTGCATATGTATTAGGCATGTCCTTATAGGCACAGGGGGCATGGGGTGTATCAGGTGTGCCTGTGCAAACTAATCAGCGCGGGCGTAACACAGAAAGTGCTGTTTTATGATACACTGAGCAAACAGAATGATCACAGGATAATCAATGTGACAGTCTTCAGCCTCAGAGCCAACATGCACACAAAGAATGTTATAGTACAATAATACATGTATAATACACATATGTATAATACACATAATATCTGAATCATTCCTGAGTCCTGACTTCTCTTTCACACCTGGCCTGCCCAGTCCAGCTTGGTTAGTGCCTGGTTCCACTTTAAAACATGGCAGCGGCTTCCTAACCAATAAGGAAGCTGGGTAGGTGGTCATCTTGTGAGCAGCAGAGAAAGATGGAGAGCATGCAGCTTCCCTTCCCGTAAAAAAAAAGTACGATAAAGCTTTTTGTGGGTATGCTGCACCCATATTCTCTAGGTAACACCAGGATTTATTTAACTGAACCTTTTAGCACTGGGATTTACAATCCTTAAAAGGGGTACTCTGACATCAGTTAATAAAATATAAAAATGCTGCAGAAACATATCGCATTGTTTACCTGTCTGCCCCAGGTCTAAAGCCACCAAAAAAACATTTGTTTTGGAGGTCTTAGTCCTGAATTTCCTGGTTGAGCAGTTTCTCAGTAGTACAATTCCCAGAATTCAACTTTCCCTCAGCTCTTTATCACAGTCCTCCCACTCTGCTAGCTCCCTTCCCAAAACACTCCTGCCAATTCTCTGTCCAAACCTATTGAAGAATATATCAGTACACAATCAGGAAGGTTGCAGCACCTGCTGCACACATTCCCAGTCTGCTCCTCTGCCTGTGTCATTGTTCAGCCTAAGGCAGCATGCTGTAAACATGCCTCATTCTCCCTAAATGTCATAATGAAGACTTGAATGTGTTTATGATTGCATGGTGATGCAGGTTGTGATGCAAATGGTGATGCAGGTTGTGGGGGCTGATCAAAAGTAGTGGCATTAACCAGGGGGTAGGGCTAGAGCTCCCAGACAAGATCTAGACAAACCTCCTTAGACAGCAGAGAATGATACATGTCTTGGGAGAAAGGGAGGAGCTGACAATGAAAGGACTACACAACCTCCTGTAAATCACACAAAACCATTCTAAAACCAGTGCAATTTGTGATAGCACTATACTAGTAAGTTACATATTTTGGGGGTGATCTTATGCAAATACAATTTTCTGATAGCAAAATAAACCCTTTAAGTTCAGTTCAGTTGCACCACTAACATGGAACATTAGGGGGCTTGTCAGATGTAAAATACTGGTGCAATATCCCCTAAAAAAGCCTAAGTGCATTCATTTCCAGTAAGATTATTGACAGCGAATCTGTTTTACTCTACCCAAGAGAACAGTCTTATACAACTACATCTCTGTTTCAATACTCAATACTTATTTGAATCTCAATTTTAGGAATATAAGATATCATATCTAGGGGCACGGTCTGGTTAGTAAATATCCTATTCTGAGTTTATAGAGGGGTCCCCATTCAGGACCCTCATCTATAAAGCAGAGTGGAGATTGGATACAAGGAGCATCTCTGGCTTTGGCTACTGTCCTGCATTATAAAGACAACCCATTGATAGGAATGGACTAAATGGTCCCAGAGCACACTATAAATAATTGTACTTCAAGTCGAATCTTAAATTCCCCACAGTGCAACAATAAAACCTGCAATAACCAAAAAGGGGTAATTCAGTTGTCAGTTTATCATTACGTGATGTGTAACTGAAGTACAAATCAACATGATTGATTGATAGATAGATAGATACAAAGGTAGGTTGGTAGGTAGATAGATTGATATCAAAAACTTAATTTTTCCTACAATGGTACTGTCACGATGCCGGCTGGCAGGTAGTGGATCCTCTGTGCCAGAGAGGGATTGGCGTGGACCGTGCTAGAGGATCGGTTCTAAGTCACTACTGGTTTTCACCAGAGCCCGCCGCAAGGCGGGATGGTCTTGCTGCGGCGGTAGTGACCAGGTCGTATCCCCTAGCAACGGCTCAACCTCTCTGGCTGCTGAAGATAGGCGCGGTACAAGGGAGTAGACAGAAGCAAGGTCGGACGTAGCAGAAGGTCGGGGCAGGCAGCAAGGATCGTAGTCAGGGGCAACGGCAGAAGGTCTGGAATCACAGGCAAGGAACACACAAGGAACGCTTTCACTGGCACTAGGGCAACAAGATCCGGCGAGGGAGTGAAGGGGAAGTGAGGTGATATAGGGAAGTGCACAGGTGTAAACACTAATTGGAACCACTGCACCAATCAGCGGTGCAGTGGCCCTTTAAATCGCAAAGACCCGGCGCGCGCGCGCCCTAGGGAGCGGGGCCGCGCGCGCCGGGACAGAACTGACGGGGAGCGAGTAAGGTACGGGAGCCGGGGTGCGCATCGCGAGCGGGCGCTACCCGCATCGCGAATCGCATCCCGGCCGGAGGTGGTAACGCAGCGCCCCGGGTCCGTGGAACCGACCGGGGCGCTGCAGTGAGGGAAGTGTAGCGAGCGCTCCGGGGAGGAGCGGGGACCCGGAGCGCTCGGCGTAACAGTACCCCCCCCCTTGGGTCTCCCCCTCTTCTTGGGGCCTGAGAACCTGAGGATCAGACTTTTGTCCAGGATATTGTCCTCAGGTTCCCAGGACCTCTCTTCTGGACCACAACCCTCCCAATCCACTAAAAAAAAAGTTCTTCCCCTGACCTTTTTAGAGGCCAAAATCTCTTTGACAGAGAAGATGTCCGAGGAGCCGGAAACAGGAGTGGGAGGAACAGATTTAGGAGAAAAACGGTTGAGGATGAGAGGTTTAAGAAGAGAGACGTGAAAGGCATTAGGGATACGAAGAGAAGGAGGAAGAAGAAGTTTGTAAGAGACAGGATTAATTTGACACAAAACTTTAAAAGGACCAAGATAGCGTGGTCCCAACTTATAGCTCGGGACACGGAAACGGACATATTTAGCGGAGAGCCATACCTTGTCTCCAGGGGAAAAAATGGGAGGAGCTCTTCTTTTCTTATCTGCGAATCTCTTCATGCGAGAAGAAGCCTGTAAGAGAGAATTTTGGGTCTCTTTCCATATGGTGGAAAGATCACGAGAAATTTCATCCACAGCGGGCAGACCAGAGGGCAAGGGGGTAGGGAGGGGGGGAAGAGGGTGACGGCCGTACACCACGAAAAACGGAGATTTGGAGGAAGATTCAGAGATTCTGAAATTATACGAGAATTCGGCCCAAGGTAGAAGATCTGCCCAGTCATCCTGGCGGGAGGAAACAAAATGTCGTAAATAGTCACCCAAGATCTGGTTAATTCTCTCTACTTGTCCATTGGATTGAGGATGGTATGCAGAAGAAAAATTTAATTTAATCTTGAGTTGTTTACAGAGAGCCCTCCAGAATTTAGACACAAATTGGACGCCTCTATCCGAGACGATCTGTGTAGGCAACCCGTGAAGACGAAAAATGTGTACAAAAAATTGTTTAGCCAACTGAGGCGCTGAAGGAAGACCAGGAAGAGGGATGAAATGTGCCATTTTGGAGAATCGATCAACGACCACCCAAATAACAGTGTTGCCATGGGATGGGGGTAAGTCAGTAATAAAATCCATACCAATCAGAGACCAAGGTTGTTCGGGGACAGGTAGAGGATGAAGAAAACCAGCGGGCTTCTGGCGAGGAGTCTTATCCCGGGCACAGATAGTGCAGGCTCGCACAAAGTCCACCACATCAGTCTCTAGAGTCGGCCACCAATAGAAGCGAGAGATGAGTTGCACAGATTTCTTGATGCCCGCATGACCTGCGAGATGGGAGGAGTGACCCCATTTGAGGATCCCAAGGCGTTGGCGTGGAGAAACAAAGGTCTTTCCTGGAGGAGTTTGCCTGATGGAGGCTGGAGAAGTGGAAATCAGGCAGTCAGGAGGAATGATGTGTTGAGGAGAGAGTTCAATTTCAGAGGCATCTGAGGAACGAGAGAGAGCATCGGCCCTAATGTTTTTATCAGCAGGCCGAAAGTGAATTTCAAAATTAAATCGGGCAAAGAACAGAGACCACCTGGCCTGACGAGGATTCAGCCGTTGGGCAGACTGGAGGTAGGAGAGGTTCTTGTGATCGGTGTAAATAATAACTGGAAATCTTGATCCCTCCAGCAGATGCCTCCATTCCTCAAGTGCTAATTTAATGGCTAGAAGCTCTCGATCCCCGATGGAGTAGTTCCTCTCCGCCGGAGAGAAGGTCCTGGAAAAAAAACCACAAGTAACAGCATGCCCGGAAGAGTTTTTTTGTAGAAGGACAGCTCCAGCTCCCACTGAGGAGGCATCAACCTCCAATAGGAAGGGTTTAGATGGGTCAGGTCTGGAGAGCACGGGAGCCGAAGAAAAGGCAGACTTGAGTCGTTTAAAGGCGTCTTCCGCTTGAGGAGGCCAAGACTTGGGATCGGCATTTTTTTTTGTTAAAGCCACAATAGGAGCCACAATGGTAGAAAAATGTGGAATAAATTGCCTGTAATAATTGGCGAACCCCAAAAAACGTTGGATGGCACGGAGTCCGGAGGGGCGTGGCCAATCTAAGACGGCAGAGAGTTTATCTGGGTCCATTTGTAGTCCCTGGCCAGAGACCAAGTATCCTAGAAAAGGAAGAGATTGGCATTCAAACAGACATTTCTCTATTTTGGCATAGAGTTGATTATCACGAAGTCTCTGAAGAACCATACGGACATGCTGGCGGTGTTCTTCAAGATTGGCAGAAAAAATCAGGATATCGTCCAGATATACAACAACACAGGAGTATAGTAGATCACGAAAAATTTCATTAACAAAGTCTTGGAAGACGGCAGGGGCGTTGCATAGACCAAAGGGCATGACCAGATACTCAAAGTGTCCATCTCTGGTGTTAAATGCCGTTTTCCATTCATCCCCCTCTCTGATGCGGATGAGATTATAAGCACCTCTTAAGTCCAGTTTGGTAAAAATATGGGCACCTTGGAGACGATCAAAGAGTTCAGAGATGAGGGGTAGGGGGTAGCGGTTCTTAACCGTGATTTTATTAAGACCGCGGTAGTCAATGCAAGGACGTAGAGAGCCATCTTTTTTGGACACAAAGAAAAATCCGGCTCCGGCAGGAGAGGAGGATTTACGGATAAAGCCCTTTTTTAAATTTTCTTGGACGTATTCAGACATGGCAAGAGTCTCTGGGACGGACAGAGGATAGATTCTGCCCCGGGGTGGAGTAGTGCCCGGGAGGAGGTCAATGGGACAATCATAAGGCCTGTGAGGAGGTAGAGTCTCAGCTTGTTTTTTGCAAAAAACGTCCGCAAAGTCCATATAGGCCATAGGGAGACCGGTTACATGAGGAAGCACAGGGACACGGCAAGGTTTACTGGGAACCGGTTTTAAGCAGTCCTTGGAACAAGAGGGCCCCCAACTCTTGATCTCCCCAGTGGACCAATCCAGGATTGGGGAATGGAGTTGAAGCCAGGGAAGTCCAAGAAGGATTTCAGAAGTGCAATTGGGGAGGACCAACAGTTCAATCCTCTCGTGATGAGATCCGATGCACATTAGAAGGGGCTCCGTGCGGAAACGTATAGTACAGTCCAATCTTTCATTGTTTACACAATTGATGTAGAGGGGTCTGGCGAGACTGGTCACCGGGATGTTGAACCTGTTGACGAGAGAGGCTAAGATGAAATTTCCTGCAGATCCAGAGTCCAAGAAGGCCACAGCAGAGAAGGAGAAGGTAGAGGCAGACATCCGCACAGGCACAGTAAGACGTGGAGAAGCAGAGTAGACATCAAGGACTGTCTCACCTTTGTGCGGAGTCAGCGGACGTCTTTCCAGGCGGGGAGGACGGATAGGACAATCCTTCAGGAAGTGTTCGGTACTAGCACAGTACAGGCAGAGATTCTCCATGCGGCGTCGTGTCCTCTCTTGGGGTGTCAGGCGAGACCGGTCGACCTGCATAGCCTCCACGGCGGGAGGCACAGGAACAGATTGCAGGGGACCAGAGGAGAGAGGAGCCGGGGAGAAGAAACGCCTCGTGCGAACAGAGTCCATATCCTGGCGGAGCTCCTGACGCCGTTCGGAAAAACGCATGTCAATGCGAGTGGCAAGATGGATGAGTTCATGTAGGTTAGCAGGGATTTCTCGTGCGGCCAGAACATCTTTAATGTTGCTGGATAGGCCTTTTTTAAAGGTCGCGCAGAGTGCCTCATTATTCCAGGATAATTCTGAAGCAAGGGTACGGAACTGTACGGCATACTCGCCAACGGAAGAATTACCCTGGACCAGGTTCAACAGGGCAGTCTCAGCAGAAGAGGCTCGGGCAGGTTCCTCAAAGACACTTCGAATTTCCGAGAAGAAGGAGTGTACAGAGGCAGTGACGGGGTCATTGCGGTCCCAGAGCGGTGTGGCCCAAGCCAGGGCTTTTCCAGACAGCAGGCTGACTACGAAAGCCACCTTAGACCTTTCAGTGGGGAACTGGTCCGACATCATCTCCAAGTGTAATGAACATTGGGAAAGAAAGCCACGGCAAAACTTAGAGTCCCCATCAAATTTATCCGGCAAGGATAGTCGTATTCCAGAAGCGGCCACTCGCTGCGGAGGAGGTACAGGAGCTGGCGGAGGAGATGATTGCTGGAGCTGTGGTAGTAACTGTTGTAGCATAACAGTCAGTTGAGACAGCTGTTGGCCTTGTTGCGCAATCTGTTGTGACTGCTGGGCGACCACCGTGGTGAGGTCAGCGACAACTGGCAGAGGAACTTCAGCGGGATCCATGGCCGGATCTACTGTCACGATGCCGGCTGGCAGGTAGTGGATCCTCTGTGCCAGAGAGGGATTGGCGTGGACCGTGCTAGAGGATCGGTTCTAAGTCACTACTGGTTTTCACCAGAGCCCGCCGCAAGGCGGGATGGTCTTGCTGCGGCGGTAGTGACCAGGTCGTATCCCCTAGCAACGGCTCAACCTCTCTGGCTGCTGAAGATAGGCGCGGTACAAGGGAGTAGACAGAAGCAAGGTCGGACGTAGCAGAAGGTCGGGGCAGGCAGCAAGGATCGTAGTCAGGGGCAACGGCAGAAGGTCTGGAATCACAGGCAAGGAACACACAAGGAACGCTTTCACTGGCACTAGGGCAACAAGATCCGGCGAGGGAGTGAAGGGGAAGTGAGGTGATATAGGGAAGTGCACAGGTGTAAACACTAATTGGAACCACTGCACCAATCAGCGGTGCAGTGGCCCTTTAAATCGCAAAGACCCGGCGCGCGCGCGCCCTAGGGAGCGGGGCCGCGCGCGCCGGGACAGAACTGACGGGGAGCGAGTAAGGTACGGGAGCCGGGGTGCGCATCGCGAGCGGGCGCTACCCGCATCGCGAATCGCATCCCGGCCGGAGGTGGTAACGCAGCGCCCCGGGTCCGTGGAACCGACCGGGGCGCTGCAGTGAGGGAAGTGTAGCGAGCGCTCCGGGGAGGAGCGGGGACCCGGAGCGCTCGGCGTAACAGGTACATTAGGGAAATTGAACACTTACCAACAGGTTTCTCTATAAATTAAGGCAAGTTATTGGTGGGTTCCATCAACTGGTCAACCTGTTTTCAGTTTTTCAATGGGGGAACCTAACGTAAAGTGTGACAAATGCTGTGATCCATATAATTTCCAATACAATTGGAATTTCCATTAAACGAAACACTAAATTATTCTGGTTACCCACATTGGAAGTTTCTAAATAATGAAAGGGGCATTCATATCCCATAAAGTGATGCCATATAGGTAGGGCATGCCATAACTTTATGATCAGTAAAGGCATGACTGCTGGGGTCTTGAGATTTAAGGGGCCACATTGCTGAATTGTAGGAAGGTTAAAAATCCAGTTCCATGTATGTGTCTTGTATTAGTAACCACTGTAAAATGCCCTGTTAGTGCATTATAAGGTAATAGAAATGATGCCCAGATTGGGATTTTCTTTACAACCCAGATATGAGGGCCATGTCAAGCCCAATTCTCTCCTCTACAGACTAGCAGAAATCCACTGAAATCAATGGAAGACCATTGATTTTGGCTTTCAAAGCTTTATTTCCAGTTAGACAGCTGGTCCCCTAGCATTAGCAGATGATCCTCAGGGAACAATTGTACCTTACATGATCAGTCTTGCTCCCGATGGGATATAGCATTTCCTGTAGCCTTCTGTGGTATTAACGTTACACTTCCATCACTGTAGGGAACATGTCCAATAATAAAACTATATAGAATAACTACTAGCTATGCAGGTGTCTATTAGAAATTGCTTTGAATGTAATGATAAAGCTGCTTCAGCAGCGTTATGGTATGGGGAACGCACATATGTCAGGAATGCAGATACGTCCTTTTTATAGGGGTTGCCCACAAATGGTCTGCCACTGAAACACCACTACTTTTATCCATGCGGGGGTGTCCGCAGAAATGTTTCCGGGGCCGTGGGTAATCATTTTAATGTCATCCATGCTCCACCTCTTTTTGACAATTTCATGCAGGGGGAGGGGCATAGTTAATATCACATAAAGCACAGACATGCAAAGAGTTGAGAAATGTGGTGAAAAAGCTTAAAGGGGTACTCCGCCCCTAGACATCTTATCCCCTATCCATGACATCCCCTATCCATGGCTATGACATCACTAGTGGGACGTGGTCGTAACGTCACGAGCCTCTGCATTGCCAGTGATCCGGATGTCTGGTGTGCCGCAGCCGAGATCGCTGGGGATCAGACATCTTATCCCCCGTTTTTTTCCCCCTGCAGTCTCCCTGGTATCCATGGGATGTGTCTGTTAGTGCCGTTCGATCCTATTCACTCAAATACCTGCAGTACCAGACATAGATCAATGGACAAGAGTGGAGCTGATTCAGTCTTCATACTGTAAAAAATCACATGATCCGACTTGATACAGATTGTTATATCCCTGTCCACCCTATAAGGAACTTACATTGGATAACGACAGGTGAGAAGTCACAAAATGTGACCTAAAGCAGTGTTTTCCAACCTGTGGCTCTCCAGCTGTTGTGTAACTACAACTTGCATCATGGGAATAGGATGAAGGACCAATAGTCACTCCCCAATCAGTCCCGGATTTATGACACTTTGTATCCAACTCTACTTTGCTTTACTGAAATATGCAGGATTTCAGGGGTAAAACACATAACCAGATTAGCTTTATATAAGCAGGCCCATAAAAAGATGATCCAGCAGATTGCTAGGGGTGACAATTCTTGGTGCGATCTGCAGACAATGTCTAATCAGGTAAGATGTGGAGCTAAAAATGGCTCCAGAAATATGCACAGTGCACATTCTACACTTCATTATTAGAAACCTGTCAAGTCAAACATCCTCTTCCCCTTTCACTGTTAACCCTGAACACGATTCTCCATCATTTCTCTTACCTCTACTGTGAAATGAATGACATTTTGTACAACCTCAGTGTTACAGATAGAACACAGAGACTTACAATCGCTCAGACTGACCCAATGAATCATTACGCTGCCCTGTCTCCATACCTGGGTATATACGTTAGCTGGGGAATATTAGCCAGCCTGGAATAGTGGATGAAACATAGGAAGGATTTTACAGAACACTCCATACAAAATCAATATTTTGTGTGATACTTAGTACAGGGCCTGAGTGGGAGGACCATGACCCCATAACACCTTAGATCTACAATAAAGGGGACGGGTATCCCCTAAATGTCTGCTAAATAAAACTCCCTGTGCTATGTTGTTTAAAGGGGTGCTTCGGTGAAAAAAAAATCAACTGGTGCCAGAAAGTTAAACAGATTTGTAAATTATTTCTATTAAAAAAAATCTTAATCCTTCCAGTACTTATCAGCTGCTATATGCTCCAGAGGAATTTATTTTCTTTTTGAATTTATTTTCTGTCATACCACAGTGCTCTCTGCTGACACCTCTGTCCATGTTAGGAACTGTCCAGAGCAGGGGAGGTTTGCTATGGGGATTTGCTCCTGCTCTGGACAGTTCCTGACATGGACAGAGGTGTCAGCAGAGAGCACTGTGGTCAGACAGAAAGGACATTCAAAAAGAAAAGAAATTCTTCTGGAGCATACAGCATCTGATAAGTACTGGAAGGAGTAAGATTTTTGAAAAATAAGTAATTTACAAATCTGTTTAACATTTCTGGCGCCAGATGGTTTAAAAAACATTTTTTCCACTGAAGTACCCGTTTTCAGAAACTCCCATTAATGTGTAATGAAGTTACATAATCTGTGTAAAACAGCTTACTCAGTTGTTTTTGAAATTCTGGCCACTTTTAGCCACCACAACCAGGCCATAGATCAGAAATATATCCAGAATACAAATCTAAGAGGAAAGAAAATATTCACAAAATTCCATTGAAAATAGTAACTATGCTTAGATGAACATATTTTAGGGAAGATTTATCAAAACCTGTCCAGAGAAAAAGTTTCTGAGTTGCCCATAGCAACCAATCAGATCCCTTCTTTCATTTTTCAGAGGCCTTTTGGGCAACTCGGCAAATTTTCCTCTGGATGGGTTTTGATAAATCTCCCCCATACTGTTTCTGTGTGGAACTCAGCGTGCTGAAAATGGACGAAATGTAAATACTATTAGACTACATATGGTCCATCAGGAACCCATTGCAGCACACGTCAGAAAGTCTTTTTGATAGCTTGCTAATGTATACTTGCAGCATGGGCATAAACCATAATGTAAGTAGGGCCTGATATACCTGTAATGGTTAAACCTGTAACGGTCTAAAAATATTACCACAGCTCCCAATATGATCTAAGCAGTGGTAAGGGTATGCCGGGAGTTATGGTGTCACTAATCATAATTCCAGAACGTGACTACAACGCTGATGGGACATACCCAGTTAGACATTTTTGTATTCTTCGCTAGGTTTTTTTGGATCCTCGCTTTGCCAGCAGGTCCTCAGCATCTATAAAAAAAGACAATCATTTATATAACCCTACCCTAACAGTATACCTTCTGAATATAACCTTACCGCACTGTTCCCCTAGAAGAAAACACTGTCACATACTGTACTCTCTGAATATAACCCTGTCACGCACAGTGCCCCCGGAATATAACATTGCCATTCATTACAGTAGTGCAGTGTGGTTTTTTTCAGCCTGGCACCAAGATATGGTTGCAGGTAGCATGATTACATAATCACACTACCTACAGCCTGAAGGGAGTGCCAAAGGGTGATTCCGGGAGCCTAGGACTCATGTGTATTAAAGTGTACCCGTCAGATCCAACAAAAAACATTTTTTTTTTAATATATCACTCAGTACTCAATCCGGACCATGTACCATTTTTATGTGTCTAGCAACTTTATTTTTTATTACACTTTTAATTTAGCTCACTAGTCTGAATTCCTCTCAAAGGCAGGGGGCGTGGCCTCACTGTGCAGGTCTCCGCCCCCTCCCTCAGTATGCTGTCTGCTCACATCTCCCCTAGCATTAGCAAAACTACAACTCCCAGCTTGTCCTCACTGACAGTAGCGGGACACAATCCGACAGTGGGAGGATTTTTCCTCCAGCTGAGAGCCCTGCGCTCACAGCTGTCAATCAAGGAAGTGTGTCCATGACACATGGACACAGCAAGACTAGTATGTGTCCGAGCAGGCAGGGGGGGCAGTTGTTTGACTGGCTTTTTTAGTATGAAATGCTGAAAATTTTCTAATGAAAGCAATTGCAAAACCTATTGGTTTTGCATGCTTTACAACATGTCACAAGTTTTTGTATCTGACAGTGCCCATTTAAGGATGCCCTTAAAGTTGAATACCGATAGGGACAGGCATTACAATTCTCACTGGCTTGCCGGACCGCCTGTTTTATTAATTGGTTCCCACCAACAGGGGAGAACCAGCTGAATCCCACCCCTGATAAGCAGCCAGTGCTACTTGATTGGAAGAGCAAGGTGCTTCAGTTGGTCATTCTTCCTCTCTAGTCCATGAATTGTGCTGATGTGGTGACTACAAGCAGCTTTTCCTACTGCTTTTGTATCCTTTAAGGGGGTACTCCAGTGCAAAAAAAAATTTTTTAATCAACTGGTGCCAAAATGTTAAACAGATTTGTAAATTACTTCTAATTAAAAATCTAAATCATTCCAGTACTTATCAGCTGCTGTATTTTGCAGAGGAAGTTATATAGCTTCTGTCTGACCATGGTGCTTTCTGCTGACACCAATGTCCGTGTCAGAAACCTGTCCAGAGTACAAGCAAATCCCCATAGCAAACCTCTCCTGGTCTGGACAGTTCCTGACATGGACAGAGGTGTCATCAGAAAGCACTGTGTTCAGACAGAAAAGACTTATACAACTTACTCCATACATACAGCAGCTGATAAATACTGAAAGGATTAAAATTTTTATATAAAAGTAATTTACAAATCTGTTTAACTTTCTGGCACCAGTTGATTAGAAAGGCAGTACGCCTTCAAGATAGTGGGGGATTTAGAAAACCATGGGCTCCCTGAGAGCCTTGGGCCCTGGCCGGCCACCCAAATTGCCAAAATTATAATCCACTACTGGACAAGGGTCCTTATAGGCACTATAAATGGTCTGTTGCAATACAGCCCAATATGCAGCAAGCTGTTATGTGTTCTGATCTGTGTTCTATAATAGCCAGCAGAAACATTTTCAGTCATTTGTGCTACAGCAGCTCTTCTGTGGTCTCAGGCCAGATGTATTAGCCTTCACTATCCATGGTCATCAATAAATTATGGGCACCCATGATCCTGTTGCTAGTTGACTGGTTGCCCTTTCTTGGATACTACAGTCATAGAAGCCTATGCTGCTCTACTCTACCTCCCTATGGCTCTGATTTCATTAAAGGGGTATTCCAGGCAAAACCTTTTTTTATATATATCAACTGGCTCCGGAAAATTAAACAGATTTGTAAATTACTTCTATTAAAAAATCTTAATCCTTCCAATAGTTATTAGCTTCTGAAGTTTTCTGTCTAACTGCTCAATGATGATGTCACGTCCCGGGTACTATGCATGATGGGAGAATATCCCCATAGGAACTGCACAGCTGCAACAACTGCAACAGTTAGACAGAAAACAACAACTCAACTTCAGAAGTTAATAACTATTGGAAGGATTAAGATTTTTTAATAGAAGTAATTTACAAATCTTACTACAGTAGAGATTTGAAGAAAACGGAGCACAGACCTTTAGTTGTTGAAGTTCAGGAGCTTCTTTATTGAAGTTTTGGGGACACCATGTGCTGGGGGAGCAGGACGCCGGACAGTTCGTGGGCTACGACCGTATCGCGCTTCAGCGGGCCAGATGAAGCGCTCAAGCGCGATACGGTCGTAGCCCACGAACTGTCCGACGTCCTGCTCCCCCAGCACATGGTGTCCCCAAGACTTCAATAAAGAAGCTCCTGAACTTCAACAACTAAAGGTCTGTGCTCCGTTTTCTTCAAATCTCTACTGTAGTAATATTTTGTATGGATTGCTCCACATGTGTCAGCACGACCCCACTCAGTTGTTTGTATGGTGATAGCCCGACCCAGTACACCCTGATCTGCTGCCACAGGTCAGGGAATTCCCTTTTAGCTTGCACCGCACAGAGGGAGGGTGCCCAGCCACGCTTCTTCTTGTGTGAACTGGTAATTTACAAATCTGTTTAACTTTCCGGAGCCAGTTGATATATAAAAAAAAGTTTTGGCCTGGAATACCCCTTTAAGAGGCAATAAAAAAAAAAACAATTGTGGCATGTGTGGTGGACCACCTGGTGACTGACAGGACCACGGGTGTAGTGGTATAGGTTGGTGGGATCAGATGGTATTAACCCCAGGGGCAGGATGGTATTAACCCCTAGTGTTTGTGACACCAGTGTGGTTTTTGGGCTCAGGAACACCACACGCCCGGATTTTCCCAATTGCTAGCAGTGAAATGAGAGTCTACAGTTATGGTTAAACAGAGGCTTTAATGAGTAGAAGACAGGTGTAATTATCTTCACAGCTAAGGCCAGAATTCCCAGAGAGGTGGCCAGGACCCAGAGGACCTCGCAGATTGCTGGACCAATATACTTGTAGTTAACTTGATTTGTAATGAGACTTGACTTGACCATATGCAGGACTTGACTAGTTTCAGTGACAGCAGACATACACTTGAGACTTACTGGAGAGACTGTAGCTTTGTGGCCTTCCAGATGCTGATCACTTACACTGAGATCTCTGGTGGTTGCTGCCTCAGCAAAGACTTAGATGGAAGAGAGTCATGGTACAAGAGACTAAATTGTAATGGTCGCCCCTTTATATAGTGGGGGGCTGGACTAAAGCCCATTGGTCAAGCTGTGGGTCATAGGTTAAGCTGGGACTCTCTGGGAGAACGTGACAACGAATCATGTGACTGCATAACATGACATGTGACAGGCTTACTCACAGGTCCTTGAGACCTCCCACAGGTACTGTATACTACCTTTACATACGGATCCTGTCTATGCCTTAAAGGGACATACACACCATATAAAACAATAGGGAGACAACAGGGAGAGACCCTGCAGGGGAGCCCCCAGGTCACTGAGGGACTCAACCTGACAGGGCCTACAGGTAGTACAGGACCGTGTACCTGTACTGGGACATCACACATGTACATTAGACACCGTAGAACAGTGGAATACTACCCTGAAAGCACTGTTTCTAAAGAAGAGGTCCCATAAGGTGACATACAGTGCCTCCATGCACATGGCTCTCTGGTGTGCGAGGCCTTATAGTGTAATAATACAATAAAATACCTGTTATTATTACCTTCATGAAGAATTAATTCACAAAGTATATTGCTGTTTTAAGAATAACAATGAAGAAATGATCTGAATAAAGACAAAGACGCTGAAGTTCAGCTGGGATTTATTTCTTTAGGGTTTTAATCACATATTGCGGAGAATTACAGCTGTTGTAGCATGTCTGCCTTTAATTCAGGTCATGGTTATATTTGCAGAGTCTTAAAGACAAGAGTTATTAGTGAAGATTAGTACCATGATTGGTCTCCAGATGGTGAAGAACCCAGAGATCTGTATTGATAAGTATTGTTATATGAACAGATAAAATATATATCATTGTTGGCTGTAATAGGATGGTTCCTACATAAAGACTTTCTTCTTCCATGAGCTTCACTGTTCAGAGACTCTTGGAAACTTTAGCAAAAACTATATTCCCGGCACTCACCAAAGTTGCTTAATCATTCAAAGTTTATTCAGGCTCCTTGCTATGGGTACGGACATAGGTACAGGACGCGTTTTGGCATATCTGCCTTCCTTGTACAAACAAACGCATTACTTAGGTAACTCCAATTCTATTCTTTGGCTTGATGTATCTTTAGAGCAGCCAGGGTGCTTTTTTTTTTTGATGCAATGCTGGAAATCTGTATTGACATTGATTAAAAGGGGGGCACCGCTTTTCAAAATCGCTTTTAGCTACAAGGGCCCCTTAACATTAAGCAGATAACAAAGTGTATATTCCTGGGACCCAAAATATCAGAAGTAATCTGTGGGAAAACCTGGCAGTAAATGTTCATTTTCTCTCCAGCACTACCACAGAAGGAATGAACCATTACACAGTGCCCATTTAACCCCTTAAGGACCACGGGTTTTTCCGTTTTTGCACTTTCGTTTTTTTCCTCCTCGCCTTTTAAAAATCATAACCCTTTCAATTTTGCACCTAAAAATCCATATGATGGCTTAATTTTTGCGCCACCAATTCTACTTTGCAGTGACATCAGTAATTTTACCCAAAAATCTACGGCGAAACGGGAAAAAAAATCATTGTGCGCCGAAATTGAAGAAAAAACGCCATTTTGTAAATTTAGGGGGCTTCCGTTTCTATGCAGTACATTTCTCAGTAAAAATGACACCTTATCTTTATTCTGTAGGTTGATACGATTAAAATGATCCCCTACTTTTATTGGTTTGATTTTGTCGTACTTCTGTAAAAAATCATAACTACATGCAGAAATCTTCTGACATCTTCTGACCCCTATAACTTTTTTATTTTTCCACATATGGGGCGGTATGAGGGCTCATTCTTTGTGCCATGGTGTGAAGTTTCTATCGGTACCATTTTTGTATTGATCGGACTTTTTGATCGCTTTTTATACATTTTTTCATGATATAAAAAGCGACCAAAAATACATTATTTTGGACTTTGGAATTTTTTTGCGCGTACGTCATTGACTGTGTGGTTTAATTAATTATATATTTTTATAATAGTTCGGACATTTATGCACGCGGCGATACCACATATGTTTATATTTATTTTTATTTACATGGTGTTTTTTTTTTAATGGGAAAAGGGGGGTGATTTGAACTTTAAGGAACATTAAGGAAAGGGTTAAATCACATTTATTAACTTTTTCCCCACCTTTTTTTTTGCAGTGTTATAGCTCCCATAGGGACCTATAACACTGCATACACTGATCTTATACCCTGTTCACTGCAAAGCCATAGCTTTGCAGTGATCAGGGTTATCGGCGGTCGATTGCTCAAGCCTGAATCTCAGGCTTGGAGCAATCAATCGCCGAGGGGACACGCCGGAGGCAGGTATGAGGACCTCCGCTCATGTCCCAGCTGATCGGGACACCACATTTTCACTGCGGTAGTCCTGATCACCGCATTTTCACTGCGGTAGTCCCGGGCAGCTTTCACTTTTGGTTTAGACGCAGCGTTCAACTTTGAACGCCGCTTCTAAAGGGTTAATAGCGCGCGGCACCGAGATCACTGCCGTGCGCTATTAGCCCCAGGTCCCGACATCAGATACATGCCGGGATCGACCCGATATGACGCGGGGTAAATATACGTCCTTGGTCGTTAACCTCTTAAGGACCCATGACGTATGCATACGTCATGAGTCCCGGTCCTGCGATATAACGCGGGGTCACACGGTGACCCCGCATCATATCGCGGCGGGCCCGGCGTCATAGTGAAGCCGGGACCCGCCTCTAATAGCGCGCGGCACTGATCGCTGTGCCGCGCGCTATTAACCCTTTAGCCGCGCGCTCAAAGCTGAGCCGCGCGGCTAAAAACGAAAGTAAAAGTGCCCGGCTAGCTCAGGGAGCTGTTCGGGATCGCCGCGGTATAATCGCGGCATCCCGAACAGCTGTAGCACAGGAGGAGGTCTTCTTACCTTCTCCTGCGCTGTCCGATCGCCGAATGAATGCTTCAAGCCTGAGATCCAGGCTTGAGCATTCAATCGCCGAAAACACTGATTGATCCATTCCTATGGAGATGGATCAATCAGTGTAAAAGATCAGTACATGCAATGTTATAGCCCCTTATGGGAGCTATAATGTTGCATAAGAAAAGTGTAAAAAAATCATTAACCCTTTCAATTATCCCTTTCCCTAATAAAAGTTTGAATCACCCGGCATTTCCAAAAATAAAAAAAACATTATGTAAATAATAATAAAAATAAACATATGTGGTATCGCTGCGTGCGTAAATGTCCGATTTATAAAAATATACCGCTTTTTAAACCGCTCGTTCAATGGCGTACGCGCAAAAAAATTCCAAAGTCCAAAATAGCGCATTTTTGATCACTTTTTATACCACAAAAAAAGTGAATAAAAAGTGATCAAAAAGTCTGATCAGAACAAAAATGGTACCGCTAAAAACTTCAGATGACGGCGCAAAAAATGAGTCCTCAAACCGCCCTGAACACAAAAAAATAAAAAAGTTATAGGGGTCAAAAGATGACCATTTTAAACGTATAAATTTTCCTGCATGTATTCATGATTTTTTTCGGAAGTGATACAAATTCAAACCTATACAAGTAGGGTATCATTTTAACCGTATGGACCTACAGAATAAAGATAAGGTATCATTTTTGATAAAAAATGTACTGCGTAAAAATAGAAGCCCCCAAAACTTACAAAATAGTGTTTTTTCATCAATTTTGTCGCACATTGATTTTTTTTCCCGTTTCACCGTAGATTTTTGGGTAAAATGACTAATGTCATTACAAAGTAGAATTAGTGACGCAAAAATTAAGCCATTATATATAATTTTAGGTGAAAATTTTTAAGAGTTATGATTTTTTAAAGTTAAGGAGGAAAAATTGAAAATGAAAAAACGGAAAAAGCCCGGGTCCTTAAGGGGTTAAGGGGTTAAAGGGGTACTCCAGTGGAAAACTTTTTTTATATATATACCGTAAATCAACTGGTGCCAGAAAGTTAAACAGATTTGTAAATTACTTCTATTAAAAAATCTTAATCCTTCCAGTACTTATTAGCTGCTGAATACTACAGAGGAAATTCTGTGCTCTCTGCTGACATCACGAGCACAGTGCTCTCTGCTGACATCTCTGTCCATTTTAGGAACTGTCCAGAGCAGCATATGTTTGCTATGCGGATTTTCTCCTACTCTAGACAGTTCTTAAAATGGACAGAGATTGAATTGTGATTCAGTAGAGAGCTCTGTGTTCCAAAAAGAAAAGAATTTCCTCTGTAGTATTCAGCAGCAAATAAGTACTGGAAGGATTAAGATTTTTTAATAGAAGTCATTTACAAATTTGTTTAACTTTCTGGCACCAGTTGATTAAAAAAAAAAAAAAAAAAAGTTTTCCCTTTACATCAGTGGCCTCTCTGTTTAGTGCCGAACAGGACAGGTCCTCCACAGTGAAAGGCGTTCATTGTAACCACTTACGATTCTGGAAAAGGGATGAAAATACACAACAGAGGACCCTAATAGTGTATATTAAAGTGTTTTTCTAAATTTGATAGCCTCTTTAAATGATAAAAACCTGGTTTCTTTTAGGCACTACTAGAGGAAGTTTAGGAGCTTTCTGCATGCTGACATATAAACCGAATTCAAGCATAAACTAGTATGCAGTAAACTATGTTGTCCCTACTAATGGCTGCAAAAAGACGCAACTTTATCATTTAAAGCAACAGCAGGTTCACCCGCACTAAACCCAGTACACAGAGTTATAGGGTGAGTAAACTGGAATACAATGATATATCACTTGCCCCGATCCCCAGTCCAGTTTCCGAGATACAGGGGAGATTTATGAAAAGCTGTCCAGAGGAATAGTTGCTGAGTTGCCCATGGCACCTGGCATATCCCGCTTCCTTGCCTCCACCCTTAAAGGACTAGTATCTTGAAAAAACCTATCCCCTATCCGAAGGATAGGGGATAAGTTTTAGATCGTGGTGGGTCCAAGCGCTGGGGCCCCCCGCTATCTCCTGTTTAGTGCCCTGGCTCTCATTCACAGTGGCGCGTGACAACCCCCATCTGAAGCGGGGGCCGCCATGCCCCCTCTATATAGTTCAATGGGAGAGCCGAAGATTGCCAATCGACTCTCCCATAGAGAACTATATCCCCTTCGGATAGAGGATGCGTTTTTTTTCCTTGATACTTGTTCTTTAAGCTCATATGGGCTAATGGGTCCCTTAAATATTCATAAGGTGGACGGCATATCGATGTAAAGGGGATGGTATGGTCCCACCTTCTTTGCGACACATAGAAGGTATCTCTAGAACCAAACCATGTATGTAATACTTCATTGTAATTTGAACCCACTGTCAGTTTCTCTTTAACATTGTCAGGAGATTTGGAGCTTTGCATCATCAAAACAGCTTCAGTAACTGTAGATATGTTAAAAAAAAAAAAGCACACACCAGGTTGTGTCTAAAAATTACGTGGTAAAACATGAAGGTTCCCTTTAGAGTTATTCTTAAAGGGGTACCCCACCCCTAGACATCTTACCTCCTATCCAGCAGCGGGACCCCCGCGATCTCGGCTGCTGCACCCCAGACATCCGGTGCACAGAGCAAACTTCACTCCGTGCTGGATGACTGGCGATGTGGGGTGGAGGCTCTTGACGTCACAGCCACGCCCCCTCAATGCAAGTCTATGGGAGGGGGTGTCATGCCCCCTCCCATAGATTTGCATTGAGGGGGCGTGGCCGTGACGTCAAGAGCCTCCACCCCACATCGCCAGTCATCCGGCACAGAGTAAAGTTTACGTCACACCCCCTCCCATAGACTTGCATTGAGGGGGCGTGGCCGTGACCTCAAGAGCCTCCGCCCCGCATCGCCAGTCATCCGTCACGGAGTGACAAGACGCGGCTGTGATGTCACGAGCCTACGGCAGTGCACCAGGCACTCTAAATGAACGCCGGGTGCACCACGGAGATTGCAGGTTCCCCAGCGGCGGGACCCCCGCGATCAGACATCTTATCCCCTGTCCTTTGCATAGGGGATAAGATGTCTAGGGTTGGAATACACATTTAAGAAGCATAAACAGGACAAAACCATAGAAAGTTGTACATAATGTCTAAATTTTGGCATGACAAATTTATAAATTGGATCTCAAAGGGGTAGGGATTTAGGAAAACCCCAATCATCCAAAAGTTGGCAATGGGAGGTAACTGAGCTATTCAGTGTGCTTCTAGAGCTGGGCATAAAAGTCCTGATCCAGCCTCTGGTAGGCTAGACTTCATCGAATATTCGTCCTAACCCCTTTCTCCATGGGCATTGTAAGCCTAGGCAATGCAATCCATTTACCGTATTTATCGGCGTATAACACGCACTTTTTAGGCTAAAATTTTTAGCCTAAAGTCTGTGTGCGTGTTATACGCCGATACACCCCCAGGAAAGGCAGGGGGAGAGAGGCAGTCGCTGCCCGCTTCTCTCCCCCTGCCTTCCCTGGGGTCTAGAGCGCTGCTGTCGGCCCTTCTCACCCCCTGGTTATCGGCGCCGCTGCCCGTTCTGTCCCCCTGACTATCGGTGCCGGCGCCGATAGCCAGGGGGAGAGAAGGGGCAGCGGCACCCATTGCCGGCGCCGCTTCCCCGTTGCCTCCCCCCATCCCCGGTGGCATAATTACCTGAGTCGGGTCCGCGCTGCTGCAGGCCTCCGGCGTGTGTCCCGGCGTCGTTGCTATGCGCTGAACGGCGCGGCGCATGACGTCAGTGCGCCGCACCATGCATAGCAACGACGCTGGGGACGCACGACGGAGGCCTGCAGCAGCGCGGACCCGACTCAGGTAATTATGCCACCGGGGATGGGGGGAGGCAACGGGGCAGCGGCACCGGCAATGGGTGCCGCTGCCCCTTCTCTCCCCCTGGCTGTCGGCACCGCTTCTCTCCCCCTGGCTATCGGTGCCGGCACCGATAGTCAGGGGGACAGAACGGGCAGCGGCGCCGATAACCAGGGGGTGAAAAGGGCCGACAGCAGCGCTCTAGACCCCAGGAAAGGCAGGGGGAGAGAAGCGTGCAGCGACGGCCTCTCTCCCTCTGCCTTTCCTGGGGGTATATCGGGGTATACACGCGCACACACGCACCCTCATTTTACCATGGATATTTGGGTAAAAAACTTTTTTTACCCAAATATCCTTGGTAAAATGAGGGTGCGTGTTATAGGCCGGTGCGTTGTATACCCCAATAAATACGGTATTTCTTTCAAACAAAAATGGAAACATTCAGGAATGTTAAAGGGGTACTCCACTGGAAAACACTTTTTTTTTTTTTTTTTTTTTAATCATCTAGTGCCAGCAAGTTAAACAGATTTGTAAATTACTTCTATAAAAAAAATTCTTAACCCTTCCAGCAATTATCAGCTGCTGTATGCTCCACAGGAAGTTCTTTTCTTTTTGAATTTCCTTTCTGGCTGACCACTGTGCTCTCTGCTGACACCTCAGTCCATTTTAGTCCCCATAGCAAACCTATACTGCTCCGGACAGTTCCTAAAATGGACAGAGCTGTCAGCTGAGAGCACTGTGGTCAGACAGAAAGAAAATTAAAAAAAAAAAAGAACTTCCTCTGGAACATACAGCAGCTGATAAGTACTGGAAAGGTTAAGATTTTTTAATAGAAGTAATTTACAAACTTTCTGGCACCAGTTGATTTAAAAAAAAAAAAGAAAGAAAGAAAAAAAGTGTTTTCCAGTAGAGTACCCCTTTAACATTCCTGAATGTTTCCATTCTTTGTTTGAAAGAAAGAAATGGATTGCATTGCCTAGGCTTACAATGCCCATGGAGAAAGGGGTTAGGACGAATATTCGATGAAGTCTAGCCTACCAGAGGCTTTTTAAATAGAAGTCATTTACAAATCTGTTTAAAGAGGTTATCCAGGAAAAAACTTTTTTTTATATATCAACTGGCTCCAGAAAGTTAAACAGATTCGTAAATGACTTCTATTAAAAAAATCTTAATCCTTTCAGTACTTATGAGCTTCTGAAGTTAAGGTTGTTCTTTTCTGTCTAAGTGCTTTCTGATGACACCTGTCTTGGGAAACGCCCAGTTTAGAAGCAAATCCCCATAGCAAACCTCTTCTAAACTGGGTGTTTCCGAGACAGGTGTCATCAGAGAGCACTTAGACGGAAAAGAACAACCTTAACTTCAGAAACTCATAAGTACTGAAAGGATTAAGATTTTTTTAATAGAAGTAATTTACAAATCTGTTTAACTTTCTGGAGCCAGTTGATATATATAAAAGTTGATAGATATATATATAAAAGTTTTTTCCTGGAATACCACTTTAACTCTCTGGAGCCAAGTGATTTAAAAAAATTATAATTTCCCAGGGGAGTACCCCTTTAATGCAAGGATGTAGTTTTGAGGGGTAAATGATGCAAGTGCTGATGTATCTCTGACAAGGAATTTAGTCCAAGGTCTAGGAAAACAAATTGACTATTTGGTCTAAGTGTTTCCTGTGTGCCATAGACCTCATATAGTTATACAAAAAAAAATGTGGGTAATATACAGTTTTTTCTTAATCCCACCTCTGTAGCATTTCAAGAATATATATATTTTCATGGTATATATTGATGCATGGTTACATATTGATCTGAAAAGCCTCAAGAGACCGAGAAAGAACCTACTTACAGGAACAGTTTATCTCCTTCTGTGATATAATTGTCCAGTGTTTTTCATTGAGGCTTTTCTATTTGTTTCATCCAGATCAATAGATATATTTAGATATATATGAGTCAACTGAGTTAACCGGAGGAGTTTTTTTTCCCACTATGCTTTTTACAGTAGAACTAGATTTAGCCTGAATAAAGTCAAGTGTGTGTCTACTGGCCTTAATATTAGATTGGATGCTAGTGTAAACATAACCTGCAGTCATGATATTGGGGTGTCTTACTATAGGTCCCCTATAGTTCTATTTAATTTATTATTAATACCATATTTTTCCAGCGTATAAGACGCTTCAGCATATAAGACGCACCCAATTTTAAAGGAGGAAAATCTAGAAAAAAAAATAGATTCTGAACCAAATACAATGTAAAGTATAGGACAGTGATCTTCAACCTGCGGATTTCCAGATGTCCGGGCATGCCGGGAGTTGTAGTTTTGCAACATCTGGAGGTCCGCAGGTTGAAGAGCACTGGTATAGGAGGTAATACTCCTGCAACCCTGCCGCTCCGGACCCGTCACCACTCGTCACCGCTGCCCTGGATGTCGCCCTCCATTGCTGCCGCCGCGTCCCCGGGGTATCCCCATCGCTCCGGAACATCTCTGCTGCCCGGGATCCTCGCTATCTGTCGCCGCCATCACACCGCTATGCACGCCGCTCCTATTGGATGACGGGACGGTGTGCGTGACGACATGATGACGACGAAGGAGAGCGCCGGCCATGCAGGGATCCCAGCACGGAGCAGTCATTCGCCCATCGGACACCGTGGAGGCAGGTAAGGTTGCGATTTCACCGTGGCGGTCACGAACAGCCTGACTGAGCAGCTGGGTTAGTTTCACTTTCGCTTCAGACGCAGTGGTAAGCTTTGATTGCCGTGTCTGAAGGGTTAATACAGGGCATCACCACGATCGGTGATGTCCTGTATTAGCCGTGGGTCCCAGCCGTTGATGGCCGCAGGGACCACCCCAATTGGACAGGGTTTCAATGTGTATTTGCCGTATAAGACGAACCAACTTTCCCCCCCTCCCCCCCCCCCAGTTTTGGGGAAGAAAAAGTGCATCTTATACGGCGAAAAATATGGTAAATACTCGCATGAAGCGCACAAAGCTGGTGAGGATTCATGATATCTGAGCATCTGCTGAAATGATAGTGAGGAACGTCAGGGAGATGATGAATGCGGACAGATGGAGAACAATGTTAACAATTGTTTTCTCACCTTTCTCTCAGGCTTAAAATAGACTTCATCTGTGAAGAACTGAATTTCATTCTCACCACAGACATGGATGTAGAGCACATAGACACGTACCGCATCCTAAAGAGTCTGCTGCGTCATCTGTCATATCTATATTTGCACACTTAGAAAGCACGGACTTTTATTGAGTCATTAATCCAATGTAAAGTAATTAGTGTATTCCTTGGGGAACAACGTATCCATTTAATGGGAACTGCTCTTATAACAAAATGATTGACCTTATTATGTATGGAAACTATTCTGGAGATCGGAAAAGCAATGGTTTAAGCGCTTATGCTTAATAAGGTATGCAGCTTTCCTATGGTACTTTAGTGGGTCATTAGAGGGGCCTTTGCTAGGGATGGTTAGACACCAAGTATAGCTAAAATAAGTGGAGGAAGCTTGACCGGAATGGGGGACTATATTTTTATGCCCATAGTTAAAAGGTCTTTTATTGCTTGTGTGGTAGCCCTTGGGGGCTGTGTGGTAGTTGGGGTGTTGTTTAGGTAAATGAGGGGTTAAGGTTAACCCTATAGTTCGTGACGCCAGGCTGAGGGCTAGTATGCTGAGATAATTCTCCGGCCTATCGCCGCCCTTCCCAGTAACGATAGGTGCATGCATAAAATGACTGAAGGTCCACAAGGTAGTTGAACTTGAACTTGGATAACTTTACTTAAATGCTTGCGGTACATCCAATGAACAGTAACAGTCTCCATACACTTCAGTGACTGACAGTTGTTGCGGACCTTGAATAGTAATACAAGTCTCTGAATTTAGGGTAATTTGCGAAGATCCGTTCGGATTTAGGGGATAGATAAGGTCTGGTGATCTTGCAGAGTGCTTAGGGATTGATACACTCACGATTCTGAATAGATCAGCCGTTGCCGCAAGGCTCGGGCCTAACTCACTGCGGAAGATAGCTACGCAGATCCTGCTCGTTTGACAACCCGGGAACAAGAGAGATGCTTACTGCTTGGCTGCACAGGAACAAGAGAGATGTTGCTTGCTTGGCTGCACAGGAACAAGAGAGAGAATCATGGCCGCCGCTCCCTTATATGGACAGGGGCGGGGTTATTTTGATTGGTCCGAATATCTGTCACTCACCGTCACAAAGCATGGTGAGTGCAATACGTCACAGGGACCTCCAAAGGTCCTTTAGCAAAAAACCATAGAGTTTACCTGATCATGTGACCTGCAGGTCCTGCTACGCTCTGTACAGGTAATTAACTAGTTATATACATTAGTACTATTATATTTACATAAATCCTGAATAAACTATTAGTTTAATGACTATCTAGATGAGAGGTGACAAGGGGCGGACCAGACAAAAAGGACCCGACATCCTAGGGACTCTGGCTATGTGGACCTATATACACAGGTACCGGATAGGATGCGGTACCGGGACACCACACTTGCATTCACTTTTGCATGGAATAGTGCATTCACACCACGTTTTGTACATACGGGTGCCAGATCCGGCGGGGGGAGGGGCAAACTGGGCGCTCCCGTACCCCGGCCGGATCAGCCCGTGACTCCATTTACTTTAATGATCCGACTGGAGTCAAACGGTGACTCCGGTCAGCTCAGTTTTGACCCGTATGCGGTTTCCTGACCGGACCTAAAACTGTAGTATACTACGGTTTTAGGTCCGGTCCAAAACCGCATACGGGTCAAAACTAAGCCGACTGCAGTCACCGTTTGACTCCGGTCGAATCATTAAAGTAAATGGAGTCATGGCTGATCCGGCCGGGTACGGGAGCGCCCGGTTTGCCCCTCCCCCCCTGGATCCGGCACCCGTATGTACAAAACGTGGTGTGAATGCACGTATGCAAGTTTAGTCTTAAGAAAAATGTGCGATTTTTTATGTTATTCTCTGTATTGCTGTGGTATTTTTGTAGTTTAAATATTATGGTACTTCTTAAAACTTACCAACATTCTATTCCTAAATAACAGGCGATTTTAAGTTCCATCTGCGAATATTCCAAAATGGACAGACCTGCTCATTTTAATATGAATTAGCATAAACCATGTGTCTACTTGTAAAAAGGTGGTGGAAGGTGAAGGGTTGGGAAATTTTTATCTGACATATGCAGGCGCTTAAAGGGGTACTCCCTTGGAAAACTTTTTTTTTGTCAACTGGCTCCAGAAAGTTAAACAGATTTGTAAATTACTTCTATTTAAAAATCTTAATCCTTCCAGTACTTATCCGCTGTTTTATACTACAGAGGAAGTTCTTTTCTTTTTTAATTTCCTTTCTGTCTGACCACAGTGCTCTCTGCTGACACCTCTGTCCATTTTAGGAACTGTCTGGAGCAGGAGACGTTTGCTATGGAGATTTGCTCCTACTCTGGACAGTTCAGGACAGAGGTGTTAGCAGAGAGCACTGTGGTCAGATGTATGATCACTGGGGGTCCAACCAACTGATCTAGAGAACATTGGCTCTTGCGTGTCCCATGTAAATGGAGCAGTAGAACATTTGTGTGACTGCAGTTCTATTCGCTGCTGTGTTACTCTCATCAATAGACAGAGCTATCTCAGTGAGTCCAATAGCAGTGAATGGAAGGTGGCCATGCAAACACACTACTGCTCCATTCACATGGGGCAGTTGGGGACTGTTATTCTGCTGATCATTGGGGTTCCTGGCAGTTGGACCCCTAGCAATTACACATTTGTCACCTATCTTGTATATAGGTAATAAATGCAGTTAGTGGGCCGACCCCTTTAAACATGACGTTATACAGACTGGAGGCAGCCACCGACAGTTTTAGGTTGACAGTACCTTCTAGTGGCACTCTCTCAAGCTATGGTGCTTATCTCTTTTGCAGTCCACATTCATCAGGAGACTACTCCCCCACTCAGGTCTAAAGTACTGCCCAGCACTGTGTGGTAGAGGGTGTGATGCAGGGCAGATGGAATTACCCTAGGGGCAGATGGCATTAACCCCTTGTATTCATGATGCCAGGGCATGGTTTATCCTCAATACCACCCGAAGGTATACTGCTGGATCCTGGGCTAGGCACAGGGCAATAATGACTCTGACGCCAAGTTACGGACAATGGTAGCTTTACTGAGATTAGACAGGTGGAAAAGTCTATACAGTTCAGCCAGGCCCACGGAGGTGACCAGTGACTTCAGAGACATTAAGGGCTTGCTGGGACTTGCAGTAGATTTGGACAATTTAGTGCAGGCCACTCTGACTTGAGAATACAGTGGTCCCTCAACATACGATGGTAATCCATTCCAAATGAACCATCGTTTGTTGAAACCATCGTATGTTGAGGCATCCGTGCAATGGAAAGAATAGGAAGTTATACTTACCTGTCCCCACCGCTCCGGACCGTCACCGCTCGTCAAACGCTGCCCTGGATGTCGCCCTCCATCGTTGTCGCTGCGTCCCCGGGGTGTCCCCGACTCTCTGGACGTCTCTGCTTTCCCGGGATCCACTCTCTCTCTGTCGCCGCCATCACTTCACTACGCACACTGCGCCTATTGGATGACGGGACGGCGTGCGCAGCGACCTGATGACGACATAGGAGAGCGCCGACGATACAGAGGATCCCGAAGAGGATGCTCCGAAGCCCCGAGGACAGGTGAGTGATCATCACAGCAGCACACGGGGCACCGTAAAGGGCTATCCAGCAGCAGCTGAAGCAGTCTGCGCTGCCGGATAGCCATTTATGCGATGGCCCCGACTTACAAAAGCATCGTATGTTGATGCTGCCTTCAACATGCAATGGCCTCTGAGACAACATTGTATGTTGAAATTATCGTATGTCTGGCCCATCTTAGGTCAGGGGGTCATTGTGGATGATTGTGGCTGACTTGACTTGAGACTGACTAAACTGTGACTGTAGCTTACTTGTAGACTTGAAGGCTTGTGGCTGCAGGGCGGACTTGAGGCCTCCTATGACTCCAGACACACTCTAGGACTTGACTGCACTGCAATTCAGCAGAAAAAGCTGCGCTCAAAGAGACTGAAGAGACTCCTCCAAAGGCTTATATAGGGGAGACTCTGGTGGAGTCCCATAGGTCACCCTCAGGTGACATGGTCACTGATACCTCACGGGGTTACAATCACATGATACATTTCTTAAAGGCATAACACAATCTATATACATTACACTGTATAACATTGGCATAGAAGCAGATATACAGGAACAGGTGCAGGGAGGGGGTGCCCAGGGGTCACTGTATGGTGGCTGCCTCCTGTATTGGGCCACCACAACTGTTTTGTCCAAAGAGCTTACAGCCTCCACTTTAACTTAAAACATTGCAGCCCCAAAACTAAGCACCCATATGTCTGTCATCAGTCATCACACTGTTAAAGGAAAACTGACAGCAGCATTACCTGCACTAGCCTGCATATACATGTTTATAGTGTGGGTGATGGTCACTAAGATGTTCTTTACCTGACCAAAATCCATCCAGCCATTTCTGAGATATCAGTCTTTATTGCAAATTCTTTTTCAATTCTGTGCAATGGAGGTGTTTCGGAGACCATGCGCAATGGTTATGCTACCCCCCTGTGTCCCATTTGTGAGTATTCATAATTATACATGCCTTCCTCTCTCATATTTGCATGAGATCATGTGACCGCATTGATTAGACACCACCACGCTGCATTGAGACACCATCACAAGCTAAAGCTTACACTGTACACCAATGGCCACCGTACTGAGGCCAAAGTACACCTCGCTTCTGGATTACTCGGTGCATGCACGATAGAGTATAATCAATGCAGTCACATGGTCCAGAACTCTTCCATCACGCAGATGTAAGAGAGAGGAGGGCATGTATATTTATGACTTGGGCAGCATGGACGGGACGCAAGGGACAGCAATGACATTTCACAAAGTCTCCAAACCCACCTCCATTGTGCAGAAATGAAAATTTGCATATAAGCAAAAAGGATGACATGTCAAATGGCTAGACAGATTTTGGTGAGGTAAAGGGTGTTTTACTCAGCATCACCCACACTATATACCCATACAGTCATGGCCGTAAATTTTGGCACCCCTGAAGTTTTTCAAGAAAATGAAGTATTTCTCACAGAAAAGGATTGCAGTAACATATGTTTTGCTATACACATGTTTATTCCCTTTCTGTGTATTGGAAATTAACCAAAAAAGGGACGAAAAAAAAGCAAATTGGACAAAGTATCACACCAAACTCCAAAAATGGTCTGGACAAAATTATTGGCACCCTTTTGAAATTGTGGATAAAAAGATTGTTTCAAGCATGTGATGCTCCTTTAAAACCACCTGGGGCAAGTAACAGGTGTGGGCAATATAAAAATCACACCTGAAAGCAGGTGTGAAAAGGAGAGAAAGGAGATAAAAAGGAGAGAAGTTCACGTAGTCTTTGCATTGTGTGTCTATGTGTACCACACTAAGCATGGACAACAGAAAGAGGGGAAGAGAACTGGAGGAGAAGAGGACTTGAGAACCAAAATTGTGAAACAATATCAACAATCTCAAGGTTACAAGTCCATCTCCAGAGATCTAGATTTGCCTTTGTCCACAGTGCGCAACATTATCAAGAAGTTTGCAACCCATGGCACTGTAGATAAGTTCCCTGGGCGTGGACGGAAGAGAAAAATGTATTAAAGGTGTCAACGCAGGATAGTTCGGATGGTGATATTCAAGCTGTCCTGCAGGCTCAGGGAGCATCAGTGTCAGCGCGAACTATCCGTCAACATTTAAATGAAATGAAACGCTATGGCAAGAGACTCAGGAGGACCCCACTGCTGACACAGAGACATAAGAAAGCAAGACTACATTTTTCCAAAATGAACTTGAGTAAGCCAAAATCCTTCTGGGAAAATGTCTTGTGGACAGATGAGACCAATTGTTACGCCTAGCGCTCCGGGTCCCCGCTCCTCCCCGGAGCGCTCACGGCGTCTCTTTCCCTGCAGCTCCCCGGTCAGTCCCGCTGACCGGGAGCGCTGCTCTCTCATGGCCGTTGGGGATGCGATTCGCACAGCGGGACGCGCCCGCTCGCGAATCGCATCCCAGGTCACTTACCCGTTCCCGTCTCCTGCGGTCATGTGCTGGCGCGCGCGGCTCCGCTCTCTAGGGCGCGCGCGCGCCAGCTCCCTGAGACTTAAAGGGCCAGTGCACCAATGATTGGTGCCTGGCCCAATTAGCTTAATTGGTTCCCACCTGTTCCCTGCTTATATCTAGTCTCCTCCCTTGCACTCCCTTGCCGGATCTTGTTGCCTTAGTGCCAGTGAAAGCGTTCTTTGTGTGTTTATACCCTGTGTACCAGAACTACTGCTATCTCCCCTGACTACGAACCTTGCCGCCTGCCCCCGACCTTCTGCTACGTCCGACTTTGCTTCTGCCTACTCCCTTGTACCTCGCCTATCTTCAGCAGCCAGAGAGGTGCCGTTGCTAGTGGATACGACCTGGTCACTACCGCCGCAGCAAGACCATCCCGCTTTGCGGCGGGCTCTGGTGAAAACCAGTAGTGTCTTAGAACCGGTCCACTAGCACGGTCCTCGCCATCCCTCTCTGGCACAGAGGATCCACCTCCTGCCAGCCGGCATCGTGACAGTAGATCCGGCCATGGATCCCGCTGAGGTTCCCCAGCAGTCCATCTCTGATCTCACCACGGTGGTCGCCCAGCAATCCCGACAGATCGCCCATCTATCCCACCGGCTGTCGGAAATGTCCACCATTGTGCACCAACTTCAGTCGCAACTGCAGCAGCAATCATCTCCTCCGCCACCTCCTGCACCCCTTCCGCAGCGAGTGGCCGCTCCTAGCCTCCGCCTGTCCTTGCCGGACAAATTTAATGGGGACTCTAAGTTTTGCCGTGGCTTTCTTTCGCAATGTTCCTTGCACTTGGAGATGATGTCGGATCAGTTTCCTACTGAAAGGTCTAGGGTGGCTTTCGTGGTCAGCCTTCTGTCTGGAAAGGCCCTGTCATGGGCCACACCGCTCTGGGACCGCGATGACCCCGTCACTGCCTCTGTACACTCCTTCTTCTCGGAAATTCGAAGCGTCTTTGAGGAACCTGCCCGAGCCTCTTCTGCTGAGACTGCCCTGCTGAACCTGGTCCAGGGTAATTCCTCCGTTGGCGAGTACGCCATACAATTCCGTACTCTTGCTTCTGAACTATCCTGGAATAATGAGGCTCTCTGCGCGACCTTTAAAAAAGGCCTATCCAGCAACATTAAAGATGTTCTGGCCGCACGAGAGACTCCTGCTAACCTGCATGAACTCATTCATCTAGCCACTCGCATTGACATGCGTTTTTCTGAGAGGCATCAAGAGCTCCGCCAGGAAAAAGACTTAGATCTCTGGACACCTCTCCCACAGTCTCCACTGCAATCTGCGCCTAGGCCTCCCGCCGAGGAGGCCATGCAAGTGGATCGGTCTCGCCTGACCCTGGAAGAGAGGAATCGCCGTAAGGAAGAGAATCTTTGTTTGTACTGTGCCAGTACTGAACATTTTCTGGTGGATTGCCCAATCCGTCCTCCACGTCTGGGAAACGCACGCTCGCACTCAGCTCTCGTGGGTGTGGCGTCTCTTGATGCCAAGTCGGCTTCTCCACGTCTCACGGTACCTGTTCGGATTTCCACTTCAGCCAGCTCTCCCCTCTCAGCCGTGGCCTGCCTGGACTCTGGAGCTTCTGGGAATTTTATTCGGGACTCCTTTGTGAATAAATTCCGTATTCCGGTGACCCGTCTTGTCAAGCCACTCCACATTTCCGCGGTCAACGGAGCCAGGTTGGACTGTACCATACGTTTCCGCACGGAGCCCCTTCTTATGAGCATCGGATCTCACCGCGAGAGGATTGAACTTTTGGTCCTCCCCAATTGCACCTCGGAAATTCTCCTTGGACTTCCCTGGCTTCAACTTCATTCCCCAACCCTGGATTGGTCCACTGGGGAGATCAAGAGTTGGGGGTCCTCTTGTTCCAAGAACTGTCTAAAACCGGTTCCCAGTAACCCTTGCCGTAACTCTGTGGTTCCTCCTGTATCTGGTCCCCCTAAGGTCATTAAGGACTCTGCCTGCCACAGGAAATGCCCTTCCCCCCCTCCCAGTTCCATCAGGCAAGCTTCTGTGTCCCCTCATGGCCCTCGTCCTGGTGTCACACTGCCCCGTGCCAGGTCCCGCCCTCTGCCCTCTCTCCCCATTCCTACTCCTGCGGTTCTGCCTGCCGTTGAGGAATCCCTCCATCCTTTCCCGGTGTCCTCATCCCAGGGGAGGCAGTTACCCGATAAAGAGAAGGGGAGACCTAAGGGGGGGGGTACTGTTACGCCTAGCGCTCCGGGTCCCCGCTCCTCCCCGGAGCGCTCACGGCGTCTCTTTCCCTGCAGCTCCCCGGTCAGTCCCGCTGACCGGGAGCGCTGCTCTCTCATGGCCGTTGGGGATGCGATTCGCACAGCGGGACGCGCCCGCTCGCGAATCGCATCCCAGGTCACTTACCCGTTCCCGTCTCCTGCGGTCATGTGCTGGCGCGCGCGGCTCCGCTCTCTAGGGCGCGCGCGCGCCAGCTCCCTGAGACTTAAAGGGCCAGTGCACCAATGATTGGTGCCTGGCCCAATTAGCTTAATTGGTTCCCACCTGTTCCCTGCTTATATCTAGTCTCCTCCCTTGCACTCCCTTGCCGGATCTTGTTGCCTTAGTGCCAGTGAAAGCGTTCTTTGTGTGTTTATACCCTGTGTACCAGAACTACTGCTATCTCCCCTGACTACGAACCTTGCCGCCTGCCCCCGACCTTCTGCTACGTCCGACTTTGCTTCTGCCTACTCCCTTGTACCTCGCCTATCTTCAGCAGCCAGAGAGGTGCCGTTGCTAGTGGATACGACCTGGTCACTACCGCCGCAGCAAGACCATCCCGCTTTGCGGCGGGCTCTGGTGAAAACCAGTAGTGTCTTAGAACCGGTCCACTAGCACGGTCCTCGCCATCCCTCTCTGGCACAGAGGATCCACCTCCTGCCAGCCGGCATCGTGACACCAATATAGAGCTTTTTGGTAAAGCACATCATTCTACTGTTTACCGAAAACGAAATGAGGCCTACAAAGAAAATAGCACAGTACCTACAGTGAAATATGGTGGAGGTTCAATTATGTTTTGGGGTTGTTTTGCTGCCTCTGGCACTGGGTGCCTTGAATGTGTGCAAGGCATCATGAAATCTGAGGATTAGCAATGGATTTTGGGTTGCACTGTACAGCCCAGTGTCGGAAAGCTGGGTTTGCATCCAAGATCTTGGGTCTTCCAGCAGGACAATGACCCCAAACATACATCAAAAAGCATCCAGAAATGGATGGCAACAAAGTGCTGGAGAGTTCTGAAGTGGCAGCAATGAGTCCAGAACTAAATCCCATTGAACATCTGTGGAGAGATCTTAAAATTGCTGTTGGGAAAAGGCGCCTTCCAATAAGAGAGACCTGGAGCAGTTTGCCTAGGAAAAGTGGTCCAACATTCCGGCTGAGAGGTGTAAGAAGCTTATTGATGGTTATAGGAAGCCACTGATTTCAGTTATTTTTTCTAAAGGGTGTGCAACCAAATATTAAGTTAAGGGTGCCAATAATTATGTCCAGCCCATTTTTGGAGTTTGGTTTGACATTATTTCCAATTTGCTTCTTTCCTCCCTTTTTTGGTTTAGTTCCAATACACACAAAGTAAATAAACATGTGTATAGCAAAACACGTGTTACTGCAATCCTTTTCTGTGAGAAATACTTCACTTTCTTGAAAAATTTCAGGGGTGCCAACATTTATGGCCATGACTGTATATGTAGGTTAGTTCTGGTGATGCTGCTGTCAGTTTTTGATAATTAAACACAGTCTAAAAAAAAATATCCCAATTTTGAGCTTTATGAGGACGTACTCTGGCCAAAGCCTACATTTGTATGGTTGGATTTTTGACATTGTGCTAACATCATCAGGACTGCAGGCAAATATTTACTACGGCTTTTAGATCTGTTCACTTGGGAATGTGTACAGAGCTTCAAGTACAAACCTGAGTGCTACTTTACAATATTCTTAAACTTTTGTATTCTGGAGATTTATTATAGAACATGGCTACGACAAATCTTCTTGGTATTTTGTTGAGTTTTAAGAGTTTGTCTCAGAAACGTGTTTCATTTCAACAAAGTCTTCTTTCAAAACTTCTGAAGTATTCTTGGACTTTAAAGGGGTATTCCAGGCCAAAACTTTTTTTTATATATCAACTGGCTCCGGAAAGTTAAAGGGGTATTCCAGGAAAAAACTTTTTTTTATATATCAACTGGCTCCAGAAAGTTAAACAGATTTGTAAATTACTTCTATTAAAAAATCTTAATCCTTTCAGTACTTATGAGCTTCTGAAGTTAAGGTTGTTCTTTTCTTTCTAAGTGCTCTCTGATGACACCTGTCTCGGGAAACGCCCAGTTTAGAAGCAAATCCCTATAGCAAACCTCTTCTAAACTGGGCTTTTCCCGAGACACGTGTCATCAGAGAGGATTTAGACCGAAAAGAACAACCTTAACTTCAGAAGCTCATAAGTACTGAAAGGATTAAGATTTTTCAATAGAAGTAATTTACAAATCTGTTTAACTTTCTGGAGCCAGTTGATATATATAAAAAAGTTTTTTTCCTGGAATACCCCTTTAAACAGATTTGTAAATTACTTCTATAAAAAAATCTTAATCCTTCCAATAGTTATTAGCTTCTGAAGTTGAGTTGTTGTTTTCTGTCTAACTGCTTTCTGATGACTCACGTCCCGGGAGCTGTGCAGTTTCTATGGGGATATTCTCCCATCATGCACAGCTCCCGGGACGTGACATCATCATTGAGCAGTTAGACAGAAAACTTCAGAAGCTAATAACTATTGAAAGGATTAAGATTTTTTAATAGAAGTAATTTACAAATCTGTTTAACTTTCCAGAGCCAGTTTATATATATATATATATATATATATATATATATATATATATATATATATAGGTGGAATACCCCTTTAAGCAGCCCCCTCAAAGTCATTTACAATTTCTACTACACTTTATACAAGGCCTTTTGATAGAAGTAACATTTTGGTTGGGACAGAGAAAATATACAAAATGATCATAATGGCTGGGTGTTAAAATGTTGGAATCATTGTAGAAGCATCTAGAACTGTGGTGGACAGTAGAGATGAGCGAACTTACAGTAATTTGATTCATCATGAACTTCTCGGCTCGGCAGTTGTTGACTTTAGTCTGTATACATTAGTTCAGCTTTCAGGTGCTCCGGTGGGCTGGAGACTCTTTCCTAGGACTGTATCCACCTTTTCCAGCCCACCGGAGCACCTGAAAGCTGAACTCATTTATGCAGGATAAAGTCAGCAAACGCCGAGCCGAGAAGTTCTTGACGATCTAGTGGACAGCCCAACATATTGTGGAGGCAGCCATTATATGAGGCCTTTGTCTCCAACAAAAAAGGTGAACATTACAGTTACCTGGTGCAGGTCTAGGGGTAAGCATGCATTTAAAATCCGTGTCGTTAAAAACAAAAGTAACATTTAACATATTAATAACATCCTGAGACAGTAAAGAAAACCTTGGAGTAGCCATAGCCGTATCAGTCTCACTAAACAGAGCTACCGTATTTTTCGCCGTATAAAACGCACTTTTTCTTCCCCAAAACTGGAGGGGGGGGGGGGGGGAGTTGGTGCTTCTTATAAGGTGAATACACGCCTATCGCGGCGGTCCCTGCAGCCATCAATGGCTGGGACCCGCGGCTAATACAGGACATCACCGATCGCGGTGATGCCCTGTATTAACCCTTCCGACGTGGCGATCAAAGCTGACCACCGCGTCTGAAGCGATAATAACACTAACGGCTGCTCAGTTAGGCTGTTCGGGACCGTCGTGGTGAAATCGCGGCGTCCCGAACAGCTTACAGGACACCGGGAGGGACCTTACCTGCCTCCTCGGTGTCTGCTCCGTGCCGGGATCCCCTGTATGGCCGGCGCTCTCCTTTGTCGTCATCACGTCATCGCAGTCACGTCATCCAATAGGATCGGCGTGCGTAGCGACATCATGGCAGCGACGCAGAGCGAGGATACCCAGCAGCAGAGACATTCCGGAGCGACGGGGACACCCCAGAGACGCGGCGACAGCGATGGAGGGCAACATCCAGGGCAGCGGTGACGGGTCTGGAGCGCTGGGAACACGTGAGTAGTACCTCCTATACCAGTGGTCTTCAATCTGCGGACCTCCAGATGCTGCAAAACTACAACTCCCAGCTTGCCCGGACAGCCGTTGGCTGTCCGGGCATGCTGGGAGTTGTAGTTTTGCAACATCTGAAGGTCCGAAGGTTGAAGATCACTGTCCTATACTTTACATTGTATTTGGTTCAGAATCTTTATTTTCTAGATTTTTATCCTATAAAATTAGGGGTGTCTTATATGCCGGAGCGTCTTATATGACGAAAAATACGGTAATCCACATGGAAATCTGCAGGATAACAAACTGAGAATTGATGGCAGAAATCCAAGGGGTTGCCTCAGTTTTCTAACACAGATTATCTTCCATATCTGTGCCAGAATTTCCACATAAAAATCCATTATGTGACCATATACTAATTCCTTTCTTAAAGGGGTACACCTGAGAATTTTTTTTTTGAACTGTTGACAGAAATGTATACATAGTTGCAAATGACTTCTGTTTAAAAATATCAACCTTCCCAGTACTTATCAGCCTCTATGTGCCCTAAAGGAATTCATGTAGTCTTTCCAGTCCAACACTTTGTTCCCTGCTGCCACCTCTGGCCATGTCAGGAACTGTCCAGACCAGAAGTTTGCTATTGGTTTTGCTCCTGGACAGTTCCTAACACAAACAGAGATGGCAGCACGGAGCACTGTGTCTGAATGGAAAGACTACATAAATTCCTCCAGGACATACTAGATGATAGCACTGCGAGGCTTGAGATTTAAAATAGAAGAAATTTACAAATCATTATAAACTTGTCACCAGTTGATTTAAAAAAAAAAATCTCCAGAGTACCCCTTTAACGTAAAGAAAGGGATGCTGTGCTGTAATTGGGTTCAACTAAGGAACAACACCAACCTTTTTTCTTTTTAGTTTCCCCGCATCACACCGGGTCGGTCCCGGCTGCTAACGATAGCCAGGACCCTGGGCTAACAGCTCGCGGCACCGATCATTGTGCCGCGCACTGTTAACCCTTCAGACACGGCGATCAAAGTTGACCGCCGTGTCTGAAAACGAAAGTAAACGCCTCCGATCAGCTGGGACGCAGGCGGAGGTCTCCTTACCTCTCTCCGCAGCGTCCGACCGTCGATTGATTGCTCCAAGCCTGAACTACAGGCTTGAGCAATCAAGCCCCTATCTGACTGATCCGTGCAAAGCTATGGCTTTGCAGGGATCAGCATAGGAGATCAGTGTGTGCAGTGTTATAGGTCCCTATGGGACCTATAACACTGCAAAAAAAAAAGTGGAAAAAAAAGTTAACAAAGGTCATTTAACCCCTTCCCTAATAAAAGTTTGAATCACCCCCCCTTTTCCCATTAAAAAAAATCTGTGTAAATAAAAATAAAAATTAACATATGTGGTATCGCCGCATGCGTAAATGTCTGAACTATAAAATTATATCATTAATTAAACCACATGGTCAATGGCGTACGCGCAAAAAATTCCAAAGTCCAAAATAGCGTATTTTTGGTCACTTTTTATATCATAAAAAAATGAATAAAAAGCGATCAAAAAGTTCGATCAACACAAAAATGGTACCGATAAAAACTTCAGAACACGGTGCAAAATATGAGCCCTATACCGGCCCGTACGCAAAGAAGTAAAAAAAGTTACAGGGGTCAGAAGATGACAATTTTAAACATATAAATTTTCCTGCATGTAGTTAAGATTTTTTTCTGAAGTGCGACAAAATCATACCTATATAAGTAGGGTATCATTTTAATCGTATGGACCTACAGAATAAAGATAAGGTGTAATTTTGACCAAAAAAGGCACTGCATAGAAATGAAAGCCCCCAAAAGTTACAAAATGAATTTTTTTCTTCAATTTTGTCGCACAATGATTTTTTTTTCCGTTTCGCCGTGGATTTTTTGGTAAAATGACTAATGTCACTGCAAAGTAGAATTGGTGGCGCAAAAAAAAAGCCATAATGAGGATTTTCAGGTGCAAAATTGAAAGCGTTAGGATTTTTAGAAGGTGATGAGGAAAAAATGAAAATGCAAAAACGGAAAAACGCTTAAAGGGGTTAAAGAACAAAAACCTATTGTAGTTTAAAGTGTTTCACTTTCTAAGATTTCTTTTTGACTGAATACATAAATGCAGATATGTTTGACTATTTTACCCACTTTTTCAGTCTTTTGCATGCTACAATATACTAATTATCATCTAAGTAATAAAAAGCAAATAAAAGTTAGAGATGTAAATGATTGCCTGCCCCGAGTTCAGCATCCAGCCATCGACACAACTAAATCAACATGAAGCCTGGTGGACGGTAATATCATTTCATGCCGGACAACTTAATTAGAGAAAGCATATGATGTTAAAAGGCCAAATTCACTATTAAATATGAGGTATCTTTTTCTGGGGCAAGTCAAAATTGCCCATTACTTATTCTGTCTCTATGAGTGATAGAGGGCTCGGGAAGGGAGCACAGTAATCTGGAGCAACTCAAGCAAGCTAATGACCTATATAAAGTGGCTATTATCTTCTAATACTGCTTCGGTTTCATACAAAGTGGCATAAGTCTACTTTTTCTTCATGTATTTTCTTTACATCAGTCATATTCATATTAAAAAAAAAATTAACTTTTGAACTAGTTAAAGGCATGGCAACTTTTTCTTTTTCCAAGTAAGTATATATTGAAATTGGACTAACAGACTCCTCTTAGATGTCCCTATCTGGTTTGCTTAAAGGGGTACTCCAGTGGGGGAAAAAAAAAAAAATTCCCCAAAAAACTGGTTCCAGGTAGTTCAACAGATTTGTAAATTACTTCTATAAAAAAAAAAAATCTGCTGTATGCTCCAGAGGAAGTTAAGAAGTTTTTTTTACTGTCTGACCACAGAGCTCTATGCTGACACCTATGTCCATGTCAGAAACTTTTTGCAGCAAGAGAGATTTGCTATGGGGATTTGCTCCTACTCTGGACAGTTCCTGACATGGAATAGAAGTAATTTACAAATCTGTTTAACCCCTTAAGGACTCAGGGTTTTTCCGTTTTTGCACTTTCGTTTTTTCCTCCTTACCTTTTAAAAATCATAACCCTTTCAATTTTCCACCTAAAAATCCATATTATGGCTTATTTTTTGCGTCGCCAATTCTACTTTGCAGTGACATTAGTCATTTTACCCAAAAATGCACAGCAAAACGAAAAAAAAAATCATTGTGCGACAAAATCAAAAAAAAAACGCAATTTTGTAACTTTTGGGGGCTTCCGTTTCTACGCAGTGCATATTTCGGTAAAAATTACACCTTATCATTATTCTGTAGGTCCATACGGTTAAAATGATACTCTACTTATATAGGTTTGATTTTGTCGCACTTCTGGAAAAAATCATAACTATATGCAGGAAAATTTATACGTTTAAAAATGTCATCTTCTGACCCCTATAACTTTTTTATTTTTCCACGTATGGGGCGGTATGAGGACAAATTTTTTGCGCCGTGATCTGAAGATTTTATCGGTATGATTTTTGTTTTGATCGGACTTTTTGATCACTTTTGATTCATTTTTTAATGTTATAAAAAGTGACCAAAATACGCTTTTTTGGACTTTGGAATTTTTTTGCGCGTACGCCATTGACCATACGGCTTAATTAATGATATATTTTTATAGTTCGGACATTTACGCACGCGGCGATACCACATATGTTTATTTATTTATTTTTTTACACTGTTTTATTTTTTTTATGGGAAAAGGGGGGTGATTCAAACTTTTATTAGGGAAGGGGTTAAATGACCTTTATTAACACTTTTTTTTTACTTTTTTTTTTTCTTCAGTGTTATAGGTCCCATAGGGACCTATAACACTGCACACACTGATCACTCATCCTGATCACAGGCGTGTAATAACACGCCTGTGATCAGCATTATCGGCGCTTGACTGCTCCTGCCTGGATCTCAGGCACGGAGCAGTCATTCGTCGATCGGACACCGAGGAGGCAGGTAAGAGCCCTCTCGGTGTCCGATCAGCTGTTCGGGATGCCGCGATTTCACCGCGGCGGTCCCGAACAGCCCGACTGAGCAGCCGGGATACTTTCAGTTTCACTTTAGAAGCGGCGGTCAGCTTTGACCGCCGCTTCTAAAGGGTTAATATCGCACATCGCCGCGATCGGCGATGTGTGGTATTAGCCGCGGGTCCCGGCCATTGATTAGCGCCGGGACCAACGCGATATGATGCGGGATCGCGGCGCGATCCCGCTTCATATCGCGGGAGCCGGCGCAGGACGTAAATATACGTCCTGCGTTGTTAAGGGGTTAACCCCTTCATGACCCAGCCCATTTTCACCTTCATGACCTGGGCATTTTTTGAAAATCTGACCACTGTCACTTTAAACATTAATAACTTTGGAATGCTTTTACTTATCATTCTGATTCCGAGATTGTTTTTTCGTGACATATTCTACTTTATTTTATCGGTAAAATTTCACTGATATTTGTATCCTTTCTTGGTAAAAAATCTAAAAATTTCATGAAAATTTTGAAAATTTAGCATTTTTCTAACTTTGAAAGTCTCTGCTTGAAAGGAAAATGGATATTCCAAATAAATTACATATTGATTCACATATACAATATGTCTACTTTGTGTTTGCATTAAAAAATTGACAAGTTTTTACTTTTGGAAGACATCAGAGGGCTTCAAAGTTCCGCAGCAATTTTCCAATTTTTCTCAAGATTTTCAAAATCTTAATTTTTCAGGGCCCAGTTCAGGTTGGAAGTGGATTTTAAGGATCTTCATATTAGAAATACCCCATAAATGACCCCATTATAAAAACTGCACCCCCCAAAGTATTCAAAATGACATTCAGTAAGTGTTTTAACCCTTTAGGTGTTTCACAGGAATAGCAGCAAAGTGAAGGAGAAAATTCTAAATCTTCATTTTTTACACTCGCATTTTCTTGTAGACCCAATTTTTTAATTTTTACAAGGGGTAAAAGGAGAGAAATCACCCTAAAATTTGTAACCCAATTTCTCTCGAGTAAGGAAATACCTCATATGCGTATGTAAAATGTTCGGTGGGCGCAGTAGAGGGCTCAGAAGGGAAGGAGCGACAATGGGATTTTGGAGAGTGAGTTTTTCTGAAAGGGTTTTTGGGGGGCATGTCCCATTTAGGAAGCCCCTATGGTGCCAGAACAGTGGACCCCCCCACATGTGACCCCATTTTGGAAACTATACCCCTCATGAAATGTAATAAGGGGTGCAGTGAGCATTTACACCCCACTGGCGTTTGACAGATATTTGAAACGGTGGACTGTGCAAATCAAAAATTTTATTTTTCATTTTCACAGCCCACTGTTCCAAAAATCTGTCATACACCAGTGGGGTGTAAATGCTCACTGCACCCCTTATTACATTCCGTGAGGGGTGTAGTTTCCAAAATGGGGTCACATATGGATATTTATTGTTTTGCGTTTGTCAGAACTGCTGTAACAATCAGCCACCCCTGTGCAAATCGCCTCAAATGTACATGGTGCACTCTCCCTTCTGGGCCTTGTTGTGCGCCCCCAGAGCACTTTGCGCCCACATATGGGGTATCTCCGTACTCAGGAGAAATTGCGTTACAAATTTAGAGGGTCTTTTTTCCCTTTTACCTCTTGTGAAAATGAAAAGTATAGGGCAACACCAGCATGTCAGTGTAAAAAATGTATTTTTTTACACTAACATGCTGGTGTAGACCCCAACTTCACCTTTTCATAAGGGGTTAAAGAAGAAAAAGCCCCCCAAAATTTGTAAGGCAATTTCTCCCGAGTACGGCGATACCCCATATGTGTCCCAAAACTGTTGCCCTGAAATACGACAGGGCTCCAAAGTGAGAGAGCGCCATGCGCATTTGAGGCCTGAATTAGGGATTTGCATAGGGGTGGACATAGGGGTATTCTACGCCAGTGATTCTCAAACAGGGTGCCTCCAGCTGTTACAAAACTCCCAGCATGCCTGGACAGTCAATGGCTGTCCGGCAATACTGGGAGTTATTATTTTGCAACAGCTGGAGGCTCCGTTTTGGAAACAGTAGCGTACCAGACGTTTTTCATTTTTTGGGGGGAGGGGGGCTGTGTAGGGGTATGTGTATATGTAGTGTTTTTTACTTTTTATTTTAGGTTAGTGATAGTGTAGTGTAGTGTTTTTAGGGTACAGTCACATGGGCAGAGGTTCACAGCAAGTTTGCCGCTGGAAGTTTGAGCTGCAGCGCAAAATTTGCGCCATCTCAAACTTGCAGCACTCACTGTAAACCTCCGCCCATGTGAGTGTACCCTGTACATTCCCATTGGGGGGAGGGGGCAAACATCCAGCTGTTGCAAACTCCGAGCATGCCCTTTGGCTGTCCGTGCATGCTGGGAGTTGTAGTTTTGCAACAGCTGGAGGAACACTGGTTTGGAAACACTAAGTTAAGTAATAAACTTTCAAGTGTTTTGCAACCAAACTTAGTGTTTCCAAACCAGTGTGCCTCCAGCTGTTGCAAAACTACAACTCCCAGCATGCATGGTCTGTCAGTGCATGCTGGGAGTTATAGTTTTGCAACAATTGCAACAGCTGGAGGCACTGAGGTAGGAAACGGACAATGTTTCCCAACTAGTGTGCCTCCAGATGTTGCAAAACTACAACTCCCAGCATGCCCAGACTGCCAAGGCATGCTGGAAGTTGTAGTTCGGCAATATCTGAAGGATCAGATGTTGCTGAACTACAACTTCCAGCATGCCTGGGCAGTCTGGGCATGCTGGGAGTTGTAGTTTTGCAACATCTGGAGGTCCACAGTTTGGAGACCACTGTATAATGGTCTCCAATCTGTGCTCTTCCAGATGTTAGAGAACTACAACTCCCAGCATGCCTGGACAGACTGAGCATGCTGAGATTTGTAGTTTTGCAACATCTGGAAGAGCACAGATTGGAGACCATTATACAGTGGTCTCCAAACTGTGGACCTCCAGATGTTGCAAAACTACAACTCCCAGCATGCCCAGAAAGCCAAAGGCTGTCTGGGCATGCTGGGAGTTGCAGTTTTGAAACTCTCAGAGGCAGCAGTGAGATCGCTTTACGGCGATCTCACTGCTGCCAATGAAGATGCTGCACTGCTGCCTGAAACTCACCTCCGTGACGCAGCGCAGCCGGGACCGCACGGAGGATGCCGGGACCGCACGGAGGACGCCGGGACCGCTCGGGACACCGCTCCGACGGGTAAGTGACGCCGGGGGACGGGTCAGGGACACTTAGCAGAGCGGTGTGTCCCCCGATCCCCGTGATCGGAACTCACACACCGCGCTGCTAAGTATTTTCATAGCGAAACGCTGCTATCAGCTAGTCAGATTTGACCAGCTGATAGCAGCGATCGCTGGGGGGGGGTGGGGGATGAAACCCCCCGTGGTCGCACGGTAAGATGGCTGGCTATCAGTGATAGCCACCATCTTTCCGGGCGCTGCGGGATGCCGCGAGTAGCGGCAGTAATGTCCATGACGTACCTGTATGTCATGGGTCGGGAACACCTTGCCACCCATGACGTACAGGTATGTCATAGGTCGGGAAGGGGTTAAAGGGGTATTCCAGGCGAAACCTTTTTTTTATATATATCAACTGGCTCCGGAAAGTTAAACAGATTTGTAAATTACTTCTATTAAAAAATCTTAATCCTTCCAATAGTTATTAGCTTCTGAAGTTTTCTAACTGCTCAATGATGATGTCACGTCCCGGGAGCTGTGCATGATGGGAGAATATCCCCATAGGAACTGCACAGCTCCCGGGACATGAGTCATCAGAGAGCAGTTAGACAGAAAATAACAACTCAACTTCAGAAGCTAATAACTATTGGAAGGATTAAGATTTTTTAATAGAAGTAATTTACAAATATGTTTAACTTTCCGGAGCCAGTTGATATATAAAAAAAAAGTGTTGGCCTGGAATACCCCTTTAACTTTCTTGAACCAAGTGATTTGAAGAAAAAACTAAAAAAAAGTTTTCCACCAGAGTACCCCTTTAACCTATTAAGGACCCACGACGTATTGGTACGTCATGAGTCTGGTCCAGTTCTATAACTCGGGGCCATGGGGTGGCCCCGTGTCTTAGCGGGTCGGGCCTGGCCTCTAACAACGGCCGAGACCCGTGGCTAGTAGCACGCGGCACTGATCACGGTGCCGCACACTATTAACCCTTTAGACATGGCATTCAGAGTTGATCGCCGCGTCTAAAGTGAAACTAAATTAATGCCGGGTAGCTCATGGGGCTGTTCGGGATCGCCGCGGTGAAATCACAGCATTCCAAACAGCTGTAGGACACGAGGAGGGTCAAATGACTGCTCAGTGCCTGAGATCCAGGCATGAGCAGTCAAGCGGCAGAATCATCGATCAATGATTTCCTATGAGAAACCATTGATCAATGTAAAAGATCAGTGTGTGCAGTCTTATAGCCCCCTATGGGAGCTATAACATTGCAAAAAAAAAGTGAATCACCCCCTTTTCCCATTTAAAAAAAAAACTGTGTAAATAAAAATAAAATTAAACATATATGGTATTGCCGCATGCAGAAATGTCCGAATTATAAAAATATATCAATAATTTAACCGCACAATCAATGGCTTAAGCGCAAAAAAATCCCAAATCCAAAATAGCGCTTTTTATATCATGAAAAAATTTATAAAAAGCGATCGATAAGTCCGATCAATGCAAAAATGGTACCGATAAAAACTTCAGATAACAGCGCAAAGAATGAGCCCTCACAATGCCCCATATGCGGGAAAATAAAAAAGTTATAGGGGTCAGAAGATGACAATTTTAAACGTATATGTCACGATTCGGCTGGCTGGAGGTGGATCCTCTGTGCCAGAGAGGGATTGGCGTGGACCGTGTCGGTGGACCGGTTCTAAGTTGCTACTGGTATTCACCAGAGCCCGCCGCAAAGCGGGATGGTCTTGCAGCGGCGGTAGCAACCAGGTCGTATCCACCGGCAACGGCTCAACCTCTCTGACTGCTGAGATAAGCGCGGTACAAGGGAGTAGACAAGAGCAAGGTCGGACGTAGCAGAAGGTCGGGGCAGGCGGCAAGGTTCGTAGTCAATGAGGATAGCAGGAGATCTGGAACACAGGCTTTGGACAACACTAAACGCTTTCACTGGCACAAGGCAACAAGATCCGGCCGGGAAGTGCAGGGGAAGTGAGGTAATATAGCCAGGAAGCAGGTGGATGCTAATTAGGCTGATTGGGCCAGGCACCAATCATTGGTGCACTGGCCCTTTAAATATCAGAGAGCTGGCGCGCGCGCACCCTAAGGAGCGGAGCCGCGCGCGCCAGGACATGACAGCCGGGGGCCGGGACAGGTGAGTCCCGCTATGCGAATCGCATCCCCGCTGGCAGTGTCAGTGCAGCGCTCCCGGTCAGCGGGTCTGACCGGGGCGCTGCAGAGAGAGAAACGCCGCGAGCGCTCCGGGGAGGAGCAGGGACCCGGAGCGCTCGGCGTAACAGTATACATTTTCCTGCATGTAGTTATGATTTTTTCCAGAAGTACGACAAAAGCAAAACTATGTAAGTAGGGTATCATTATAATCGTATGGACCTACAGAATAAAGATAAGGTGTCATTTTTACCGAAAAATTTACTGTTTAGAAACGGAAGCCCCCAAAATTTACAAAATGCCATTTTTCCTTCAATTTTGTTGCACAATAATTTTTTTTTCCATTTCGACGTAGATTTTTGGGTAAAATGACTGTTGTCATTACAAAGTAGAATTGGTGATGCAAAAAATAAGCCCTCGTATGGATTTTTAGGTGCAAAATTGAAAGAGTTATGATTTTTCTAAAGTAAGGAGGAAAAAACGAAAGTGCAAAAACGGAAAAACTCCGGGTCCTTAAGGGGTTAATCCACAGTACTAATTCATTTTTTTTAGTATGTTTTTTTTTTAGAAAACATTATAACTTTCATAATTTATCTCAGTTTTATTGGATTATAGACTCTCTTAGAGGTTCTTGAAGTAGCTAATAGTTCAGGGGCAGACTGAAGCTGACCATACATTTCAGACAGCTGTTGGCCAAATACTTGTTCGGGCAGTATGTATTCTGAAAGAGGAAAGATGAAAAAGCCACTGCCAGACACATTTGGTTGCAACTTATCTAGACAAGAAAAGGACAAAAAGGATAAGGCATGTTTTAGCTTTAACATGTCCAATCTTCTCTGACAGCTGACACAGGTGGAAAGTTGGGGGCACCATATATATTAGATAGTTGGCTGATCCTGCCAATATTCCTGGGTTCAGTCATTTTTAATCACATAAGAGAGTTAACTAAGCCCCCCCCCCCCCCCCGGACTAAAAAGCATGGGCCCCCTACTAACCACTATAACCATGATACGCTTGGTTTGGATTAATAAAATGCATTTGCCGAGAATGTAATACTTGCTTTTTCTTTCTTGTAGACCTTAAAGTTTAAGATAGTTACATAGTGCATAAGGTTAAAAAAAAATACAAGGATTGAGCTTCAGTCTCTAGTTTTTGTTTTTCTCACACTATTTAAAAAAAAAAAAAAAGATAGTAGTCTATCACATTCAAACTATAACCCCACTGTGTTGATCCAGAGGAAGGCAAAAAATGCCTATGCCTTCCCTTAACATAATAGAGCTAATCCAGGATTATAAAAATGACTGCATTTTTTCCTAAAACAGCTTTATCCTAGACAACTTTTTTTTCTTTTTTAGGGGCTGTATACTAAAGAGAAATCCAAAAAAGAAATGCATTTCATCTGATGTCATGACCACAGTGCTCTCTGCTGACCTCTGCTGTCCATTTTAGGGACTGTCCAGAGCAGCATATGTTTGCTATGGGGATTTTCTCCAGCTCTGGACAGTTCCTAAAATGGACAGCAGAGGTCAGCAGAGAGCACTGTGGTCATGACATCAGAGGAAATGCATTTCTTTTTTTTATTTCTCTTTAGTATACAGCCCCTAAAAAGTACTGGAAGGATTAAGATTTTTTTTTAATAGAAGTGATTTACAAATCTGTTTAACTTTCTGGCACCAGTAGATTTAAAAAAAAAAAAAAAAAAAAAAAAGGTTTCACGGGAGTACCCATTTAATTGACCAAGTCACTGTGGGGCCCTCCGACGATGGGTCCTTGGGGTCTGTTACAAGGCTATTATAGTCTAACCTTGGAAAAGTTACTAACCTACCCTAGAGTCAGGACTGATGGTGGTAGGGGATGTTTTGGGCCCCTTCCTTTCTCACTCCAGGTGTCCACCTTATTAGTTTTTGCATCATTTTACTTACAATTTCCAAAAATAATCTTTTCTATAAAACCAGTCAAATGCGCTGGAATAAAAAGATCAGCCGCAGCTGATGTATTCATTTACTTCAAGCTCACCAGCCCTGTCCTGCGCACACACAGACACATTCACAGTAAGACACGGTGATATGCTGTGACATGCCATCGCAAGCACTGACACAAAAATGACACATTGATGAAGTTTTTATGACTTCTGTACCATTAGGGATCACTTGATAGTGAGAGTATAAGCCTTCAGAATCACAGCATGCATAATAACAAGTGTCACAGGGTTCTCTGTCCACCAGCAAGAAGAGGCAGGAAAAAACTCCAAACATGTCTTGATGTATGTTTTCTATGGCGATGATCCAAGTGTCAAATGTGCTTTTATTTATGTTTTTATAAGGTTTTTATTAGCCAGTTTACCAGACTGTTAACTTTACTTTATCCAGAGCTGCCTTTCCCTATTTATAAATACCCTGACTTTTTGCCACCTGTTTGGTGCTTGCACATTACTTTACTTCAGATTACCCTAGGTACACCTATGTGGCATGGGAAAATTGTAACAAAATATGGAGCAAACAGCATATTTATTCTATGCTATGGATTTTTTCTGAGCCTACTGTGCACCTATTTAAACTGTATAGGGACATGAAGGTGTGGTATGAGAAAACAAAATATATATGTTGTCCTTTCTAAAAACATCGCCAATCTATTCCATGGGCCTTATCTGGAAATGCATTTGTAAGTGAATGCATCTGTGGTTTAATATGAGACACAACCAATAGACAAGGGTGGCACTGTTTCTGAAATAGAAGCAGACAACCTTACAAAATCCCTTTTAGCAATTTCCTCACATAAGTGTCAGAAGCTTAGTTAGGGCACACAGTAGACTCCCATAACTGAGATTGGATGTGTGTCAATTTCAGGTGCTAAAGGCCTACGATTTCTAGAGTTCTCCAGTATAAAAATGGTTAATTCTTGTTAAAACTTCTCCCATTGCACTGCATTTTTGCAAAAAAAAGAATCTAGTCACATGTAGGACTCCTAGCCAAATAATGCACAAGTTGTCCCAACTCCGGATCTCTCTTTAGTTCTGATCTGCCCTGGCCATGGCTGAGTGCATGTTAGTTCCTCACTTCTCTTTTTCCGAGAGAACTAAAGTCTGTGAGCCTAATTATAGCTAATGTCAAGAATGAATTCAACAACCCACTAGTCCTTTCTTCAAACAAGGCAAACCTGTACCCAGCTCATAGCATTTTCTACAAGGCATTTGCAAAGTTAAATTGTAAAAGCACCTTAACAGCTTTACAGGGGACCTTGTTTTGCCTCTGGTTGCACCACTTACACTCATGAATTCAGGCACTACTACACTCACAATTTCAACCCTCGTACAGTTCCCCTGGTTTGCCACAGAGAAAAAGATGGAAGAGCACGGAAGACTAAAAATAAAAAAGTATATGTTTGGGAAATTGGTACATCACAGTATCTTCTTGCCAGTATCCCAATGTGCACCAGCAATTTATAAAGTAAGCAAAATGTAAATTGGAGCATTACTTTACTGTAAACACTTTATAAACCTGTATCACTGTTGCTAGGATATAAACTTTCATTTAACTATTACCGTTTTAAATCTTTAGCGCAGATCTTCAGATGACCTCAAGCTTCATGCCTATTTATTAAAATTTACACACGCACACACACACATATTTGTTTAGTTATTTTATTATGTATTTTTTTTATTTATTTAGCAAATAATGCAATTTACCTCGGACAGGACCGGACCCGATTGTAGTTGTTATGGTAACATTTTGAATAGTCTGATAATTGAAAGATTCATTTTGTGTCCTATTGTTGTCAGATCATTCTGGGCAATATGCCAGGATAAAGAATAACATATACAGGAATGTCTCTATAATAATTATCAAATAATTAAGTGGATGAAAGTGAATCTGGTTCATTTGGAAATAGCAGCGCAAAGCCATCTGTTCAAAAAGGAGATATAAAAGCATGATATAAATGCAAATAAAGATATAACAGCCAGGTATAATATATATTTCTTCATTGTGGATTCCCATTTAAAATAGTGTGATACCAAAGATGCATTTTTAGCAGAATTTGTGCTGATTTCAATACAAAATAGATGCAGATTCTGCACCAAAATCTCAATAGATTTTGACCAATGTGAACATGTACCATTAACAAAGGGGTTGTCCCTTCCACTCGGATCCCCAGATGAGTGCCGATTTAGTGTGACAGAATGGAGGGCCACCAGCTCCCCCAACTTTTTCTCATGACCGAGCCTAGGGTTATAGACTACCAAAAAAACGGAATCCACACACTGGTGCAAAGTTTATAACTGGTAATATAGTCACATGTATGCATAGAAACCAAGTAAAAATGTTGTTCAGGTAGCAACAGGAGTAAAAACACAATTCCAACAATGGATAATTTACATTAAAAGGGGTACTCTGCCCAAATAAATCTTATCCGCTATCCAAAGGATAGGGTTTAAGATGTCTGATTGCGGGGGTCCCACCGCTGGGGACCCCTCGATGTCTCCTGCAGCACCCCCGTTCACCAGCTGCAGGGAGCAAAGAACGCTCCGTGGCTGATGACGGGCGATATAGGGGCCAGAGTATCATGACGTCACGGCCTCGCCCTGATAGGGGATAAAATGTGTGTGAGCGGAATACCCCTTTAAGCAGCAGAGCCAAGTGTTGCAACAAATACCATGTGTGGTGAGCAGGAGGAAGAGCAATGGTGATTGGGGTGTTGCGATGATAGTGTAGGGTCTATTGGTGTTAACCCTTAAATGTCGTGATGCCAGGGTGCGGTTTCCTCAATGTAGTAATCCTACTGCCAACCGTCCCACAAACGGAAGGGAGAAATAACGGAATGTCCACAGCAGATTTTACGAAGTAAACTTGAAGTAACTTTACTGTACATTTTATGCAACGGCATGGAACACAACAGTCTTTGAGAGAGAGAACTGTGGTGCAGGTTCCTCACAGGTTTCCTGGGATTCCGGGATCAATGAGCTTTGATTGCTAGCCACTTTGCTACTATTTTTAGGAGATTTGAGTTTCTAGTAGTCACACAGAATTCAGTAGTTTGAGCTTTGAGTAACTCACAGTTTTGTGGCTGCGGATTCCTAGGCTTTGGGCCTAGCTTGAATTGATGCTGATGAGATGATTAGATGTGCTTGGCTTTGAAGTGCAGGAACCAGAAAGTAAGAGCTGAGAGAGAGAATCTAGTGGCTTCAGCCCCTTATATATTAAGAGGACGGGACAAAGCTCATTGGTAAACAGAACCTGTCAGTCCTGACCCAGTGAACTCTGGGTATCACATGACCCAAAGGTCCTTAAACCATAATACAATTTGATTAAAGGCACGTAACCTCTAAGGTCCTATACATAGGTCTTCCTATATAACATATTATATATATATATATATATATATATATATATATATATACATTAAATACCATTTATATGAGGCGACTAGGGGTTAGTCCTACAGGAGAGCCCCATTGACATGGAGGGACTCTGGCTGAGGGGACTTTAGACAAAGGGACAGGACCAGGTCCTGTACCGGGACACCACACATGAAAGTGCATATCAATAGTGAACAATCAGGGCTCAAGTCCTGCAGGAACGTGTGGGACCTGAGTTCCAGCACTTTCTCCACAGCAGGATCACCATTCCCATAAGCAAAAGTCCTGCAGGATCAGCCCTTGAGTGGAAATCTTGGGTTCCCTCCATTTTTTCTTCTCAGGACTTGACCCTGTGAACAACCATGCATGCTGCACATTTCGTATAGATATCTAAAGCGACCATGCCAACATTAAAGCAGTAAAAAGCTAGCGTGGGTCTTGGAATGCCACCACTCCAACACATGTTGGCACATTATTTGTGAGAAATATCTATAGTTGTGAATTGATTATTTTCATGTAAGTGATGATGGTCATGTATACCTGCAGGTATGTTTTGGTCGCCCACTGATAGGCGTGGTTATATAATTAACAACCTCTCTTCACAAATGTCCATTCTAGACCTAAAACAAAATGGGAAGCTAACTAGCGGGAAATTAAGAGTCGTGTCTGAAGAGACTAATACAGGAGAGTTAACCCTAAATTGGAATTAAAGCAAACAAATCCTCAATGAGAATAAATGAGTTAAGGGGCACAATAAACAGTGTTAGGAAACTTTATAAACAGTGTGTGGGTCACTGGGCAGTGCAGTGCAAATTTTATACAAAGGTTGAGGATGGGGGCAGAAATACTGAATTTAGTTTAATGGTGTTTAAGGGTGAACTTCATTTAAAAAGAGAACTAAACCTGGTTTGGTTGGTTTCTTGTCTGAGTAGAATGTGGACACTGACTGCCTGCCACTTAGACTACTGCCGCCATGATGTTGGCTCTGCACTCTGCTCCTTACAAGCCTTGGGCTCTCCCTATCACTGGTGCGTAGGCAGACGTCTAACTCCACTGGTCAAGTGCAGAAGTCTGCCCCAATGATCCAATCAGAATGAAAACAAGCTGATCTTATTGATAGAGCCACACTCCGTATGAAGGCCCAGACAGTGTTTATTGTATGGCAAACGTATGCTCTATTGTAGTAGTCAGTACAGCACCAATCTTCTCACCAGCACTTAAATTTGTCCAGGACAGACTAGTGCCTCAGTTCCGGTCAGCACATTGTTGGGGTCTCAGTGCTCTTCATTCCCTGGCTCTCAGAAATATACATCCTGCAGCCCCATTCTAAGTATATATGGGGGCACAGAACAGAGATGACTGCGAGCCTGGGAGTGAAGTGCTGAGACCCCAACCGGGTACAGACCCTGCTTGTTCTTCTGATCAGTACTGAGACCCCAACCGATCAAACTTTTGACATGTCCCTGTGAAAATTATTATTTTTTTTTTAAATGACAGGAAGACTTTAAGTTAACAATGAGCAAAGGAAAAAATATATATATATATGTGGCTAAAACTAATTTGAAATCTATGACCCATATCCTGAGGCTTGATGGAAGTGAAGAATAATAATAAAGAATTTAACACCTTTTTACCTAGTCTACTATGGAGGCTATGACTGACTGGGTTCTGTGCTTTTTATTGTTCTTATGTTCGGAGGTCTTTCACAAACCTGCAGTTCAGAGCAGCATGCAGTTTCTGGAGTAATTTCTGAGATATGTACTGTATTTGTAGCCAGTGAACCATGCATGAATTTCCCTTGGTAAAATAATATCTACAGCAAATAGTAAACAGTTATAAAAAAAAAAAAAAAAAGCAACTGGTTAGAAAAGGAATGTTCTTTATACCACGGAAGATATGCAATGATCTGTTCTAAAAACCGTCTATATTTGCTATAAGGTACTGATTAGTGTTGAGCGGCATAGGCCATATTCGAATTCGCGAATATTCGCGAATATATGGACGAATATTCGTCATATTCGCGAATATTCGCATATTCGTAATATTCTCGTTTTATTTTCGCATATGCGAATATTCGCGTGCGCGAAAATGAACGTATGCGAAAATTTGTATATAAAAAAATGAGCACAAGCGAAAATGCGCATATGCGAAAATTAGCATATGCAAATTTTCGCATATGCGAACATTCGCACGCCAGTCTCACACAGTAGTATTAGAGCCTTCTTACACCACACAAGCTGGAAGCAGAGAGGGGTGATCACTGTGATGTGTACTGTGAAAAAAAAAAAAAAGAATATTCGTAATTACGAATATATAGCGCTATATTCGCGAATATTCGCGAATTCGCGAATATGCGATATTCGCGAATTCGCGAATATGCGATATTCGCGAATAAAATTCGAATTGCGAATATTCGCGAGCAACACTAGTACTGATATGACCCAATATACATAATGGACTAGTGAATACTGATACATGTATTTTCTATTGCTCCAAAGCATCTAAAAATAGTGGCAATATAATTTATTAATAGTCTCCTACAAACATTGGTTTACATTTTCTATGTCCTGTGTGTCCCCATGGCAACAGACTACAAACAAAACCTGTGTAGTCTTATCCTGCAGATACTATTTTCCCTTCCATGTACCCACCTACTACGTGATTATTTGCATTCGTACAATGTCACGTAAGGGAGAATTACATGACTGCAGGATGGCACAGTCTTAGGCCATATTCACATTGGAAAAGCTTAGTACATCTGTGGTATAGTTCAAGATACTAGCAGAACGATGTGGCAGGCCCTTTAACCAAACTAGTGACTATGTACACATACATTCAGGAAATGAATGTACCATTTGGTCCATTAAAGTGGATGGGTATGCAGTGGCATATATTAGCATACTTTTTGACTGGTATTAGAAATGCACAAATGTACTCCCCTTTTCTAAGCTTAACGTTCCAGTTAACATTGGGCTCTTTACTATTTTTTACTAGAAGTAATTTACAAATCTGTTTAACTTTCTGGCAACAGTTCATTTAAAAAAAAAAAAAAGTTTTCCACCAGAGTACCCCTTTAAGGTTGGATCATTCACATGTAAATATTTACATCTATGCAAGCCATAGGGGAGATTTATCAAAACCTGTGCAGAGGGAAAAGCCGACCAGTTGCCCATAGCAACGAATCAGATTACTTCTTTTATTTTTAAGAGTGCCACTAAAAAATTAAAGAAGCTATCTAATTGGTTGCTATGGGCAACTGGTCGACTTTCCTCTGCACGGGGTTTAATGAATCTTCCCCCATGTCTTTGCTAGTGCATATAGCATACCGAATTTTTGCTGCACTTTTCCCCACGAAATGTGTGTACTTTGTATTAAAGCCTCGTCCGATCAATTAAGTCACACAGATCTGGACATAAAGGGGAGGAGCTTAAGTGCCCCACCTTTTTTGAGGTTTTTTTGTTGGTAAATACGCTAATAATTGACAAACAAATTTGTTCCAATTTCTTGCTGTATTATAACCAGAATGTCTGAGTGTGGTAAACGAGCGTCTCTATTGATTTATAGTCTGCTATTTTTTAGCTTCTTTTCATATCTCATAAGGATTAGGAACATGTAGTCCTGCAATGTTCCCTTCTTTAATCTGGTTAAATTACATAATTGTATCAGTCTTTTCTTATCAAATTGGACATAATCTTATCTGCACAAATATCCGACTCTTCAGAAGTAGTGGAGCCCAATGAAAGGCCATTTTTTTTCTCAAAATATTATTTGTGTGGACACTGATAGGTAAAATATCCCTCGTCATTGTCTCTCCAGGTACAAGCTTTTATCATCTGCTCTCACTATTCTTTCTTCTGTACCGGCCTGTAAAAAATCCATTATAGAGCCTGCACCGCTTAATAAAGGCAAGTCTAGACAGTGATGATAACAATATGGCAGGCCTATTCTTCCTGCTAAACTTTAGATATGATGACATAATAGACGAGACAGAGCTAAAGAAAATACTTCTGCCATATAAATATAATGCCCTTGGCTTACCCTTTTATAGGCACTTCAGCAAACTTTTTTGTTCCCACCTGTATTAATGAAAAATTCTGTATATTAAATTATGCAACATATACGCAAAATGCACATAAGAGGAATGCCTGGGTCTCAAAAGGCAATAACAAAGTAAAAAAATAAGTTAAAAAGAAAACTTTACAGTGAGTAGATATATTGCTAATATTGTCAATATACAGAGTCATTTTTGAGGGTCAATGCATCCTCAAGTCTTCAACACTCCCAACCTTATCTCTTCTACCCCCATGGAGTTATTTCACAGTTGATGTTTAGATTGCTGAAATAAAATACCCCAGGCTGTGTTAAGCTCATACTTCCTCCAGCTCAATTGTCAGCTTTACTGTAAAGAATGGGACAGGGTCAAGAGTCATCTCACTATTGATATAGGGTAGAGGACTTAAAGGGGTACTCCCATGGAAAACTTATTTTTTAAATCAACTGGTGCCAGAAGGTTAAACAGATTTGTAAATCACTTCTATTAAAAAATCTTAATCCTTCCAGTATTTTTTATGGGCTGTATGCTAAAGAGAAATCCAAAAAAGAAAGGCATTTCCTCTGATGTCATGACCACAGTGCACTCTGCTGACCTCTGCTGTCCATTTTAGGAACTGTTCAGAGCAGTATGTGTTTGCTATGGGGATTTTCTCCTGCTCTGGACAGTTCCTAAAATTGACAGCAGAGGTCAGCAGAGAGCACATCAGAGGAAATGCATTTCTTTTTTGGATTTCCCTTTAGTATACAGACCCTAAAAAGTACCGGAAGGATTAAGATTTTTTAATAGAAGTGATTTACAAATCTGTTTAACTTTCTGGCACCAGTTGATAAAAAAAAAAAAAAAAAGTTTTCCATGGAAGTACCCCTTTAATAACAGCTTTATTGTAGTGTTGAGGACCTGGATTAGGTAGCATAGTGACACTTTACACATAGAATTAGAGATGTTCATGTGGCATGTACACTTCTGACGTGCCTACGTACCTTTTGCCCCTGGCTGTTATATGTTATTCTGCAAAAATAAAGGATATGGAATAGTATAATCGACTACAATATTCTATTCTGCTGGGTTTTAACATGGTGGCCTTTTAGATAACAGATTACACTGTGTGGCATATGTCATAGGCATCCATTAAAGATATAAGTCATGAGCTTTTGACTTGTATGCCATGATGTATATGTTAAATGAATGCCATAAAAGTATATGGGTGACAGAGGCTTTAAATGAATGCGAAACAATGACATGCATTATCCATAGGTTTTAAAGGGGTACTCCAGCACTAAGACATCTTATCCACTATCCAAAGGATAGGGGATAAGATGCCTGATCGTGGGGGTCCCACCGGTGGGGACCCCCATGATCTTCCACGCCGCACCCCGTCAGAATCAGTCTGATTACTGGCGATCACGGGGATGGAGCATAGTGATGTCACAGCCCCGCCCCCGTGTGACATCACGCTCCGCCCCCTCAATGCAAACCTATGGGGGGGCGTGACAGCTGTCACGCCCCTCCAATAGACTGGCATTGAGGGGGCGGAGCGTGATGTCAGACAGGGGCGGAGCCATGACATCACTATGCTCCGTCCTCGTGGTCGAGATAGACTCAGCCAGAGGACCTCCAGCGATTCCGGGAGCCGCTAAAGGTGGGTGCTGCATGGTAGATCTCGGGGGTCCCCAGCAGCAGGACCCGGCGATCTGACATCTTATCCCCTATCCTTTGGATAGGGGATAAGATGTCAAGGGGTGGAGTACCCCATTTAATGGCATCCATTTAAGAGATGCATCATGAAAAGCTATCCTAAAGTTCATGGCATATATGTCCATGTACCAATGAATGGATTTTCACAATGTATACTTGATGTGAACAGCGGTCTACACTTCGTATGCAGTTCCCCTGGCACTCCCTGGTCTCTGGTTAGGGAGCTGCTTCATCTATGGACAATGCCATTCATTGCAGCAGCTGTAAAGCACACGCACCCTATACATACCATGCAGGAAGAAGTGTATGTCTCCTATATGGCTGCTCCCATATAACAATCTGTCTCTTCTGTAGAAAACATATATGAAATCCTTGATCTATTCCCTGTAAGTCTTGGTGGAATTTTCTCTGAGAAGTCTCATTAAGAATAAAGTGTGCATCTTCATAAATGTCGACTTTAATATTTTCTTACCGGAGAACGGCAGCTTATTCTACCACATGCCGGCATCCCTGACATATACAGTCCAGGTAATTGGTGAGAGGATGGATTTGCACATCACTAGTTGCCATGGTGATACAGCCATGAATCCATCATCTGCTGACAATTTCTTGGTGTTGTCCTGCCATTTTGTTTATTCCCTATAAAGACATCCCATCAGTGTTGACAATGCTGGACAAATTGAACACTGAGAAATGATTTCTGTCTTGGAAAAATTTAAACTCCTTCCCATCCACCCTGAATGAATTATTGGGATAATGGATAACATGACGGAAATGTGTTCATTTAGGTCAGTGGTCTACAAACTGTGGCCTTCCAAATGTTGCAAAACTAGAGGGCCACAGTTTGTAGACCACTGATTTAGGTAATACCTAAGTTGGCACTGATCCCTTCTGCCTGAAGTGCCAGAGGGTGCAACTAAAGATGGCCATACACATATGATAACTTTTGGTCAGATGCCCATCAGCTGTCTCTCCTGATAACCCCCCCCCCCCCCTATACACATGATGAGGGTTCATGTGTTTGGACTCAAGGGGGGATAAACAGATTGCAGACTTCTACGACAGCGACTTATCTCCACAAGAACAAGATCTAAAATTTTACATGCCCAAACCCTCTCTCCCCTGGTACCATCTATCTGGGAGGACCATGAAGGCCACATACACATTAGATGGTTATTCAGTCTCCCTAAGTTCTGCAAACACATGATTAATATGTATGGGTGGTGGGTGTCTTTAGGCTAGGGCTACACAGTGATTTCAGCTAAATCTATTCAGGACAGATATTATTGTTATTTATTATTTTTATTTATTTATATAGCACCATTGGTTCCAGATATCTGGTGTGGGTAGCATGTAGAATGCAATGTGACCATATTCACTTTCATTAGTTAAGATGCTGAAGCAGTGGGTAAGTAGTCGTCAGCAAAAAAAACGAGTGATGGCGAAATCCACTCTCAGATAGTAATATGGAATAAAAAATTTTATTAAGCTACATACAACGCGTTTCGAGGCAGCAGTGCCTCTTCATCAGGTATAAAAGCTTGCAAGCTTTTATGCCTGATGTAGAGGCACTGCTACCTCGAAATACATTATATGTAGCTTAATAAAGAAGTATTTTATTCCATATTACTTTCTGAGAGTGGATTGCGCCATCACCCGTTTTTTGCTGATGACTACTTACCCATTGGAATCTTCGGCTGAGGACCTCCTCCCTTCCAACACCGGGAAGGCTGAACCACATATCTCTACTCACGCTTTCATAAGTGTTGTGTCTGCTACACAATCCAATCAGGTGAGCAAACTGTCTTGTAGAAATCCCTTGCCATCTATGTCTTCCTTCACTTGCACCTACGATATTATTCCATGAGGAGCTCTGCCCACCTTTTCTTTCGTTTAAGTTTGTTGCAGTAGCAGGACGTGGCAATATTTAGCCATAAAATGCAGACAAAATAGCTGTGTGGGCCTAGCCCAAAGGGCAGGGTGATACATTAGGATCTTTGTTCTCAGTGCTATAGTAAAATGTGTTATTATTATGTCATGTGGTTGCATGGTCTTTAAATTGCACTCATTCAATGATTCATAATTACAGCATGTATTAACGTGCTAGAAACACTAGAAAATGAGCGCATAACGATCCAAGTATATGTTTATAAAAATCTATTTTATTAGACAATTATGCTACAAAAAATATACATTCAAAAACACATAAAAGAAATGCACAGTAATATGGTGCTGGAGGAACCGACTAATAGGAGACTACTCACTAAGCATACAGCTAAATAGCTGAAGTAAGTTTAATGAATGTATATTACAAGGACCATAGTGGTTACTATACTTTAAACAAAGGTAAGGTGACACACTACAATAGATACATGTATATAAATAATAATGGTTGAAGCCTTGAGCGAAACGTTGGGGGTTGGAGGCACGCACGCTTACTCTTTCCCACTGTGGTAATGATACTGTGTTTTGTCAGTGTACTTTTATTTACATTTGAGTTCCTTTTTTCGGACATCTGTGATTTGCACATCTTTTGCACTGTGTCACCTTACCTTTGTTTACAGGATCGCAACCATTATGATTTATATACATGTAACTCTTGTACTGTGTCACCTTACCTTTGTTTAAAGAACAGGGTGGGCCATTTATACGGATACCCCTTAATAAAATGAGAATGGTTGGTGATATTAACTTCCTATTTGTGGCACATTAGTATATGTGAGGGGGGAAACTTATCAAGATAGGTGGTGGCCATTGCGGCCATTTTGAAGGTGGCCATTTTGAATCCAACTTTTGTTTTTTCAATAGGAAGAGGGTCATGTGACATGTCAAACTTTTTGGGAATTTCACAAGAAAAACAATGATGTACTTGGTTTTAATGTAACTTTATTCTTTCATGAGTTATTTACAAGTTTCTGACCACTTATAAAATGTGTTCAATGTGCTGCCCATTGTGTTGGATTGTCAATGCAACCCTCTTCTCCCACTCTTCACACACTGATAGCAACACCACAGGAGAAATGCCAGCACAGGCTTCCAGTATCCGTAGTTTCAGGTGCTGCAGAATGGGCAAGACAAAAATTGGAACAGGACCCTCAGTTTACGCAGAAGATTTTGGGATGAGGCAAACTTTTATGTGAAGGGTTAAGTTAACAAACAAAACCATCGCTATTGGTCTGACACTAACCCACATTGGATAGATGCCTCCAAGACTGTTGGAACACAAAAATTGATGATATGGTGTGGTATATGGGGTACAAAGATAGCGTGGCCATTCTTCATCAATGGAAACCTCAAGGTCACTAGATATGCAAAATTGCTACATGATGATCTGTTTCCCTATTTATGCACTGAAGCTGGCACATTCCCTGAGTTTTTCCAGCAAGATGGTGCACCACCACATTATGGGTGTCAGGTCCGAGCATTCCTAGATGAACAGTTTCCTGGAAAGTGGATTGGTCTCTCGATATGACCCCCTTAGACTTTTATCTTTGGGGTCATCTGAAGGCAATTGTCTATGCTGTGAAGATACCAGATGGGCAGCACCTGAAACTACAGGTACTGGAAGCCTGTGCTAGCATTTCTCCTGCAGTGTTGCTATCAGTGTGTGAAGAGTGGGAGAAGAGGGTTGCATTGACAATCCAACACAATAGGTAGCACATTGAACACATTTTATAAGTTGTCAGAAACTTGTAAATAACTCATGAAAGAATAAAGTTACGTTAAAACCAATCACATCATTGTTTTTCTTGTGAAATTCCCAATAAGTTTGATGTGTCACATGACCCTCTTTCTATTGAAAAAACAAAAGTTGGATTCAAAATGGGCAACTTCAAAATGTCCGCCATGGTAACCACCCATCTTGAAAAGTTTCCCCCTTCACATATACTAATGTGCCACAAACAGGAAGTTAATATCACCAACCATTCCAATTTTATTAAGGTGTATCCATATATTGGCCCACCCTGTATAGTAACCATTATGGTCCTTATAATTAGAGATGAGCGAATCAAAGCTGACAAACCCGAATTTGCACGAATCGCTTCATTAAACTCCATTTCCTGTGGTCCAGGCTCCAGGGCATCTAAAATGGCGGATCCACATGTCAGTACATTGGGCAAGGAACGCTGGGAAGGCAAGGTGGGAAGGGAAGTAGGCGGGATGACCCTGAATCACATGCAGGATGCAGCCTATCAGCAGCCAGTCACCCCTGTGCCACAGCCCTATATATTCGGCAGCCAGTTTTGTGGCTCGTCATATCATTCATTACACAGCATACAGATAGGACAGACATCGCTGCGTGTATGTGTTACACCAAAAAACTTGTTCCAGCAGCATTTCACATCCTAGTCACATCAGCGTTCTGGTTGACAGAGAGCAGTGTTTTTTTTCACTGAAAAGAATTTTTACTGCAACCATTAACCTCCCAGTTACTTTCTTCAGAATTGTATTACAGAGAGGGGCAGATAGCTGTGTGTTGCCTCATACATTTCAACAAGCTGCCTAAACTTCATAAACCTTAGCAGAGGAGGCAGGAAGAATTTTTCAGCACAATTCTGTGTCTTTGTTCAACAACAACTCATCTGCTGGTTATACTAGTCTGTAGACTGTATATTACCCAGCAGTCCATTCCTAATAGTCTTTGACAGAGTGAAATTTTGTGTTTAGTACACAGCTTTTTTTGTGCTGCAGCTGTTGTGTTCTGCTGGTGTTGTGCAAAAATAAGTTTTTTTTAAGAGTACTGTCCCGCATTTTTCTGCCCTCAGAAGTGCATACCACATATGTACATATAAGTAGTGTACTATTTTGTACCTGTTAATCTGTCAAGGGCCTACATACTGTGAAAGGACAGCCAAAAGTAATCACCGGCTGGTGTTTTACTCTAATAAGTTTATTAAGCGTACAGTAGCACATTTTTCTGCCCTCATAAGTGCATACCACATACATACATCTAAGTAGTGTACTATTTAAAATCTGCTAATCTGTGAAGGGCCTAGATACTGTGAAAGGCCAGGCAAAAGTACACACCTGCTGCTGTTCTAGACAAGTGTATTGTACTTCCCTCATATACGCACTAAGTATGTAAGGCAGAGAAGTGCCGGGACATGCAGAGAGGAGTGGCAAAGGCCTAAATTCATCAGGCAGAGGTCGCAGCAGACTAGGAGCAAGTGGCAGCAGGAGTCGCAGCGAGAGGCCTGAGCTCCCGGTATCAGCTAGTGGTCGTATCTCGACCAGCAACCCTTCTGCCGTCATTGATTGGTTAAAACGGTCATCCACTTAATCACAAGTGACATCTGATACCCCCAGTCAACAGTCGGTGGGTTCCTCAGACATAACCCTCAATTGGCATGGCCTGGAAACAATCTTTGTCCTCCCATAGCCTCTGTCCTTTGCTGTTAACTCCCCTACAGAAGTATCTTTTGCTGTGGGTTCAGCTCCACTATTCACTGAGGACGATCTAATAGAGGACAGTCAGCAGCTACTGCCCAGCCAAGAAGTGGAGGAGACATCCGCCACTTCCTCTGCTAGGCCGGCAAGTAGTGATGAGGTCCAAGGGTTCAAGGTCCTGAAGCAGACACTGTTGAGGAACCTGAGAAGGACATCAGTGACGTGCAGACACTTGTTGATGATGATGAAGCCGATCGCAATTGAGAGGCTTTATCATCATCAGGAGAAGAGAGTTGCAGGTTGCCCGTGAGGCAGCAGGTGAGCCAGCAAGGTGGTAGCATGGTTGGCAGAAGTGGAAATTCTGGAGCCAAACGTGCCCAAGGGAGACCACCTGCTTTGCGGCAGCCTACCTTCCCGGGAGGTAGGGGAACAGGGGTTCCTGGAGACGGTGGCAGTAGCAGTCAATTAGTGCAGACTGGAGCTGAAAAAATCAGCTACTCGGCGGTGTGGCAGTTTTTCATCAAGCATCCGGAGGAGGTTCATAGCCACATGCTATAAAATAGCCACATGCAAGATATGTCGACAGATGGAGAAGTGTGGCCAGGGTCCCAATGTTGGCACCACGGCCCTGCGTCAACATATGCTTCGCCACCATAAAGCGGCCTGGGAGAACCGTGGCTCCGATGTAGTGGTCCAGCCTGCTGCATAATTCAGTGGCACGCCACTCCCTCTTTCAGCCAGCCAAGGCTCCACCACCTCAGCCGAAGGGAGCTGTGTGTCATATCCCCCTTCTGTCGCTCCAGATGCTCCTGCTCTACCTACTTTTAGTCAGCCATTCTGCCAACAATCCATCGGCGAAGCCTTATCCAAGAGACAACAGTATGCGCCCACTCATCCAACGATGCAGAAGCTGAATGTGCTCTTGTCCAAGTTGCTGGTGCTGCAGTCCCTCCCTTTTCAAGTGGTGGACTCTGCACCTTTCAGAGAACTGATGGCTTGTGCCGAGCCGAGGTGGAGAGTGCAGAGCCGTCATTTCTTTGCGAAGAAGGCAGTACCAGCCCTGCACAATTTTGTGGAAGAGAAGTTGGTCCAGTCCTTGAGCCTGTTGGTGTGTACCAAAGTGCACGGCAGCGCCAACATCTGGAGCTGTAACTATGGTCAGGGACCATACATGTCCTTTACGGCTCACTGGGTGAATGAGGTTCCTGCACAGCCACCACACCAACTTGGAAAGGTCACAACGCTTCCTCCTCCACGCTCTCAGGCTGTTGGTCCAGTGACAGTGTGGATCTCCGCCTCCTCATCCTCCACAATGTCCTCAGCCGCCACTGCCCAGACAACTCTGTGGCCCTTCAGCATACCATGTGTGCAGGGCACGGCGGTGTCACGCTGTTCTTCACATGGTTTGCCTTGGCGAAAAGAGTCACACAGGAGAGGAACTGCTAAAAGTCATTTGTAAAGAAATTGGAGCATGGCTTACTCCATGAAAACTGGAAATGGGAACCATGGTGACTGACAACGGGAAGAACGTCTTGCATGTGCTGCAACTAGGAAGGCTGAGACATGCACCCTGCATGCCAAATGTGTTCAATCTGGTTGTGAAGCAGTTCCTGAAGTGTTCCCCCATTTGCAAGACATCCTAACAATGGAAAGGAAACTTTGCATGCACTTCAGCCACTCGTACTCCGCAAAGCACACCCTCCTTGAGCTGCAGCGTCAGAACGGTATCCCCCAACACAGTCTGATTTGTGACGTTGTCACACTTTGGAATTCCACCCTCCATATACTGGACCAACTGTATGAACAGAGAAAAGCCGTCACCGATTTCTTGATGATCCAAGCGGATAGGGGTACTCCCCTGTGTAACATCAATGTGAACCAGTGGCAGCTCATACGTGACACCTGCCGTTTGCTCTAGTCCTTTGAGGAAGCCACATTATTAGTAAGTCACCAGAATTACGGGATAAATTACGTCATTCAACTGCTTAATTTCTTACAACACGTGTTGGAAACAATGCCTGGTCAGGGCACTGGAGACGTGGCATCTACATCTCACGCCCACATGAGCCCTGTGGGGGCTGAACTGGAGGAGGAGGAGGAGAAGGGGGTGGGGCACAGTGGAGTACAGTTTAGGTTTTACCAAATGGGTGGTTTTTCTAGTAATCTGACAGGAGAGGAGGAGCAGGAGCAGCCAGAGGAGCTAGAGGGTTATGAGGAAGGCGAGACTGAGAACCCAGACACACCATGGCAGTATGCAGTGGAGATGGAGGTAGGGAGTCCCTCCAAGTAACTTGCACAAATAGCACGATGCATGCTCACTTGCTTGCATAGTGACAGATGAATTGTCCCCATTGTCGGTGCCATTGTACATTCTCTCGCAGGTATAAATCGGGGGGCCCCTGCGCTCACCTTCCACTGCCATGGCGGCCTGGGAGGGGTAGGGTGGGGTGGCAGGAGCAGTACCAGCTCCATCAGCATCAGCCTGAGTCTACAGTCACTGATGAGTATCTTTTTTCATCCGCATAGTGAAGCAACTCATCAGCAGCAGGTACACCAGGAGCAGGACCTGAACCAGCAGGTGGTGGCAATCCTTGACATGCCCATGCCAACACACCTTGAAGATCCACTGGACTTCTCGGCAGCCAAACTTGATTTATGGCCAAAACTAGCAGAGTTTGCCCTGGAAAAGCTGTCCTGCCCAGCCAGTAGTGTGCCATCAGAGCGGGTGTTTAGTGCTACGAGGGCCATAGTCACCCCAAGGAGAACTTGTCTGTCGACGAAAAATGTGGAGAGACTGACCTTTGAGCAGATGAATCATTTAGCCATTATATGATCTCCTCTTACTGATGCCACCTCCAGGCTCTGTCATTGTGCTGCCATGTGACATGTGACTCCTTGTTAGATTTGGTCCTTTGAACCCACATGCTGGGGCCCGGGACACTAAAACATGGGAGTTAAAAGTTAATTTTCAAAATCCTTAATTTCAATTTAAAAATCTTAAATTTCTATTTAAAATTCTTAAATTTCAATGGTCTCCTCATGCTGCTGCCAACTCCAGGCTGTGTCATTCAGACACTATATGGTCTCCTCATGCTTCAGCCAACTCCAGGCTTTGTCATTCAGCCACTATATGGTCTCCTCATGCTTCTGCCAACTCCAGGCTGTGCCATTCAGCCAATATATGGTCTCCTCATGCTTCAGCCAACTCCAGGCTGTGTCATTCAGCCACTATATGGTCTCCTCATGCTTCTTCCAACTCCAGGCTGTTCCATTCAGCCAATATATGGTCTCCTCATGCTTCTGCCAACTCCAGGCTGTGCCATTGAATTTAAATGTCAAAATTCATCTTTTATTCTTATACTATAGACAGGAGAAAACATAAGACAGAGCTTCCCATTGGGCAGTATGTTTGGTACTGTTGATATTACAGGTGAGTAGTGTTAAAACCCACTGGCCTTATTAGGTTGTGTTTTGCACATAGCAACCTTAAGAGCGTTTAAACATATTGGGATAACGGTGCAGCCTTACGTAATTTTCGAGTGGATCCTCTGCACACTTGATGGGTAATCGCTCATATGTAGCAGTGGAAAAAATATCTGGGTGGTCGGCACCAGCAGTTTTGCTTGTACAAACTTCAGAATAGACTTGTTAATAATCCAAATATTCCTTTATTTGACTTGTCAGACACATTTTAAGGTTTCAAACCTCTTTTTCAATGACCACAGCAGTCATACACACATACATTACAGGGTGTTATATATACATAGAAATGGGCGCCAGAATCAGAAGCGTATCTGAAAGGGTGTCATAGATGTGTGCTGTAGTAGCGCTACTAGCTGATGTGTGTCAATAAACCTGTCACCAAATCTCTTTGTGGTTCATTCATAAAAAAATCATCAATTAATACATTTCTAAAAACGATCTTGAAAACATTTTGATCTTTGTATAAAACTTTCCATAGAAGCTAGCTCGAAAGTGTGGCTTGGAAAGACTGATATAGGTCATACGCTGTGAGTGGGAATATTTTTCACAGTTTGTCATATTCCTGTTTGCGCCCATATAGACATCTGGAGCAGGGCCGTTTCCCTGAACTGGGGGTCTGCAACGCTGCAACTAAGCACAATGTATAGCTTTCTAGCAGTATTGGGTAAACTGCTATTTAAGGGGGTGTCTTCCTCAACTGAGGGAGTGCAGCGCTGCGGAACAGCGTGGTATGTAAATCATAAATAGTTTTACACTTGTGACATTAGTAGTATTGCACTGGTGGTGTTACAGCCAATATTAATCGGTATCATGCGCATATGTAGAAGGGGTTGTGAGCGGAGTGCTCCTCTGGACATGATCATTAATAATAAGTAATTGATATTAGAAGTAGAGTTCTTTTTTCACAGTTTGTCATGATCGCCAGTATAGACAGCTGGTGCAGGGCTGTTTTCCCAAAACTGGGGGACTGCAGCGCTGCAACTCAGCGCAATATGTAGCATTCTAGTAGTATTGAGTAGACTGCTATTGAAGGAGTGTATTCCTTAGTAGGGGAACTGTAAGGTAACTCAGTAAGGAAACAACGAGGTGTGTAGATCCTAAATAGTGTTACGTTTATGATATAAGAAGTATTGTGATGGTGATATTACAGCCTACGGTATATCATTCGGTATCCTGTGCATGTATAGAAGGGGTTGTGAGATATTCCACTATTCTGCTTTTTAGACAGTTTCATGTGCATATATGGATGATTGTGAGAAGAGCGCTTTCCTGGACAGATCTTTATTAGTAAATCATTAGTGATATTGCACTTATGGTATTGATACTATTATTATTGCATGTTTGATGTTTATAACCGATATTAATCGATATCATGCGCATATATAGGAGGTTGTGAAAGAGCGTTCCCCTGGGCAGGGGGATTTACAGAACTGTCCGTATTGGATTTATTATGAGGCGTATATTGTTTTAACTGGTTTGGAGGAATATGTGAATAGCTAAAAATGTTTTAGTAAAAGTGTTAATATTGATTACAAAATATATATAACAAGGCGATGTTCCGTGCCTACTTCTTATAGTATGGTGGCATGTTCTATTTCGTGCCTACTTATTAAAGTATGTTTTTGTTTAAAAATGGGTTACTAGGTGCATTGCTATTGAAAAAGAGGTAGATGAGTACCTCGAAATGCGTCTAGCCTCTATCACCTGTAACCTAGTATTGGCAAACCCGACAATCTTTACCACCATTCACCGGATTGCAAGAAATTAACCGGCGCACGCTTCTGGGGTTGTACGCATCCCGCCTGCCAGCGGACATCTCCTCGGCAAAAACCTTTTTCCGGCAACCAGGCTCCAGGACATTGCTGGTAAGAGGGACAGTGTGCCAAATCCCCAAATCCACTCAAAACTTTCCCTGTGCCGCTGGGGTGGAGTGGTCCACATTTGAGGGGCCTCCAGCTCTGCAGAACACAGCCTTGTGCATCTACAGGATTACAATTTAGAGACTATCTATATCCCACTCACCAATCTCTATCCCTGCGCCGCCAGGGTAGAGTAGAATACACACAAGGAAATCCCAGCGCCGCAGAGCGCATTGATTTTAACCCCTTACAAACACGCTACCGCATGCAGTATCCTGACAGAGACATTGCTACTCAGACTATTTGTAATCAACCATACAAGGCACGATCTCCATGCATACATCTATAAGCGATACAGACTATTTGCCACACTGGGATACCAGCACTTTTTTACCCAGAATATTACATGTCAATTTAATTTAATTGTATGACTATTTTATACATTCACTAGCTTGCTTATTGTGGTGAGTCCGATGTAAGGGCCCTACAAAGGACACCACAAGCACTATCATTGTAATAATAAATAGTTTTAAATGAATTCACTGGATCTACATCATTTTTTACACATATTTTATATACACCCATTTATTGGTGATAATCAAGCCCAGATTTGAGGAAAGTGTACCCCCACTTTATACAACTCCAGGCTGTGCCATTCAGCCAATATATCGTCTCTTCATGCAGCCAACACCTCCATGCTGTGTCATTCAGCCACTATATGGTCTCCTTATACTGCTGCCACCTTCAGGCTCTGTCATTGTGCCGCTCTGTGGCAGTGATTCTAAAAGTGATGCCTGTAATCTGCATGTCATACTGAATAACAGTATTATTTCACTCCATATGCGTGTTAGAACAAAGCAAAGTGTTCTACACCCCTATTGAAATTGACGTTTTTAAATATAGATTTACCGCAAATAAATTTGGATCAAAAAAATTTTTTTGAAAAATTCTGCGAATCGGCCAAATCAATTTTTTCAATTTGCTCATCTCTACTTATAATTTACATTGATTAAACTTACTTCAGCTATTTAGCTGTATGCTTAGTGCATAGTCTCCTATTAGTCGGTTCCTCCAGCACAATGTTACTGTGCATTTCTTTTATATGTTTTTAAATGTATATCTTTTGGAGCATATTTGTCTAATATGAAATAGATTTTTATAAATGATATACTTGGATCGTTATGCGCTCAATTTCTAGTGTTTCTAATTCAAATTTATAGTGTAAATCTTACATATTTGGATCTATGTGTCTTATGTATTTATGTGCGTCAGATCTAAAAGTGATCAGATAATATTGTCATGTACAGTACCTGTGGGGTGGACTCTCAGAATCAGTTCCACTGGTGGGCCCTCAGATCTTCAGCTTTTAGGGGATAATACCTCTGTTTAGCCAAGGTACTGTAAGCATGATGCTGGAAAAGCCACTTGTACAGAAACACTGCACAGACTTCCAAGGTTCAGTCAAAGGTATTCTTTATTCCAAGCATGGACAATGCATTTTGAGGAAGAAGTATTCTTATCTTTTTTACTAAGACACCTTACATTGGCACATTAAGTGTCTTCAGTCCCATAGTACTGACATTGTGTGCCATTGTCCAGGCCTTGTACATGTGACTCTACATTGTTTATGTCCCCTTACTCAGATTACCCTATCTAGTAAATACCCAAAATTCTAGACCTATTTCATTTCTCTTTTCTCCTGCAGAGAAGGCAAGGTAAATCTACCATTCACTTTGCTATAAATGTTTTACATTGTGTAGGAACATTTGTTAGATTCTTGTAGAGATAGAAAAGCTCTTTAAAGAAAATGTAATCAATAGAGAACTTCCCGGCCTTGACCAAAGAGAGATTTAAGACAGAGATATGCTGCTTTCCATGAGGCCACTATGCAGAAAGCTGGCATGAAATCCTTGTAGTGCTGGAGATAAGAAAAATGATGATGTACCAGGTAGCGGATACTGTACAATCAATTGCTTGTTAAATAATATTTGGAATGATGAACTTGCCTAAAGGTATAATGCATTCCATATCATTCAATGTTCATTCTTATCATATTCTATACCCAGTCAATGTTAGTGATTCAGAAACCTAGTAGTTATTGTCTTTATAATCCAAAACTATAAAGACAGAGGAATTCACAATGCTCCATCTTCTATCTTCAGCTAATGCTCCTATTTACTTACAGTTCAGAAATAGATAAGTGCTGCAAAAAGGAATCGTATGTTGTCATTCTTCAGGCCACATACCAATAGAACATAGTCCAAATTATACAATTTTTATGACACACAAAAGTGAGATAGATCTCGACATATATCTGCCATTAACTGCCATTCGGGTCATTGTGGGTGCAGTCCTTACCAATGAGGACTATGCAGCAGATGTGCATCCCATCAATGGAAACCCAACTCAGGTCACAAGGCTGATTCTGATCTGCCAGTTGATAGATCTTTTTATTTTACTTTTATGGAGCTGTGAGCCTGTGATCCTGAATGACAACCCACAGTCACACAATGAGCCATAGTCCTAAGTCTCTATATGCCATAAGCATTACTGTATCCACAGCATCATACACTTTCCCTCTGCTTTCTTTGGTGGCACCATCAGGGCTCAAGTCCTGCAGGGATGCATGGGAACTGAGTTCCTGCACTTTTTCCACATCAGGAACACAGTTCCTATTAGCAGGATTCCTGCAGGACCAGCTCTTGAGTGGAAATCTTCAGTGAAATCCCACACTTTTTTTCCCCAGGACTTGTCCCCTGGGCACCACAATGGCTTCAGGAGTTACTTCTCAGCAGCCTCTTCTTCGGACCCTCACCACTGGCAGGGGGATGCTTGCACACCATGTGGCTTCTGCCACTTCTCAAAATGATGCCTTTCCACACCTTTTATAGTGGCTCTTCCTTCTCTGTTAAGTGGGTGATGAACTAGTCTAATCAATGCTCACTTCATGAACAGAGGTAGCACCTTCCAATGTGCCTTGGAGTGTCAGTACTGCTCATCTATTTAGTGAAGTCGGGCAGTAAGGAGCTGAAGCGCCTTCTAGATATAACAGTTGCAGAAGTGCTAAACAAGCAAAAAAGGTGTGGGAGCATAGCCTCATGCACTTCCCTTGCCTCCCCACGCCTTACAGTAACAAGGTGTCCAGAGTATAGATCTTTTGCCACCATGTTGCTAAACAACAGAAGTACTGCAGGAATTCACAATAAGATATTTATAATACAGTACAAAGAATGTAGTGCACAACATAACCTTGTCTACAACCTGTCAAGTCAGTATCCACATAGCATCTAACACAGCTTACATCTAACTTAGCTTTTTGTAAGGAAGACACCTGACATTTCTTGCAGAGTTCATTGTTACCCCGCTTCACCCCCCCCCCTTACAGATGAATGAAGAAATGAAGGGACAAGACGGCACTCACCATACAGTAGGATACTTTAATCTTCAGTGCAAACAAACAACACAGGTCAGGGAGTCAGGCAGATAGTGGGAGACTCATCGGGACAACCGTTACATGGTAATGACGCACTTCGTCTATCTGATGCTCCAAGCAACGGCTAGAGGAAGTGCGTCATCATGCACAAAACCGTTGTCCCGATGCGTCTCCCGATATTTGCCTGACTCCCTGACCTGTCCCTGACCTGTGTTGTTTGTTTTGCACTGAAGATAAAAGTATCCTCCTGTATGGTGAGTGCCGCCTTGTCCCTTTATTTCTTCATTCATCTGTACTGCCACTCTCTAGACTGAGCACCACCTCGAGCAGGACAGTTGCATTTCCAGTGCGGCATTCTCCGTATCCTACTCTATGGTGAGTGCCGTCTTGTCCCTTCATTTTTTCATTCGCAAATCCATATATAAATCATTTCCCCTCTTGTTTTTAGCGGTTGAGGCAAAGTCTGATCCAGACAAAATACAATAAAGACAGGACCTTGTCAGACAGCATCGGTAAAGTACATTCATGTACTAGAAGATAATGGTTGCTTGAAAGTGCAGCGAATTAACTGTAAGTGAAACATGTTAAGCTGATTCAACAGAGCAGTGATGCGTGTGAAAGAATTCAGGATACATCAATAATTAGATTCTGTGGAGGTTGAATCCCACTTCAGAGACTTCGGAATCTTCCGTTTTCCACTTCAGCTCCACTTAATAATACACAGGATTTGTTCTACCAATGATATACTTTTTCACAGCTATTAAATTATTTAATATGCATCCTGTGGATTCTTCCAGCACTGTTAATAGTCTTCAGCAACTATGACAACACAATGAACTCTTCAGATATTAATTTAACTGGGAAATCTATTATAAATGGCAATGGTCAGGTTTGTATGTAATGGAATGAAGCCCAGGTAGGCACTATAGGGCTCATGGAGTGAGGGGGACCATTTTAGTCTTGTCGCCATTTGAGAGGCTGCACAGGGGTGAGAAGAGAATCAACTGTTGTAGATATTGAGAAGTGTGGTTGTGTCATGCATCTGCTAAAAGGCTGTGTGCACCATTGATAGTGGTAGAGATAGCGACCCCCAAAGTCTTCCAAACATTTACTTTCTATATTAGTCCTCGGTGGGTCATTAGTCAGTTGTTTTACATGTGAATGTGGGACTTAGAATGTCCTGCTAGTTCCTCTGGCCCAGTGAACAATGATCCAGCATTGGGTCCTAGATACCTTTTTCCCCCCTCTCTTAAAATTAGTGTAAGGTGTTGTTTGCCCTAGTATCTTGGCAGTTATGATATATCCATTGTGTAATGGCAAACAAGGTGAAAGCCAGCTCACCCCGCCCCGGACAGTAGAGCACGGATCCAGGTGCTGGACGGCACCAGCCAATAGCAAGGAAATGAAGGAGATCGGATCCAGCTCAGTGCAGGTAAAATCAGGTTTAATCCATAGGACAAGGAAGGAACAAGTAACACGTTTCAAGCGCTAAGAGCGCCTATAGCGCTTGAAACGCGTTACTTGTTCCTTCCTTGTCCTATGGATTAAACCTGATTTTACCTGCACTGAGCTGGATCTGATCTCCTTCAATCCATTGTGTAATAGATCATTTTATAGTGAACTAGCTGAGTACCTGAAGTTGCCCGGTTTTTTCCTACCTAATCCTTGTTGGGAAGGAAAATCAACAAAGGAGGAAGCTTTTGACTTCATATCCCATCCTAATATATTGTTGTCATATCCCGTCCTCCTATCCCGACCTCCTATCCCGACCTCCTATCCCGACTTCCTATCCCGTCCTCCTATCCCGTCCTCCTATCCCATCCTCCTATCCCGTCCTCCTAACCCGTCCTCATATCTCGTCCTCGTATCTCGTCTTCGTATCCCGTCCTCGTATCCCATTCTCGTATCCCGTCCTCCTATCCCGTCCTCCTATCCCGACCTCCTATCCAGACCTCCTATCCCGTCCTCCTATCCCGACCTCCTATCCCGACCTGCTATCCCGACCTCTTTTCCCATCCTCCTATCTCGACCTCCTATAAGAATTTCAACTTATCTCCAACACTGGTAAGGATCTAAGATTGTAAAACTTCAGTAAAGCTTATGCCCATGGGAAAAAATATCTGTGCATTACCATGAATATCCTGGTATCATATACATTATAAATAAAAACATTGGTGGGCTGGGTTGATGATTTGTTTCTTATTTTAAATTTACAATTTTGCAGCTGTCATAAAACTCTATATACTTTTTATCTGGTATATAGCCTTGAGGTCTTCTAAACTAGGTAAAGTAAGCATTTGGGAAATTAGATTAAGTGAGAATGGAGTTTATATGGGAAAAGGGTTCTTATTGACAACATTGTTCTTCACTAATTTATACAATAGGGGCCATCTCATTTTCTTTTTGATATTGCAAAGTACACTGGCCCAGGTTTACTATTGCAAACATCCCCCAAAACATTTTTGTGCTAATAACTGGCGTATGCGACTTTGCTTCATTTATGGCGAGTTTTACACACTTATTTTTTTACAGTTTTCCACAGGGTACGACAAAGGGGCATGGCTTTGACAAAAGGGGGCAATGGCCTATACAGTATGTGTCAAAAAATTCTGAACTACACCAACTAAAATTTTAAATAAACGTAAATCAGGCAATCTGTAGGTGTATCAGGTTTATTAGACACTTTGATAAATCTGCCACATTTCTAAATTTGCTTTGTTAAACTAATGAGACCGTTTTAGCTAAAGAGGTTATCTAGGATTGAAAAGAGTTCAATTCTATGAAAAACAACACCACACCTGTCGGTTGAGTGTGATATTGCAACTTTGATCCTTTCACTTCAGTGGAACTAAACTGTAATATCACACACAACCTGAGGATAGAGGTGGTGCGGTTTTTCTAATCCTGGATAACCCCTTTAATCTGGGCCACTGTATCTATAATATTCCATGTATTATATAACTTTGGTGAATATAGGATGAATAGCTTTGACTCATCACGATCTTTTGTTCCTCTTATTCTAGACGTTTCTGTGAGCTTGCTGTCTCTTTTGGTAACAGCCTGTGGACTTGCCCTCTTTGGTGTATCACTTTTTGTTTCATGGAAACTTTGCTGGATTCCTTGGAGAGAACGTGGCTTCAAAGGAATTAAAGAACATGAGCATTTGAACTATACTGACAGTGACACGAATGAGCATGACTACAGCGATAACTATCTGGGCCAGCCCCCTCTATTTCCAGAGTCATCCATGAAGATCAGCCATACGTCCCCCGATATTCCATTGGAAGCCAAGACTGCCAACAAGGAAAACTGTGTTCACAATGTGCGGATGCATCGGCAAATCACGGAACCAACCTCTTCTGCCAGGTCAGTGTCCACAACTTTTTTTTCTTTCTTTTAATTGCTAGTTTAATGCCTTAGAAAATATCACTATTATTGTTCACACATATGTACAGTGCTGCTTGAAAGTATGTGATCCTTTCCAAATTTTCTGTATTTCTGCATAAATCAAACCTAAAATTACATTAAATTATCATATATTGGATATCTGTGGGTAGCAAAAGTATGTGAACCTTTGGTATCAGTGTCTGGAATGACCTATTTGTGCAGCAATAACTGTGTCCAAACCTTTCCAGTAATCGTTGATTGCATGTAATAGTCCCCTATGGTGACTAAAAAAATGTGTTAAAAAAAAAAGAAAAAGTAAAAAACCAAAAGAGTTTATGCGACTTAACCCCTCCCCTTTTCCCATGAAAAAATATGTAAACAAAAATAAACATATGTGGTATTTCCACATGCGTAAATTTCCAAACTATAAAGATATAATATTAATTAAATCACATGGTCAATGGCGTATACGTAAAAAAATACCAAAATCAAAAATTGCATATTTTTGGTCATTTTGTATAACCTAAAAAAAAAAATGTATAAAAGCGATCAAAAAGGCCCATTAAAACAAAAATTGTACCAATAAAAACTACAGATTACGGCACAAAAAATTAGCTCTTACATATCCACGTATACTGAAAAATAAAAAGTTATAGGGGTCAGAAGAGGACAATTTTAAATGTACTAATTTTCGTGCACAAAGTTAAAAATTTTTAACAGAAGTAAAACAAAATTAAACCTCAATGAGTTGGGTATCTTTTTAATCGTATGGACCTGCAGAATAAAGATAAGGTGTAATTTTTACCAAATAGTGCACTGCGTAGAAACAAGAAAGTCGCTCAAAATTCCAAAATGGCCGGGTTTTTATTTTTTTTTTAAATTTTCTCCCACAATTAATTTTTTTTGTTTTGCCGTAGATTTTGTGGTAAAATGATTGACTTCATTCCAAAGTAAAATTGGTAGCGCATAAAACAAGCCCTCATATAGGTCTGTTGGTTGAAAATTAAAAGCGTATGATTTTTAGAATGTGAGGAGGAAAAAAACGAAAGTGCAAAAATGGAAAAACCCTCCGTCTTTAAGGGGTTAAAATTTGCTGGTTTATTTAGACTTCATTGTTTCATCAATGATAGCAAGCTGTCCTGGCCCAGATTCAGCCAAAAATGACCATGTTTCACAGATGGTATGAGGTTTTTATGCTGGAACAAAGTGTTTTACTTTCTCCAAACATAACACTTCTCATTTAAAACCAAGAAGCTCTATTTTGGTCTCCTCCATTTGCAAAATATTGTTCCAATAGCTCTCTGGCTTGTCCATGTAAGCTTTAGCGAACTGCAGACAGGCAGCAATGTTTTCAAATTTTTTGCCATGCACCTTATTGTTGTTCATGTTCCTATTGATGGTTAAATGAACATAAGCTAATGTGAGAAATGCCTTTAGTTATTTAGAGCTTACATTGGATTTCTTTATGGCCTTGCAGATTATTATCCTCCTTGCTCTTGGTGTGATCTTGGTTGATCAACTACTTGTAAGGAGGGTGATAAAGACTTTGTATGAGGGTAATATCTGCTTTCCTCCATTTATACACAGTAGATCTGTTTGTGGATTGGTGGAGTCCCAACATTTTAAAGATGGTTTTGTAACCTTTTCCAGTCTGGTGAGCAATAATATGATATTGTGGTGGCCCAGTACAGGAGTTGTTACCCCGTACCGTTGCTGTCCTGTCAGGCAGCCTCCCTGCAGTGTCCCCTGGGCTCTCTTATACCTGTCCTCTTATGTAAATATTGTTTACCATGTGTTGTGCTGTACAATGCATAAAGTGTTGTTACTTTAAGGATGTTAACATGTGATCATCAGTTGTCATGCGGTTGTAACCCAGGAGGTATCAGTGACCATGGGACCTAAGTGTGACCTATGGGACCCCACCAGAATCTCCCCCATATAAGCCCTGGGTGGAGCCTCTGCTCGCTCTCTTCTTTTATGCTTCCTGCTGAGTTGCAGTACATTAGAGTCCTAGAGTGTGTCTGGAGTCATAGGAGGCCTCAAGTCAGTCCTGCAGCCACAAGCTGCAAGTCTACAAGTAAGCTAAAGTCATAATTTAGTCAGTTTCAAGTCAAGTCAGTCAATGTCATTTATTATCAAGTCAGAGTGGCCTGCACTAAATTGTCTAAATCTACTGCAATTCCCAGCAAGCCCTTAACCTGTTCAGGACCCAGGGCGTAATTTTACGCCCCGGCGCCCTGGTACTTAAGGATCCAGGGCGTAAACTTACGCCCTGGCGTTTTCCGATCCCTGCCGCGCGCCGGGCAGAGATCGGAAGCGGCTGCCTGCTGAAATCCTTCAGCAGGCATCCAGGGCAAACGCCGAGAGGGGCCATGTAGGCCCCCCATGTCGGCGATCGTGAGGGAAATCACCCCTGCGATCTGCGGCGATACCGGGCTGATCGGGTCTCTGGGACCCGACCGCCTGGTAATTTTGCATAATCCCGGCTGTCACAGACAGCCAGGACCATGCTGGAGTATAGGAGCGAGGTGGCAAGCCTGCCACCTCCTCTGATCCCCTGCGATTCTTCGTTAGTTAACCGACCAATCGCAAGGGGGGGGGCGGTTACTTCCTCCCGCCCTACCCGGCCCCTGGAAGTCCGGAGACGACGGGAGGAAGACCGGAGGACGCGGCGGGGGACGGGGGAGTGCTGGGGCCCGGCCCCGGTACTTACCTCGTCCCTGAAGACCCGTATCCTGGCGGCGGAGACGGCGGCGGCGACAGGTGAGTTCCTCTCCAGCCGCGGTCGGGCCCTTTACAGCAATGCACGTCGCCGTAAAGCGACATGCATTGCTATAATGGGACCCTGTATACTACAACTCCCAGCATGCCCAGAAAGCCCTTGCCGTCTGGGCATGCTGGGAGTTGCAGTTTTGCAACATCTGGAGGACCACAGTTTGGAGACCACTGTGCCCTTCCAGATGTTGCAAAACTACACATCCTCAGCATGCCCTTACTGTCCAGGCATGCTGGGAGTTGTAGTTCTGTAACATCTGGCCCTTCAGATGTTGCAGAACTACAACTCCCAGCATGCCTGGACAGTTTTGGCATACTGGGAGTTGTGGTTTTGCAACATCTGGAAGGGCACAGATTGGGAACCACTGTATTAGTGGTCTGCAAACTGTAGTCCTCCAGATGTTGCAAAACTACAACTCCAAGCATGCTGGGAGTTGTAGTTCGGCAACATCTGGCTCTAAAGATGCTGCCAAACTACTACTTCCAGCATGCCTGAGAATGTTTGGGAGTAGTGGTTTTGCAACAACTGGAGGCACACTGGTTGGGAAACATTGTATGTTTCCTAACTCAGTGTTTCCCAACCCGTGCGCCTCCAGCTGTTGCAAAACTACAACTACCAGCATGCACTGATAGACTGTACATGCTGGGAGTTGTAGTTTTGCAACAGCTGGAGGTTACCCCCCTGTGAATGTACAGGGTACATTCACATGGGCAGGAGGCTTACAGTGAGTATGACGCTGCAGGTTTGCGATGCAGCAATTTTTGCGCAGCAGCTCAAACTCGCAGCGGGAAACTCGCTGTAATCCCCCGCCCGTGTGACTGCACCCTAAAAACACTACACTACACTAACACAAAATAAAATGAAAAGTAAAAAACACTACATATACACATACCCCTACAGAGCCCCCCTCCCCTCCCCAATAAAAATGAAAAACGTCTCGTACGGCACTGTTTCCACAATGGAGCCTCCAGCCGTCCAAGCATGCTGGAAGTTTTGCAACAGCTGGAGGCACCCTGTTTGGGAATCACTAGTGTAGAATATCCCTATGTCCACCATTATGCAAATCCCTAATTCAGGCCTCAAATGCGCATGGCGCTCTCACTTCGGAGCCCTGTCGTATTTCAAGGCAACAGTTTAGGGCCACATATGGGGTTTCGCCGTACTCGGGAGAAATTGCCTAACAAATTTTGGGGGTCTTTTTCTCCTTTCACCCCTTATGAAAAGGTGAAGTTGGGGTCTACAACAGCATGTTAGTGTAAAAAAATAAATTTTTTACACTAACATGCTGGTGTTGCCCTATACTTTTCATTTTGACAAGAGGTAAAAGGGAAAAAAGCCCCCCAAAATTTGTAATGCAATTTCTCCCTACTACGGTGATACCCCATATGTGGGCACAAAGTGCTCTGGGGGCGCACAACAAGGCCCAGAAGGGAGAGTGCACCATGTACATTTGAGGTGATTTGCACAGGGGTGGCTGATTGTTACAGCGGTTTTGACAAATGCAAAAAAAACAAAAACACATGTGACCCCATTTCGGAAACTACACCCCTCACGGAATGTAATGAGGGGTGCAGTGAGAATTTACACCCCACTGGTGTCTGACAGAGCTTTGGAACAATAGGCTGTGCAAATAAAAATTGTTGTACAGTCCACTGTTCCAAAGATCTGACAGACACGTAACAAAGAATAAAGTGAGCCATAATAACCCACAGGGGTTTCACAACTTTTGCATACGTAAAAAAAAATTTTGTTCACTAAAATGTGTGTTTCCCCCCCAAATTTCACATTTTTGCAAGGGTTAATAGCAGAAAATACCCCCCAAAATTTGTAACCCCATCTCTTCTGAGTATGGAGGTACCCCATAAGTTGACCTGAAGTGCACTACGGGCGAACTACAATGCTCAGAAGAGAAGGAGTCATATTTGGCTTTTTGAATGCAAATTTTGAGGAACATAACAAGGGGTATAGTTTCCAAAATAGTATGCCATGTGGGGGTTATTTTGCTGTCCTGGCACCATAGGGGCTTCCTAAATGCAACATGCCCCCAAGCAAAATTTGCATTCAAAAAGCCAAATATGACTCCTTCTCTTCTGAGCATTGTAGTTCGCCCGTAGTGCACTTCAGGTCAACTTATGGGGTACCTCCATACTCAGAAGAGATGGGGTTACAAATTTTGGGGGGTATTTTCTGCTATTAACCCTTGCAAAAATGTGAAATTTGGGGGGGAAACACACATTTTAGTGAACAAAATTTTTTTTTACGTATGCAAAAGTTGTGAAACCCCTGTGGGTTATTATGGCTCACTTTATTCTTTGTTACGTTCCTCAAGGGGTCTAGTTTCCAAAATAGTATGCCATGTGGGGGTTATTTTGCTGTCCTGGCACCATAGGGGCTTCCTAAATGCGACATGCCCCCAAGCAAAATTTGCATTCAAAAAGCCAAATACGACTCCTTCTCTTCTGAGCATTGTAGTTCGCCCGTAGTGCACTTCAGGTCAACTTATGGGGTACCTCCATACTCAGAAGAGATGGGGTTACAAATTTTGGGGGGTATTTTCTGCTATTAACCCTTGCCAAAATGTGAAATTTGGGGGGGAAACACACATTTTAGTGAACAAAATTTTTTTTTACGTAAGCAAAAGTTGTGAAACCCCTGTGGGTTATTATGGCTCACTTTATTCTTTGTTACATTCCTCAAGGGGTCTAGTTTCCAAAATAGTATGCCATGTGGGGGTTATTTTGCTGTCCTGGCACCATAGGGGCTTCCTAAATGCGACATGCCCCCGAGCAAAATTTGCATTCAAAAAGCCAAATACGACTCCTTCTCTTCTGAGCATTGTAGTTCGCCCATAGTGCACTTCAGGTCAACTTATGGGGTACCTCCATACTCAGAAGAGATGGGGTTACAAATTTTGGGGGGTATTTTCTGCTATTAACCCTTGCAAAAATGTGAAATTTGGGGGGAAACACACATTTTAGTGACATTTTTATTTTATTTTTTTACATATGCAAAAGTCGTGAAACACCTGTGGGGTATTAAGGCTCACTTTATTCCTTGTTATGTTCCTCAAGGGGTCTAGTTTCCAAAATGGTATGCCATGTGTTTTTTTTTTTTTGCTGTTCTGGCACCATAGGGGCTTCCTAAATGCAACATGCCCCCCAAAAACCATTTCAGAAAAACGTACTCTCCAAAATCCCCTTGTCGCTCCTTCGCTTCTGAGCCCTCTACTGCGCCCGCCGAACACTTTACATAGACATATGATGTATGTGCTTACTCGAGAGAAATTGGGCTACAAATATAACTATACATTTTCTGCTTTTACCCCTTGTAAAAATGCAAAAATTTGGTCTACAAGAACATGCGAGTGTAAAAAATGAAGATTGGGAATTTTCTCCTTCACTTTGCTGCTATTCCTGTGAAACACCTAAAGGGTTAAAATGCTGACTGAATGTCATTTTGAATACTTTGGGGGTTGCAGTTTTTATAATGGGGTCATTTGTGGGGTATTTCTAAGATGAAGACCCTTCAAATCCCCTTCAAACCTGAACTGGTCCCTGAAAAATTGTGATTTTGGAAATTTTGTGAAAAATTGGAAAATTGCTGCTGAACTTTGAAGCCCTCTGGTGTCTTCCAAAAGTAAAAACACATCAATTTTATGATGCAAACATAAAGTAGACATATTGTGTATGTGAATAAAAAAATTATTTGGAATATCCATTTTTCTTACAAGCAGAGAGCTTCAAAGTTAGAAAAATGCAAAATTTTCAAATTTTTCATCAAATTTGGGTATTTTTTACCAAGAAAGGATGCAAGTTACCACAAAATTTTACCACTATGTTAAAGTAGAATATGTCACGAAAAAACAATCTTGGAATCAGAATGATAACTAAAAGCATTCCAGAGTTATTAATGTTTAAAGTGACAGTGGTCAGATGTTCAAAAAATGGCCGGGTCCTAAGGTGTAAAATGGCTGGGTTCTTAAGGGGTTAAGATCTCTGAAGTCACTCGTCACCTCCGTGGGCCTGGCTGAACTGAATAGACTTTTCCACCTGTCTAAACTATGTAAAGCTACCGTTATCCGTAACTTGGCTTCAGAGTCATTAGAGCCCCCATGCCTAGCCCAGGATCCAGCGTTATACCTTCGGGTGGTATTGAGTATAAACCATGCCCTGGCTTCACGAATACAGGTGGTTAATGCCATCTGCCCCTTAGGGTAATTCCACCTGCCCTAAATCTCACACCTCATACCACAACTTATATAATAAAAATCTGTTGTAGTTTTAGGTCAAATATATATGCAGAAATACAGAAATTTAGGAAGGGTTTGCAAACGTTCAAACGCCACTGTATATATTTTCAGAACTGGATATTGCTGAGATAATATAGTGCTCAGAAACTTTCCTAGACTTTCTGTCAGCAAGTCTATAAAGACCACTAGTGAAGTCTAACTAAGCAATAGATTTTATTTTAGAGCACAACAAATATACAGTACAAGCATAATATTTACAGTATAAGCACCTCCTCACTCACCCTTGCCATCCAGTTCCTACTTGATTAATGTACGGGGCCAGATTCATCAGTCAAAAAGAGGCAGGGAGGTGATGTGTGAGCGAGAAGGTGTTGCAGATGTGGCACTTTGACAGCTCGGCCATGCCTCCTTGACACTTGGCTGAGAAATAAAGAGGCAATTTTAAAAGATTGACAACCAATGGAAGTGCATGGCTCCATGTTGTACTCCTGTGTACCCCTGATTTCATCTGAAGCTTTATTCTACTGGATTAATATAAAATCAAACACTGTAACACTGGCATCAAAGCATCTAATGCTGTATAATGGAGATTCTTTCCTAAAAGCAAATAGCTCTGTAATATGTTCCATAAAGAAGCACTATACGGTGGTCTATGACCATGTGGTATAAAACCACAGGAAAACCATTTGCACCTCTCTAAAGCTCTGCCATCTGTGTGGGGCCCAGTATGACATACTGAATAAACCAGCATTTACATGGATGATCTAGAGTTGATAACATGAAGTCAATTAAACCCAGTAATTCATTGGTGAATCAAAATAATACATTTCATTTCCTTGCAGCTTACTCAAGTGTTTAGTCTAATGCAATATTTCTTCCAGTGACTATAAGGTGTCAATAGCTGAGGATAGCATATTCTTTTAAATGTTTGACTTCCAGGCGTCAATACAGTTTTAATCCGCTATTCTCAAAATATTTTTCCATTACTGAGGAGAGAGCAGGCTTCTCAAATATATGAATAAATGAGCAGATTAGATCTAAATGCATTTAAATGTGTATTGCGTGTATTGCAAATAGGTCTCAAAAGAGAAAAAAAAATCCAGTTTAGCTCCTGTAGGAGAATATTACCATATTACAGTGCTAATAGAAGGCACCTTACATAGGTACACAGAGTGCCAACAGCTTTCTAATACATTGCTGTAGAGATCCTATTTGTAGCTTTATAGGATATGAGCTTCGCCTTATGCGTGAAGCATTACAGTGACTGGGCAATCATAATAACCCCATAGAGTGTGCAAATAATTGTTGATGTTAAATAGTGTTGCTCGCGAATATTCGCAATGCAAATTTTATTCGCGAATATCGCATATTCGCGAATTCGCGAATATTCGCGAATATAGCACTATATATTCGTAATTACGAATATTGTTTTGTTTTTTTTCCACAGTACACATCACAGTGATCATCCCTCTCTGCTTCCAGCTTGTGTGGTGTAAAGAAGGCTCTAATACTACTGTGTGAGACTGGCGAGCGAATTTTCGCATATGCGAAAATGTGCATATGCAAATTTTTGTATATGCTAATTTTCGCATACGCAAATTTTCGCATATGCGAAAATAAAACGAGAATATTAATAATATGCGAATCAAGCGAATATATGACGAATATTCGTCCATATATTCGCGAATATTCGCGAATTTGAATATGGCCTATGCCGCTCAACACTAATGTTAAAGATAAAAAAAAATACCCATGTAGCCTGCATCTTTACTTGCCACCCCCCTGGCTTCTCTTGCTGTCACTGTCTCAGAATGAATTGGGCAGCCAAGTACTTGTTAGTGATATGACCGGCTGTGTATTCATCTGCTCCTATCACACATGCAATATAGACAACCCCTTCCTTCTATATTGCCATTGGGTAGTCTAGAAGTAAAGCCAACATTGTTGCCATACCTACTATGGATGCACAACAGCATGGCTGAAATCTTTGGATAGTGCTTCAGAGAGCCTCTATCTTGGGTCCTTTTTAGTCTACCATCTTTTTTTTTACTTGACATATTGCCACAATGGAAACTGTGATAAAAATAGACAACGATTCAGATGACTCAGCATTCCTCAAAGGGGTACTCCATTGCTAGACATCTTATTCCCTATCCAAAAGATAGGGTATAAGATGTCTGATCGTGGGGGTCCAGATGCTGTGACCACCCCACGATCTCCATGCAGACACCCGGTGTTCTGAACATTATGTTCAAAACCCTGAGTTCAGGAGGCTGTGGTCGTGCTGTCACGTCAAGCCCCTTCATTCATGTCTATGTATATACATGAACAGAGGGGGTGTGACATAATGTCACAAGGTGGCGTGCAGTGACGTCATGCCCACGTTCTCCCAAACCCAGTGTTCTGAACATAATGTTCAGAACACCTGGTGTCTGCATGGAGATCACGGGGGTCCGGCCGCTGGGATAGGGAATAAGATGTCTAGCAAGGGAGTGCCCCTTTAAGCAAGGCAGGACATGGGGTTAGTACAGAGCCCACACACCAACTGGTACTGTATTTAACCCATGCACCTCATCAGAAACCCTCAAGTGATGCTTAACTATTGTGGACATTGCTGTTTTGGCTACTGTTGGTAGCAACAAACAGTCCCTACAATGATCCAAGTGAAATACTGATGTCCTCCTCTAAAGTGACTTCCACATCCGACCATTGCTTTATGTTCATGTTCATCAAAATCTGAAGTTGAGATTGGTTGAAACCTTAATCTCTCCTAGCAATGATAATGCCCTTAATAAGTGACACGTTAAGATATCATTGACTTATATGAAATCATAGCAAGTTTAGGAATGTGTGAAGAAGCTATTTTCACTAGTGTTATGAGAGAAAAATCACAAAACATCTGACTGGAGCCTGGAACTGAATTTCAATGAGCATTTCTGCCACAGGCGACACACAGCTATAAAATTTGTTGAAGGGATAAACCAGGGAAAATTGCTTTACAGAGAGGGGAGAGGAATCATTTTAAAGTGCAAGAGGTGTGTGATAAATGGATTAGATGGGATGAAGCCATTACACAACCTAGTAAATCTGTCAATTAGCAGACATGGCGGATTCTTGTGGAGGAGACCTTGTTCTTAAAAATAGCAGCTTCTCTATGACTCTTTCAATGGGAATTATCAGTATCATTGTACATAATTCATATAGATTTATTGTATTGTATTGTAGAAAACCTTGCATTGTATTGTCTACTTAGAACATCTACATTGAGCTCTTAAAGGAGTAGTGCAGGGAAAAATAACTAATCCCCTATCCACAGGATAAGGAATAAGTTATAGGGGGGGCGACTGCTGGGACCCCCCACGACGGGGCCCCGTAAGTTTGCAAGAAGCGGCCATTCAGACCCCTGCAGGAAGCTCCAACCGACATTCCCTCTCCATGTATATCTATGGAGGGGGTGTGACTGCCGCCACTCCATGCGAGGGTTGGCATGCCCCTTCCAGCAGACTACCGGGGCCCCGTTCAGGAGATCGCGCGGGTCCCAGTGGTCAAACCCCCGTGATCTATAACTTAACCAAAGGATAGGGGATGAGTTATCTTTCACTACACTACTTCTTTAAGACACAAGACCTTCAAAGAGATGGACTTTCTCAAACAAGAAACATTTAAATGAGACCTTGTACTGAATGGACACAGATCATACAGAGCCCTTACTGTATGTAGAAATAGTAGTGGACCCTTTGATCTCTAAAGCGTGACAAGAAGAAGGAAGAACCTTACTCATGGCTATTTAGTCTTTTCTAATCCTCCAGTCATTAAGCCATGATCCTCATTAGCACATTTTATTGTTTGCAGCCTGATAGGCAGTGACCCTTAATTTTCCTTTTTGGGAGGGATTGGCCCCCTTGACTAATAAGCCATTTAAACTACTTATTCAATAATTATTTACAATAAAAAAAAGTTGTCCTACTAAAATACCATTATTTACAGAAAACTAGATACTATACTCTAGTCATGCAAGTGAAAAACAATTAGCTAAATTCTTTAACGGTGATTTCTGAGATCAAAATATTGATGGTTTTTCATTAAGAAAGCCTACTGATAGAAAGTAGATTCGCTTTTACATAAATTCAATAGTAGTAAGAATGATACCCAGCACTCACCAATGTAGCAAAATAGTGAAGATTTATTGGTCCATATCACGGTACAGGATGCGTTTCGGCATAAGTGCCTTCCTCAGCTGTCTGCCTAGGCAGACAGCTGAGGAAGGCACTGATGCCAAAACGTGTCCTGTAACATGATATGGACCGATAAATATTCACTATTTTGCAATATGGGTACCTGATACCTGCTGGGTACCATTCTTACTACTATTGGCATATCTACACCTCGTGCACCACCACAATATACAATATTGAGCATAAAACTTGCTATGCCCCTAAGAGACCCACCCTTCAGCATGACTGAACCAAATATGTTTAAACTTACCTAAGAAATTGATCTTGTATATATTTCCTATTTTAATTCCCAATAAGCTCATGTAAAAATAAGTATTTAGAATTCTTGGTATTTTGCCTTTTTTTTTTTTTGCATTTAAATGTTAATTTGTATCACTAGATACTGTTCTATATAGAAACCATCATTCACATTCTGATTAAAGATGTACTTTGCTCCTAGACATCATATCCCCTATAGGGGATAAGATGTCTGATCGTGGGGGCTGCACCACTGGGTACTCCCGCGATCTCCCTGCTGCACCCGACATTCGTTTACAGCGTCGGGTGTAGCACCGGAGAATCGTGGTGTCACAGCCGCTCCCCGCTCGTGACATCACGGTCACGCCCCCTCAATGCAAGCTTATGGGAGGGGGTGTGACAGCTGTCACACCCCCTCCCATAGATTTGCATTGAGAGGGCATGGCCATGACTTCACAAGCGTGGCGTGACCGTGACGTCATGAGCCTTCTCCCTGCATTGCCAGTCATTTGGCATGGAGCGAAGTTTTCTCCGTGCACCGGGTGTCTAGGGTGCGGCAGCTGAGATAATGGGGGTCCCCAGCGGTAGAACCCCCGCGATCAGAAATCATATCCCCTATCCTTTGGATAGGGAATATGATGTCTAGGGGCGGAATACCCCTTTAAGACCTCATCCTCTTTTCTGATTGTGACTTTATTTGATCATGAAATTTGAGAACACCTCAATTTCATTTGTATACAGTATATACATGAGACAAAAGTTCCTTGTTCTTGGTTTCAAACTTTGACATTCTAATAGGAGTTGACTTCTGCTGCCAAGTGTCAATGTCCAATCCCCATAAACTACTTGGCATGAGAGAGCCTTAAGAAAATTCCCTCTACTCTGAGATGTTCAGCTTGGAAAGATTCCTGGTGATGATGGATTTGCTATTCTTCTGATGTAGCTCTTTAGTACTTTAAAGGGGTTATCCAGGAATCGAAAACAGACCTAATTTTTTTCAAGGACCGCTCCCTGTCTGTCTCCACTTTAGGTGTAGTATTACAACTTGGCTCCATTCACTTCAATGGAACTGAGCTGCAGAACCACACCCAACCTGGAGACAGACAGGTAGTTGCCTTTGAAAGAAATTATCTTTTTTTTTCTCAATTCCTGGATAACCCCTTTAAGTGCACTAAGGTGTCTTGCTGCAAATGACCTATGGATTTGAATAGGGAGCTGTGGTAGACCAGTCCAACTCTGGGTCTAAAAGGCACATTGCCACTATAATAGCTGTTTTAACTAAACTGGTAACACACACACACCTATTACAAACACATACACCCTTTATAACTATAAGGCATTAATGTGTTACTCGTACAATTAAGATGAACTGAACTGTTGGATATATTATGGTTCCAGTCATGATTTATCAGCTGCAACTTTGTGGGTGGTTTTAAGGAAACTATAATGTTCAGTTATTTTCTTTATTGTACACCAAAAAGAACACAAAACAAGCATACCAACTGCATATAAAAATACCATTTTATTGAATTACCAATTAAAATCACAAAGAAAACACACAAAAAATATAATGTGCCGGTATTCAGATGATAGTCATAAATAATGCTGTCCGGTGATGTCTATTTTTTGTGTGTTTTTTTTTGTGATTTAAATTAATTCAGTAAAATTAAATTTTTATATGCAGTGGTTATGCTTGTTTGGTGTTCTTTTTGGTGTGCAATGTTTAGTGAGCTACACTGCTTAGTATAGTTTGGAGACCAGAGGCCCTATATTTGATAATGGTGTCATATAATGGATTATGGTGTAGGGGTCTAAGGGAACTTTTGTTGATAATTATTATCTTCAGTATACTAAGTAAAACTTACTAAAAATAAAGATGTATTTTCGTCCGTATGCGGTTTCCCGACCGCAGGCAAAAACGTGGTCGACCACGTTTTTGCCCACAGTCGGGAAACCACATACGTCCGAAAACGAAGCCAACCGGAGGATGCGGTTCACTCCGGTCGGCTCATAGACATACATTAAATACAGTTCCCGAATACGGCTGAGTGAGGGCGCCGTGATTAAGCCCCGCGCCCTCCCTCCCAGCCGTATATGGGAACCGTATTTAACAAAACGTGGTGTGAACCCAGCCTTACAAAGATTCTAGGTTCTATTGTGAAAATAATTCAACAATGCAAGTCTTGTCACGAAGAAGGAAGACAATGGATGGTCGTCAAGATTAATGTTGCTCGCGAATATCGCATATTCGTGAATTCGCGAATATTCCCGCATATAGCACTATATATTCTTAATTCTGAATATTCGTTTTTTTGTTTTTTTTTCACAGTACACATCACAGTGATCATCCCTCTCTGCTTCCAGCTTGTGTGGTGTAAAGAAGGCCCTAATGCTACTGTGTGAGACTGGCGTGCTAATTTTCACATATGCAAATTTTAGCTTATGCTAATGTTTGTATATGCAAATTTTCGCATATGCAAATTTCCGCATACACGAATTTTTGCATATGCGAAATTAAAACGTGAATATTATGAATATGCGAATTTAGCAAATAAATGATGAATATTCGTCCATATATTCGCGAAATATCGCAAATTCTAATATGGCCTATGCCGCTCAACACTAGTCAAGATGTGAACCCTTTATGTAGTGTGACACAGGGAGAGCCTACATGCAGTTTTTAGGTCTATTTAACCAAACACCCCTATTTTCCAATTCAGATAGGCTTAACAGAGAGGGGGTCCTGGCTGTACCCTTTTCATATTGTACTGGGTGGTGAGAGTAAGTGATGGATTCTTCAGAGGAACTGCACTGTTAACAAGCAAGAACCCCAAGGGTCATGAGACAAGTATGGGTCTAGATCCTGAGTGGTGAAAACTTTGCCCATACTTATCTATGCTATGAGGCCCCTCTATTATTTGTACTGCACACCATTGCATTGAAACATGCATTCATGATAAATAAGATGACTACTCCCTCCTTTTGACTTTTTCATCTAGTCGAGATTTTATGCATAAAGACAATAATTTGTTTCACTTTTTTCTTCAGACACAACTCCATCAGAAGACAGCTGAACCTCTCAAATCCTGATTTCAATATCCAGCAGTTTCAGAAACAGGAACAACTAACAGGAATTGGTCGTATCAAACCAGAACTCTACAAACAAAGATCTGTGGAGACCGATGATGGTCGAAAAAACAATAGCAAGTCTTGTGGGAAACTCAATTTTATCATTAAATATGACTGTGACTTGGAAAAACTTATAGTAAAGATTCATAAGGCAGTTGGCCTGCCAGCAAAGGATTTCTCGGGAACATCAGATCCTTATGTTAAGATTTATTTGCTTCCAGATCGAAAAACAAAACACCAGACTAAAGTCCATCGGAAGACACTAAATCCAGTGTTTGACGAAGTTTTTTTATTTCCTGTCCCCTATAATGAGTTGCCCACCAGAAAACTCCACTTTTCTGTTTATGATTTTGACCGTTTCTCAAGGCATGATGTCATTGGACAGGTCATAGTGGATAACTTTTTAGATTTGGCAGATTTTCCTAGGGAAAGTAACATCTGGAGGGACATCGAACACGTCACCAATGTGAGTATTAAAGTCATAAAAATGTCCAGCTATTCTCTATGGCTATTCTCTCATATCTGACATTTCTCTTACTACCTTGTACCTTGAATATGAACTAAGTGGAGATTCTGCCTTATCTTTTTGATGACCATTTAAAAAAGTAAAATTTTTATCTTGTCTGCATATACATAGCTTTCTGAGCTTCTGGGTCTGAAAGACTCATCAAAATATTGTTGATAAGCTTTTGTCTATTTGTTCTCTGGCTACATAGAAAAATTGTAGGTCAAATATAAATTTGTACTTTCTAGACGCAAGTGATGACGTCTAGCCCCCGTACTTTTATTCAGCGCTGCAGTAATTTAAGAGGCTGTAATTTTGAGGGGTTTTTTTTTGGCTACAATATGATGAAGTGTTTTTCTTTCCCTGGTGTCAAGCTTTGAGTTTAGACAACAGCTACCTATATCTGTTATGTTTTGGTGTTCTCTGCTCAGAATCTCCCTGTATGAGCAAGAATGAAGAACGATTCTGCGTGACTGGCTCCACTTTTTGAGTACCCAAGCTTTTCTTAATGGACAAGGAGAGCCATTTATGCAGGGGAAAAGAATAGCTGGCCACTGCTTTCTTAGTTAAAGTAAAGGGGTATTCCAGCCAAATACATCTTAAGATGTCTGATCGTGGGGGGCCTGCCACTGGGGCCCCCCACGATCTCCATGTAGCACCTGCATTCTATACAGGGCTGCGTCTCCAGTCTTGGAAACCTTTTTGCTTCAGGGACTGGAGACAGGACGTCACGCCACACCCCCTTGTGACATCACACCACGCCCCCTCCATTCATGTCACATCACACCCCCTCCATTGACATGAATGGAGGGGGCATGGTGTGATGTCACAAAGGGGCATGGCGTCATGTCACGTCTCCAGTCCCAAAAACAAAAGGGGTAGTCTCCCCTCCATATTAGTTGTTTATTCTCACTTCAGTTACATATCAGTGATGACTAGACCTGGAGTATAATCCCAAAATGACATCTGGCTATAAAATGCTGCTGTATTGTGTTAATATGAATTCCCTGCTCGTGAACTGCCATACCTGGACTACTATCCCTGTAGCAGTGAATAGGTTTAACATTCCAAGTGTGTTCGTTAGTTTATATGCTTCCTGTCATACTTTGTTATTTTCACTTTTTCTGCTTTCTGGTGTCTTTGATAAAATAACAACAATAATATGCATTTACCATAACAACTTTATTTTGGAAACTAGCAATAATGTGAAGATGATTTATGAGATATGTAATAGGGAATAGTATAAGAAGGAAGGACAAGTGCAGTACATTAAGACATTTCTAATTAACAGTTTTGGTTGTGGTATAATACTGAAAGTTTATAGGACTATGCCCTGTGCACAATCCTTTTTGTGACAATTATTTATACACAGGAAGACCAGTCCCATACAAGCAAAGGCATACTTAGCAATCCTTGTGCCCCTGGCCAGGTGCTGTATCAGCATGAGCCCTCCCCCAAAAAACATTTCTGCCCCCACAGCACACACCCACACACCCCCACCAACAACACCCCTGCAGTGAAACCCTACCCAACCAAACAGTTCAACCAACATTTTTCTCTTCAGCATCTGCAGAACAAACATGTTAGACTCCGTATTTTCCTAGTGTCCTCCCCACCTCTACACAATCCCCCCATCTATAAGCCCTCAAATTGTAATAATACCCCCCTTGGTGTCCGCCACAAACAAAGTGAAAAGATTAGTAGATCCTCCATTAGGTAGGTATGTCCCACAGTAGTTAGTACCCTTATTAGGTAGCACCCCCTCCCTCTTAGGTATATATGTTCTCAGGTAGGTAGCCCCTCCCCCAACAGGAAAATAAGTTGGTAGATAGCAAGACAGGTAGGAATCTAGCTAGGGAAGTAGATATTCAAGTAGTTAGGTAGATAACTATGTATGTAGCTAGGTAGATAATTAAGAAGTTAGATATAGGTGAGTAGCCATGTAGGTAGGTAAGTAGATAGATAGGTAGCTAGGTAGGTAGCCAGGTAGGTGGGAATATAGATAAATAGGTAGCCAGCTAGGTGAACAAGTAGCTAGGTAGGTAGGTATGTCACCAGTTAGCCAAGTAGCTATGTAGGTAGTAAGCTACCTCAATAATCGTCCCCCCCCCCAAATGCAAGGATTAAAAAAAAATGCTTAACACTGTCCAATGCAGCAATCGTATGTACTTTGAACAATGCCCTTTTTGTAAAATTGTACAGCGATTGATCATAGAGTTTACTGCTGTGAAATCTAGTAACCAGGTGTAATCTGTACTGAACTAAGGTGGAAATGTGAAGCTTCACCAAAAGAAAAATGGAGCATTACACAGTTTACATGGGATGTCAGTGTAATGCATGGATGTACTGGGTCCTCCATAGTACTCTTTTAAGGGGTCCTTCTTCTCTGGTTAACAGATGAGAGTTCTGAATAAAAGAACCCCCACCCGACTGTATCATATAAAATAGTATCTTTAAAGCTGACAACCCCTTTAAGTATTCCACCACTGAAGAGGAGACGTAAGTGGCAAATCCTTTGAGCTTTACAAAATCACTCAGAAATATCAGTCTTTTTAACCCCTTGAAACCTAACCAGAATGCAACTGTAGTGTAGAATATGGTGACTATTACACTTTCATTGCATGATCTGTGCCAATTCATAGCAAGCAAAAAAGTCATTCAACATAAAAAAATAATTAATTGAATATATGATGTGTGTAAAAAGCAGGAATTTTCCAGACAGGCAGGAGGTTGTAAGAGATGTTTTTTGCTTAACTGATTGAATAAATGTAATCTTCATATTGGCGTACGTATAGCTTATCGAGTGTGCAGCTTTATTAACAGTATTCTGTGCTAGATGTATGGGCAGTAATAGACATCTCTGTGATTCTAATAGCTTTCAAGACAAATCTGGGTCACTCCACCTCTTGTCTAAAAATCCAGTAAGCTCTTAATAGTGTTTGTGCTATCACAGAAGTGTATACAAATGAAAAGCATTGATGGATTTGCTGGGCACTGCTTAGCTTGTCTCCCTTGCTCATCCAGTGATGCTTCAGTGCTTTCATGTATAATGCTTGGTTTTCACAGTGATGAATAATAATATATAAGCGAGGACTATAATATATCAAATGTGTATATAGTATGAGCAATGTAAAATCTGAGAAAAGGCAACCTAAACATCATAATAATCTGAAAAGAGAATGTAGATCCATGGGCAGACGGGCAGAGAGACCGACTAATAGAAAGACATACAGTGGGATCAAAAGTTTGGGCACCCCAGGTAAAAATTTGTATTAATGTGCATAAAGAAGCCAAGGAAAGATGGAAAAATCTCCAAAAGGCATCAAATTACAGATTAGACATTCTCATAATATGACAACAAAAGTTAGATTTTATTTCCATTATTTACACTTTAACCCCTTCAGGACGGAGCCCATTTTGGCCTTAAGGACCGGAGCGTTTTTTGCACATCTGACCACTGTCACTTTAAACATTAATAACTCTGGAATGCTTTTAGTTATCATTCTGATTCCGAGATTGTTTTTTCGTGACATATTCTACTTTAACATAGTGGTAAATTTTTGTCGATACTTGCATCATTTCTTGGTGAAAAATCCGTAAATTTGATGAAAAATTTGAAAATTTTGCATTTTTCTAACTTTGAAGCTCTCTGCTTGTAAGGAAAATGGATATTACGAATACATTTTTTTTTGGTTCACATATACAATATGTCTACTTTATGTTTGCATCATAAAATTGATGTGTTTTTACTTTTGGAAGACACCAGAGGGCTTCAACGGTCAGCAGCAATTTTCCGATTTTTCACAAAATTTTCAAACTCAGTATTTTTCAGGGACCAGTTCAGGTTTGAAGTGGATTTGAAGGGTCTTCATATTAGAAATAACCCATAAATGACCCCATTATAAAAACTACACCCCCCAAAGTATTCAAAATGACATTCAGTCAGCGTTTTAACCCTTTAGGTGTTTCACACGAATAGCAGCAAAGTGAAGGAGAAAATTCACAATCTTCATTTTTTACACTCACATGTTCTTGTAGACCCAATTTTTGAATTTTTACAAGGGGTAAAAGGACAAAATTTTTACTTGTATTTGTAGCCCAATTTCTCTTGAGTAAGCACATATCTCATATGTCTATGTAAAGTGTTCGGCGGGCGCAGTAGAGGGCTCAGAAGGGAAGGAGCGACAAGGGGATTTTGGAGAGTACGTTTTTCTGAAATGGTTTTTGGGGGGCATGTTACCTTTAGGAAGCCCTTATGGTGCCAGAACAGCAAAAAAAAAACACATGGCATACCATTTTGGAAACTAGACCCCTCGGGGAATGTAACATGGGATAAAGTGAACCTTAATACGCCACAGGTGTTTCACGACTTTTGCAAATGTAAAAAAAAAAAAAAAAATTTTACCTAAAATGCTTGTTTTCCCAAAAAATTTTTATTTTTAAAAAGGGTAATAGCAGAAAATACCCCTAAAAATTTGAAGCCCAATTTCTCCCGATTCAGAAAACACCCCATATGGGGGTGAAAAGTGCTCTGCTGGCGCACTACAGGTCTCAGAAGAGAAGGAGTCACATTTGGCTTTCTGAACGCAAATTTTGCTCTGGGGGCATGCCGCATTTAGGAAGCCCCTATGGTGCCAGGATAGCAAAAAAAAACACATGGCATACCATTTTGGAAACTAGACCCCTCGGGGAACGTAACAAGGGGTTAAGTGAACCTTTATACCCCACAGGTGTTTCACGACTTTTGCATATGTAAAAAAAATTTTTTTTTTTTACCTAAAATGCTTGTTTTCCCAAAAATTTTACATTTTTAAAAAGGGTAAAAGCAGAAAATACCCCCCAAAATTTGTAACACAAATTCTCCCGAGTACGGCGATACCCCATATGTGACCCTAAACTGTTGCCTTGAAATACGACAGGGCTCCAAAGTGAGAGCGCCATGCGCATTTGAGGCCTAAATTAGGGATTGCATAGGGGTGGACATAGGGGTATTCTACGCCAGTGATTCCCAAACAGGGTGCCTCCAGCTGTTGCAAAACTCCCAGCATGCCTGGACAGTCAACGGCTGTCCGACAATACTGGGAGTTGTTTTGCAACAGCTGGAGGCTCCGTTCTGGAAACAGTGGCGTACCAGACGTTTTTCATTTTTATTGGGGAGGGGAGGGGGGCTGTGTAGGGGTATGTGTTTATGTAGTGTTTTTTACTTTTTATTTTATTTTTTGTGTTAGTGTAGTGTTTTTAGGGTACAGTCGCACGGGCGGGGGTTCACAGTAGTTTCTCGCTGGCAATTTGAGCTGCAGCAGAAAGTTTGCGGCAGCTCAAATTTGCAGTCAGATACTTACTGTAATCCTCCGCCCATGTGAGTGTACCCTGTACGTTCACATTGGGGGGGGGGACATCCAGCTGTTGCATAACTACAACTCCCAGCATGCCCGTTGGCTGTCGGTGACTGCTGAGAGTTGCAGTTTTGCAACAACTGTAGGCACACTGGTTATGTATCACTGAGTTTGTGACCTAACTCAGTGTTTCACAACCAGTGTGCCTCCAGCTGTTGCAAAACTACAACTCCCAGCATGTACGGTGCATGGTGTACGGTGACTGCTGAGAGTTGTAGTTTGCAACAGCTGGAGGCACACCGGTCGTGAAACACTGAGTTAGGTAAAAAAAAACTCTGAGTTTCACAACCAGTGTGCCTTCAGCTGTTGCAAAACTACAACTCTCAGCAGTCACCGACAGCCAACGGGCATGCTGGGAGTTGTAGTTATGCAACCAGCAGATGCACCACTACAACTCCCAGCATGCACTTTAGCTGTTTGTGCAAGCTGGGAGTTGTAGTTAGACAACAGCTGAAGGTACACTTTTCCATAGAAAGAATGTGCCTCCAGCTGTTGCAAAACCATAAGTCCCAGCATGCCCATAAGGGAATGCTGGGAGTTGTGGTGGTCTGCCTCCTGCTGTTGCATAACTACAGCTCCCAGCATGCCCTTTTTGCATGCTGGGAGCTGTTGCTAAGCAACAGCAGGAGGCTGTCACTCACCTCCAACGATCCAGACGCTGCAGGTCAGTCCCGCCGCCCAGCTGCTCCTGGGGCCCCGATCCCAACAGGGGCGCCGGGGATCGGGGTCCCCAGCACCCGGGGTGCACGTCCCGCACCCGCTCACGTCCTCCAGAAGAGGGGCGGAGCGGGTGCGGGAGTGACACCCGCAGCAGGCGCCCTGATTCGTCGGCCGGTAATCCGGCCGACGAATCAGGGCGATCGTGAGGTGGCACCAGTGCCACCTCACCCCTGCAGGCTCTGGCTGTTCGGGGCCGTCAGAGACGGCCCCGAACAGCCAGTAATTCCGGGTCACCGGGTCACCGGAGACCCGATTGACCCGGAATCGCCGCAGATCGCTGGACTGAATTGTCCAGCGATCTGCGGCGATCGCCGACATGGGGGGGCATAATGACCCCCCTGGGCGATATGCCGGGATGCCTGCTGAACGATTTCAGCAGGCATCCGGCTCCGGTCCCCAACTGGCTAGCGGTGGGGGCCGGAATTCCCACGGGCGTATGGATACGCCCTCGGTCCTTAAGGACTCGGGATTCAGGGCGTATCCATACGCCCTATGTCCTGAAGAGGTTAAAAATAACAGAAAACAAAAAAATGGTGTCTGCAAAAGTTTGGGCACCCTGCAGTTTTTATAGCATGCACTGCCCCCTTTGCAAAGCTGAGACCTGCCAGTGTAATGGATTGTTCTAAATCATCATCTGGGAAGACCAGGTGATGTCAATCTCAAAGGTTTTAAATGCCCAGACTCATCTGACCTTGCTCCCCAACAATCGTGCTGGGTTCTTCTAAGCAGTTGTCTAGAAATCTGAAACTGAAAATAGTTGATGCTCACAAAGCTGGAGAAGGCTATAAGAAGATAGCAAAATATTTTCAGATGTCAATATCCTCTGTTCGGAATGTAGTTAAGAAATGGCAGTCATCAGGAACAGTGGAAGTTAAAGCAAGATCTGGAAGACCAAGAAAAATATCAGACAGAACAGCTCGCAGGATTGTGAGAAAAACAATTCAAAAGCCCCATTTGACAGCACAATCCCTCCAGAAAGATCTGGCAGACACTGGAGTTGTGGTACACTATTCCACTATAAAGAGATACTTGTACAAATATGGTCTTCATGGAAGAGTCATCAGAAGAAAACCTCTTCTATGTCCTCACGACAAAAATCAGCTTTTGAACTTTGCAAATGAACATATAGACAAGCCTGATGCATTTTGGAAACAAGTTCTGTGGACCAATGAGGTTAAAATTGAACTTTTTGGCCGGAATGAGCAAAGGTACATTTGTAGAAGAAGGGGAACAGAATTTAATGAAAAGAACCTCTGTCCAACTGTTAAGCATGGGGGTGGATCAATCATGCTTTGGGGATGTATTGCAACCAGTGGCACAGGGAACATCTCATGAATAGAAGGATGGATAAAAATGGATTCAATAAAATTTCAGCAAATTTGGGATTCTAACTTCATGCCATCTGTGAAAATGCTGAAGTTAAAGAGAGGATGGCTTCTACAAATGGATAATGATCCTAAACACACCTTGAAATCCAAGGGGGATTACATCAAGAGGCGTAAACTGAAGGTTTTCCCATGGCCTTCACAATCTCCTGACCTCAACATAATTGACCTTAAAAGAGCAGTGCATGACAGACAGCCCAGAAATCTCAAAGAACTGGAAGACTTTTGTAAGGAAGGATGGGCAAAGATACCTCAAACAAGAATTGAAAGACTCTTGGCTGGCTACAAAAACCATTTACAAGCTGTGATACTTGCCAAAGGGGGCAGTACAAGATATTAACTCTGCAGGATGCCCAAACTTTTGCAGGCGCCATTTTTTGGGTTTTCTGTTATTTTGAAAGTGTAAATGGAAATAAAATCTAAATTTTGTTGACATATTATAAGAATGTCTAATCTGTAATTTGAAGCATTTTGGAGATTTTTCCATCTTTCCTTGGCTTCTTTATGCACATTAATAAATTTTTTTACCTGGGGTGCCCAAACTTTTGATCCCCACTATAGATAGATAGGGCCAAATGCTGTTGTATTTGGTCATACAGCTTTGCCACAATAAAATGTGTGCCATTCATGGATTCATTCATACCTGTAGCAGATGCAAATGGTGTCACGTCTCACTACACCCCTAAATATGTAAGTCTCACCATCAACAGAGGAATAAAAAAAAAAAAAAGAGTGGCACATATACTTCATTTCACAAGGTTAAGGACAGGCATATATTTTTGGCCAGAGATTTATTAAGTTTAAAAAAAACTTGGCAAGTTTTACGTTGCTCATGCCAACTTTTTGAAACTGGGCTGGGCATATAAAAAATGGGGCTGACATATTTTCTAAAACTTACGCATGTGCACAACCATAAGTTGTATCTAAAATCTACCAGTATACAGCATACAGACCATATAGTGGTCAGATCTAGTATTATGCACCACTGATCAGAAGCAGCCATGTTCAGAATGCATAATAATTAAATGCTGTGACTCACAGGAGACATATTCTTTGATTGGAGCTATTTTCTTTCCTTGTCTTCTCCATTCAGCCCAGAACTCCATGACAACTGAGGCGAAGTTCAGACATGAGTAGTTTATGGCTTGTAAAACAGGTAATTTTTTAAATATTAAAGGGGTACTCCGCTGCTCAGTGTTTGGAAAGAAATGTTCCGAATGCTTAGAGCCGATGCCGGGAGCTTGTGATGTCATAGCCCCGCCCCCTCATTACATCACCCCCCCCCCAATGCAAGTCTTTGGGAGGACTTACATTGAGGGGGCGGGGCGTGATGTCACAAGGGGGCATGGCTATGACGTCACAAGCTCCCGGCACCAGCTCTAAGCGTTCGGAACATTTTGTTCCAAACACTGAGCAGCGGAGTACCCCTTTAACCCCTTAACGATGGAGGACGTAAATGTACGTCCTGGTGAGGTGGTACTTTTACGTCCTAAGCATAACCGCGAGCATCGGAGCGATGCCCCTATTATGCGTGGCAGGTCCCGGCTGCTGATCGCAGCCAGGGACCCGCCCGTTATGGCAGACATCCGCGATCCCCTCAGATCAATACAGATCACGGAATCTGCAGCATCGCGGTCACTAAAATGGATGATCAGATCGCCCGCACGCTGCCGCGGTGATCCGGTCATCCAGTCATTCCCGGTGCCTTCTGCTCTAATCTGCCTTCCCGCAGACCAAAGCAGAAGATGATCGATAATGCTGATCAGTGCTGTGTCCTATACATAGCACTGAACAGTATCAGCAATCGCACAGTATTAGCAATAGCACTGAACAGTATTGCTATAAATAGTCCCCTATGGGGACTATTAAAGTGTAAAAAAAAATATAAAAAATTTTTATATACATATTTGGTATCACCGGATGCGTAAATATCTGAACTATTAAAATAAAATGTTAATGATACCGTACGGTGAATGGCGTGAACGTAAAAATAAAAAGGAAGTCCATAATAGATGCTTTTTTATAACATTTTATTCCCAAAAAATTAATAAAAAATGGATTAAAAGTTCTATATAAGCAAATATGGTATCAATAAAAAGTAAAGATCATGGTGCAAAGAATGAGCCCTCATACCACCGCTTATACGGAAAAATGAAAAAGTTATAGGTCTTCAAAATAGGGGGATTTTAAGCGTTCTAATTTGGTTAAAAAGTTTGTGATTTTTTTAAGCGCAACAGTACTAGAAAAGTATGTTATCATGGGTGTAATTTTAATTGTATTGACCCAAAGAATAAAGATCAGATGTCATTTTTACCGTAAATTGTAAGGTGTGAAAACAAAACCTTCCAAAATTAGCAAAATGGTGGTTTTCTTTTTAATTTCCCCACACAAATAGTATTTTTTTTATTGCGCCATACATTTCATGGTAAAGTGAGTGATGGCATTACAACGGACAACTGGTCACGCAAAAAATAAGCCCTCATACTAGTCTGTGGATGAAAATTTAAAAGAGTTATGATTTTTTGAAGGTGAGGAGGAAAAAACTAAAACTTAAAAATGAAATTGTCTGCGTCCTTAAGGCCCAAATGGGCTGCGTCCTTAAGGGGTTAAGGTGGATTGAGCTGATCATTTTGATTCTGTAAAATTTTATAGATGTAAAATTAAATGTAAAGTCCTCCTTTAACAAAAGAAAAAACTGTTTCCTGGAACTTTATCACACATTTGTGGGCCTTTGCAAATTACATAATTTGTTTTCCAGATATTTTTCATCCATTTTTTTTGCACCAGCTTATAACGTTTTAAAAAAAAATAACCATTCTTTTTCATGGCTGAAAATAAAGACCAAAATTGATTGTGCACATAGCATTATATTGATGACTACAGAGTTGAAAGGGGTACTCCGGTGCTTAGACATCTTATCCCCTATCCAAAGGATAGGGGATAAGATGCCTGATCCCGGGAGTCCCGCCGCCGGGGACCCGGGATCATGCACGCGGCACCCCGTTTGTAATCAGTCCCCGGAGCGTGTTCGCTCCGGGACTGATTACCGGCGACTACAGGGCGGGCGGTGTGTGACGTCACGCCCCCGCCCCGTGTGATGTCACGCTCCACCCCTCAATGCAAGCCTACGGGAGGGGGCGTGGCAGCTATCACTCCGGGACTTGGGCCTATCCTTCTAAAACCACTTTCCATGCTCTTTAGGAACACACTTAATTTCAGACTCTAGCCCAAACTCCTTAAGACCCCAGGCACATGTAAATAAATTGAAACATTAGACCAGACCTCAAAAATAATCCAGACAATATTGTTAATTCAATTCAAACCCCAGGCCAGATCCCAGAAAAATACTGACTCCAGACCAGACCCCCTAATAATATCTGACGTTAGACTATGCCCTAAAAATGTATTCAAATCTCTGTCCACACTCCTAAATAAAGTCAAACTCCAGACCAGATCCTGGAAAAAATACTGACCCCCAGACCAGATGCCCTAAAATATTTATTTAAAATAATTCAGATATTGGATTTTACCATAAAAAAATTATTAAATCTCAGTCCAGACCCCTAAATAAATTCAGACCCCAGACTAGATCCCAATAAATACTGACTTCACACCAGACACCCTAAAAATAGTTAAAGAAATCAATTCAGACCTGAGACTATACGCAAAAAAGGTAATAAAATCTCAGCCCAGACCCCTATATAAATTCAGACCCCAGGCCAAATCCCTGAATAAATACAAACTTGAGCCAAGACCCCTAAATAAATTCAGATCCCAGGTCAGACCCTGAAAAAATGTAGACCCTATATTGAACAAAGAAATATATTGAAAAATACTGACTCCATACCAGACCCCTGAAGTTGTTTATACCCCAGACCAGATTGTGGTCTGACACACTTTCAGCATACCCTTTTTTTTGACAATTTGTGTTACCCATGCCTATACGGCATCAGACCAGACAGGCTAGCTTTTGTTCCTTAAAGTCATCAATAAACCATGAACACTTATAACACTTAGGTAAGTTCACTGGTTGTCCTTCTTTGAACCACTACATACAGAATATCTCACAAGACCTGACATTTAGAGACATTCTGACCCAGTCATATAACCATTAACTATTTCTTTGTTACCCACATTCTTACACTTGCCCATTTTCGGCTTCTAAAGCATCAGCTTTAAGAACTGACTGTTCACTTTCTGTCTAATATATCCCTTCCCCCGTCAGTGGTTTTATGGCTGATCGACAGTAAATATGTGTTTTCATGCACCAGGCGATGTTCAACCTTATCATTTCTTTATGTTTCTACAAGGGCAAGTGAATTACTGCCCTCCTTACATCCTGTCATGAATTATTTCTGCACTAGATGATACATTAAACCATATGACAATAACGGCTGTATCATGTTATGTAAAGAATCATGCATAGGCAAAATAGGACATTGACTGATTTGAATACCTTTTATTACATGAGCTCATTTAATCAATAGGATGGACAAAAATACACTCGGCATGTAGTGGATTTATCTTATGTTACTGATAGGATGTAATGCAGATGAACAGAACTGCCCATCGCTCATACTCATCTTGATGTGAATGGTCAGTGCAGGAGTTCAGGTATCGGTCATATAACATTTAGTGATATGTTTATCCATATAATATTTGCCATATTTCCTTTAAGACAATTATGTATTTTGTGCAAAAAAATGTCTCATGGCTTAGTATACAGGAGGGATCAGCAACCCCAGGCTTAAATGCAACTTATGGAACCCGAGGTGCATTTGAGTGGAAATGAGGCAGCACGGCAACTACCAGCAGCCACTGCTAGAAGACGATGCCCAGTGATGTTGGCCGACGTGTCCCTTCCTCTCTCTGCCCAATGCCCACCAAAAATGAGCAGAGCAGCCAGCAGGACTGGTCACTGCCTCTGGTAACAATTCACTTCTCTCAGGACTGTAGATTTATTGGGACTATGGGGGAGATTTATCAAAACCTGTCCAGAGGAAAAGTTGCTGAGTTGCCCATAGCAACTAATCAGATTGTTTCTTTAACCTCTTAAGGACTCAGCGTTTTTCCGTTTTTGCATTTTCATTTTTTCCTCATCACCTTCTAAAAATCATAACGCTTTCAATTTTGCACATAAAATTCCATATGATGGCTTATTTTTTGCGCCACCAATTCTACTTTGCAGTGACATTAGTCATTTTACCAAAAATCCACGGCAAAATGGGAAAAAAGTTCATTGTGCGACAAAATTTAAGAAAAAAATTTCATTTTGTAACTTTTGGGAGCTTCCGTTTCTATGCAGTACATTTTTCGGTAAAATTGACACCTTATCTTTATTCTGTACCATACGGTTAAAATGATACCCTACTTATATAGGTTTGATTTTTTCGTACTTCTGAATAAAATCATAACTACATGCAGGAAAATGTATACGTTTAAAATTGTCATCTTCTGACCCCTATAACTTTTTTATTTTTCCACATACGGGCCAGTAAAATAGTGTTCTGAAGTTTTTATTGGTACCATTTTTGCATTGATCCGACTTCTTGATCACTTTTTATAAATTTTTTTTATGCGATAAAAAGTGACCAAAAATAAGCTTTTTCTGACTTTGGAATTGTTTTGTGCGTACTCCATTAACTGTGTGGTTTAATTAACGATATATTTTTATAGTTCAGAAATTTACGCACACAGCGATACCACATATGTTTATTTTTAGTTTTATTTACACAGTTTTTTTTTTTTATGGCAAAAGGGGGTGATTCAAACTTTTATTAGGGAAGGGGTTAAATGACCTTTATTAACTTTTGCAGTGTTATAGCTCCCATAGGGGGCTAGAACACTGCACACACTGATCTTTTACCCTGATCCCTGTAAAGCCATAGCTTTGCATGGATCAGCGTAATAGGGGGTTGATTGCTCAAGCCTCTAGCTCAGGCTTGGAGCACTCAAACGCTGATCAGATGCGATTTTATCGCAATAGTTCCGATCAGCCCGACTGAGCTGCCAGGAAGCTTTTACTTTCGTTTTTGATGCGACGATCAACTTTGATCGCCACGTCTGAGGGGTTAATAGCGTGCGGCACAACGATCTGTGCCGCACGCTATTAGCCCAGTCTGATGCGGGATCATGCCGTCACCCCGTTTTAAACACCGGGACCGTGCGCAGGGCGTACAGGTACGTCCTGCGTCCTTAAGAGGTTAATTTCTGAAACAGTCTGTTAAAAAATTAAAGAAGCGATCTGATTGGTTGCTATGGGCAACTCTATGAAAGGCTAATACAGGTCTGAGCTCCTACTGTCTGCTGCACTTGCGAACAAATGATCCACATCTCGGAGGTCTTGTGATGCATGCTAACTAGAGATGAGCCAGGCTTCCCATGGTTCCTGATTGCCTTCAATTTTGCAGTAGACAGAAAAATACATTTTTTCAGCTGTTTGGTTCACCACAGGGTAAAAACTGTATAAAGAACACTGCACCAAGGAGATTAGAATGACTTGTACATTTTAACTTAAGTATAGTAGTTATTTCCTATCCATCTTTCGCTGTTACACTACACACTATTCTAGAAATGTCCTCGAGAGGCAGCAACAGCATCAAGGAATTAGGATTAACATAGATGTTGTTCTCTAATTATTCTGTCCTTGGAGACATTAAATCTATGTCTTTAACCCCTTAAGGACCAGGCCATTTTACACCTTAGGACCAGAGCGTTTTTTGCACATCTGACCACTGTCACTTTAAACATTAATAACTCTGGAATGCTTTTAGTTATCAATCTGATTCCGAGATTGTTTTTTCGTGACATATTCTACTCTAACATAGTGGTAAAATTTTGTGGTAACTTGCATCCTTTCTTGGTGAAAAATCCCCAAATTTGATGAAAAATTTGAAAATTTTGCATTTTTCTAACTTTGAAGCTCTCTGCTTGTAAGGAAAATGGATATTCAAAATATTTTTTTATTTTATTCACATTTCCAATATGTCCACTTTATGTTTGCATCATAAAATGTATGTGTTTTTACTTTTGGAAGACACCAGAGGGCTTCAAAGTTCAGCAGCAATTTTCCAATTTTCCACAAAATTTTGAACCTCACTTTTTTTCAGAGACCAGTTCAGGTTTGAAGTGGATTTGAAGGGTCTTCCCATTAGAAATACCCCACAAATGACCCCATTATAAAAACTAAACCCCCCAAAGTATTCAAAATGACAATCAGTAAGTGTTTTAACCCTTTAGTTGTTTCACAGGAATAGCAGCAAAGTGAAGGAGAAAATTCACAATCTTCATTTTTTACACTCGCATGTTCTTGTAAACCCAATTTTTGAATTTTTACAAGGGGTAAAAGGAGAAAATGTATACTTATATTTGTAGCCCAATTTCTCTCGAGTAAGCACATACCTCATATGTCTATGTAAAGTGTTCGGCGGGCGCAGTAGAGGGCTCAGAAGCGAAGGAGCGACAAGGGGATTTTGGAGAGTACGTTTTTCAGAAATGTTTTTTTGGGGGGCATGTTGCATTTAGGAAGCCCCTATGGTGCCAGAACAGCAAAAATAACCCACATGGCATACCATTTTGGAAACTAGACCCCTTGGGGAACGTAACAAGGAATAAAGTGAGCCTTAATACCCCACAGGTGTTTCACGACTTTTGCATATGTAAAAAAAAATGATTTTTTTTTCACTAAAATGTGCGTTTCCCCCCAAATTTCACATTTTTGCAAGGGTTAATAGCAGAAAATACCCCCCAAAATTTGTAACCCCATCTCTTCTGAGTATGGAGGCACCCCATAAGTTGTCATGAAGTGCATTAAGGGCGAACTACAATGCTCCGAAGAGAAGTAGTGATATTTGACTTTTTGAGAGCAAATTTTGCTCGGGGGGCATGTCGCATTTAGGAAGCCCCTATGGTGCCAGAACAGCAAAAAAAAACACATGGCATACCATTTTGGAAACTAGACCCCTTGATGAACGTAACAAAGAATAAAGTGAGCCTTAATACCCCACACGGGTTTCACGGCTTTTGCATATGTAAAAAAACAAATATTTTTTTTTCCACTAAAATGTGTGTTTCCCCCCAAATTTCACATTTTTGCAAGGGTTAATAGCAGAAAATACCCCCCAAAATTTGTAACCCCATCTCTTCTGAGTATGGAGGTACCCCATAAGAGGACCTGAAGTGTACTACGGGCGAACTACAATGCTCAGAAGAGGAGGAGCACCATTGAGCTTTTGGAAAGAGAATTCGTTTGGAATGGTAGTCAGGGGCCATGTGCATTTACAAAGCCCCCCGTGGTGCCAGAACAGTGGACCCCCCCCACATGTGACCTCATTTTGGAAACTACACCCCTCACAGAATGTAATAAGTGGTGCAGTGAGCATTTACACCCCACTGGCGTTTGACAGATCTTTGGGACAGTGGGCTGTGCAAATGGGAAATTACATTTTTCATTTTCACGGATCACTGTTCCAAAAATCTGTCAGACACCTGTGGGGCGTAAATGCTCACTGTACCCCTTATTACATTACATGAGGGGTATAGTTTCCAAAATGGGGTCCCATATGGGGGGGGTCCATTGTTCTGGTACCATGGGGGCTTTGTAAACACAAGTGGCCTTCAATTCCGGACAAATTTTCTCTTCAAAATCCCAATGGCGCTCCTTCTCTTCTGAGCATTGTAGTGCACCCATAGAGCACTTTACATCCACATATGGGGTATGCGCTTACTCAGAAGAAATTGGGTTACACATTTTGGGGGGCTTTTTTTATTTTCCCTTGTGAAAATGAAAAATTTAGGGTGACACCAGCATTTTAGTGAAAAATTTTTTTTTTTTCATTTTCCCATCCAACTTTAATGAAAATTTGTCAAACACCTGTGGGGTGTTCAGGCTCACTATACCCCTTGTTACGTTCTGTGAGGGGTGTCGTTTCCAAAATGGGGTCACATGTCTGTATTCATTGTTTTGTGTTTATGTCAGAACCGCTGTAAAATCAGCCACCCCTGTGCAAATCACCAATTTAGGCCTCAAATGTACATGGTGTGCTCTCACTCCTGAGCCTTGTTGTGCGTCCGCAGAGCATTTTACGCCCACATATGGGGTATCTCCGTACTCAGGAGAAATTGCGTTACAAATTTTGGGGGTCTTTTTTTCCTTTTACCTCCCGTGAAAATAAAAAGTAAAGGACAACACCAGTATGTTAGTGTAAAAAAAAAATTTTTTTTACACTAACAGGCTGGTGTAGACCCCAACTTTTCTTTTTCATAAGGGGTAAAAGGAAAAAAAGCCCCCAAAATTAGTAACGCAATTTCTCCCGAGTACGGAAATACCCCATATGTGGCACTAAACTGTTTCCTTGAAATACGACAGGGCTCCGAAGTGAGAGAGCGCCATGCGCATTTGAGGACTAAATTAGGGATTGCACAGGGGTGGACATAGGGGTATTCTACGCCAGTGATTCCCAAACAGGGTGCCTCCAGCTGTTGCTAAACTCCCAGCATGCCTGGACAGTCAGTGGCTGTCCGGAAATGCTGGGAGTTGTTGTTTTGCAACAGCTGGAGGCTCTGTTTTGGAAACACTGCCGTACAATACGTTTTTTATTTTTTATTAGGGGGACAGTGTAAGGGGATGTATATGTTGTGTTTTACTCTTTATTATGTGTAGTGTAGTGTTTTTAGGGTACATTCACACTGGCGGGTTTACAGTGAGTTTACCGCTAGGAGTTTGCGCTGCGGTGAAAAATTTGCCACAGCCCAAACTTGAAGCAGAAAACTTACTGTAAACCCGCCAGTGTGAATGTACCCTGTACGTTCACATGGGGGGGCAAACCTCCAGTTGTTTCAAAACTACAACTCCCAGCATGTACTGACAGACCGTGCATGCTGAGAGTTGTACTTTTGCAACAGCTGGAGGCACACTGGTTGGAAAACCTTCAGTTAGGTTCTGTTACCTAACTCAGTATTTTCCAACCAGTGTGCCTCCAGCTGTTGCAAACCTTCAACTACCAGCATGTACTGATCGCCGAAAGGCATGCTGGGAGATGTAGTTGTGCAACAGCTGGAGGGATCGCAACTAGAACTCCCAGCATGCAGAGACAGCTGTTTGCTGTTTAGGCTTGCTGGGAGTTGCAGTTTTGCAACATCTGTAGAGCTATAGTTTAGAGACCACTGCATAGTGGTCTCCAAACTGTGGACCTCCAGATGTTGCAAAACTACAACTCCCAGCATGCCCAGACAGCAAACTGCTGTCTGGGCATGCTGGGAGCTGTAGTTTTGCAAGATCTGGAGGTGCACAGTATAGAGATCACTTTGCAGTGGTCTCAAACTGTAGACCTCCAGCTGCAACTCCCAGCAAGCCTAAACAGCTCTCTGGGCATGCTGGGAGTTGTAGTTTTGCAACATCTGGAGGGCTACAGTTTAGAGACCACTATAGTGGTCTCAGACTGTAGCCCTCCAGATGTTGCTAAGTAACTCACCGGCTTCCGTTGGATCCAGGGAGCTGCGTCGCGGTCCTCTTCTTCCGCCGATCGTCGCCCGCTGCCGCCGCTGATCGTCGCCGCTGCCGTCGCCGATGGGTAAGTGGATCTTCGGCGCCGGTCCCTGTCGGTTTCCCCGTCCTACCCCGCCTATTGTGGGTGGGCAGGATGGGGAAACCGAAAGTAAACCCCTCCGCCCCCGATCTGCTATTGGTGGTCGCGTCTAGACCACCAATAGTAGAGATAGGAGGGGTGGCAACCCTGCCACCTCACTCTTATCGCTACAGGGGGATCGTGGGTGTCTAGGACACCCGCGATCCCCCTTCTATTCCGGGTCACCGGGTCACCATAGACCCGTATGACCCGGAATCGGCGCAAATCGCAAGTGTGAATTCACTTGCGATTTGCGCCGATCGCCGACATGGGGGGGGTCTAATGACCCCCCTGGGCATTTGCGCGGGGTGCCTGCTGATAGATATCAGCAGTCACCCCGGCGCGATCCCCGCCCGGCGCGCGGCGGGGACCGAAATTCCCACGGGCGTACAGGTACGCCCTTGGTCCTTAAGTACCAGGGCGCAAAGGCGTACCTGTACGCCCTTGGTCCTTAAGGGGTTAAACTGTTATCCCAAAATGGCCCCTCACAGGCTCCTGATCGGTCTTTGTCTTCAGTCATATCACTCTTTGTTAATGTGCATCTCCGAATGAGGTACACCAGTAGTGAGGGCATAAGGAGACCGTACCTTCAGTTTCTGTGGCTGCAATTTGTTATATCACGGCTATATTCTAATCTACCGGAACAGTTGGTGACGCTGGCGTGCCACTGCAACTGTCTGCGACTGGATTAGAAAACAGCCATTGTATAATTTTACATTTCCTAATGCCCTAAAACAAACCACACAAATAAGAGTAACAACACCACTGACACCTGCAAATAGATCTTTAAAGGAAACATGTTAGAAGTAGAAAACGGAGCACTCACACTGTTGCTGGTAGTCTTCAATTCAAGGTATTTTCACGGAGGTCCCGGCGTCGGTGACCTTTGCAGGGAGGCGCAGATGGAATAGGGGGGAAGCTCAGATGACGGCCACGGGTCCGTATCGATGCGGACCCGTGGCCGTCGTCTGTGCTTCCCCCCTATTCCATCTGTGCCTCCCTGCAAAGGTCACCGACGCCGGGACCTCCGTGAACATACCTTGAATTGAAGACTACCAGCAACAGTGTGAGTGCTCCGTTTTCTAGTTCTAACATGTTTGCATTATCTGAGTTCTATAAGTGATGCACCATCAGTGAACACACGCAGGGTCATTGACCTCCCCTTCCTCTCGCTGGACATATTTGTGTAGTTCCCTATGCCGGTTCCGATATTTTCACTACCTTTTTCCTGTATTACTTTTTTTCTGGTAGTCAAGATCTTTAAAGGGGTTTTCCACCAAAAGGTGATTTTAGTACGTACCTGCCAGACAGTAATGGACATGCTTAGGAATTATCTGAGCTTGTCTTGGGGCTTAATGGCTATGTTGTGTGTCCACCATAAGCTGCTGATTTCTTTTTGTGAAATAACTCCCCCCTGGAGGTTGCTCCACCCAGACAGGCTCCCTTTCAACACCTGACTAGTGATAAAATGTCTCAGGCCACACTGCAACCTGAAAAAAGCTGAGACAACACTAATTTTGCATGCTGCCAAAAATGAACATCGGGGCAAAGAACACAGAAGAATTGCAAGTCCAACGTCACACATAGGTACAGACACAATATTATGAACTTAACTAACTTTACAGCCTCTGTAGTACAGTCAAATAAAAAGAAAATCCTAGAATTCCAGTTTAAAATAACCTAAAGAAATCAAAAACCATGCCAACAACTAGATAGAACAAAAATTCAGATTGGATCCATTAAAATTGCTGCCTGCACCTAGACTAAATGAATAAAAGAACAAAAACAACATAGAAGGTTTGACCTGCCATGTGTAACAATGGGCTGGTATTGTTACACTCTAAAATGTTCTCATAAACATCAAGGTTTTCATGGGGTTCACAAAACTATTTTCAAGCTGAAAACATATGTAGCTCGCCTAATATGCATCTTCAACACAAACCGTGGGATTGATACTCCACAAAGAAAATCATAATAAAAAGCAAATCGTCAGAAGCTGATAGAATATACATTGCTTTTTACACGGTAACTCATGCGGAGAAAGCTTATGAATTGATGAATTGTTCAGAAGGTCAGATTGAAATTTAACCTCTTCAGAGGCCGTGGAATAAAAGACTTTAATTCCAAGGAGTTCTAGTAGTATCTAAGGTAGAAGAAATCATGACCATAGGCATTAGAGAAGTCTGTCTTACAACAGAGCGCTTTCTACATTTACCAATGATGGGAGCGATCAGCTGACTTCCTCTCTGTTTCTCGGTCTAATGCTGTGGTTTTTAATGTTATTCTGTATACTTGCACTGGTGACTTGGGAATTCACTGAGGCTTTTTGAATGTACTGAGCAGGAAATGACCTCTGGGCGTTTAGTTCTTTCAAACAAAACCTTTAAAGTTTTATTGGTACGAGCTTTTAATCTTGTTTACAGGTGATATTTTTTATCTTTTATCATGTCTTAAGTTTCAAAACCTTTCTTTTTATTCATGGCTGATTCCAGGTGTATATGGTCCTAATAGAGTCATAGTAGGCCCCAGTATTACTCCACCCTTGACTAGAAAATCGCAGAACAAACATGCCCATCTGTTCTTGGCCCTTCCATTCAAAGTGAACCCTGGCATCTGCCGAACTTGGCTTTGAGGTGACACCAGACATTTTTTTTGTTTCTTCTGTTCATTTTTTAAAGGGATGATCCAGTGGGAAAAAAATTCATATAAACTGGATCCAGAAAGTTAAACAGATTTGTAAATTACTTCTAATAAAAAATCTTAACCCTTACAGTACTTATCAGCTGCTGTATGCTCCACTGAAGATTGAGTTGTTCTTTTCTGTCTGACCTCAGCGCTCTCAGCTGACACCTCTGTCTGTATCAGGAACTGTCCAGAGCAGGAGCAAATCCCCACTGCAAACCTCTCTGTCAGCAGAGAGCACTGTGGTCAGACTGAAAAGAAAGAACTCCTCAACTTCCTCTGGAGCATACAGCTGCTTATAGGAACTAGAAGGATTAAGATTTTTTAATAGAAGTAATTTACAAATCTTACTGGCACCAGTTGAGTTGAATTTTTTTTTTTCACCGGAGTACCCCCTTAGTGTCAAAAGGAGAAATTTATTGATCAAACAATAATACAGAAATTGTACATCAATAATAAAAGAGGTACAATGCATAAAAAAAGAATAACATCCAAGATAGAACAAAAAGGGGGGGGGAGGGGAAAAGACAGGGCTATATAGAAGCAGGTTTAAACAGGGGGAAGGTGAAGGTCAGATGAGTAGTACACTGCAAAGGAAAAAGGTATACAGGCATGTCTATAAATAAAAACAAAATCAAAGAAATCAATTGAGAGACTCTGATAAGCATGAGGGCAGCTAAGAAAGTAAAAGGAAATAAAAATAAATAATCACAGCATAAGTAAAATCATAGGGACAAATAGACATCTGCAGTGTGGGGTGAAGAGATCCAGGGTTGCCACGTTTTTGTAAATCGGGCCACAGTATTAGTACGTAATGCATTAAGTTTTTCAGACACCATAATGCTATATGTTCTATCCAAAGCCATAGGAACAGAGAGGACAGGGGACTTCCATTTGAATTCTATGTGAATTCTGTCTGCTAATAAAATGTGTTGGACAAGAGGGAAGGCAGTCGTGCAGAGCCCAGCAGGTTTAAGGCTAAAAGGAGAGTAAGGCGATCAGGAATACAGGTCGTGTTAGTAAGCGAAGACACTAGGTCCATAATAGTGGTCCAAAAGGAGTCCACTAGAGGGCACGTCCACCAAATGTGGCACATGATTCCCTTCTCTGGGCAGCCTCGGAAGCAGAGAGGTGATACCTCAGTATAGATGTAGTGAAGTCATGTGGGGACATAATGTGTCCTAAACAAAATTTTAAGTGCCGTTTCGACCAGGGAGACTTGCCAGCTGCCTTTGCTTAGATGAGCGCAACATGTATGCCAATCCTCCAAAAGAATCCCACTGGAGCATAAAAGGAAGTTTACAGTCTTTTGGGGGTTGGTAGAGGGAAGAGTATAGGATAGAAAGAGAGCCAGAATGTAGAGGAGTGTAAATAGCCATAGCTTCATAGGAAGAGGTGTCTACAAGAGAATTTGGGGGAGCAAGGAGACAGAGAAAAGAATATAAATCCCCCCAGGAGGGGGATGGAATGTAGAGGTAAACATCGTAGGTGTAATCAGTTTCTTGCCCACTAAGGAGTGCTGGAGGAGAGTCAGATGGTTATAAAGCCACCAGGAAAAGTTAGAAAGATTAAGACCAGGGGGAAAAGCAGGATTGAGAAATAGAGGAGTAGCAGGAGTGATAGGGGACTGGAGGGAATATTTGAAGCGTACTGGGCGCCAGTGAAGGAGAGAGTGAAGGGAGATTGACACTGACAGTGGACGAGTGAAGTAATCTGGTCAGTAACCCACATGAGAGAAGCAAGGGTATAAGGGGTCAGAAGTTCATTTTCAAGAGTCACCATCTAGGGGCGGTTAGGGGAGCATTACAGAGGAGCAGCTGTGCTAGTCTGTGTAACATCTGCGCTCTGGCCGGACAAACCGGCCATGAGCGTTCCGTGCCTGTGTACCCGCTGTTGGCGGGGCTAAGATTCGCATTGTGGGATGCACCCGCATGCGAGTCTCAGCCCGTCACTCATCGTCCTCTGTGTCAGCTCCCTGGTGTCCCTGAAGCTCCGGCACGCGTGCCTCAGCCTCCTAGGGCACACGCGCACCTGAGCTCTTTCTCTTAAAGGGCCAATACCAATTAATTAAAGTGTCTGCACCTGTCCCTTTTCCATAAGTATCTGCTCCTCCCTGTTCCTTGTGCCGGATGTTTGATTGTCTAGCCTTAGTGAAGTCCTGTTTCCAGAGTCTGTGTATCTGTTTCTAGTTCCGCCCTATCCTGTACCTGTGTTTCAGCCCTGACCTTCTGCCATCTTGCCACATCCTGCCAGTTGCCTTCTGTGCCACGCCACCCCCCAGCTACCTGTGTGGACAAGTCGTGCCAGGGGTAGTGACCCGGGTGCCACCTGCCGCAGCAAAACCATTGCGCTTTGTGGCGGGCTCTGGTGAAAACCAGTGGCACCTTAGACTCCGTTCCCTGCCACGGCTCAAGTCTCCATCCACAAAGGCACAGAGGATCCATCACCTGCCGTGATTCCTAACAGTCTGGCTGCTTGGTAATACAGAAGAAAATTAGGGACCAATAAGCCACCTATTGTCTTATGGTAATACATAATAAAGTGGGGAATACGGGGGCGTAGGCCTCGCCAGATAAATCTAAATACATCCGCTTGCAACGACCTCAGTAGTCTCCTCAGTAGTCTCAGTAGGACCATCATTTTAACAGTATTGATGCGACCTATCCAAGAGATATGGGTAATATCCCATCTGGCATAAAGAGAGGGGTATAATTAAGTTTATGCAGAGGAGATAGAGAGGGCAGGAGTGAGATGCCAAGATAAGGGAGAAAGGAAGAAGAAGGATGGAGATCAAAGTTAGTGGAGATAAGATCCTGTATTGACTGAGGGATATTGCAGAAGAGAATTTCAGACTTAGATCTATTAACAACCAAGCCTGACATAAAAGCAAAGCGGTCAAGAGCTTCAAACAGATTCAAGAGGGAGATCAGTGGCTTAGTGAACGTCAGAAGGATGCCATCAGCAAACAAGTTGACTTAATACTCATGAGCTTTCACTCGTATCCAAGAGACATCAGGATGGTTCCCAAGGAGAGTCACCAGGGGCTCCATAGCAAGAGCAAATAATGCTGGGGATAGGGGACACCCCTGGCGAGTTCCTCTCTGAATGGAAATGGGAGAAGGATCAGAGGAAGGGAGTTTAAGATAAGCTTTAGGACTAAAATAGAGAGATTGTAGCGCCAAAATAAATGCCCCTGAAAAGCCAAACTTTCAAAGGACCCCAAAAAGGTATGTCCAGAAAACTGAGTCAAAAGCTTTCTCTATGTCTAAGCCCAATAGCGTAAGAGGGGTTTTGGTGGTATGTGCCCAATTGATAACATTAAGAACCTTATGAATGTTGTTAGGGGCTTGTCTCCCATGTATAAAGCCAACTTGATCACTATGTATGAGAGATGGGAGGATAGAATTAAGTCTACGGGCTAGGACAGATTTGAATATCTTAGTGTCTAAGTTAATTAGGGAGATGGGGCAGTAATTAGAGGGCAGCAGGGGATCCTTATAGGTTTTGGATATAACTACTATGGAATCTTGCAAGAACTTTGGGGGCATAGAGGAACCTGATAATAATTTGTTACAGAATTTGGTAATATATGGGGTGAGTAAATGGCTGTATTTCTTATAATATTGCGCAGAAAGGCCATCTGGACCTGGTCCTGTCAGGAATGGACAGGGAAGGAGTGCACACTATTCTCGCCCACTCCCCCTGTCCCTGCCTACTTGCGTACTTGTCCTAAATAAAAGGTCCACAACCACGAAGACAGTCCCTTCCCATATTTACGTGAGGGGCATATTTGTCAAAATAATAAACTACAATGACACAGATTTAGGTCCGGGGACAGTAGGATAACAGACAGATGTCACAGTACAAAATCGCCAATACCAGAGAGAAAAGTCAGAGAAAGGAGCCAAAGGTTCAAAAGCTAGATATAACAAATACAGAAGACAGCTAGCTAGAGTACAAACTGAGCTCTAAAGCAAACACTGACTGGGAGTAGTCTGCCAGCTTATATGGAGCAAGAACAGGTGCTCCAATCAAGGTCAGCTGACCAGTCAGTCGGGCGTAACCCAGCAACAAAAAACAACAAAGAACCTGTCAGAACCTCATAGGTTCTGACAGGTGCTTTTCCATTTTTAAGGTCTGAGATAGATCTAGAAACTTCCTCGTCAGTAACAGGAGAATTAAGATAGTCTCTATCCAGTTGACAAATAGAGGGGGAAGAGAGAGTGTGTGGAGAAAGGCATCAATAACAGATGAGTGGAGTGGAAGGAGGAGTGGAGCGTTCTTTATGTAAAGAAGAGTAGAAAGTATGAAAAACGTCATAAATGCAAGAGGGATGAGAGGTAGGAATCCCCGGTCTGAGCTATATCCTATGTACATGGTTTAACCTCTGTTTCTGACAAAGCATGGAAGCTAACAAACGATCTGGCTTGTTGGCCCACTTGTAATAAGAAGACTGCGTCCAGCGCAATGCCTTCTCGGTATGGTCTGACAGGACAGCATCAAGTTGTAGTCTAGTAGTCCGAACCACTTGGGTAAGATACAGAGTGGGGTTTTTCTGATGAGCTGTTACAAGCCTCTCCAGTTTGCGTTCTAGTTGAGCCTGGCTTGACGTCTATTACGCTTAAGTTCAGCTGCTAGTTATATAAGTCAGCCCCTAAGATAGGGTTTATGGGCCATCCAAGACCAGCCTACATCATTCTCTGGTGGGGAGTTAGAGGTGAAATAGGTATGTAAGTCAGCCTCAGCCTCAATGATTAATTTAAACTCCAGGTAAAGGGGGTATGGCAGCGGACAACGAAATTAAAGTGGGCAAAAGCCATGTCATGATCTGACCAAATGCAATGAATATGTCTGGCATAAAGTAAGTGAAGTAGTGCAGCTGAGTTTGCGAGTATCCAGTCAATTCTGGTATATAGGTAGTGGGCCACGGAGCAGTAGGTGTACCCTTTTTGAGCTAAGTTGTGCTCCCTCCAAGTGTCAGAAAGTTCATGAGCTGCATATGTGCTCATGAGGAGCATCTGTTGTGTCCCAGTACGGCAGAACGTCTGAGAACGGGAATCGGTCAAGCTTCCCATTAAAAACCAAATTTAAATCCCCACACCAGTGTTACAGCCTGCGCTTAAGCCGCTTATGACGGCCTTGAGTGCATTGTGCCTGCTCCCGGCGGGGCCGGGATTCGCATTGTGGGATGGGATGAGAAAGTACCGATGAGACGCGATGAGAAAGTACCTTACTGTCACGATGCCGGCTGGCAGGTAGTGGATCCTCTGTGCCAGAGAGGGATTGGCGTGGACCGTGCTAGTGGACCGGTTCTAAGCCACTACTGGTTTTCACCAGAGCCCGCCGCAAAGCGGGATGGTCTTGCTGCGGCGGTAGTGACCAGGTCGTATCCACTAGCAACGGCTCACCTCTCTGGCTGCTGAAGATAGGCGCGGTACAAGGGAGTAGGCAGAAGCAAGGTCGGACGTAGCAGAAGGTCGGGGCAGGCAGCAAGGATCGTAGTCAGGGGCAACGGCAGAAGGTCTGGAACACAGGCTAGGAACACACAAGGAACGCTTTCACTGGCACAATGGCAACAAGATCCGGCAAGGGAGTGCAGGGGAAGTGAGGTGATATAGGGAAGTGCACAGGTGAACACACTAATTGGAACCACTGCGCCAATCAGCGGCGCAGTGGCCCTTTAAATCGCAGAGACCCGGCGCGCGCGCGCCCTAGGGAGCGGGGCCGCGCGCGCCGGGACAGGACAGACGGAGAGCGAGTCAGGTACGGGAGCCGGGGTGCGCATCGCGAGCGGGCGCTACCCGCATCGCGAATCGCATCCCGGCTGGCAGCGGAATCGCAGCGCCCCGGGTCAGAGGATGTGACCGGAGCGCTGCAGCGGGGAGAGTGAAGCGAGCGCTCCGGGGAGGAGCGGGGACCCGGAGCGCTCGGCGTAACAGTACCCCCCCCCTTGGGTCTCCCCCTCTTCTTAGAGCCTGAGAACCTGAGGAGCAGACTTTTGTCTAGGATGTTGTCCTCAGGTTCCCAGGATCTCTCTTCAGGACCACAACCCTCCCAGTCCACTAAAAAAAAAGTTTTCCCTCTGACCTTTTTGGAAGCTAAGATTTCTTTGACAGAGAAGATGTCCGAGGAGCCGGAAACAGGAGTGGGAGGAACAGATTTGGGAGAAAAACGGTTGAGGATGAGTGGTTTGAGAAGAGAGACGTGAAAGGCATTAGGGATACGAAGAGAAGGAGGAAGAAGAAGTTTATAAGGGACAGGATTAATTTGACACAAAATTTTGAAAGGACCAAGATAGCGTGGTCCCAACTTGTAGCTAGGGACACGGAAGCGGACATATTTAGCGGAGAGCCATACCTTGTCTCCAGGGGAAAAAACGGGAGGAGCTCTTCTTTTCTTATCCGCGAACTTCTTCATGCGTGATGAAGCCTGTAAGAGAGAATTTTGGGTCTCTCTCCATATGATGGAAAGGTCACGAGAAATTTCATCCACAGCGGGCAGACCAGAGGGCAAGGGAGTAGGGAGGGGGGGAAGAGGGTGACGGCCGTACACCACGAAAAATGGGGATTTGGAGGAAGATTCAGAGACCCTGAAGTTATACGAGAATTCGGCCCATGGGAGGAGATCTGCCCAGTCATCCTGGCGGGAGGAAACAAAATGTCGCAAATAATCACCCAAGATCTGGTTAATTCTTTCTACTTGTCCATTGGACTGGGGATGATATGCAGAAGAAAAATTTAATTTAATCTTGAGTTGTTTACAGAGAGCCCTCCAGAATTTAGACACGAATTGGACGCCTCTATCCGAGACAATCTGCGTAGGCAACCCGTGAAGACGAAAAATGTGTACAAAAAATTGTTTAGCCAACTGAGGCGCAGAAGGAAGACCAGGAAGAGGGATGAAATGTGCCATTTTGGAGAATCGATCAACGACCACCCAAATAACAGTGTTGCCACGGGAAGGGGGTAAATCAGTAATAAAATCCATACCAATCAGAGACCAAGGCTGTTCGGGGACAGGCAGAGGATGAAGAAAACCAGCGGGCTTCTGGCGAGGAGTCTTATCCCGGGCACAGATAGTGCAGGCTCGCACAAAGTCCACAACATCCGTCTCCAGAGTCGGCCACCAATAGAAGCGGGAGATGAGTTGCACAGATTTCTTGATGCCCGCATGACCTGCGAGATGAGAGGAGTGACCCCATTTGAGGATTCCGAGGCGTTGGCGTGGAGAAACAAAGGTCTTTCCTGGAGGAGTCTGCCTGATGGAGGCAGGAGAAGTGGAGATCAGGCAGTCAGGTGGAATGATGTGTTGCGGAGAGAGTTCAACTTCTAAGGCATCCGAGGAACGAGAGAGAGCATCGGCCCTAATGTTCTTATCGGCAGGACGAAAGTGAATCTCAAAATTAAATCGGGCAAAGAACAGAGACCACCGGGCCTGGCGAGGATTCAGCCGTTGGGCAGACTGGAGGTAGGAGAGGTTCTTGTGGTCGGTGTAGATAATAACAGGAAAACTTGATCCCTCCAGCAGATGCCTCCATTCCTCAAGTGCTAATTTAATGGCTAGAAGCTCTCGATCCCCGATGGAGTAGTTCCTCTCCGCTGGAGAGAAGGTCCTAGAGAAAAAACCACAAGTGACAGCATGCCCGGAAGAATTTTTTTGTAGAAGAACAGCTCCAGCTCCCACTGAGGAGGCATCAACCTCCAATAGGAAGGGTTTGGAAGGGTCAGGTCTGGAGAGGACGGGAGCCGAAGAAAAGGCAGACTTGAGTCGTTTAAAGGCGTCTTCTGCTTGAGGAGGCCAGGACTTGGGATCAGCATTTTTTTTGGTTAAAGCCACGATAGGAGCCACAATGGTAGAAAAATGTGGAATAAATTGCCTGTAATAATTGGCGAACCCCAAAAAGCGTTGGATAGCACGGAGTCCGGAGGGGCGTGGCCAATCTAAGACGGCAGAGAGTTTGTCTGGATCCATCTGTAGTCCCTGGCCAGAGACCAAATATCCAAGAAAAGGAAGAGATTGGCATTCAAACAGACATTTCTCAATTTTGGCATAGAGTTGATTGTCACGAAGTCTCTGAAGAACCATACGGACATGCTGGCGGTGTTCTTCTAGATTGGCAGAAAAAATTAGGATATCGTCCAGATATACAACAACACAGGAGTATAACAGATCACGAAAAATTTCATTGACAAAGTCTTGGAAGACGGCAGGGGCGTTGCACAGGCCAAAGGGCATGACCAGATACTCAAAGTGTCCATCTCTGGTGTTAAATGCCGTTTTCCACTCATCCCCCTCTCTGATGCGGATGAGGTTATAGGCGCCTCTTAAGTCCAATTTAGTAAAGATGTGGGCACCTTGGAGGCGATCAAAGAGTTCAGAGATGAGGGGTAAGGGGTAGCGGTTCTTAACCGTGATTTTATTAAGACCGCGGTAGTCAATGCAAGGACGTAGGGAGCCATCTTTTTTGGACACAAAGAAAAATCCGGCTCCGGCAGGAGAGGAGGATTTACGGATAAAGCCCTTTTTTAGATTCTCCTGGACGTATTCAGACATGGCAAGAGTCTCTGGGGCAGAGAGAGGATAAATTCTGCCCCGGGGTGGAGTAGTGCCCGGGAGGAGGTCGATAGGACAATCATAAGGCCTGTGAGGAGGTAGAGTCTCAGCTTGTTTTTTGCAGAAAACATCCGCGAAGTCCATATAGGCCTTAGGGAGACCGGTTACTGGAGGAACCACAGAGTTACGGCAAGGGTTACTGGGAACCGGTTTTAGACAGTTCTTGGAACAAGAGGACCCCCAACTCTTGATCTCCCCAGTGGACCAATCCAGGGTTGGGGAATGAAGTTGAAGCCAGGGAAGTCCAAGGAGAATTTCCGAGGTGCAATTGGGGAGGACCAAAAGTTCAATCCTCTCGTGATGAGATCCGATGCTCATAAGAAGGGGCTCCGTGCGGAAACGTATGGTACAGTCCAATCTTTCATTATTTACACAATTGATGTAGAGGGGTCTGGCGAGACTGGTCACCGGGATGTTGAACCTGTTGACGAGAGAGGCCAAAATAAAATTTCCTGCAGATCCAGAGTCCAAGAAGGCCACAGTGGAGAAGGAGAAGGCAGAGGCAGACATCCGCACAGGCACAGTAAGACGTGGAGAAGCAGAGTAGACATCAAGGACTGTCTCACCTTTGTGCGGAATCAGCGTACGTCTTTCCAGGCGGGGAGGACGGATAGGACAATCCCTCAGGAAGTGTTCGGTACTAGCACAGTACAGGCAGAGGTTCTCCATACGGCGTCGTGTCCTCTCTTGAGGTGTCAGGCGAGACCGGTCGACCTGCATAGCCTCCACGGCGGGAGGCACAGGAACAGATTGCAGGGGACCAGAGGAGAGAGGAGCCGAGGAGAAGAAACGCCTCGTGCGAACAGAGTCCATATCTTGGCGGAGTTCCTGACGCCTTTCGGAAAAACGCATGTCAATGCGAGTGGCTAGGTGAATAAGTTCATGTAGATTAGCAGGAATTTCTCGTGCGGCCAGAACATCTTTAATGTTGCTGGATAGGCCTTTTTTGAAGGTCGCGCAGAGGGCCTCATTATTCCAGGACAATTCTGAAGCAAGAGTACGGAATTGTACGGCATACTCGCCAACGGAAGAATTACCCTGGACCAGGTTCAACAGGGCAGTCTCAGCAGAAGAGGCTCGGGCAGGTTCCTCAAAGACACTTCGGATTTCCGAGAAGAAGGAGTGTACAGAGGCAGTGACGGGGTCATTGCGGTCCCAGAGCGGTGTGGCCCATGACAGGGCTTTTCCGGACAGAAGGCTGACTACGAAAGCCACCTTAGACCTTTCAGTGGGAAACAGGTCCGACATCATCTCCAGATGCAGGGAACATTGGGAAAGAAAGCCACGGCAAAACTTAGAGTCCCCATCAAATTTATCCGGCAAGGATAGACGTAACCCAGGAGCGGCCACTCGCTGCGGAGGAGGTGCAGGAGCTGGCGGAGGAGATGACTGCTGAAGCTGTGGTAGTAACTGTTGTAGCATAACGGTCAGTTGAGACAGCTGTTGGCCTTGTTGCGCTATCTGTTGTGACTGCTGGGCGACCACCGTGGTGAGGTCAGCGACAACTGGCAGAGGAACTTCAGCGGGATCCATGGCCGGATCTACTGTCACGATGCCGGCTGGCAGGTAGTGGATCCTCTGTGCCAGAGAGGGATTGGCGTGGACCGTGCTAGTGGACCGGTTCTAAGCCACTACTGGTTTTCACCAGAGCCCGCCGCAAAGCGGGATGGTCTTGCTGCGGCGGTAGTGACCAGGTCGTATCCACTAGCAACGGCTCACCTCTCTGGCTGCTGAAGATAGGCGCGGTACAAGGGAGTAGGCAGAAGCAAGGTCGGACGTAGCAGAAGGTCGGGGCAGGCAGCAAGGATCGTAGTCAGGGGCAACGGCAGAAGGTCTGGAACACAGGCTAGGAACACACAAGGAACGCTTTCACTGGCACAATGGCAACAAGATCCGGCAAGGGAGTGCAGGGGAAGTGAGGTGATATAGGGAAGTGCACAGGTGAACACACTAATTGGAACCACTGCGCCAATCAGCGGCGCAGTGGCCCTTTAAATCGCAGAGACCCGGCGCGCGCGCGCCCTAGGGAGCGGGGCCGCGCGCGCCGGGACAGGACAGACGGAGAGCGAGTCAGGTACGGGAGCCGGGGTGCGCATCGCGAGCGGGCGCTACCCGCATCGCGAATCGCATCCCGGCTGGCAGCGGAATCGCAGCGCCCCGGGTCAGAGGATGTGACCGGAGCGCTGCAGCGGGGAGAGTGAAGCGAGCGCTCCGGGGAGGAGCGGGGACCCGGAGCGCTCGGCGTAACACTTACACATATGGAGGAGTATGGGGGAAACTAAGAAGGTAGTAGTAGAAGGGAAGGAAAAGAAAAAGGAACTGGTCTTCAAAAAGAGGAGAGACAAGAATATCCAGAGAGGGAAAGGAGAAAGGGTGGTGGTACGGGAAAAGGTAAAAAGGTAAAAAGATGGGATAACATGCAGTGAGAAGAGGGAGATTTGTCATATCACAAAGGGAAGAAAGGAGATAACAAGGGAAAAACAAAAATACAATACAACAAACACAACATACAGTCATATGAACCATGGTATCAAGCGAAGACTGAACTCCGTCCCCCACCCGAACCCCCATCACAAGGTGAGGCAACATGGTAATCCATCTCACTTAAGGGCTATATAGGAGAATGAATCTAGGCTAAGCATATAAGACAATATAAGTACTAGTTAAACAATACTAAAATAGTGGACAAGAGAGCAGGGTAAAATGTCCGGGTCACATAGAAAATTAAACAATCAACAAGATAGACCTAGACAGATGACCCAACAGGGTCATATATCTTGCAACACAAAAATAAAAAGATGGAAAAAAATAAAAAATGGAATAAATGGGAAAAAAGGAAAATGAAAAGATGAGGGTTGGTCTATGTGGCTGAAAAACAAGAGACATCAATCAAATAGTAAGGGACCATTCATCCTGATATAACAGAGGGGCCACATAGTTAAAAAAAAACAAAAAACAGTATATCCAGGGAGGAACAAAGGACTGTCTACCAGGAAGGTAGTGGACAATCAACAGCAAGGCAGAAAGCAAAGTCATCCAGGTCTCTGAGGAACAGAGCGATGGCGTTCATGGGGTGAGTCCATGCGTTGCCACATTCTCTTCAGCTTTGGCTGGCGTGGAGGCAGAGGGGGTGCTTCATCATAAGGAATACCTTTTTTGCAGAGAATTTCCAATGCCTCAGAGAGTGTACCAACAGTATAGGAATTATGATGTAGTTGAAATTGTAGGCTAAAAGGGAATCCTCACTTGTAGCGAACCTGAGCTTTTTGTAGCACCTTTGTGGCCAGTCATATAATGCGCCATCTCTCCAAGGTGGATGGGGCGAGATCGGCATACAGTTGGACAGCAGGGGGTAATCCTGGAAGCGGTGAAACATTATGGGCCGTCTGGAGGATCCGATCCCGCAGTTCAGGATAAAGTAGTCATAGCACAATGTCCCTAGGGGTGTCAGGGTTCTTAGGGTGGCTAGGTACCTATATATACGGTCCATACAGAGAGAGGACGGCTCTGCTTGCGGCAACAATTCAGAGAATAGTTCAGTAACCACTGTTGTGAGGTCGGTATAAGTTTCAGGCAGGCCCCAAATACGAAAGTTAGCTCATCTGGACCTGTTCTCCAGATCTTCTAGATTTAATTCTATAAGGTCTAGGCGGTCATTATGATCTGCAAAGATTTGTCGGTCAGTCTCAATGGTGTCCGCCAGGTCATCAGTGCGGACATCTAACTCCAATACTCTGTGCCCCAGATCACCCAACTACTGTGTGAAATCAGCCACTGCCTGTGCTAGTTCAGCCTTGAACATTCGGAGGATTGAGCGGAATAGGTCGGCAGCATTAAGAGGAACATCAGGCTCTGGTGTGCGTGGTAAGGAGTCAGTGATGTCCTCCTCTAAGAGCTCCGGGGTCCGGGCAGGAGATGGAACTGGAGCCATCTTGGCCCTGACGCTCGAACGGAAAATGTCAGGGATAGTCTGCAAAAGAGAGCGCTGATACGGTCCAGCTCCCGTCTTGTCCATCTTAGACAAGTTAAAGGGGGTACTCCGCCCCTAGACATCTTATCCCCTATCCAAAGGATAGGGGATAAGATGTGAGATCGCCGCGGTCCTGCTGCTGGGAAGCCCCGGGATCACCGCTGCTGCACCTCGCCATCCTTACAGCACAGAGTGAGTTCGCTCTGTGTGTAATGAAGGGCGATACAGGGGACGGAGCAGCGTGATGTCATGGCTCCGCCCCTCGTGACATCACAGCCCGTCCCCTTAATGCAAGTCTATGACAGGGGGCGTGACGACCACCATGCCCCTCCCATAGACTTGTATTGAAAGGGGCGGGCCGTGACATCACGAGGGGCGGAGCCGTGATGTAACGATGCTCTGGCCCCTGTATTGCCCGTCATTACATGCAGAGCAAACTCGCTCTGTTCTGTAATGATAGCGCAGTGCCACAGCGGGGATCCCGGGGCTCCCCAGCAGCAGGACCGCGGCGATCTGACATCTTATCCCCGGCGGAGTACCCCTTTAAGGTCTTTGGGTTTGGAAACCAGTTTGTAACTGGATTGAACACTGGCTCATGGATCGTACCCAGAGAGTGGTGGTCAATGATTCGTACTCTGATTGGTCCCCGGTTATTAGTGGTGTACCCCAAGGTTCAGTACTGGGCCCGCTGTTGTTTAATTTATTTATCAATGATATAGAGGATGGTATTAACAGCTCTGTTTCTATCTTTGCAGATGACACCAAGCTTTGTAGCACAGTACAGTCTATAGAGGATGTGTATAGGTTACAAGATGACTTGGATAGACTAAGTGACTGGGCATCCACTTGGCAAATGAGGTTCAATGTGGATAAATGTAAAGTTATGCATCTGGGTACTAATAACATGCATGCATTGTGTCTTAGGGGGGATTAAACTGGCAGAGTGACTGGTAGAGAAGGATCTGGGTGTACTTGTAGATCACAGACTACAGAATAGCATGCAATGTCAGGCTGCTGCTTCCAAAGCCGGCAGGATATTGTCATGTATAAAAAGAGGCATGGACTCGAGGGACAGGGACATAATACTCCCCCTTTATAAAGCATTGGTACGGCCTCACCTGGAATATGCTGTTCAGTTTTGTGCACCAGTCCATAAAAGGGACACTGTGGAGCTGGAAAGGGTGCAGAGACGCACGACTAAACTAATATGGGGCATGGAACATCTTAGCTATGAGGAGCGATTAAAGGAGTTACAATTGTTTAGTCTTGAGAAGAGAAGTTTAAAGGGGCTGTGCGCTGCCCTGCCTTTCGGAACTCCGCACGCAGCGTCGGGAAGTTCATTACTCCGAACGCTGTGTGCGGGCTTCCGTGTTCAAGGCCGCCGGGCGTGACGTCACGCCCGCCCCCTCTACCAAAGTCTATGGGAAGGGGGCGTGACACCGGTCGCGCCCCCTTCCCATAGACTTTCGTTGAGGGGACTAGCGTGACGTCTCAAGGGGGCCGAAAGGAAGGACAGCGCACAACCCCTTTAAGGGGGGATATGATAAATCTATATAAGTATATTAATGGCCCATACAAAAAATATGGAGAAAAACTGTTCCAGGTTAAACTCCCCCAAAGGACGAGGGGGCACTCCCTCCGTCTGGTGAAGAAAAGGTTTAGTCTCAAGGGGCGACACGCCTTCTTTAGCATCAGAACTGTGAACTTATGGAACAGTCTACCTCAGGAACTGGTCACAGCAGGAAAAATAAACAGCTTTAAAACGGGGTTAGATACATTCCAGGAGCAAAATAACATTAATGCTTATGAAGAAATATAAAATCCCATCACTTCCCCAATATCGCGCCACACCCCTACCCTTCAATTCCCTGGTTGAACTTGATGGACGAACCGTATTTATCGGGGTATACCACGCACCGGCCTATAACACGCACCCTCATTTTACCAAGGATATTTGGGTAAAAAAAGTTTTTTACCCAAATATCCTTGGTAAAATGAAGGTGCGTGTGTGTGCATGCGTATACCCCAATACACTGTTTCTGACCCTGCAGAAGCCCCCAGGAAAGGCAGGGGGAGAGAGGCCGTCGCTGCCCGCTGCTCTCCCCCTGCCTTTCCTGGGGTCTAGAGCCCTGCTGCCGCCACTTCTCTCCCGCTGGCTGTCTGCACCGCTGCCTGTTTTCTCCCCCTGACTATCGGTGCCAGCGCCCCATTGCCGGCAGCGGCGCCAATAGCCAGGAGGAGAGAAGGGGCAGCCTCCCCCATCCCCGGTTGTATAATTACCTGTTGCCGGGGTTGGGTCAGCGCTGCTTCAGGCCTCCGGTGTGCGTCCCCTGCGTCGTTGCTATGCCCTTCACGGCGCGGCGCAATGACGAGTGACGTCATTGCATCTCGCAGCGCATAGCAACGACGTAGGGGACGCACACCGGAGGCCTGAAGCAGTGCGGACCCGACCCCGGCAACAGGTAATTATACAACCGGGGATGGGGGAGGCAATGGGGCAGCGGCGCCGGCAATGGGTGCCGCTGCCCCTTCTCTCCCCCTGTCTGTCGGCGCCACTGCCCCATTGCCGGCACCGCTTCTCTCCCCCTGGCTATCGGCGCCGGCAATGGGGCAGCAGCGCCGATAGCCAAGGGTAGAGAACGGGCAGCAGCACCAATAGCCAGGGGGAGAGAAGGGCCGGCAGCAGGGCTCCAGACCCCAGGACAGGCAGGGGCAGAGAAGCGGGCAGCGACGGCAGGTCTCTGCACCTGCAAAGCCGCTGCAGTTCATTGATTTAAAGCACCCGCTTTAAATCATTGAACTGCAGCGGCTTATCGGCGTATAACACGGAAAATTATACGCCGATAAATACGGTATGTCTTTTTTCAACCGTACTAACTATGTAACTATATAAGGGCCGTCTATAAAGGAAAGTTTTGCCACTAAGGAGCTGAATGAACAGCGCTTTTTAAGGCCCGAAAGCGGTAATTGGCATGAAGCTCACATGAAGCACATCATTCTCAGCGAGCTACGCGCATGCGCCTCCCCGGAGTGCCCCTTTAAATTATTAAAAGGTAAATTTTGTAAACAGCATGCAACAGTTTTCTAGAAAACATTACAAAAATAGAGTATGCAATGTTTTCTAAACTTATTTTGTCTTTTAGACCATAATAACAACCGTCTCAACTATGTTAACATTTTTTTATAAAAAGATGTGGCTAAAATGTGCCAAATGTATTGAAGAGGTATTGTGGTATAAGAAAATTGTATTCAAATAAAACTATCTCCCCCAAATATATAACTTAGTTACTAATATAATTATCACAAATTGTGCTGGGTTTAGCATGTTTTTGCATGAAATACCCCTAATAGGAAATTGTGTACTTTCAGGATCATTGTTGTCACAAAGGTTTCTGACTCCTTCTTCTCTCCTGAGACTATGCACAATCCTCTGTTGTCTCAAGAACCATGGCTGTATCTTGTGTCTGAGCTCAAGCCCCACCCCCTTAAGTGATGTTACCACCTCTGACCAGCAGCTGTCATATACACATATACATGTATATCTTTCTTGAGGCATTAACCTCTTAAGGACCAAGCCCATTTTGGCCTTAAGGACCAGACCAATTTTATTTTAGCATTTTTGTTTTTTCCTCCTCGCCTTCTAAAAATCATAACTCTCTTATATTTCCATCCACAGACCCACCATATGAGGGCTTGTTTTTGCGTCACCAATTATACTTTGTAATGACATCACTTATTTTACCATAAAATGTATGGCGCAACCAAACAAATATTATTTATGTGGGAAAATTGAAAAGAAAACCGCAATTTAGCAAATTTTGGAAGGTTTTGTTTTCACGCTGTACACTTTCCAGTAAAAATTACATGTTTTCTTTATTCTGTGGGTCAATACGATTAGAATGATACCCATGATTATATTCTTTTCTATAATTGTACCGCTTAAAAGAAATCTCAAACCATTTTAACAAAATTAGTATGTTTGAAATTGCCCTATTTTGACCACCAATAACTTTCTCATTTTTCCGTATATGGGGCGATATGAGGGCTCATTTTCTGTGCCATGATCTGTAGTTTTTATCAGTACCACTTTTGCTTAGGTTTTACTTTTTATTCATTTTTTATTAATTTTTTTTTAAATAAAATGTGACAAAAAAGCAGCAATTTTGGACTTTTTACATTTTTTTACGTTTACGACGTTCACCGTGCGGGATAATTAACAATATATTTTAATAGTTCATACTTTTACCTCAGACCAGAGCAGAAGACCCCGGGAGACGGCCGGAGCCAGGTGAGGGGACCTCCAGCCGCCATGCTGGATGATCGGATCCCCGCGGCAGCGCTGCAGGCGATCCGATCGTCCATTCAAACTACCGTAATGCCGCAGATGCAGATGATCTGTATTGATCACGGCATCGGAGGGGTTAATGGCGGACATCCGCGCAATTTGCGGATGTCCGCCATTACCGGCGAGTCCCTGGCTGTTGACATCAGCCGGGACCTGCCAGGCATGACGCGAGCATCGCTCCGGTGCTCGCGATCATGTCGGCACGTAAATGTACGTCATGGCGCACTAAGTACCACGTCACCATGACGTACATTTACGTCCATTGTCGTTAAGGAGTTAAGGGAGTAATGAGGATTGTTATGCCATGCTGTCTAGTAGTAAACAATGCCTCAGGCAGAAGCGCAGACAGTGAATGAATACAGCAGGTGCTGCAACCTCACTAATTATGTGATAGTCTTCTGTGAAATTAGATGTTCTACAATAGGGGAACTGGCAGGAATGCTGTGGGAGGGAAGTAAGCAAGGTGGGAGGACTGTGATGAAGAGTTGAGGGACAGCAATGCATTCTGGGATTTTTTTAACCTATTGTCAGAGTACCCCCTTAAAGATTTTGCAATATCTTTTTGTAAAATATTGGTGTGCCAGCTATGAGGTGGAATAACAAAGAGGAAATGACCTAACATGTATAATGCACCAAGTTTTTAAGTGCCATATTAATCACTCTACATGCGCAATGTTAATGACTGTTTAGAGATAAAGGTAAAAAAAAAAAGTGCATAGTTTGAGTGTTGCAAAGTAAGATTTTAGAAGATCCTTGATACGTAATTTTTTTAAATTGGAATATAATCTTTTGAGGCTACAGACAAAAAAGACCTGAAATCAACACAATGGGAAATTATAATATAGATTTATTTATATATATTTTACTCAACATGGGAAATGACTACAGTCCAGTAAATATTATTGCAGTAAGTAATAACCACATAAGCTGCCCACAAATGGGCCATTATAATCTTTCAAACTGCGTAAGTGGACATTTCAGGCAGATTGAGTTGGTCAGTGATCAGATGATTGGTTCATAAGAGGATTTTCTAGAAAATCTAACTAAAACCCCAATGGATTGTTTTTTTTTACATATTGTGGTTAATCTGGGTTGACATTTTATGCAGTATCTAGGCAATTTGGGTACAAACTATTCCGAACTATAAAGTTCTCATACAAACCTTTGCAAAAACTGTGAAATCTTTATGCTTAGAGTGTCTCCATTCAGCTTTTTTACTTCATACCAAATACTTAAATCACAGGTATCACACATAATAATGTTTAATAGCTGAGCATTTTCACTTTTTTAAACATACTTCGAATAAATGAAAGGAAATTAGTTTATTGAATGGCGTATGCTTTTCAAGATAAAGTCGGTCCAAAATTATTTGCGGTGAATCTGTATTAAAAACAACTATTTCTTGCCTACAGAGAGCCTCAATAGGGTTGTAGAACACTTTTCCTTGCTGTAACAAGCATAGGATGTGTGCTGGGTTAGTGAAATATTACTGTTATTCAGTATGATATGCAGATTAGAGGTGTCGCTATTAGAATCACTGTTACAAAGCAGCACAATGACAGATCTTGGAGGTGGCATCAGTATGAGGAGACCATATAGTGGCTGAATGACACAGCCTGGAGGTGGCGGCAGCATGAGGAGGCCATATGGTGCCTGAATGACACAGCGTGGAAGTGGCAGTAGCAAGAGCAGACCATATAGTGGATATATGACGCAGCCTGGAGTAGGTAGCAGCATGAGGAGACCATATAGTGGATGAATGAAACCGCCTGGAGTGGGTGTCTGCATGAGGAGACCATATAGTGGCTGAATGACACAGCCTGGAGTTGGCAGCAGCAAGAACAGAACATATAGTGGCTGAATGACACAGCATACAGTTGGCGGCAGCAAGAGCAGACCATATAGTGGCTGCATGACACAGCGTTGACGTGGTGGCAACAAGAGCATACCGTATAGCAGATGAATGTCACAGCCTGGAGTTTGCGGCAGCATGTGGAGACCATATAGTGGCTGATTGACACAGCCTGGAGTTGGTGGCTGCATGAGGAGACCATATAGTGGCTGAATGACACAGCCTGGAGTTGGCGGCAGCAAGAGCAGACCATATAGTGGCTGAATGACAAAGGCTGGAGTTGGCGGCAGCATGAGGAGACCATAAAGTAGCTGAATGACACAGCCTGGAGTTGGCGGCAGCATGAAAAGACCATATAGTGGCTGAATGACACAGCCTGGAGGAGGAGGAAGCATGAGGAGACCATATAGTTGCAGAATGAGACAGCCTGGAGGTGGCAGCAACATGAGAAGAACATATGGTGGCAGTATGAGACAGCCTGGAGGTGGCATCAGCCTGAGGAGAACATATGGTGGCAGTATGAGACAGCCTGGAGCTGGCAGCAGCATGAGGAGAACATATAGTGGCAGAATGAGACAGCCTGTAGGTGGAATCAGCAGCAACAGGAGTCCTGAAAGTGACCCAGTGACATAGTGGGGCGGTGGGTGGCAATACCAGTACTCGGTGATGAAGGTGGGTGAAAAAAGGGGAACTTGGCATCAGATATCTGGCATGAGGTGGGGGGCAGGATCAGAATAGTAGCGGAGCAAATAGGCAGAAGAAAATGGTATCTTTTGTAAAAATGTTAGTGTGCACAAGTAAGTATTGAGGATATGCATTACTTAAAACTTAAAGGGTACTCCGGCCTTAATATATCTTATCCCCTATCCAAAGGAGAGGGGATAAGATGTCTGATTGCGTGGGTCCCGCCATTGGGTACCCCCGCAATCTGTCATTCAGCACCCACCTTTGTAAGCTCTCCGAAGCATCACGATACTCCGAACTTGTGGTCATCACGCTGCACACTTGGAGCTTTCAGCACTGCAGAGAGCTTGCAAAAGTGGGTGCTGAATGATAGATTGTGGGGGTCCCCAGCGGCGGGACCCACACGAGAAGACATCTTATCCCCTATCCTTTGGATAGGGGATAAGATGTATTAGGGCAGGAGTACCCCTTTAACTTTTAATAATAATCTTAGGATTATGATATATGTACCCAACATTTTTTTTTTATCAAACAAAAGGAAAGGTGTGCAAAAAATACCATGTGCTACCTACACCACCAAGTATTGATGTGATGCAAAGACCTCTAAAAGGTGGAAGGGAACAACATATGGTCCATTGTAACCAGTGGGGGTAAAAACTTCCCCTGTAAGGCCCTACTCTCGCATTATTCCTTCCCTTCTTGGGTGTTACTCACCCTAAAAAGGTCGGCCCCACACAGGAACCTCTCCCTAATTCCACCTACAAACTGCCATTTTCCAGGGATTTTAGGTGGAAATAGGGATTGGTTCCTGTTTGGAACCACCCTTTTTAAGACACGTAACACTTTCCTCAAAAAGGTGGAAGGGAACAATGTTTTGTCCATTGTAGCAGGTGGGGGTGAAAAATTCCCCTGTAAGGCCTACTCTTGCCCTATTAATTCCCTTCTTAACAGGTGCTACTCGCCCTAAAATGGGTGGCCCCACACAGGAAACTTTCCTTATTTCTACCTAAAACCCCTGGGAAATGGAAGTGTTTGTAGGTGGAAATAGGGAGAGGTTCCTGCGAGAATTGGGTATTACAGGAGAAGCTTTTACCCCCACCGGTTACAATGGACCATACGTTGTTCCCTTCCACCTTTTAGAGGTCTTATACTTGGCGGTGTAGGTGGCACATGGTGTTTTTTGCACACCTTTCCATTTGTTTGATTTCAGAAAAAGTTTGTGTATATATATTTTATCCTAATAAAAGTTATGTTTTAGCTAATGCATATCCTCAATACTTACTTGTGGTCTGATACGGAAGAATGTCTGTAACTGGGGAGCAGCACCTTAAATATGTTTAGCACTATTCACATTTGTGAAGTGTTGGTGTGGCACCATGGTCAATCTACTCTGATGCAGGTATTGGTGGGTGGAAATCCTGGCTGATCCATGCCTGATTCATCTTCACAAAGGTCAGTCTCTCCACATTTTTCGTGGACAGACGAGTTCTCCTTGGGGTGACTATGGCCCCCGCCGCACTAAATACCCCCCTCTGATGGCACACTACTGGCTGGGCAAGACAGCTTTTCCAGGGCAAACTCTGGTAGTTGCAGCCACAAATCAAGTTTGGCTGCCCAGAAGTCCAGCAGATCTTCAAGGTGTGTTGGCAGGGTCATGTCAAGGTATGCCACCACCTTGTGGTTCAGATCCTGCTCCAGTTTTACCTGCTGCTGATGAGTTGCTTGACTATGTGGGTGAAGAAAGCTACTCATCAGCAACTGTAGACTCAGGCTGAATGCTCAATGCTGCTGAAGGAGCTGATACTGCTCCTGCCACCCCACCCCTCCCCAGCAGCCATGGCATTGGAAGGTGAGCGCAGGGGGCCCCCCGAGTCAGACCTGCAAGAGGATGGACGATGGCGCAGATAGGCATCGGCCAACTGACTACAACAGATGTCTCTGTGGTAGGTCAGTTTGTCCTCCCTGTGTAAAAAAGGCCCTCATTTTGTGATGATAGCAAGGGTCCAATAAGGTGGAGAGCCATAAGTCATCCTGCAGCCGAATGGTGACAATTCAATGGTCACTACGCAAGCAAGTGAGCATGCATCGTGCCATTTTTGCAAGTGACTCGGAGGGACTCCCTGTCTCCATTTCCACTGCATACTGCCATTGTGTGTCTGGGTCCTCTGTCTTGCCTTTCTCATAACCCTCTAGCTCCTCTGGCTGCTCCTGCTCCTCCTCTCCTGTCAGATGACTAGAAAATCTGCCCATCTCGCAAAACCTAAACTATGCTCCACTGTGCCCCTCCCCCTCCTCCTCTAGTTCAGCTCCCACAGGGCTCATGTGGCCATGAGTTGTAGGCGCCACGTAGCCAGTGCCCTTACCAGCCATAGTTTCCAACACGTTTTGTAATGAATGAAGCAGTGGAATGATGTTGTTCATCCCGTAAGCCTATGTTGTCGGATATTATGTTGGGGGAATACTGTTGGGGGATACTGTTTTGACGCTGTAGCTCAAGACTATGTTGGTGGATACTGTTCTGATGCTGCAGCTCAAGGAGGGTGTGCTTTGCAGTGTACGAGTGGCTGAAGTGCATGCAAAGTTTCCTTCCCATTGTTAGAATGTCTTGCAGATGGGGGGAACACTTCAGAAACCGCTTGACAACCAGATTTAAGATGTGTGCCATGAAGGGCGCATGGCTCAGGCTTCCTTGTCAGAGCGCAGACAAGATGTTCTACCCGTTGTCGGTCACCATGGTTCCCATTTCTAGTTTTTGTGGAGTAAGTCATGATTTCATTTCTTGATTAATTACTTTTAGCAGTTCCTCCCATGTGTGACTCCATTCGCCAAGGCAAACCATGTGAAGAACAGCGTGACACCGCCATGCCCTGCACACATGGTATGCTGGAGGGGAACTGAGACTTGTCCGTGCAGTGGAGGCTGAGGACACGGTGGAGGATGAGGAGGCAGAGTCACACACTGTCACAGGACCAACGGCGTAAGAGCTTGGAGGCGGAAGTGGCGTGACCTGTCCAAGTTGCTATTGTAGCTGTGCAGGAACCACATTCACCCAGTGGGCCATAAAGGACATGTATTGTCCCTAACCGTAGTTACAGCTCCACACTTCGGCGCTGCCGTGCACCCCAACAGGCTCAAAGACTGGCCCATCTTCTGTTCCACAAAGTTGTGCAGGGCTGGTACTGCCTTCTTCGCAAAGAAATGACAGCTTGGGACTCTCCACCTTGGCTCAGCACAAGCCATCAGTTCTCTGAAAGGTGCAGAGTCCACCACTTGAAAAGGGAGGGACAGCAGCACAGGCAACTTGGACAGGAGCGCATTCAGCTTCTGCGCTGTTGGATGAGTGGGCGTATATCTCTTGGACATGGCTTCGCCAATGGATTGCTAGCGGAATGACTGACTCGAAGTAGCAGGAGCAGTTGCATCTGTAGCGACAGAAGATGGGTATGACACACAGCTCCCTTCGGCTTAGGTAGTGGAGCCTTGGCTGGCTGAAACAGGGAGCAGTGTGCCAGAAAGGTAGGCTGCCGCGAAGCAGGTGGTCTACCCCGGGCACCTTTTGCTCCAGGCTTTCCACTTCTGCCACCATGCTGACTGCCAACCATGCTACCACCTTGCTGTCTCAGCTGCTGCCTCACGGGCAACCTGCAGCCTTCCTCTCCTAATGATGATGAAGCCACTTCTGCATCCCAATTGCAAATGGCTTCTTTATCATCGAGTTATGTCTGCACGTCACTGATGTCCTCCTCAGGTTCTTCAACAGTGTTTGCTTCAGGAGCCTTAACAACACCTCCCACGCCAGTCTCTTCATCACTACTTGCTCACCTAGTGGAGGAAGTAGCGGGTGTCTCCTCCCCTTCTCAGCTGGCAGTAGCTGCTGGCTGTCCTATAGTAGATCGTCCTCACTAAATAGTGGAGCTGAACCCTCAGCATAAGATAATTCTGTGGAGGAGGGAACAGCATATGACAGAAGCAATGAGAGGACAGGGACTGCTCCCGGGCAATGGCAACTGAGGCTGCTTTCACACTATAAAAATGAATCCGTTATAAACGTCTGTTAGAAAAGCCCTGGTAAACGGCCGTTAAAGAATCCCATTAAAGTCTATGGGATTTTTTGATTATCCTTTATGACCCGTTATAGACCGTCATGAATAACGGCCATTAGTTGTGACGGAAGAAATAACGGCACATGTACTAATTTTTCTTTCGTCACAAGAAACGGGTAAATTAACGGCCGTTATTTTTAACATTGAAGTCTATTGCTGACGGATTAGCCTTTATGTCATCCGTTTGCACACAGTTTATTATATCCGTTATTACTTCTGAGCATGCTCAGAAGAGGTGACATCAGCAGACTCCTGCAGTGCTGAGGGTGGACTACTACTCCCATCATGGAACAGACTTGTTTCCATGATGGGAGTAGTAATTCCCCGGCTGCGGGAGTCTGCAGACAGCTGGGCAGGCTAGATTGGTGTTTGTACTACAACCCCATCATGGAACAGAGTCTGTTCCATGATGGGGGTTGTAGTACAGGGGCTGAGGGATTGATCGCGCGGGGTTTCACTTCTGAGACACGATGCGATCAAAAGTTATTAAGCAGGGGAGCGGGCGGCATGCTCCGCAACCCTGCGATGTATCAGTATGTTTTAACTTTCATTTTTGAATCCCCCGCCGGAAGCCCTGAATGGCCGATCAGGGCTCTCAGCGAGATAGATTGAAAAATTGAACTTTGAGAGTTGCAGGGGCCAAAGAGCACTGTGGGGGGAAAGATATATAGCGCTGCAGAGGGAGGGGGTGCATACATATAGCCTATATATCCACCCCCCCCCCCCCCCGCAGCCAGCGCATTAGGTATGACCCTCGCCTGCGCATTAAATATATACCCGCTGGCGCATTAAATATATACCCCCTGCCGGTGCATTAAATATATACCCCCCGCAGCACATGTATATGCGCCCTCGCAGCTCTTCTATATACACATGCCCCTACCGCCGTATGAATGAAAAGTATTTCTATTAGCAGCGCATAGAGTCGGCTCCCGGCACTATGCGCTGCTAATAGAAATACCTTTCATTCATATGGCAGCAGAGGTATATGTATATAGAAGCACTGGGGGTGGGGCAGACATATAGCGTTATCTGCCCCCCCAGTGCTTCTACATACATATACCTCTGCTGCCATATGAATTAAAGGTATTTCTATTAGCAGCGCATAGAGCCGGCTCCTGGCACTATGCGCTGCTAATAGAAATACTTTTCATTCATATGGCAGCAGGGGTATATGTATGCAGAAGCACTAGGGGGGGGGCAGATAACCCTATATGTCTGCCCCCCACAGCTCTTCTATATACATATGCCTGTCACGATTCGGCTTACAGGTTGTGGATCCACTGTGTCAGCGAGGGATTGGCGTGGACCGTGCCGGTGGACCGGTTCTAAGTGGCTACTGGTGTTCACCAGAGCCCGCCGCAAAGCGGGATGGTCTTTCTGCGGCGGTAGCAACCAGGTTGTATCCACTAGCAACGGCTCAACCTCGCTGACTGCTGAGAAGGCGTGGGACAGAAGGACTAGGCAGAGGCAAGGTCAGACGTAGCAGAAGGTCGGGGCCGGCGGCAAGGTTCGTAGTCAATATGGATAGCAGAAGATCAGGTAACACAGGCTTGGACAACACTAAACGCTTTCACTGGCACAAGGCAACAAGATCCGGCAAGGGAGTGCAGGGGAAGTGATGTGATATAGCCAGGGAGCAGGTGGAAGCTAATCAGGCTAATTGGGCCAGGCACCAATCATTGGTGCACTGGCCCTTTAAGTCTCAGAGAGCTGGCGCGCGCGCGCCCTAGAGAGCGGAGCCGCGTGCGCCAGCACATGACAGCCGGGGACCGGGGCGGGTAAGTGACTTGGAATGCGATTCGCGAGCGGGCGCGTCCCGCTATGCGAATCGCATCCCCGCCGGCAATGTCAGTGCAGCGCTCCCGGTCAGCGGGTCTGACCGGGGCGCTGCAGGGAGAGAAACGTCATGAGCGCTCCGGGGAGGAGCGGGGACCCGGAGCGCTCGGCGTAACAATGCCCATACCGCCGTATGAATGAAAAGTATTTCTATTAGCAGCGCATAGAGCCGGCTCCCGGCACTATGCACTGCTAATAGAAATACTTTTCATTCATATGGCAGCAGGGGTATATGTATGTAGAAGCACTTGGGGGGCAGATAACCCTATATGTCTGCCCCCCACAGCTCTTCTATATACACATGCCCCTGCCGCCTTATGAATGAAAGGTATTTCTATTAGTAGCGCATAGAGTCGGCTCCCGACACTATGCGCTGCTAATAGAAATACCTTTCATTCATACGGCGGTAGGGGCATGTGTATATAGAAGAGCTGCGAGGGCACATATACATGCGCTGCGGGAGTATATATTTAATGCGCCGGCAGGGGGTATATATTTATTGCGCCAACGGGTATATATTTTATGCGCAGGCGGGGGTCATATCTAATGCGCTGCTGGGGGGGGATAGATATATACCGTAGGCTATAAGTCTCCCCCCCCCCCCCTCTGCAGCGCTATATATCTTGCCCCCCAACAGTGCTCTTTGGCCCCTGCTACTCTCAAAGTTCACTATTTTGTCTCCAACACCAGCAGGTGTGTACTTTTAACTGGCATTTCACAGTAACTTGGCCCTTGAGACTTTAACAGGAACAAAATTGTACACCACTTAGATGTATGCACAAGTTACACTTAATAGAGGACAATAATCTTTTAGTGCTCTGCTCACCCTAACTGGCTGCTATAATACACCCACAATTGCACTTTCTCTCTGAATCTCACTCCCTTCCCTGTCAGTGCTTCTATGCTGGATTTGGGCTTGAGGTGAATCGCTGCTGTAATACACCCGCAATTGCACTTTCTCTCTCAATCTCTCTCCCTTCCCTATCAGTGCTTCTAGGCTGGATTTGGGCTTAAAGGAGATATCCAGTGCTGAAAAACGTATCCCTATCCTAAGGATAGGCGATAAGTTTCAGATTGTGGGGGGTCCAACCGCCGGGGCCTCCCTGTGATCTCCTGTTCAGGGCCCCAGCAGCCCGTGGGAAGGGGGCGTGTTGACCACCGCACGAAGCGGTGGCTGACACGCCCCCTCAATACAACTCTATGGCAGAGCCGGAGCGCTGCCTTCGGCAATCTCCGGGTCTGCCATAGCGCAGTATTGAGGGGGAGTGCTGGCCGCCGCTTTGTGCGGTGGTAGACACCAGCTATCTGGCCAGGAAGCCAGGGCCCATATAGGAGATTGCGGGGGCTCCAGCAGTCGGACCCCCCGCGATCTGAAACTTATCCCCTATCTACCCCTTTAAGGTGAATCCCTGCTGTAAAAAAGCTTTTCTGTGCAACACACTGCTCTCTGTCCCTCTCTCTCTGCAGTAGAATGCTGATGTGAGTGGCCGCAAGATGGCTGACGATTATATAGGACTGTGACATCACAGGGGTGGCTGGCTGCTGATACGCTGCATGTGATTCAGTGCCACCCCGCTGACCCTTTTTCCCACCTTCCCAGGATTCCTTGCCCATGTCCTCACATGTGGATCCGCCTTTTTAGGTGCCCCGCCCCTGGAGCCTGGACCGCACTGAATGGAGTTTAATGAAGAGATTCGCGAGACCGAATCGTGGCAAAATTCGCATTCGTTTCTAATTAAATTTTTCCTGAAATTCGGAACTAATTCGGATTTGTCAGATTCGATTCGTTCATCCCTACTCATTTACTAAGAGTTTTCTTTGTGTCTTTTTTTTTTTCATGATAGGTTTTTTCCCTTGGTATTTAGTATTGTATCTTATATTTGATGATTTTCCCTATGTTTCACTTTCTTTACACATACTCTGAGCTGTGGTGTTTTCCAGAGCTCAAATCCACCATATTTTATGTGGGAGCATTAGTAAATTTGTAGGGTCTCTTAAAAATTTTTGGTTTTTAGAGTAAGAAGGTTTTTTTTTTTTGTTTGTTTTCTTGTTGGAAATTTTGACGCATGACACAAAAAAAACCTACAAAATCTACTCAGAAGAGCCTTAGAAAATGTGGCCCAATATGTGCAAAAAAATAAATAAGCTGAATGAGCTGAAATGAGCTGAATGAAATGGGATTTAAGTGTAAAATAAAAAAAAATAAAAAATAAAAAAAATATATATGTATATATATATATATATATATATATATATATAGCCAAATGAACATCTACACTGACCAGACCTCTGTGGGGTAAAGAAAAGTTATTATGGAGTGTGGATTGGAGAATAGTGATATTCAGTGAACAGTCAACAATCTGTATTGGCCAAGGAGATCATGCTGGAACTTTTGTTTGGCGCTGTTCCAATGTAGTATATAAAGATGATGCCTCAAGTAAACATCTCATTCCTGCATTATTAATGACATTGAGCTGTAGTTCAGTTAAATGACTAAGGCAGATGGCACTCACAACCTCAGCAGTCAATGAACAGATGTGCATAGAAGTTCTAACACTTTTCTCATTCCATCAGTAGAAAATGACTTTGGTGAGGATGAAATCTGTTGCACGGAGGATAGTGCATGTTAAAGCTTTTCACCAGGAAAGGCACCACAGCTTGTGGCATGGTCAGTAAACAGTCTGGACCTCACTCTGACTGAAGCTTTATATTAGATATTTGATGCTAAGACTTCATGGCCTGTAACTGCTCTTCAGAAAACAGGAACCAGCTAAAAGGGGTACTCCGGTGCTCGAGCGTTTTGAACATTTTGTTCAGAATGCCCGGAGCGAGAGGCCGTGATCGTGACATCATGGCCATGCCCCCTTGGCATGTCACTCCACACCCCCTCCATTCATGTCTACGGGAGGGGGCCTGGCGGCCGACACTCCCTGTTCCATAGACATGAAAGGAGGGGGCCTGGCATCACATCACGATCACTGCCGCAGGAACCCGGCGTTTGTTTAGAACGCCGGGTGCTTTGGGAGATCACGCTGGGGGGCCAGCAGTGGAACCCCCGCAATCAGACATCTTGCCCCCTATCCTTTAGATAGGAGATAAGCTGTTTAGCAGCAGAGTACCCCTTTAAAATAAAGAGTTGTTTTTCATTGGATAAGTCCAGGCCCACTGCTGGGAACCCCCGCGATCATTGCTGCGGCATCCCAGACATCCGGTGCACGGAGCGAACTTCGCTCTGTGCCAGATGACCGGCAATGCAGGTCGGAGGCTCGTGACGTCACAGTCACGCCCTGCTCATCCTTTGGATAGGTGATAAGATGTCTAGGGGCGGAGTACCCCTTTAATTCTGTGGAATTCCCTAACCCATCATTTAACGGGAATTTCTTTTCACAGAAAAATTATAGAATATTGTGGGAAAGTATCAGCTGTAGAACATATGAACGCTGTAAGTCTGTATTGGTTTTTAGTCTCTAAATAAAGCTCAGGGAGACTATAGTTTTTTTTTATTTAAACGACCTACTTGATGTATGGAGACTTATCTTTAAGCAGTGCTCCATGGGGGAAAAAAAAGTGTATGCATGATCTCTCCTCCAGAAGGAAAAAAATATCACATACTAGCCAAAGCACAGTCTCCAAAAACTCATTTGTAGTGCTGTTTTGAGGTCTGGTGTGGCTAAGAGAATTTTCCGCCTCTAGAAATAACCATGAGCGTTCTGATTTTCTCATGACAAGCAGACATTTACTAGAAAGTTGGATAGCTCTGCTCTGCATAAAACTGCGAACCCACTTTAATACTGACCACTTGGCTTCATCCATGTTGAACCTGTGATGAGATTACTGTTATAGCTGGGCTAAGCTCTGACACATACATGGGTCGCTTATGACCATGCAGGAATATCTATTCATTTCATGTTGGGATTTAAAGGTCTTGGTGTGCAGCTGGCTGAACTTTTCTTAAAGAGAAAATGGAAAGTGGTTTGGGAATGAGCTGACACCAAGAGAAGTAGAATTTATAGCTACAATATTTGATATTGACAAATCCACCGTAGGGAACCCTGCAGGAGTGTCACATCTGAGCATCACCAGCGGGTGTTTCTATGACGACCAAAGGTTAAGATCTTCTGTTTGTCGAGAAAAATAAAAGATGCACTGATATAACTTATAAATAGTTCTGTGTGATTGTTCCGCTATATTTAATACATCAATCATACAACCCTACAAAGAGCCATACAGTCATTTATAATGCACCCGCTGATCAGCACCATCACCCATCTGATGAAATAGAGAAATTAGATAATTTATTGCAGTGGAATCAATCATGGTGTTGACTAGTCGCTGACAGAGCGCTGCCGAATTACACAAAAACAGCCAGGATTTGTTAACAGCATCAGGCGGGGGATCTTATCCGGTTTCGTTAATAGGCTATTAATATCGGATATATATTAACATGCCTTACATCATTGATGATAGCATTCAACCTTCAAGACTGTGTCAACACTGCCTTTTGTGTATAGGCTTCCCTGGTTTTCATTTTATTATTAATTATTACTTTTTACTGTATTATGTTTAGTCAAAAATGTATATGTTGCAATCAGTGGCATACCTAGGACATGACAGGTATGGCACATGCCCTGCCCAACACTAAGGGGGAGGGGGTGCGGGGGCAGGGCCTACCTGTCTATCTGTCATGGCTGCCTCAAGGTTCCCCATGTAGCGACTGATATTGCCCCAAACAGTAGTTGCCTGTTCTCCACTATAACAATAAAGAGGTTGTGAGCAGAATCCATTTTAGCCTTTATACAATGTGTACATTGAACAAAAACCGCAAGGCAGCGTGAGCTCAGCCTAATAATAAGGTTTGCAAAAAAGGATTTTCTCTTGTGCATTTTTTTTACACTAAGCACTTTCTCATTTTTGACTATGATAATATTGTGAGGGATTTTCAGTTGCTGTGTTTTTGACATCTAGTTTATCTAAAGAAGTTCCCTAGTATATTTTTAGAATGTATGTCTGTTTTATTAAAGGGGGAACTCTGCCGAAAACATCTTATCCCCTATCCAAAGGATAGAGGATAAGATATCTGATCACAAGGGTCCCGCCGCTGGGGACCATCACGATCTCTGGTGCGGCACCCCAGTCATCCGTGCACGGAGCAAACTGCACTCCGTGTCCCAGATGACTGGCGACTACAACTGCCACACCCCCTCCATTTATGCATGATGGCTATGTACTAGCAGTCACGCCCCCTCCCATAGACATGAATGGAGGGGGCATGGTGTGACGTCACGAACACAGAAGCTCCAAGCCTGGAGATCACAGGGGTCCCCAGCGGCAGGACCCCATCGATCAAACACCTTTGTATAGTGCATAAGATGTTTTCAGCGGAGTACACGTTTAAGTTGTCAAATGGAATTGGGCACATCTTTACAACTGTGCAAACGCAAACATCTAATGTATTTTTGAAGGCTAATAGCAAACTTAGCCTGCAAACTAAGTCTGCTCTGGACTGAAGCCTGAGGAAGATTTATCACAATTTGTGTAGAGAAAGTGGTGCAGTTGCCAATTGCAACAATCACACTGCTTCTTTCATTTTTAAAAATGAAAGAAGAATCTGATTGGATGCTATGGGCAAATGCACCGCTCCTTCCTCTACATGGGTTTTGATAAATCTCCATTTTCAACCCAAATTTATCTTCCGCTTCTAAGGTGGTGGTGGTGGTGGTGTCAGTGGTGTTTAGAAAATTCACAAATTATTGAATAAAAATGGAGTTTCATAAAAATCGGCCACAAATTGACACCAAAAAAGAGGTGCAGGATCTTGAAAAATTCCCTCCAATATATATAAAGTATCAAGATGTTAGACTCCCTCCATTTGCTAGAACAGCTTTGGTCTTCTGACTATCCTATCTGGCCCACTGTGTTGACCACAATGCAAGTCTCTATTAATCAGATCTAGGGCCCATACACTAGGTATTGCTATATTCCCAGACCACACATAGCAGCAAGTGGAGCCCCTACACATCTGTATTCTGAATTTTTAGGCTTCCAGGTAATACACATTGCTTCCATTTGGTCCATAAAGTCCTCTTCCTATTCTTAAAGGGGTAGTCTGGAGGGGACAAAAAATGTTTACAAATCAACTGGTGCCAGAAAGTTACACAGACTTGTAAATAACTTCTATTTAAAAAAAATCTTAATCCTTCCAGTACTTATCAGCTGCTGTATACTACAGAAGAAGTTGTGTAGTTCTTTTCAGTCTGACCGCAGTGCTCTCTGCTGACACTTCTGTCCATGTCAGAAACTGTCCAGGACAGGAGAGGTTTCCTATGGAGATTAGCTCCTGCTCTGGACGGTTTATGATTCAGACAGAGGTGTCGTACTGTAGTCAGAACAGAAAGAACCACACAACTTTCTGCTGATATGTACTAGATGGATTAGGATTTTTAAATAAAAGCAACTTTCTGGCACTAGTTGATTTGAAAATATTTTTTCCCTCTGGAGTACCCTTTAATGTTTTATAAAAGCGTCTAATCCATTGAAGTGTTTCATTATATGCAGACAGTGTCAGCACGACTTGTAGAAGGTACACACTGACCGATTATGCCACTTATTTACTGTCCGTACCCTAGCAACCAGCTTAAGGGTTTCATAATATGAGATTTCAGTCAAAGTGATAAAATGCATAATTCTCTGCTACTAGAAAGCCTTACAAGGACCCACAGCAGTATCTCCAAGGTGTAGAAAACAGCAGTCAATCGCTGGGTGAATCCTCTCAGGCGGATGAGTAATTCCCCTTGTTGTGCTGGATGAACATTAACAGAACAGTGATCATGGCCTCAGTACTGAAGACCAGTCAGATAGATTATTCTAGCAGATAAATCATATTAGTACCTACAGCAGCATACAAGAGCAAACATGTATTCAACCATCATTGTCTTTCTACAGTATCTTCAGGTAAAGGTATTTTTATTAAATCATTGATAAAATGTAGCACTGTTAAGTTTTTCTTCACTTTATAATACGCTTCCCAATAATATGTAGAACAGAAGTACAGAATAAAGTCAATATCCTGGGATCCAATGTAATATCTGTAATGGGCCCTCAACTTCCAGGTGTCATATATAATGACGGAGTCTTATTTGGAACCATTTATGGTCCACATGTGACTGCTACCTCTCCACCCACTAAGGCTTTGTTCACATGGCAGAATTTCCTCCCTGAATTTCCTGTCTGGTGGAAAGAAATGGAGCTGTGAACAGAGCATTGCATTTCGAACCCCATTTGGTTGTACAAAGCTAATCTTGGATGTTGGTTTCTTGAGCTCAACAGAAGAAATAATTCCCCCTCCATCTATATGCATCCAATTTTGAAGGGGTTTTTCCATCTTGCAAATTATCTCCCATCCATAAGATAGGAGATAGATATTTGACTAAGGAATCTGTCTGCTGGGGCCCCCGTTATCTTAAGAATGGGTACCAAGTCATCCATTAGAATAGAGCAGTGGGTGGCACATGCATGCTGTTCCGCCATTCATTCAATATAGGAGCTGCATAGACAGCTGACTGTACTGTATATCTCAAGCAGCTTCCATAGAGTAAGTGGATTGGCAGGTCTACATTCTAACAGAAGACTCGGGTCCCCATTCTTGAGATTGCAGAGGTTTCAGTGGTTGCACCCCCACTTTTCAAGATGGGAAAAAGAAGCACAGAAAAAACGGGGGTTCTGTCTCCCATTGGGAGACAGAACCCCTGTTTTTTCTGTGCTTCCATTTCCTTTATTGTCTTTTCCGTGACCCCAGCCTGGGGACTACGGACAATTGGGCACAAAGCAGCAAGCTGTAACAGCCCGACACACAACAAGACAGAGTCGTGCCATACCTATTGCACAACTCTTGGAGGTCAGTGCCACCGCACAGGTGTGATGGTGGTTTTTACCCTTCTCTTTTCCTTGATCCATCAAATATCGAATTTACTACGCCAGAGAGCGCCCCGCATCTTTTTTTGTTTTTTCCCTCCTTCTCTTTTCAAGATGGGAAAAAAAACCTTTAAGTGCATTACAGACTTTTTTTTTGCAAATCCTGAACATATCATCAACTGGATTGAACTGAGTATTTCTGAATCATCCCATAGGAACTAGATAGAGATGAGCTAATCGAAGCTGACGAACCGGAATTCACTATGAATTTCATTTAAAATGGAATTTGCAACAAATGTGAATATCGCCGCGATTCTATCGTGCAAATCGCTTCATTAAACTCCATTTACTGCGGTCCAGGCTTCAGGGCATCTCAAATGGCAGATCCCTGGGGCAAGGAAAATTTGAGAGACAGTCTTTTTTCAATTTTGGGTTTAGTACACAGTGACTATGTGCTCCAGCATTGTAGTGTACTGCTGGTGCTGTGGGCAATTTTTTTTTTTTTGTGTATTTTAGCGCATTTTTCTGCTCTCATAAGTGCATACCACATACCTACATTTAAGTAGTGTACTATTTTGTACCTGTTCATCTGTCAAGGTCCTAGATACTGTGAAAGTCCAGGCAAAAGTACTCACCGGCAGGTGTTTTTTCTCAAATACTTTTTTAAGCGTAATGTAGTGCATTTTTCTGCCCTCATAAATGCATACCACATATGTACATCTAAGTAGTGTACTATTTTGTACCTGTTAATCTGTCAAGGGCCTAGATACTGTGAAAGCCCAGGCAAAAGTAATCACTGGCTGGTGTTTTACTAAAATAAGTTTTTGTAAGCTTACTGTACCGCATTTTTCTGCCCTCAGAAGTGCATACCACATACATACATCTAAGTAGTGTACTATTTTGTACCTGTTAATCTGTCAAGGGTGTAGATACTGTGAAAGTCCAGGCAAAAGTGCACACCTGCTGCTGTTCTAAACAAATACTGTTTTAATCGTAGTGAAGCGTATTGTACTCCCCTCATATACGCACTAAGTATGTTAGGCAGAGAAGTGCCAGGATGTGCACAGAGGAGTGGCAGAGGCCTAAATTCATCAGGCAGAGGTAGCATCAGACTAGGGGCGAGTGGCAGCAGGAGTCACAGTGAGAGGCCTGAGCTCCCGGTATCAGCTAGTGGTCGTGTCTCGACCAGTAATCCATCTGCTGTCATTGGTTGGTTAACACGGTCATCCACTTTATCACAAGTGACATCCTCAGACACATCCCTCAGTTGGCATTGCCCTGGAGCAGTCCCTATCCTCCCATTGTCTCTGTCCTATGCTGTTCCCTCCCCTAAACAAGTATCTTATGCTGTGGGTTAGGCTTCACTATTCAGTGAGGACGATCTAATAGAGGACAGTCAGCAGCTACTGCCCAGCCAAGAGGTGAAGGAGACATCTGCTGCTTCCCCCGCTAGGCGGGCAAGTAGTGATTAGGAGAGTAATGTGGGAGGCAGTGTTGCCAGAGTTCAGGGTCCTGAAGCAGACACTGTTGAGGAACCTGAGGAGGACATCAGTGGCTTGCAGACACTTGTTGATGATAATGAAGCCGTTCGCAATTGGGAGCAGGGTGCAGAAGGGGCTTCATTATTATCAGAAGAGAGTTGCAGGTTGCCCGTGAGGCAGCAGCTGAGCCAGCAAGGTGGTAGCATGGTTGACAGTCAACATGGTGGCAGAAGTGGAAATTCTGGAGCCAAACGTGCCAAGGGGAGACCACCTGCTTTGCAGCATCCTACCTTCCCGGGAGGTAGTGGAACAGGGGTTCCTGGAGATGGCAGCAGTAGCAGTCAATTAGTGTGGACTGTTGGTGGGAAAATCAGCTACTCAGCGGTGTGGCAGTTTTTCATCAAGCATCCTGAGGAGGTTCACATAGCCACATGCAAGATATGTCGGCAGAAGGTGAAGCGTGGCTAGGATCCCAATGTTGGCACCAAGGCTCTGCGTCAACATATGCTTCGCCACCATTAAGCGGCCTGGGAGAACCGTGGCTCTGATGTAGTGGTCCAGCCTGCTGCATCACCCAATGGCACGCCGCTCCCTCTTTCAGCCAGCCAAGGCTCCATCACCTCAGCCGAAGGGAGCTGTGTGTCATACCCATCTTCTGTCACTCCAGATGCTCCTGCTCCTCCTAGTTTTAGTCAGCCATTCAGCCAACAATCCATTGGCAAAGCCATGTCCAAGAGACAACAGTATGCGCCCACTCATCCAATGGCACAGAAGCTGAATGTGCTCTTGTCGAAGTTGCTGGTGCTGCAGTCCCTCCCTTTTCAAGTGGTGGACTCTGCACCTTTCAGAGAACTGATGGCTTGTGCCGAACTGAGGTGCAGAGTGCCAAGACGTCATTTCTTTGCGAAGAAGGCAGTACCAGCCCTGCACAATTTTGTGGAAGACAAAGTGGGACAGTCCTTGAGCCTGTCGGTGTGTACCAAAGTGCACGGCAGTGCCGACATCTGGAGCTGTAACTGTGATCAGGGACAATACATGTCCTTTACGGCTCACTGGGGGAATGTGGTTCCTGCACAGTCACAACGCCAACTTGGACAGGTCACACCACTTCCTTCTCCATGCTCTCAGGCCATTGGTCCTGTGACAGTGTGCAACTCTGCCTCCCCTGTATAACTTCAATATGAACCAGTGGCGGCTCATACGTGACACCTGCCATTTGCTCCGGCCCTTTGAGGAAGCCACATTATTAGTAAGTCACCAGGATTACGGGATGAACGACTTCTTTCACTGCTTCATTTCTTACAACACGTGTTGGAAACAATGGCTGGTCAGGGCACTGGAGACGTGGTGCCTACATCTGACAGCCACAAGAGCCCTGTGGGGGCTGAACTGGAGAAGGAGGGGGAGGAGCACAGTGGAGCACAGTTTAGGTTTCACCAAATGGGCTGTTTTTCTAGTAATCTGACAGGAGAGGAGGAGCAGGAGCATTTTTTCTACACCCACTGAGAGGAGCGACAAAGTAACCTACTACAGAGGTATCCTATGTAGTCAGTTGGCCGATGCCTATCGGCGACATCATCCATCCTATTGCAGGTCTTAATCGGGGGGGCCCCTGGGCTCACCTTCCACTGCCATGGCTGCTGGGGAGGGGTGGGGTAGCTGGAGCAGTACCAGCTCCATCAGCAGCAGCCTGAGTCTACATTCGCTGATGAGTAGCTTTCTTCACCTGCATAGTGAAGCAACTCATCAGCAGCAGGTACACCTGGAGCAGGACTTGAACCAGCAGGTGGTGGCATACCTTGACAGGGCCATGCCAACACACATTGAAGATCAGCTGGACTTCTGGGCAGCCAAACTTGATTTGTGGCTGCAACTAGCAGAGTTTGCCCTGGAAAAGCTGTTCTGCCCAGCCACTAGTGTGCCATCAGAGTGGGTGTTTAGTTAGGTGGGGGCCATAGTCACCCCAAGGAGAACTCGTCTGTCCACAAAAAATGTGGAGAGACTGACCTTTGTGAAGATGAATCAGGCATGGATCAGCCAGGATTTCCAACCACCAATGCCTGATGCATCAGAGTAGTTTGGCCATGGTGCCACACCAACACTTCACAAATATGGACAGTGCCAAACAGATTTAATGCGCTACTCCCCAGTTAAAAACATTCCTCCACATCAGACCTTTTTTCACCCACCTTCGTCACCGGGTACTGGTATTGCCACCTACCACACCACTCTGTCACCGAGTCACTTTCAGGACTCCTGATGCTGCTGCTGCTACCTCCAGGTTGTCTCATTCAGCCACTATATGGTCTCTTCTCATGCTTCAGCCAACTCCAGGCTGTGTCATTCAGCCACTATATGGTCTCCTCATGCTTCAGCCAAATCCAGGCTGTGCCATTCAGACACTATATGGTCTCTCCATGCTGCCACAAACTCCAGGCAGTCATTCAGCCACTATATGGTCTCTTCAAGCTTCACCACCTCCAGGCTGTGCCATTCAGCCACGATATGGTCTCCCCATGCTGCCACAAATGGTCTCCTCATACTGATGCCATCTCCAGGCTCTGTCATTGTGCTGCCACGTGACATGTGACTCCATGTTAAATTTGGTCCTTTGTACCTACACGCCGGGGCCCAGGGCACTAAAATTTGAGAGTTAAAATTTCAATTTCAAAATATTAAATTTAAATAAAAAAATGTTACATTTCAATAGTCTCCTCATGCTTCAGCTACCGCTAGGCTGTTCCATTCAGACACTATTTGGTCTCCCCATGCTGCCACAAACTCCAGGCAGTCATTCCACCACTATATGGTCTCCTCATACTGATGCTATCTCCAGGCTCTGTCATTGTCCCGCCATGTCTCTTCATGCTTCTCCCAAGGCTGTGCCATTCAGACATTATATGGTATCCCCATGCTTCAGCCACCTCCAGGCTGTGCCATTCAGCCACTATAGGGTCTCCTCATGATTCAGCCACCTCCAGCAAAGCTGATAACGGACAAATAGGAGCTATGATCTTCAATCTGCTCGACATCTTGGACGCGACGGAGTATCGGGGGCGTGAAACCTCCAGGCTCTCTCATTGTATGTCATACTGTATGTCATACTGAAGAACAGTATTATTTCACTACTCCAGCACACTCCATATGCATGTTAGAACAAAGCAAAGTGTTCTACACCCCTATTGAGGTTCTCTGTAGGCCAGAAATAGCCGTTTTTAATATGGATTTCTCTGCAAATAAATGCGGATCAATCTACATTTTTTCGCAAAATTCGGCGAATCGGCCGAATTAAATTTTTCAAAAGTTCACTCATCTCTAGAACTAGACATGTGATTGGCTCCAAACTCACCTCCAAATGGGGTTGGCAATAGAGAAAGTACAGAAAATTGTTTTTTTTTTTTTAAGAAAAAAAAAAAACATACCAACTTCCAGCATAGAGAACAATTTCCCTGGTTTGTCACGACTTGGGAAGTTTCTTAGCACCTTATAGCTAAAATTATCTGAAAACATCATCATTCACACATCCAACTTGAAATTTACTACTTTTGTGCTAATGAATGTATTGAAATGTTCACACCTGCGTTTAGCACGATTTTCTTAGTGAGTCCTTTAAAAACAGTTTACCAGTTTCTTATGTTGAATTCATTCATCTCCCATTCATCTTTTTAAAAACTCTTTTGTGACACTTAACCTGTTAGTTACCAGAGCGTCTTGGTCCCAATTGAGCAGGCACTTTTTTCCATGGGAAGTTGGGCACACAAGGGTTTAACAGTCAAAGCATTTTTATTTGTTGGTCTACAAAATCATTCATTTTTTCACAACAGGATGTACTGTAATATAATTTTTTTTATAAAAAAAATATTTTTTTTTTATTTTTCATCTGTAACTGGAGCATGTGTCTTTACAGTAGAGTGGTGCCCAAGAGGAATATGGGAATATTAGGGCCAGTTGAGGGTAGTAGTACCATGGTTAAAGTCAGCTGTACGATGTCCATATTAGGACATCATCAGGTGTCAGCCAAATAGCCATCATTCCTCCTCCCTCATAATGAAAATCCGTCCTCCATCAGAGTAATCTCGCCTCCTCCTCAGCCAAATCTCTCTCCTCCTTCCGACACACAAACAAAATCCTCCCACATTATTATACCCTCAGCTTAACCTCGGTCATACCTCAGACAAACCTCGGTCATACCTCAGACAAACCTCTATCACACATCAGACAAACCTTGTCACACCTCAGACAAACCATCGGCATACCTCAGACAAACCTCCCTCAGCTCTCAGACAAACCATCGGCATACCTCAGACAAACCTCCCTCAGCTCTCAGACAAACCTCCGTAATTCCTCAAACATCAGCCGAACAGCCATTGATGTAAATTTTCCCTTGATTCGTAGAAAACTGAGAGTGCATGCACAGCACTCCACTGACAGCATAGGGCTAAAGTAGGCAGCATTAGGAGCATAGCCCTGCAAATGCGCAGTTGTCATTACTGCTCATAGCGCATGCACTGCTTTCCTCCGCTACGCAGTTACCATAGGGAGGCTATTCGGCTGATGTCTGAGGCATGACGGAGGTTTGGCTGAGAGCTGGAGGAGGTTTGTCTGAGGTGTGACCGAGGTTTGTCTGAAGTATGACCAAGGTTTGTCTGAGGTTTGAGTTATGAGGCAGGTTAAGATGAGGGTGTAAGAATGTGGGAGGATGTTGTTTATGTGTGAAGGAGGAGAGAGATTTGGCTGAGGGATAACAGAGGCTAACATGATGACTGACAGAGGAGGCGAGATTACTCTGATGGAGGACGGATTTTGAGGATGAGGAAGGATATGATGGCTATTTGGCTGATGCCTGATGATGTCCTAATATGGACACTGTACAATTGTGTCATAGTATCGTAAGGGCTTTGACTGAAATAGTGTTAGTGGTGTCTGGGTACAGGTTTGTCCATGATGTATGGTCTAAATACTTGAACCAAGAACAATACCTTTACTGAAGAGAATGCTTCTATGCAAGCCAATAAAAATCCAGTCTCTTAATGCACAAGATAATGTCAAGTTTACCTTTTTGATGTTAGTGTATGAGAAGTGGGTGCAATGCCCTTAGTAGCTTTTTCAGAAAAAGGCAGTTTAGTGAGTCTTTAGACCCCTTAAAGCACTTCTTGTGTTTCTTTAGAGATACAGTCCAGAAAATATTAAGTCTACTGAAATGGATCTTTACATCTTGGCTTATTGTGATTAATTTTTACGATTGGTTGTACTATGATACTCTATTGCAGAGACTTGTGGCATGTAAATGATGTTGTACTGTTTCTGTACAGGGGCCTACTGAGAGTCCAGTGGAAGCAAAAAACCTTGTTCAACTCCTCTCTTCTGACTGGACAGAAAACTATAGGTTTTAAAGGGGTACTTCGGTGAAAAACAATTTTTTTTTTAAATCAACTGGTGCCAGAAAGTTAAACAAATTTGTAAATTACTTCTATGTAAAAATCTTAAACCTTCCAGTACTTATCAGCTGCAGTATGCTCAACAGGAAGTTCTTTTCTTTTTAAATTTATTTTCTGTCTGACCACAGTGCTCTCTGCTGACACCTCTCTGTGTCTCAGGAACTGTCAAGAGCAGGAGCAAATCCCAATAGCAAACCTATCCTGCTCTGGACAGTTCCTGAGACAGAGAGAGGTGTCAGCAGACACTGTGTCCAAACAGAAAAGAAATGTAAAAGAACTTCCTGCAGAGCATACAGCAGCTGATAAGTACTGGAAGGGTTAATATTTTTAAATAGAAGTAATTTACAAATCTGTTTAACTTTCTGGCACCAGTTGATTTAAAAAAAATGTTTTTCACCAGAGTACCCCTTTAATTAAAAGGGTATTCCAGGAAAAAAATATTTTTTTATTTATCAACTGGCTCCAGAAAGTTAAACAGATTTGTAAATAGCTTCTGTTAAAAAATCTTAATCCTTCTAATAATTATCAGCTGCTGAAGTTGAGTTGTTCTTTTCTGTATGACAACAGTGCTCTTTGCTGACATCTCTGTCTGTCTCAGGAACTGCACAGAGCAGAATAGGTTTGCTATGGGGATTTTCTTCTACTCTGGACAGTTCCCGAGACAGGTGTCATCAGAGAGCACTTAGACAGAAAAGAACAACTCAACTTCAGCAGCTCAGAAGTACTGAAAGATTTAGATTTTTTAATAGAAGTAATTTACAAATCTGTTTAACTTTCTGGAGCCAGTTGACATATAAAAAAGCTGAATTCCTGGATAACCCCTTTAAACGCCCTTCAGCCAACACTAGAGACAGCTTCTGGGTGTATATTATCTTTACATAATGCTGTGGTTCACTGTGAATGACCCAGAGTCAACTTGAGTAGAAATCCAACTTGAACAGGTTTGCTGACTGGGATAATCTTATAGGAGCTCTTCCTCTGGCCTAAGCCAGGCTAAGAATGACTAGGTTAGACTGGTTCCAGACCTATGGTGAGAGTAATATGGCATAACAGACTGTTACGCCGAGCGCTCCGGGTTCCCGCTCCTCCCCGGAGCGCTCGCTACACTCTCGCTCCCGCCGCGCCCCGGTCAGATCCACTGACCGGGTGCGCTGCGATACCGCCTCCAGCCGGGATGCGATTCGCGATGCGGGTGGCGCCCGCTCGCGATGCGCACCCCGGCTCCCGTACCTGACTCGCTCTCCGTCGGTCCTGTCCCGGCGCGCGCGGCCCCGCTCCCTAGGGCGCGCGCGCGCCGGGTCTCTGCGATTTAAAGGGCCACTGCGCCGCTGATTGGCGCAGTGGTTCTAATCAGTGTGTTCACCTGTGCACTCCCTATGTATACCTTACTTCCCCTGCACTCCCTCGCCGGATCTTGTTGCCATTGTGCCAGTGAAAGCGTTTCCTTGTGTGTTCCTAGCCTGTGTTCCAGACCTCCTGCCGTTGCCCCTGACTACGATCCTTGCTGCCTGCCCCGACCTTCTGCTACGTCCGACCTTGCTTCTGTCTACTCCCTTGTACCGCGCCTATCTTCAGCAGTCAGAGAGGTTGAGCCGTTGCTAGTGGATACGACCTGGTCACTACCGCCGCAACAAGACCATCCCGCTTTGCGGTGGGCTCTGGTGAATACCAGTAGTGACTTAGAACCGGTCCACTAGCACGGTCCACGCCAATCCCTCTCTGGCACAGAGGATCCACCTCCTGCCAGCCGGCATCGTGACAGTAGATCCGGCCATGGATCCCGCTGAAGTTCCTCTGCCAGTTGTCGCCGACCTCACCACGGTGGTCGCCCAGCAGTCACAACAGATAGCGCAACAAGGCCACCAGCTGTCTCAACTGACCGTGATGCTACAGCAGCTACTACCACAGCTTCAGCAATCATCTCCTCCGCCAGCTCCTGCACCTCCTCCGCAGCGAGTGGCCGCCTCAGGCCTACGACTATCCTTGCCGGATAAATTTGATGGGGACTCTAAGTTTTGCCGTGGCTTTCTTTCTCAATGTTCCCTGCACTTGGAGATGATGTCGGACCAGTTTCCTACTGAAAGGTCTAAGGTGGCTTTCGTAGTCAGCCTTCTGTCTGGAAAAGCTCTGTCATGGGCCACACCGCTCTGGGACCGCAATGACCCCGTCACTGCCTCTGTACACTCCTTCTTCTCGGAAATTCGAAGTGTCTTTGAGGAACCTGCCCGAGCCTCGTCTGCTGAGACTGCCCTGCTGAACCTGGTCCAGGGTAATTCTTCCGTTGGCGAGTACGCCGTGCAATTCCGTACTCTTGCTTCAGAACTTTCCTGGAATAATGAGGCCCTCTGCGCGACCTTTAAAAAAGGCCTATCCAGCAACATTAAAGATGTTCTGGCCGCACGAGAAATTCCTGCTAACCTACATGAACTCATTCATCTAGCCACTCGCATTGACATGCGTTTTTCCGAAAGGCGTCAGGAGCTCCGCCAGGATATGGACTTTGTTCGCACGAGGCGTTTTTTCTCCCCGGCTCCTCTCTCCTCTGGTCCTCTGCAATCCGTTCCTGTGCCTTCCGCCGTGGAGGCTATGCAAGTTGACCGGTCTCGCCTGACACCTCAAGAGAGGACACGACGCCGCATGGAGAATCTCTGCCTGTACTGTGCCGGTACCGAACACTTCCTGAAGGATTGTCCTATCCGTTCTCCCCGCCTGGAAAGACGTACGCTGACTCCGCACAAAGGTGAAACAGTCCTTGATGTCAACTCTGCTTCTCCACGTCTTACTGTGCCTGTGCGGATATCTGCCTCTACCTTCTCCTTCTCCACTAAGGCCTTCTTGGACTCCGGATATGCAGGAAACTTTATTTTGGCCTCTCTCATCAACAGGTTCAACATCCCAGTGACCAGTCTCGCCAGACCTCTCTACATCAATTGCGTTAACAATGAAAGATTGGACTGTGCCGTGCGTTACCGCACGGAACCCCTCCTAATGTGCATCGGACCTCACCACGAAAAAATTGAGTTTTTGGTCCTCTCCAATTGCACTTCCGAAATTCTCCTTGGACTACCCTGGCTTCAACACCATTCCCCAACCCTGGATTGGTCCACAGGGGAGATCAAGAGTTGGGGTCCCTCTTGTTTCAAGGACTGCCTTAAACCGGTTACCAGTACTCCTTGCCGTGACCCTGTGGTTCCCCCTGTAACCGGTCTCCCTAAGGCCTATATGGACTTTGCGGATGTTTTTTGCAAAAAACAAGCTGAGACTCTACCTCCTCACAGGCCTTATGACTGTCCTATTGACCTCCTCCCGGGCACTACTCCACCCCGGGGCAGAATTTATCCTCTCTCTGCCCCAGAGACTCTTGCTATGTCTGAGTACATCCAGGAAAATTTAAAAAAGGGCTTTATCCGCAAATCCTCCTCTCCTGCCGGAGCCGGATTTTTCTTTGTGTCCAGAAAAGATGGCTCCCTACGTCCTTGCATTGACTACCGCGGTCTTAATAAAATCACGGTAAAGAACCGCTACCCTCTACCTCTCATCTCTGAACTCTTTGATCGCCTCCAAGGTGCCCACATCTTTACCAAACTGGACTTAAGAGGTGCTTATAATCTCATCCGCATCAGAGAGGGGGATGAATGGAAAACGGCATTTAACACTAGAGATGGACACTTTGAGTATCTGGTCATGCCCTTTGGCCTGTGCAACGCCCCTGCCGTCTTCCAAGACTTTGTTAATGAAATTTTTCGTGATCTCTTATATTCCTGTGTTGTTGTGTATCTGGACGATATCCTGATTTTTTCTGCCAACCTAGAAGAACACCGCCAGCATGTCCGCATGGTTCTTCAGAGACTTCGTGACAATCAACTTTATGCCAAAATGGAGAAATGTCTGTTTGAATGTCAATCTCTTCCTTTCCTAGGATACTTGGTCTCTGGCCAGGGACTACAAATGGATCCAGACAAACTCTCTGCCGTCTTAGATTGGCCACGCCCCTCCGGACTCCGTGCTATCCAACGTTTTTTGGGGTTCGCCAATTATTACAGACAATTTATTCCACATTTTTCCACCATTGTGGCTCCTATCGTGGCTTTAACCAAAAAGAATGCCAATCCTAAGTCATGGCCTCCTCAAGCGGAAGACGCCTTTAAACAGCTCAAGTCTGCCTTTTCTTCAGCTCCCGTGCTCTCCAGACCTGACCCATCTAAACCCTTCCTATTGGAGGTTGATGCCTCCTCAGTAGGAGCTGGAGCGGTCCTTCTACAAAAAAATTCTTCCGGGCATGCTGTTACTTGTGGTTTTTTTTCTAAGACCTTCTCTCCGGCGGAGAGGAACTACTCCATCGGGGATCGAGAGCTACTAGCCATTAAATTAGCACTTGAGGAATGGAGGCATCTGCTGGAGGGATCAAGATTTCCAGTTATTATTTACACCGATCACAAGAACCTCTCCTATCTCCAGTCTGCCCAACGGCTGAATCCTCGCCAGGCCAGGTGGTCTCTGTTCTTTGCCCGATTTAATTTTGAAATTCACTTTCGGCCTGCCGATAAGAACATTAGGGCCGATGCTCTCTCTTGTTCCTCGGATGCCTCGGAAGTAGAGCTCTCTCCGCAACACATCATTCCTCCTGACTGCCTGATCTCCACTTCTCCAGCCTCCATCAGGCAAACTCCTCCAGGGAAGACCTTCGTCTCCCCACGCCAACGCCTCGGAATCCTCAAATGGGGTCACTCCTCCCATCTCGCAGGTCATGCGGGCATCAAGAAATCCGTGCAACTCATCTCTCGTTTCTATTGGTGGCCGACTCTGGAGACGGATGTTGCGGATTTTGTGCGAGCCTGCACTGTCTGTGCCCGGGATAAGACTCCTCGCCAGAAGCCCGCTGGTCTTCTTCATCCTCTGCCTGTTCCCGAACAGCCTTGGTCTCTGATTGGTATGGACTTTATTACAGACTTACCCTCATCCCGTGGCAACACTGTTGTTTGGGTGGTCGTTGATCGATTCTCCAAGATGGCACATTTCATCCCTCTTCCTGGTCTTCCTTCTGCGCCTCAGTTGGCAAAACAATTTTTTGTACACATTTTTCGTCTTCACGGGTTGCCCACGCAGATCGTCTCGGATAGAGGCGTCCAATTCGTGTCTAAATTCTGGAGGGCTCTCTGTAAACAACTCAAGATTAAATTAAACTTTTCTTCTGCTTATCATCCTCAATCCAATGGGCAAGTAGAAAGAATTAACCAGGTCCTGGGTGATTATTTTCGGCATTTTGTTTCCTCCCGCCAGGATGACTGGGCAGATCTTCTACCATGGGCCGAATTCTCGTATAACTTCAGAGTTTCTGAATCTTCTTCCAAATCCCCATTTTTCGTGGTGTACGGCCGTCACCCTTTTCCCCCCCTCCCTACTCCCTTGCCCTCTGGTGTACCCGCTGTGGATGAAATATCTCGTGATCTTTCCACCATATGGAAAGAGACCCCAAATTCTCTCTTACAGGCTTCATCACGCATGAAGAAGTTTGCTGATAAGAAAAGAAGAGCTCCCCCCATTTTTTCTCCCGGAGACAAGGTATGGCTCTCCGCTAAATATGTCCGCTTCCGTGTTCCCAGCTACAAATTGGGACCACGCTATCTTGGTCCTTTCAAAATTTTGTGCCAGATTAATCCTGTCTCTTATAAACTTCTTCTCCCTCCTTCTCTTCGTATTCCTAATGCCTTTCACGTTTCTCTTCTTAAACCACTCATCATCAACCGTTTCTCTCCTAAACTTATCTCTCCCACTCCTGTCTCCGGTTCTTCAGACATCTTTCCTGTAAAGGAGATACTGGCCTCCAAAAAGGTCAGAGGAAAAACCTTCTTTTTGGTTGACTGGGAGGGCTGTGGTCCTGAAGAGAGATCCTGGGAACCTGAGGACAATATCCTAGATAAAAATCTGGTCCTCAGGTTCTCAGGCTCCAAGAAGAGGGGGAGACCCAAGGGGGGGGGGGTACTGTTACGCCGAGCGCTCCGGGTTCCCGCTCCTCCCCGGAGCGCTCGCTACACTCTCGCTCCCGCAGCGCCCCGGTCAGATCCACTGACCGGGTGCGCTGCGATACCGCCTCCAGCCGGGATGCGATTCGCGATGCGGGTGGCGCCCGCTCGCGATGCGCACCCCGGCTCCCGTACCTGACTCGCTCTCCGTCGGTCCTGTCCCGGCGCGCGCGGCCCCGCTCCCTAGGGCGCGCGCGCGCCGGGTCTCTGCGATTTAAAGGGCCACTGCGCCGCTGATTGGCGCAGTGGTTCTAATCAGTGTGTTCACCTGTGCACTCCCTATGTATACCTCACTTCCCCTGCACTCCCTCGCCGGATCTTGTTGCCATTGTGCCAGTGAAAGCGTTCCCTTGTTTGTTCCTAGCCTGTGTTCCAGACCTCCTGCCGTTGCCCCTGACTACGATCCTTGCTGCCTGCCCCGACCTTCTGCTACGTCCGACCTTGCTTCTGTCTACTCCCTTGTACCGCGCCTATCTTCAGCAGTCAGAGAGGTTGAGCCGTTGCTAGTGGATACGACCTGGTCACTACCGCCGCAGCAAGACCATCCCGCTTTGCGGCGGGCTCTGGTGAATACCAGTAGTGACTTAGAACCGGTCCACTAGCACGGTCCACGCCAATCCCTCTCTGGCACAGAGGATCCACCTCCTGCCAGCCGGCATCGTGACACAGACTCCTTTTCACAGAATTTTCTAGAGAATTCAAGCAGCCTGTGGAGGATGTGGGACATGTGACCTTCTTTTTATACACATTTAAATAAATCCCTTAGAATATAGCAGCACACGAATCACTAGGTAAAATGGAGGCACCAGAAGAGTATAAAGAAGCAGTTATAAACTTTTACTCTTATAGATCTCAAATGATCTTACTATTACTTACTCTTACTTATAGATCTCAAATGATCTTACTTACCATAGGCGGACCCTTATTGTTTTGTAAAGATCGCTTCTCATCTCATTACCATCATAGACAGGTTTGCAATGACAGATAACACCTCTAGAGGTAGGTCCACACATTGATCCTCCCTGTACAATTATCTCTGGTCACAGGTCACAAAGCATGCCCACAATGCTCCCCCAAGGAAGACAATAAATCATCTTAATGCTACAGGTTTCTGTAGTCCATGTGATTTAGAAAAAATATGTATTTTTTCTTATCTGTTTTTATTTTCTGATTTGTAACTCTCGTTGTTCTATTTTTTTTAACATGATTATGGGGGCAGCCAACTTGCCTGAGCTGATAACAGCTACAAGTAGAGATGAGCGCATTTTAGAAAAATTCAATTTGACCGATTTGCCGAATTTTCAGAAATAAATTCGGAGCGAATCTGTATTAAAATGGCTATTTCTGGCCTACAGAGAGCCTCAATAGGGGTGCACAACGCTTTGCTTTGCTGTAACAAGGGTGTGTGCTGGGTTAGTGAAATAATACTGTTATTAAGTATGACATGCAGATTAGAGGCATCGCTATTAGAATCACTGTTGCAGAGCGGCAAAATGACAGAGCCTGGAGGTGGCATCAGTATGAGGAGACCATATAGTGGCCCAATGACACAGCGTGGAGGTGGCGGCAGCATGAGGATACCATATAGTGGCTGAATGACACAGTGTGGAGGTGGCGGCAGCATGAGGATACCATATAGTGGCTGAATGACACAGCCTGTGTCACGATGCCGGCTGGCAGGTAGTGGACCCTCTGTGCCAGAGAGGGATTGGCGTGGACCGTGCTAGTGGACCGGTTCTAAGCCACTACTGGTTTTCACCAGAGCCCGCCGCAAAGCGGGATGGTCTTGCTGCGGCGGTAGTGACCAGGTCGTATCCACTAGCAACGGCTCACCTCTCTGGCTGCTGAAGATAGGCGCGGTACAAGGGAGTAGGCAGAAGCAAGGTCGGACGTAGCAGAAGGTCGGGGCAGGCAGCAAGGATCGTAGTCAGGGGCAACGGCAGAAGGTCTGGAAACACAGGCAAGGAACACACAAGGAACGCTTTCACTGGCACTAAGGCAACAAGATCCGGCAAGGGAGTGCAAGGGAAGTGAGGTAATATAGGGAAGTGCACAGGTGAAAACCCTAATTGGAACCACTGTGCCAATCAGCGGCGCAGTGGCCCTTTAAATCGCAGAGACCCGGCGCGCGCGCGCCCTAGGGAGCGGGGCCGCGCGCGCCGGGACAGAACAGACGGGGAGCGAGTCAGGTAGGGGAGCCGGGGAGCGCATCGCGAGCGGGCGCTACCCGCATCGCGAATCGCATCCCGGCTGGCAGCAGGATCGCAGCGCCCCGGGTCAGAGGACGTGACCGGAGCGCTGCAGCGGAGGGAGTGAAGCGAGCGCTCCGGGGAGGAGCGGGGACCCGGAGCGCTCGGCGTAACAGTACCCCCCCCCCTTGGGTCTCCCCCTCTTCTTGGAGCCTGAGAACCTGAGGAGCAGACTTTTGTCAAGGATGTTGTCCTCAGGTTCCCAGGATCTCTCTTCAGGACCACAACCCTCCCAGTCTACTAAAAAAAAATTTTTCCCTCTGACCTTTTTGGCAGCCAAAATTTCCTTGACCGAGAAGACGTCCGAGGAGCCGGAAACAGGAGTGGGAGGAACAGATTTGGGAGAAAAACGGTTGAGGATGAGTGGTTTGAGAAGAGAGACGTGAAAGGCATTAGGGATACGAAGAGAAGGAGGAAGAAGAAGTTTATAAGAGACAGGATTAATTTGACACAAAATTTTGAAAGGACCAAGATAGCGTGGTCCCAACTTGTAGCTAGGGACACGGAAGCGGACATATTTAGCGGAGAGCCATACCTTGTCTCCAGGGGAAAAAACGGGGGGAGCTCTTCTTTTCTTATCCGCGAACCTCTTCATGCGTGAAGAAGCCTGTAAGAGAGAATTTTGGGTCTCTCTCCATATAATGGAAAGGTCACGAGAAATTTCATCCACAGCGGGCAGACCAGAGGGCAAGGGGGTAGGGAGGGGGGGAAGAGGGTGACGGCCGTACACCACGAAAAATGGGGATTTGGAGGAAGATTCAGAGACCCTGAAGTTATACGAAAATTCGGCCCATGGAAGGAGATCTGCCCAGTCATCCTGGCGGGAGGAAACAAAATGTCGCAAATAATCACCCAGGATCTGGTTAATTCTTTCTACTTGTCCATTGGACTGGGGATGATATGCAGAGGAAAAATTTAATTTAATCTTGAGTTGTTTACAGAGAGCCCTCCAGAATTTAGACACGAATTGGACCCCTCTATCCGAGACAATCTGCGTAGGCAACCCGTGAAGACGAAAAATGTGTACAAAAAATTGTTTAGCCAACTGAGGCGCAGAAGGAAGACCAGGAAGAGGGATGAAATGTGCCATTTTGGAGAATCGATCAACGACCACCCAAATAACGGTGTTGCCACGGGAAGGGGGTAAATCAGTAATAAAATCCATACCAATCAGAGACCAAGGCTGTTCGGGGACAGGCAGAGGATGAAGAAAACCAGCGGGCTTCTGGCGAGGAGTCTTATCCCGGGCACAGATAGTGCAGGCTCGCACAAAGTCCCCAACATCCGTCTCCAGAGTCGGCCACCAATAGAAGCGGGAGATGAGTTGCACAGATTTCTTGATGCCCGCATGACCTGCGAGATGGGAGGAGTGACCCCATTTGAGGATTCCGAGGCGTTGGCGTGGAGAAACAAAGGTCTTTCCTGGAGGAGTCTGCCTGATGGAGGCAGGAGAAGTGGAGATCAGGCAGTCAGGTGGAATGATGTGTTGCGGAGGGAGATCAACTTCTGAGGCATCCGAGGAACGAGAGAGAGCATCGGCCCTAATGTTCTTATCGGCAGGACGAAAGTGAATCTCAAAATTAAATCGGGCAAAGAACAGAGACCACCGGGCCTGGCGAGGATTCAGCCGTTGGGCCGACTGGAGGTAGGAGAGGTTCTTGTGGTCGGTGTAGATAATAACAGGAAATCTTGATCCCTCCAGCAGATGCCTCCATTCCTCAAGTGCTAATTTAATGGCTAGAAGCTCTCGATCCCCGATGGAGTAGTTCCTCTCCGCTGGAGAGAAGGTCCTAGAGAAAAAACCACAAGTGACAGCATGCCCGGAAGGATTTTTTTGTAGAAGAACAGCTCCAGCTCCTACTGAGGAGGCATCAACCTCCAATAGGAAGGGTTTGGAAGGGTCAGGTCTGGAGAGCACGGGAGCCGAAGAAAAGGCAGACTTGAGTCGTTTAAAGGAGTCTTCTGCTTGAGGAGGCCAGGACTTGGGATCAGCATTTTTCTTGGTTAAAGCCACGATAGGAGCCACAATGGTAGAAAAATGTGGAATAAATTGCCTGTAATAATTGGCGAACCCCAAAAAGCGTTGGATAGCACGGAGTCCGGAGGGGCGTGGCCAATTTAAGACGGCAGAGAGTTTGTCTGGATCCATCTGTAGTCCCTGGCCAGAGACCAAATATCCTAGAAAAGGAAGAGATTGGCATTCAAACAGACATTTCTCAATTTTGGCATAGAGTTGGTTGTCACGAAGTCTCTGAAGAACCATACGGACATGCTGGCGGTGTTCTTCTAGATTGGCAGAAAAAATTAGGATATCGTCCAGATATACCACAACACAGGAGTATAACAGATCACGAAAAATTTCATTGACAAAGTCTTGGAAGACGGCAGGGGCATTGCACAGTCCAAAGGGCATGACCAGATACTCAAAGTGTCCATCTCTGGTGTTAAATGCCGTTTTCCACTCGTCCCCCTCTCTGATGCGGATGAGGTTATAGGCGCCTCTTAAGTCCAATTTAGTGAAGATGTGGGCACCTTGGAGGCGATCAAAGAGTTCAGAGATGAGGGGTAAGGGGTAGCGGTTCTTAACCGTGATTTTATTAAGACCGCGGTAGTCAATGCAAGGACGTAGGGAGCCATCTTTTTTGGACACAAAGAAAAATCCGGCTCCGGCAGGAGAGGAGGATTTACGGATAAAGCCCTTTTTTAGATTCTCCTGGACGTATTCGGACATGGCAAGAGTCTCTGGGGCAGAGAGAGGATAAATTCTGCCCCGGGGTGGAGTAGTACCCGGGAGGAGGTCGATAGGGCAATCATAAGGCCTGTGAGGAGGTAGAGTCTCAGCTTGTTTTTTGCAGAAAACATCCGCGAAGTCCATATAGGCCTTAGGGAGACCGGTTACTGGAGGAACCACAGAGTTACGGCAAGGGTTACTGGGAACCGGTTTTAGACAGTTCTTGGAACAAGAGGACCCCCAACTCTTGATCTCCCCAGTGGACCAATCCAGGGTTGGGGAATGAAGTTGAAGCCAGGGAAGTCCAAGGAGAATCTCCGAGGTGCAATTGGGGAGGACCAAAAGTTCAATCCTCTCATGATGAGATCCGATGCTCATAAGAAGGGGCTCCGTGCGGAAACGTATGGTACAGTCCAATCTTTCATTATTTACACAATTGATGTAGAGGGGTCTGGCGAGACTGGTCACTGGGATGTTGAACCTGTTGACGAGAGAGGCCAAAATAAAATTTCCTGCAGATCCAGAGTCCAAGAAGGCCACTGTAGAGAAGGAGAAGGCAGAGGCAGACATCCGCACAGGCACAGTAAGACGTGGAGAAGCAGAGTAGACATCAAGGACTGTCTCACCTTTGTGCGGAGTCAGCGTACGTCTCTCCAGGCGGGGAGGACGGATAGGACAATCCCTCAGGAAGTGTTCGGTACTAGCACAGTACAGGCAGAGGTTCTCCATACGGCGTCGTGTCCTCTCTTGAGGTGTCAGGCGAGACCGGTCGACCTGCATAGCCTCCACGGCGGGAGGCACAGGAACAGATTGCAGGGGACCAGAGGAGAGAGGAGCCGAGGAGACGAAACGCCTCGTGCGAACAGAGTCCATATCTTGGCGGAGTTCCTGACGCCTTTCAGAAAAACGCATGTCAATGCGAGTGGCTAGGTGAATAAGTTCATGTAGATTAGCAGGAATTTCTCGTGCGGCCAGAACATCTTTAATGTTGCTGGATAGGCCTTTTTTGAAGGTCGCGCAGAGGGCCTCATTATTCCAGGACAATTCTGAAGCAAGTGTACGGAATTGTACGGCATACTCGCCAACGGAAGAATTACCCTGGACCAGGTTCAACAGGGCAGTCTCAGCAGAAGAGGCTCGGGCAGGTTCCTCAAAGACACTTCGGATTTCCGAGAAGAAGGAGTGTACAGAGGCAGTGACGGGGTCATTGCGGTCCCAGAGCGGTGTGGCCCATGACAGGGCTTTTCCGGACAGAAGACTGACTACGAAAGCCACCTTAGACCTTTCAGTGGGAAACAGGTCCGACATCATCTCCAGATGCAGGGAACATTGGGAAAGAAAGCCACGGCAAAACTTAGAGTCCCCATCAAATTTATCCGGCAAGGATAAGCGTATCCCAGGAGCGGCCACTCGCTGCGGAGGAGGTGCAGGAGCTGGCGGAGGAGATGACTGCTGAAGCTGTGGTAGCAACTGTTGTAGCATAACGGTCAGTTGAGACAGCTGTTGGCCTTGTTGCGCTATCTGTTGTGACTGCTGGGCGACCACCGTGGTGAGGTCAGCGACAACTGGCAGAGGAACTTCAGCGGGATCCATGGCCGGATCTACTGTCACGATGCCGGCTGGCAGGTAGTGGACCCTCTGTGCCAGAGAGGGATTGGCGTGGACCGTGCTAGTGGACCGGTTCTAAGCCACTACTGGTTTTCACCAGAGCCCGCCGCAAAGCGGGATGGTCTTGCTGCGGCGGTAGTGACCAGGTCGTATCCACTAGCAACGGCTCACCTCTCTGGCTGCTGAAGATAGGCGCAGTACAAGGGAGTAGGCAGAAGCAAGGTCGGACGTAGCAGAAGGTCGGGGCAGGCAGCAAGGATCGTAGTCAGGGGCAACGGCAGAAGGTCTGGAAACACAGGCAAGGAACACACAAGGAACGCTTTCACTGGCACTAAGGCAACAAGATCCGGCAAGGGAGTGCAAGGGAAGTGAGGTAATATAGGGAAGTGCACAGGTGAAAACCCTAATTGGAACCACTGCGCCAATCAGCGGCGCAGTGGCCCTTTAAATCGCAGAGACCCGGCGCGCGCGCGCCCTAGGGAGCGGGGCCGCGCGCGCCGGGACAGAACAGACGGGGAGCGAGTCAGGTAGGGGAGCCGGGGAGCGCATCGCGAGCGGGCGCTACCCGCATCGCGAATCGCATCCCGGCTGGCAGCAGGATCGCAGCGCCCCGGGTCAGAGGACGTGACCGGAGCGCTGCAGCGGAGGGAGTGAAGCGAGCGCTCCGGGGAGGAGCGGGGACCCGGAGCGCTCGGCGTAACAGCCTGGAGTTGGTGAAAGTATGAGTAGACCATATCGTGGCTGAATGGCACAGCCTGGAGTTGGCAGCAGCAAGAGGAGACCATATAGTGGCTGAATGACACAGCCTGGAGGTGGCGGCAGCATGTGAAGACCATATAGTGGCTGAATGACACTGCCTGGAGTTGGCGGCACCATGAGGAGACCATATAGTGTCTGAATGACACAGTCTGGAGGTGGCTGAAGCATGAGGAGACCATATGGTGGCAGTATGAGAAAGCCTGGAGGTGGCATCAGCATAAGGAGAACATATGTTGGCAGTATGAGACAGCCTGGAGCTGGCAGCAGCATGAGGAGAACATATGGTGGCAGAATGAGACAGCCTAGAGCTGGCTTCAGCACAAGGAGAACATATGGTGGCAGAATGAGACAGGCTGGAGGTGGCATCAGCAGCATCAGCAGTCCTGAGAGTGACCCGATGGCAGAGTGGGGCGTTGGGTGGCATTACCAGTACCCGGTGACGAAGGTGGGTGAAAAAAAGGAGAACTTTGCATCAGATGTGTGTCATCAGGCAAGTGGCAGGATCAGAATAGTAGCTGAGGCAGGTAGGCAGAAGAAAACGGTCTCTTTTGTAAAAGTGTTAGTGTGCACAAGTAAGTATTGAGGATATGCATTACATAAAACTTAACTTTTAATAATATTCTTAGGATAAAATATATGTACCCCAATGTTTTTTTTTTAAATCAAACAAAAGGAAAGGTGTGCAAAAGACACCATGTGCCACCTACACCACCAAGTATTGATGTGATGCAAGTATTGAAAGGTGGGGATAAAAACTTCCCCTGTAAGGCCCTACTCTAGCATTATTAATTCCCTTCTTGGCAAGTGTTACTCGTCCTAAAAAGGGTGGCCCAACACAGAAACTCTCCCTATTTCCAACTAAAACCCTTGTGAAATGGCAATGTTTGTAGGTGGAAATAGGGAAAGATACCTGTGTGGGGCCGCCCTTTTTAGGGCGAGTAACACTTGCAAAGAAGGGCATAAATAATGAGAGAGTAGGGCCTTACAAGGGAAGTTTTAACCCCCACTGGCTACAATGGACCGTATATTGTTCCCTTCCACCTTTTCGAGGTCTTTGTATCACATCAATACTTGGTGGTGTAGGTGGCACATGGTGTTTTTTTGCACACCTTTCCTTTTGATTGATTTTTAAAAACATTTGGGTGCATATATTTTATCCTAAGAATATTATTAAAAGTTAAGTTTAATGTAATGCATATCCTCAACACTTACTTGTGGTCTGATGCAGAGGGATGTCTGTAACTGGGGAGCAGCACCTTAAATATGCGGCCACAAATCAAGTTTGGCTGCCCAGAAGTACAGCGGATGTTCAAGGTTTGTTGGCAAGTAGTGTTGAGCGGCATAGGCCATATTCGAATTCGCGAATATTCGCGAATATATGGATGAATATTCGTCATATTCGCGAATATTCGCATATTCGTAATATTCTCGTTTTATTTTCGCATATGCAAATTTTCGCATATGCGAATATTCGCACACCAGTCTCACACAGTAGTATTAGAGCCTTCTTACACCACATAAGCTGGAAGCAGAGAGGGGTGATCACTGTGATGTGTACTGTGAAAAAAAAAAAAAAAAAAAAACGAATATTCGTAATTACGAATATATAGCGCTATATTCGCGAATATTCGCGAATTCGCGAATATGCGATGTTCGCGAATAAAATTTGAATTGCGAATATTCGCGAGCAACACTATTGGCAAGGGCATGTCAAGGTATGCCACCACCTGCTGGTTCAGGTCCTGCTCCAGATCTACCTGCTGCTGATGAGTTGCTTCACTAAGTGGGTGAAGAAAGCTACTCATCAGCGACTGTAGACTCAGGCTGCTGCTTATGGAGCTGGTACTGCTCCTGCCACCCCACCCCTCCCCAGCAGCCATGGCAGTGGAAGGTGAGCGCAGAGGCCCCCTCAAGTCAGACCTGCGAGAGGATGGACGATGGGGCAGATAGGCATCGGCCAAATGACTACATAGGATGTCTCTGTAGTAGCTCAGTTTGTCCTCTCTCTCAGTAGGTGTAAAAAAGGCCCACATTTTATGCCAGTAGCGAGGGTCTAATAAGGTGGAGAGCCAGAAGTCATCCCGCTGCCAAATGGTGACAATTCGGCGTTCACTACGCAAACAAGTGAGCATGCAACATGCTATTTGTGCAAGTGACTCGGAGGGACTCCCTACCTCCATCTCCACTGCATACTGCCACGGTATGTCTAGGTCCTCTGTCTCGCCTTCTTCATAACCCTCTAGCTCCACTAGCTGCTCCTGCTCCTCCTCTCATGTCAAATGACTAGAAAAACCGCCCATCTCGCAAAACCTAAACTGTGGTCCAATGTGCCCCTCCTTCTCCACCAGTTCGGCCTTCACAGGGCTCATGTGGCCATGAAATGTAAGGGCCACGTCTCCAGTGCCCTGACCAGCCATAATTTCCAACACGTGTTGTCGGTCACCGTGGTTCCCATTTCCAGTTTTCGTGGAGTAAGCCATGATTCAATTTCTTGATGAATGACTTTTAGCAGTTCCTCCCGTGTGACTCCGTTCACCAATGCAAACCATGTGAAGAACAGCGTGACACCGCCGTGCTCTGTACACATCGTATGCTCAAGGGGCACTGAGACTTGTCCGTGCAGTGGAGGCTGAGGACACGGTGGAGGATGAGGAGGCGGAGTCACACACTGTCACAGGACCAATTGCCTGAGAGCATAGAGGCGGAAATGGTGTGGTCTGTCCAAGTTGCTGTTGTGGCTGTGCAGGAACCACATTCACACAGTGTTCCATAAAGGACATGTATTATCGTGACCTTAGTTACAGCTCCACACTTCGGCGCTACCGTGCACTTTGGTACACACTGACAGGCTCCAGGACTGGACCACCTTCTGTTCCACAAAATTGTGCAGGGCTGGTACTGCCTTCTTCGCAAAGAAGTGACGGCTTGGGACTCTTCACCTCGGCTCGGCAAAAGCCATCAGTTCTCTGAAAGTTGGGAGGTACTACAGCACCAGCAACTTGGACAGGAGCACATTCAGCTTCTGCGCAGTTGGATGAGTGGGCGCCCACTGTTGTCTCTTGAATATGGCTTCGCTGATGGATTGCTGGCAGAATGACTGACTCGAAGTAGGAAGAGCAAGAGCATCTGGAGCGACAAAAGATTGGTATAACACACAGCTCCTTTTGGCTGAGGTGGTGGAGCCTTGGCTGCCTGAAACAGGGAGTGGCTTGCCACTGGGTGATGCAGCAGGCCGGACTACCACATTGTTGCCACAGTTCTCCCAGGCCACTTTATGTTGACGCTGCATTTGTTGATGCAGGGCCGTGGTGCCAACATTGGGACCCTGGCCATGCTTTACCTTCTGCCCACACAACTTGCATGTGGCCATGTTAACCTCCTCCAGATGCTTGATGAAAAACTGCCACACCGCTGATTAACTGATTTTCTCACCAACAGTCCGCACTGATTGACTGGTACTGCTACTTAATTCAGGAACCCCTGTTCCACTACCTCCCGAGAAAGTAGGCTGCCGCAAAGCAGGTGGTCTACCCCGGGCACGTTTGGCTCCCGACTTTCCACTTCTGCCACCATGCTGACTGCAAACCATGCTACCACCTTGCTGGCACAGTTGCTGCTCACGGGCAACCTGCAACCCTCTTCCCCTGATGATGATGATGAAGCCCCTTCAGGAGCCTTAAGGCTCGCAACACCACCTCTCACTCCACTCTCCTCATCACTACTTGCCCGCCTAGCGGAAGAAGCAGGGGATGTCTTCTTGGCTGGGCAGTAGCTGCTGTCTGTCCTCTAGTAGATCGCCCTCACTAAATAGTGGAGCTGAACCCACAGCATAAGATACTACTGTGGGGGAGGGAACAGCATAGGACAGAGGCAGTGGGAGGACAGGGACTGCTCCCGGGCCATGCCAACTGAGGGTTGTGTCTGAGGAACCCACCGACTGTTGACTGGGGGTGTCAGATGTCACTTTTGATGAAGTGGATGACCGTGTTAACCAATTGATGACAGCAGATGGTTTGCTGGTGGAGACACGACCGCTAGCTGATACCGGGAGCTCAGGCCTCTCGCTGTGACTCCTGCTGCGACCTCGGCCTGATGAATTTAGGCCTCTGCCACTCCTCTGTGCATGCCCTTGCACTTCTCTGCCTGACATATTTAGTGCGTATATGAGGGGAGTACAATTCAGGAAGGATCGGACAAAATGGAAAGGGGGAGGAGTTTGCCTGTATGTGAAATCGAGTCTGAAGGCCGCACTACAGGAGGATATATGGGAGGGAAACGATAATGTGGAGTCATTATGGGTAGAAATATATGGAGATAAAAATAAATCCTGATAGGAGTTTGCTATAAGCCACCAAACATAATGGAAGAGGCAGAAGATCAATTACTGAGGCAAATAAACAAGGCAGCAAATCAAAATTACATGATAATAATGGGGGACTTTAACTATCCTGATATAAACTGGGAGACTGAGACCTGTGAATCTCATAAAGGAAACAGGTTTCTGACTATAGCTAAAGACAATTATCTGTCCCAAATGGTGCAGGGCCCGACCAGAGGGGGCGCCCTACTGGATTTAATATTAACCAACAGACCTGACAGAGTAACTAATGTGCAAGTAGAAGGATACCTAGGAAATAATGATCATAATATAATACATTATAACTTGTTCTTCAATAAGGGAATCTCTCGGAGGGGCGTGGTCTGGCCGCTGAACGGAATGGCCGCGTAGAGGAAGAGCTCCTGCTAAGCACCACTGAACTCACAGCTTTTACTGCCGCCAGCGACTAACCAGCCCTACGGGGACCTAGCTGATGACAATGGCTACCTTTGGCAGAAAACGCAACTCCAAAACGGGGCGCTACAAACCGATGCAGCAGTTTTTCCAGGTCGGCTCCAAGAAGATGTCCGAGACCAAAGATGGCGCCGAGGAGCGCACAGTGCGGGAGCCTCACACGCGCGAAGCCTCTAAAAGAACCAACTCGCAGAGAGGCGGCGCTGCATGGAACCCTTCCCGAAATGGCTCTAATGGAGAGGGACAGCCTCGCAGACTACACTATGACCTATCGACTCATGGAGGGGACCTGGGGATGTCTTCCCGCCGCCGATATGGTGAGTCCACTCCTAACGACTCCCGAAGCTCGGCCCCGGGAGAGCCCGCGGCCCCCGCCGGAGCCCTGCCAGGCCCGGTGGATATAGATGTACCCTCTGTGTCCCCTCAAATCAGCCCGCTCAAGCAACGCCCCAGGCTGCAAGCCCCGGAGGGCCTGTTAGTCCCCTCTAACCCAGATGACACCCTTCCACTGCCGGAACCGGACTTATTTAACACTTACCCCACCTCAGACTCAGTGGTCTCGGACACTACCCTGAAGGATATGCTGCTGGCATTCCGCAGCACCCTGCACAAAGACTTTAGCCAACTGCTTAGACCTGTCCAGGCATCTATCCACCAGCTGGACTGCAAAATGGCTCACACTGAAACTAGCCTGACTAACTTTGCGGAAGCACATAATGAGTTGGCTGATTCACATGATGACTTGAAAGACAAAGTGGCAGCCTTACAATCAAAAATAGTGGATGCCGAAGACAGAAATAGGCGCAATAATGTGAAATTTAGGGGCATCCCAGAGGATATAGCGCCATCTCAGCTCATGCCTTATATTCAAGAGCTAGCCCGTACCCTATTGCCTAACATGGAAGCCTACTTCTACAGCATTGACAGAGCTCACAGGGTGCAGAAACCTCGCTCACTACCGAAGGAGGTCCCCAGAGACGTTCTGGCACGTTTTACATTCTTCCAGACCAAAGATAAACTGCTCCAATTTTCTAGGAAGCATTCCAAGCTCCCAGCCCCGTATGATGGACTTAAAATGTATGCGGACTTGTCGGCCGCCACTTTACAGGCCAGAAGAGATTTTAGTCAGCTGACTGGACTTCTCCGTGACCTTGATATGCCATACAGGTGGGGATACCCGACTAAACTACTACTACAACGTCAAGGCCGGACCTTTGTCTTCTCCTCAGTGGATGAGGGAATGGACGCTCTCCATGCCTGGGGCCTCCTCGCAGATGACGATCCACGTGAGCGTTTCACGCCTTCCGATGACCCGCCAGCTAGAGACTCTGACCTGCCCAGACCTATTGATGCTACTAGCCCTGGTTAACTGAAGGTGCAAGGCAGACCTTTATATGTGATTATTGAATTTCTCCACGCTTCCCCTAGCGCTGGTATTACTGAATGTAACATACCGCCTGGTTCAAGCTTATTGCATGTTTTCTCTTTCTCTCCCTCTCACCTCCCTAGTTCCTCACCTGTTGTGATTTTTGTTTATAATTTCTACTTAGACAGTCTCTGTCGCAGTGTGACATCCCTGTCTAGGTGTCAGAAGACACCAGTCAGGTTTTTAACTAAAACTACAGTAACCTTTCCTACCACATCTTACCTAACCCATTGGTGTACCCTGTTTTAAGCAGACTCTAGATACTTGGTAGAACTGTGTGTAACGTACCACCTGGTGCGAACTGTATTACGCCTTTCCCTACTTCTCTCCCTTTCCTTTCTAGCTTTCCATTTATTATAGTGCCTATTCGGCTGTATATCCGGACAGTATCTGTTGCAGTGTGACATCCCTGTCTAGGTGTCATAGACGCCAGTCAGGTTTTTAAACTCTCCTCCAGCAATCCTTCTTAGCGCAATATATCTAGCTCATAGATACGCCCTACTTTGAGCAAAATTTTCATATCCTGTTTAACCACTAAAGTGTTGTGTGACATCCCTGTCTAGGTGTCAGGAGACACCAGTCAGGTTTTTAATCCCCCTCATACTCCGCAACTCCTCGTCAGGAGTGGTGTGTGTGGAGTGGCATAGTACTTAGCACAGTTTCTTATCCCACTGTATTCTGGTGTGGCGCGACACCCTCGCACGGGTACTGGGTGCTCCCGGCCGGAGTACTACAGCACTCTGAGCATACCTTGCCGCAACCCTCTCTGACCCCTCCACAGCCCGGTGCTCCAATATGGGCATCAACATTATTTCGCTCAATGTTAATGGCCTGAATAGTCCATTTAAAAGGCAACTCCTATGGAGGGAACTAGAACGCAGACATGCGACGGTGGCCTGTATACAGGAGACCCACCTCTCAGCTACTAACACCCCATCCATTCGCCATAGATGTTTCCCCCATGTACTCTACTCCACATATCGGTCCAAAAAGAGGGGCGTCCTGATTGCAGTAAGAGACAATGTAGATTTCCACATCACAGAACAGATTGTTGACCCCAATAGTAGATACCTAATATTACTCTGCTCCATTGATGGGACTGCTTATACGATTGTTAACCTATATGCTCCCAACTCCCACCAGCTTAGATTTTTTGGGAAAGTATGGAAAGTGATCAACAAACACAAACAGGGGAACTTACTGATATGTGGAGATTTTAACACAGTCTCCGACCACAACCTTGACATCTCTCATCCAACAATCAGACGAAGGCCCTCACTGACGGACACTCTGAGAGACCTTGATCTCTTCGACATGTGGAGACTGCACCACGCTTCGGAACGCGACTACTCCTACTTTTCCCCCAGATACCACACATACTCCAGAATCGACATGATACTTACCAGCAGATCGCTTATAGATAGAATTGAATCCACAGCTATTGGGGAAATCACTTGGAGCGACCACGCTCCTGTCCTCATGACTATCTCAGACAAACTGCCGACTCATAGCGATTTTGTGTGGCGAGCAAACACACACATTATTGCCCACTCTGACCACTCGCAAATCATCGCCAACACTCTATCTGACTACTTCCAACAAAACTGCACACCAGAAGTGACCGCCCCCATAATTTGGCTCGCCCACAAAGCGGTCATAAGAGGTAAATTCATACAATTAGGGGCGTATCTTAAAAAACAGCGTACTCTACACACTGATGAAGCACTAGCACGAATCGCCACGTTGGAAGCCATCCAAAAATGTAAACCCTCACCGGAGACGGCCTCAGAACTAATGAGAGAAAGGGTACAACTGCGCAGGCTGCTGCTTTATCAGTGTGAGAAGAGCTTTAAAAAAAACTAGATTAAAATATTACTCTCAAGACAACAAAACTAGTGCCTTACTGGCGAAAAAATTGAAACCGGCCTACATTAAACAAAAGATCCCACATCTGGTCCACCCGTTTACTGGTAAAACGGAATTGGCACCTAGAGCTATTGCAAATGCCTTTCGGGACTATTATGATGCCCTGTACAACCTCAATAGAGACCCCGCGGTTCCCCAACCTATGGCTCCTCAAATCTCTACTTTCCTTGCCTCTTTAAACCTACCAAAACTCTCAGACACAGCCCTAGACTCCTTGAACCGACCGATCACATCTCAGGAGATCCTAGATGCGATTTCTTCGCTCCCGAACAACAAAGCGCCAGGCCCTGATGGTCTGCCTAATGAATACTACTCTAAATTTAGCACTATTTTAGTGCCTCACTTACTGAGGGTGTTCGGGGGGGCCATGGAGTCAGGTAGCTTCCCACAAGAAATGTTATCGGCATTGATCACCACTATTCCCAAACCTGGGAAATCGACTAACAATACGGCTGTTACGCCTAGCGCTCCGGGTCCCCGCTCCTCCCCGGAGCGCTCACGGCGCCTTTCTCCCTGCAGCTCCCCGGTCAGCGCTGACCGGGAGCGCTGCCCTGTCATGGCCGTTGGGGATGCGATTCGCACAGCGGGACGCGCCCGCTCGCGAATCGCATCCCAGGTCACTTACCCGTTCCCGTCTCCTGCGGTCATGTGCTGGCGCGCGCGGCTCCGCTCTCTAGGGCGCGCGCGCGCCAGCTCCCTGAGACTTAAAGGGCCAGTGCACCAATGATTGGTGCCTGGCCCAATTAGCTTAATTGGTTCCCATCTGTTTCCTGGCTATATCTAGTCTCCTCCCTTGCACTTCCTTGCCGGATCTTGTTGCCCTAGAGCCTAGTGAAAGCGTTTTTGTGTGTTTATACCCTGTGTACCAGAACTTTGCTATCTCCCCTGACTACGAACCTTGCCGCCTGCCCCCGACCTTCTGCTACGTCCGACTTTGCTTCTGCCTACTCCCTTGTACCTCGCCTATCTTCAGCAGCCAGAGAGGTGAGCCGTTGCTAGTGGATACGACCTGGTCACTACCGCCGCAGCAAGACCATCCCGCTTTGCGGCGGGCTCTGGTGAAAACCTGTAGTGTCTTAGAACCGGTCCACTAGCACGGTCCTCGCTATCCCTCTCTGGCACAGAGGATCCACCTCCTGCCAGCCGGCATCGTGACAGTAGATCCGGCCATGGATCCCGCTGAAGTTCCTCTGCCTGTTGTCGCCGACCTCCCCACACTGGTCGCCCAGCAAGCCCGACAGATTGCCCAACAAGATCACCAGCTGTCGTACTTGACCACCATGACTCAGCAACTCCAGTCGCAGCTACAGCAGATTCAGTCTCAGCTACAGCAGCAGCAACCATCTCCTCCGCCAGCTCCTGCACCTCTTCCGCAGCGAGTGGCCACTCCTAGCCTCCGCCTGTCTTTGCCGGACAAATTTAATGGGGACTCTAAGTTTTGCCGTGGCTTTCTTTCCCAATGTTCCCTGCATCTGGAGATGATGTCGGATCAGTTTCCTACTGAAAGGTCTAAGGTGGCTTTCGTAGTCAGCCTTCTGTCTGGAAAAGCCCTGTCATGGGCCACACCGCTCTGGGACCGTGAGGACCCCGTCACTGCCTCTGTACACTCCTTCTTCTCGGAAATTCGAAGTGTCTTTGAGGAACCTGCCCGAGCCTCTTCTGCTGAGACTGCCCTGCTGAACCTGGTCCAGGGTAATTCCTCCGTTGGCGAGTACGCCATACAATTCCGTACTCTTGCTTCTGAACTTTCCTGGAATAATGAGGCTCTCTGCGCGACCTTTAAAAAAGGCCTATCCAGCAACATTAAAGATGTTCTGGCCGCACGAGAGACTCCTGCTAGCCTGCATGAACTCATTCATCTAGCCACTCGCATTGACATGCGTTTTTCTGAGAGGCATCAAGAGCTCCGCCAGGAAAAAGACTTAGATCTCTGGCCACCTCTCCCACAGTCTCCACTGCAATCTGCGCCTAGGCCTCCCGCCGAGGAGGCCATGCAAGTGGATCGGTCTCGCCCTCTGCCCTCTCTCCCCATTCCTACTCCTGCGGTTCTGCCTGCCGTTGAGGAATCCCTCCTTCCTTTCCCGGTGTCCTCATCCCAGGGGAGGCAGTTACCCGATAAAGAGAAGGGGAGACCTAAGGGGGGGGGGTACTGTTACGCCTAGCGCTCCGGGTCCCCGCTCCTCCCCGGAGCGCTCACGGCGCCTTTCTCCCTGCAGCTCCCCGGTCAGCGCTGACCGGGAGCGCTGCCCTGTCATGGCCGTTGGGGATGCGATTCGCACAGCGGGACGCGCCCGCTCGCGAATCGCATCCCAGGTCACTTACCCGTTCCCGTCTCCTGCGGTCATGTGCTGGCGCGCGCGGCTCCGCTCTCTAGGGCGCGCGCGCGCCAGCTCCCTGAGACTTAAAGGGCCAGTGCACCAATGATTGGTGCCTGGCCCAATTAGCTTAATTGGTTCCCATCTGTTTCCTGGCTATATCTAGTCTCCTCCCTTGCACTTCCTTGCCGGATCTTGTTGCCCTAGAGCCTAGTGAAAGCGTTTTTGTGTGTTTATACCCTGTGTACCAGAACTTTGCTATCTCCCCTGACTACGAACCTGGCCGCCTGCCCCCGACCTTCTGCTACGTCCGACTTTGCTTCTGCCTACTCCCTTGTACCTCGCCTATCTTCAGCAGCCAGAGAGGTGAGCCGTTGCTAGTGGATACGACCTGGTCACTACCGCCGCAGCAAGACCATCCCGCTTTGCGGCGGGCTCTGGTGAAAACCTGTAGTGTCTTAGAACCGGTCCACTAGCACGGTCCTCGCTATCCCTCTCTGGCACAGAGGATCCACCTCCTGCCAGCCGGCATCGTGACAACGGCCCACTTTCGCCCCATATCATTACTAAATAGTGACGTTAAAATATATGCCAAAATACTCTCTACTCGCCTAGGCCCTTTTATGCCCCAACTACTTCATAAAGATCAGGTGGGGTTTACCTACGGAAGACAGGCCCCTGACAATACCAGGAAGGTAATCTCCTTGCTACAACACTCGGAACACCTTAAAATCCCCACAGCATTCCTTACCTTAGACGCAGAAAAAGCCTTTGACAGGGTGAACTGGCAGTACGCGTTCTCAGCCCTTGAAGCATTTGGCTTCTCTGGACCTATTATTGGGGCGATCAGGGCTCTTTATTCCAATCCTGCTGCTCATGTCTTTACCAATGGTGTATTATCTGACCAGTTCACCCTGTCGAACGGTACGAGACAGGGCTGCCCTTTCTCCCCCCTTCTTTTTAATCTCTCCATCGAACCCTTAGCTCAAGCTATCCGAATGCACCCAGGCATCAAAGGCATCCAAGTAGGCTCCCACGAACACAAATTAGCGTTATTTGCTGACGATATCCTGCTGTCCCTGACTGAAGTAGAAACGTCCCTACCCAACCTGTTTGATGTGATAGCCAAATTCAGTTCTATCTCCTACTACAAATTGAATACCTCTAAATACCAACTCCTCCCCTTCCACCTACCTAACAATGTGCTCCTTTCCCTCCAATCCAAATTCCCTTTGGACTGGCAGGATCACGATGTCTCCTATCTAGGTATACAACTTACCAACCCCACTTCCCATCTATTCAAGTCCAACTTCTTACCTATGTCTAGCTTACTTTCCACTTCCATGACTGCATACTCTAAAATCATTCCATCTTGGTTCGGGCGTATAGCTGCATTTAAGATGATGCTTCTCCCGAAGATACTGTATCTTTTTCGCACCATTCCCATAACTATCCCACAGTCATACTTTCGCTCCCTGCAGAGACAAGTGTCCCAATTTGTGTGGGCCTCCAGAAAACCCAGGGTATCTAAACATATAATGACTGCACACAGGTTGGGCGGAGGCCTTGGTCTCCCCCAAATGGAAGACTACTATATTGCAAGCTTACTTGACCAAGCACAACACTGGTGGTCCCTTCACCCAGACAAGTTGTGGATTGACATGGAGACTACCTATTCCTATCCCTGTTCTCTAAAATCCCGCATACTGCTACTTACAAGAAACCTCAGTCCACCTAAATCGCATATCACAGCACTTACGTCTACTGACAGAGCGTGGAAATATGCCCTCAAGACATTCTCTCTAGACTCCACGTGTTCACTCTCTGACCTGCCCCTAGACTATATAGAATTCCTCATCCCTGACTTAGACCTTACACTATGGGGAACACATGGCATTTATTCAGCCAAAGACCTACTCAGCCCTGTGGGCGACGTCAATTTTTCTTATTTAAGAGACACGTACCATCTGCCGCACAAAGAATTCTACAAATCTCTACAACTTAGGAGCTTAGTGACGGATAGTTTTGCAACTGAACACAAAATGCCTACTAGCTGCCGTAGATACTTAAACAGCGACTCACATGCAGACAGAGGTATCACCTTTTTTTACAACCTGTTACATGAAAAAAAAAACATAACTAAACAACACTATATGGAAAAATGGGAAAAAGACATTGGCCGGGAATTCACCATTGACCAATGGACAAGCACCTTCAACTACATGCGTACCCTATTTAGAGCCACTAACCACCAAGAGGCGGTCGCTAAGACCATTTACAGATGGTACTTTACCCCCTCCAGAATACACCTGATGAACCCGACGTGCTCTAATCTGTGTTGGAGAGATTGTGGAGAGGTAGGGAGTCTTATCCACTTATTGTGGAGCTGTCCTAAAATTGCACACTTATGGAAGGGGATAGAGCTGTTGGCCCACAGACTGACACTGATCAAACACCCCCTGAAACCTGAAACGGCTCTCTTACTGATTGACCTACATACGTTCTCCCCTGATGTGAGGATGCCCCTTGCTCAACTTTTCATGTCCACTAAACTAATACTCACTAGACAGTGGAAGTCAAACCAAGTACCCCACCTGTGTGAGGTCATTAATTTGGTCAATCTCACCTGTGCCTACGAGAGAGCGTTCGCATTTGCACACAACACCGTCCCCAAGTACCGAAAACAATGGGGAGTTTGGCTATCTAGTCCTCACTGTCCTCTCAGATTTAGTGACGAGGTTACTTGAAAGATTGTTACCTGCTTATTGTACTTTCTCTGAATAAATGTGCCATAGCCCATGTTCCTTAGGGCTACATTCCTCTCTTGTTCTAATGTTCAGAGTGTTTTTATACTGTATTAACGCTTCTATGCTTGTATACATTGTCATTGTAGATTTTATGTTGATCTCTGAAATACTTCAAAATAAAACAATTTTTGAATGAAAAAAAAAAATAAGGGAATCTCTCCACAACAACAATGAACTTTAGGAAGGCAAAGATTGATCAACTCAGAGAAGCCCTTAACAATATAAAATGGGATAATGTCTTCAAAAACAAGAATACTGACACTAAATGGGAGACTTTTAAAAATATCTTAAATTCTCACTGTAAGATGTATATACCTTATGGGAATAAAAGGGTCAGAAATAAACGAAAACCAATATGGATGAATAATGTTATGGGGGCATTAAATGACAAAAATAAAGCATTTAAACTAAAACAGGACGGCAGTGAAGAAGCATTAAAAATCTACAGAGAAAAATTTAAAATATGTAAAATAAAACTGATAAAAACAGCAAAAATAGAGACAGAAAGACTCATTGCCAAAGAGAGTAAAACTAACCCCAAAATGTTCTTTAACTATATAAATAGCAAAAAGATCAAAAATGAAAGTGTTGGCCCTTTATAAAATGATGAGGAAGAAATTATAAACGGGGATCAGGAAAAAGCAAATATATTAAACAAATTCTTCTCCACTGTGTTCACCAAGGAAAATGTAATGCCAGGTGAAATACAGTGTGATAAGGTAAACTCCCCGATACAGGTCACCTGTCTAACCCAGGAAGAAGTACAGTGCCGCCTACAAAAAATCTAAATAGACAAATCACCAGGTCCAGATGGCATTCACCCCCGTTTTCTAAAGGAATTAAGTAATGTGATAGACAGACCCCTATTTTTAATATTCAGGGACTCTATGGTAACAGGGACTGTTCCCCAGGACTGGCGCATGGCAAATGTGGAACCAGTATTTAAAAAGGGATCAAATGGTGACCCAGGAATTATAGACCTGTTAGTTTAACCTCCGATGTATGTCAATATTTGAGGGTTTTCTAAGGGATGCAATTCTGGAGTATCTTAATAAAAATAAATGTATGACTCCATGTCAGCATGGCTTTATGAGGGATCAGTCCTGTCAAACTAACCTGATCAGCTTTCATGAGGAGTGAGCTCCAGACTGGACCAGGGGCAATCGCTGGATGTCGTATATCTGGATTTTTCCAAAGCATTTGATACGGTGCCACATGAAAGGTTGGTGCATAAAATGAGAAGGATGGGGCTGGGGGAGAATGTGTGCAATTGGGTAAGTAACTGGCTCAATGATAGGAAACAGAGGGTGGTTATTAATGGTACTTACCGTATATACTCGAGTATAAGCCAAATTTTTCAGCACAATTTTTTCGTGCTTAAAAAGGCCCCCCTCGGCTTATACACGAGTGAACTTTCCGCCTGTCAATCCCTTCATCAGTGGTCTTCAATCTGCGGACCTCCAGATGTTGCAAGACTATAACTCCCAGCAAGTCCGGACAGCCATGCTGGGTGTTTTAGTTTTGAAACCTCTAGAGGGCTGCAGGTTGAAGACCACTGCGGCCTTCTTCATCATCCAGCCCCCCCCCCCCTTTTGTTTTGTACTCACCTCCCCTTTCACCGGGGGAGCCTCTTCTGCGCGCTTCGGGCCCAGCCCCGAAGTAGTGACGTTGCCTTGATGATGCCACACAGGGACGTTCATGCGCAACGTCCCTGTGCGTCGTCGTCAAGGCAACGTCTATAGTCCGGGCCCAAAGCGCGGAGAAAAGCCCCCCACCCCCCGGTGAAAATGGACAGCTCGCAATGATTAACTATCCCCACCGGACGGTCCCTGCAAGCATTGATGGCCTGGACCAGCTCACCCTAACTTCCCGCTGAGGGGAGGTGAGTACAAAACAAAATGGGGGGGGGGGCTGGATGATGACGAAGGCCGCAGTGGTCTTCAACCTGCAGACTTTCAGAGGTTTCAAAACTACAACTCACAGCATGTCTGGACAGCCGATGGCTGTCCAGGCATGCTGAGAGTTGTAGTTTTACAACATCTGGAGGTCCGCAGGTTGAAGACCACTGATGAAGGGACTGACAGGCGTTGATGACGAAGGGGGGGGGGTTGATGACGGAGGTCTGGATGATGACATGGGGGATGATGTATTTCCCACACTAGGCTTATAGTCTATAGAGTAAATTTTCCTGGGTTTTTGGGGTAAAATTAGGGGCCTCAGCTTATATTCGGGTTGGCTTATACTCGGGTTGGCTTATACTCGAGTATATATGGTATTCTGATTGGGTGACTGTTACTAGTGGGGTACCTCAGGGGTCCGTTTTGGGTCCTGTTCTATTTAATATATCTATTAATGACCTTGTAGAGGGGTTGAATATTAAAGTAGCAATCTTTGCAGATGATACTAAACTCTGTAAAGCGGTAAACACTATAGAAGACAGTGCACTGTTACAAATGGATCTGGATAGGTTGGAGGTTTGGGCTGGGAAGTGGCAGATGAGGTTCAACACTGATAAATGTAAGGTAATGCACATGGGGAGGAAAAATCCGGGCTGGGATTATGTGTTAAATGGGAGAACACTTGGGACAACTGACATGGAAAAGGATTTAGGAGTCTTAGTTAAAAGTAAATTTAGCTGTAGTGACAAGTGTCGGGCAGCTGCTGACAAGATAAATAAAATCATGGGGTGCATCAATAGGGGCATAAATGGCCACGACAAGGAAATCCTTCTCCCGCTGTACAAATCACTAGTCAGACCACACATGGAATACTGTGTACAGTACCGGGCACCAGTGTACAAGAAATATATAGTGGAGCTGGAGAGGGTTCAAAGACGGGCAACCAGGGTAATACGGGGAATGGGAGGACTACAGTACCCAGAAAGATTATCAGAATTAGGGTTATTTAGTTTAGAAAAAAGAAGGCTTAGGGGAGACCTAATAACTATGTATAAATATATCAGGGGACAGTACAGAGATCTCTCCCATGATCTATCTATACCCAGGACTGTATCTATAACAAGGGGGCATCCTTTACGTTTAGAGTAAAGAAGGTTCCTACACCAGCACAGATGGGGGTTCTTTACTGTAAGAGCAGTGAGACTGTGCAATTCTCTCCCGGAGGAGGTGGTCATGGTGAACTCGGTAAAATAGTTCAAAAGGGGTCTGGATGCATTTTGGAGAATAATAACATCGCTGGTTATGTATACTAGATTTATAGGGACAGAACGTTGATCCAGGGATTTATTCTGACTGCCATATTTGGAGTCGGGAAGGAATTTTTACCTAGGTTTTTTTTTTGCCTTCCTCTTGATCAAATCATTTGGGCTCATTAGGGTTATAGGTTGAACTTGATAGACTCTGGTCTTTTTTCAACCTTAAGAACTCTGTTACTATGTTACTATGATTTGCGCGTTCGAATCGCGGCGATATTCTCATTCGGTATGAATCAAAATGCTCCTGAAACTCGCAACGAATTTAAATTCGTCAGAATCGATTCACTCATCCCTAGCTACAAGTGAACCTGTGAACCGGATGTTTAATAACTTGTATGAGAGAGTGTTGCGGCCTTGTTAAGTGACCTGTGCAAAGATCATCTTACAGGGAGAGGGAGGAGAGAAGCTGTAACCATCATCTATTGTCAATGGTAGGTAAAACTACTAATTTATATATTTAATAAAGTGTAATAAAAAAGTAAGCAATTAAAATTCATCTAATATGCAGGCATTTACTACTGATCCTTGGAAAGGTTTGTAATATATGGATCATGCATGATGTAAAAATCCTTTAACTAATAAATGGACAGTGCTAGACTGAACATTTCTATTTTGCATATATCGAGTGGTGATATTTGAAAAGATGAAGCCTTTGATCAAAGAAAATGTCTTCCTGGTGAAGAAATAACTAGAAAATATGCTATCTTTGAATGGAACATTATTATACTAGGGCTGGAAGCCTAATGGCAGCTTTGAGATTAGAGAGATCCTGCCACTTCATAAATTATGCGCTTACAGACCTAATTCTGCGGCCAAATTAGATCCATCAAACATGCAGAATTTATGCACATATGTTTTTCAGTAACATTGTATGGCAACAAGACAAATGTATATTCTGATCAAATACCAGGACAGTGCTGGAAAGAAGGTTCTCATCCAAAATTAGCTATGGTTGGATCAAGGCCAGATGGCTCCTCTGACATGACTTTTAGAAATTATTTGTACATTAGTCCGTGCATTGTGTTATCCCTTTATTAATCATCCTGGAAATGTAGAAATAAATTGTCAACTGGGCATTATAGTCCCCCATTGTCAAATGGGCGTGTCCTTACATAGCCCGACACCTTCCAATGAGTGCTGACAGTCTCTGACTGTGTAGGTTCAATATAGGGATATTTCGGCACTTCTGTGGAATCTGCGGTGGTGCATGAGGTAGGGTAAAGCCACAGGTAGAAGAAAGATGATACCCAGCACTCTTTATGTGCTTTATTTATTATGCCATAGTGTAGTACAATGATGCATTTTGGTGTGGGAGCCTTCCTCAGCTCTGCTGCTTAAATTTATTTTACATTTCAGCAGCACATTACAAGAACCAAGACATGTTTATTTTAAATTGCTATAGGAAATATATGCTATAGATGTTGCTATAGAAAAAATGGAGGTTCAGCATAAAATCTGATCAAAGTGTGTGAACCATCCCATTACGGAAAGGTAACCAATTGGAATGGACCCTACACTATAGATATGCCTCTCTTGGGCTAGTGTGTAAGCTTGTGGGGCTGTAGGGTACATGGGGTGTAGCTGTGCAGTAACTAATGGTTGCTGGTTTAACCCTTATCTGTCATGAAGCCAGGGTGAGGGCTCCTCTGTATATACTTGTCCTATCGCCACCCATCCCAAGAGCGATAGGGAGGTATAATAAATGATTGTCCACAACCGGAGGTTTCAGAAAACTGTCGGAACTTTTGCTGCAGGTTTTATGCAGAATTAAACAGGAACAGTCTTTGTACAATCAGAGTCTATGAGGATCCTGACAGTTGGTTGGGACCTTGTGAGTTTTAAGCTCAGGAGATTTATATGCGCTGTTCTGCTGGAATTAGGGGATTGAGTTTAGGTCCAGCAGTCACGCGGACTTTAGCCGGGAGTTGTATTGTAACTCACGATTTAGTATAATCAGGCTTCGGCCTGGTCTTGTCTTTGTAAGTTGCACGGATCTCTTCTCTCTGTTAGTCCGGAACCCAAGAGAGCGAAGATTGGCTGGCAGACCCCTTATATGGACAGGGGCTGGCCTTGAGCTCATTGGTCCATACCATCTGTCATTCACTTTACAAGGAATTATGGTCTAGACATGTGACCACCCATGTGACCTAGGAAGGTTCTTTAGCATACCTTAATAGAACATTAGTCATGTGACCTAAGATCCTGCGACACTATATTCAACATTAAATATATAATTGCATATACATGTTAACATCATAAAATTGAGGAAGGAAGAGGTGACTAGGGGTTATCCCACCAGGTGGACCCTACTGGAACGAAGTAACTCTGACTTTGGGGACCACCATACAAGGTACGGTATACCATACGGTACCGGGACACCACACTAGCATAAGCCAACAAATGCTGTGAATGCTGGAGGGGCTGTTGTGGCAGTGGAACATTTTGTTGTTGTTGCCCTTGTGTATGCTATTTATGTGTTACTGTACCCTTAAGATAGGAGCCGTGTAAGTCCCATGTGACCCTGCCTGCCAATGGGAACCCCTAAATTCTTCCTCATATAATGTAGTGGGGGGAGGAGTTGCCCCAATTTCTGCTGAGCTGCAGTGTGGTTAAGGTGCATTGTATGTAGAAAGCTCAAGGGAAGGCCAAGATCAAATGTATTCTATCCAGTCACTCTGCAAGGATCACCCGCACGGTGGAAGTTCATGCTCTGGCAGAGGAGGCTACAAGACCTTGAAAGAACCTTCACAGGATCAATGTACAAGTTTCTCAAGTCAGTATCAATTTATTTAGTGAAAGCACCACAAGTCCCAGCAAGGCAACAGGGCTCCCAAAGGGTTACTCTGCATCCTCTCACTCTGCACCATACTATTCGTGTAATACCATCTGCACCCTGCTCAATAAAGACAGTTATCCGTAACCTGACGACGGTGAGTTGCTTTACACCCCGTCTCTGGCCCAGAAGAAGCTGTCTCCAACCTCGGACCATGTATAAGATAATGGTGTCCTGGTGTCACAAAGTGATAAGGTATTTTCCTACAACACCCGTGGTACCACACTTCTATAAGATCAATTGAGCAAGGGTATCTCCCTCTGCCTTCAATTAGCTCAACTGCTGATCGAGATAGATTCCTTCCCATAAGTCAGAAGAACCTGATATGCAAAGTTTTGATTCTGGCGAAATTAGTTTTGACTACACATTGGAAAAAGGTGGAGGTTTTAGATTTGGAGGAGGTACTTTATACGGTAAGCTATGTTTTAAACTGGAAGAAATTATGCACTCTTCCATACAGTGATATGTCTTGTGTGTGGGGAAGTGGCTGCCTCCATTTCGGTTGTGCATTCCACTTATCCCCCTAGGTTTTTTTAAACCAGGATTAACTAAATCTTACATGCTCGTAGGTTTAGTGGTGGTCTAAGAGAGAGATATCTATTGTGTAGGGTCCAACTGGATGAAGTCACCTTACCGTGGTAGGATTTGAACAGATGGTATGCTTAAAGGGGTACTCCGCCCCTAGACATCATATCCCCTATCCAAAGGAAAGGTCTAGATGTCTAATCATGGGGGTCCCGTTGCTGGGGACCCCCGCAATCTCGGCTGTGGCACACCAGACATCCAGTGCATGGAGGGAACTTTGCTCTGTGGCGGGCTCGGAGGCTCGTGATGTCACAACCACACCCCGCTTGTGAGGTCATGGCCACACCCCCTCAATGCAAGTCTATGGGCCATCATGCCCCCTCCCATAGACTTGCATTGAGGGGGCGTGGCCATGACGTCACAAGCGGGGCATGACTGTGGTGTCACGAGCCTCCGGCGCTGCACCCGACACTCTAAACGAACACCAGATGCAGCAGGGAGATTGCCGGGGTCCCCAGCGGCGGGACCCCCACGATCAGACATCTTATGCCTTATCCAAAGTTTAGGGGCAGAGTACCCCTTTAAGACCTCCATTCTTTTTGTAGCAATATGGCAATTCAAAATACTTACTGTATGTCATGGTGCTTGTAGTGTGCTGCTATCATTTTTATTTGTTTATACTTGTATTTCAGCCATGGTAGTGTGCCCCTCTCTATTTATTAGGGTTCTTTTGGATGTGCTGACCAATTATTATTATTATTATTATTATTATTGTTTAATCCCTTAAAACTTGTCACCATCTTATTATTCAAAATTCATCTTCATAGTCCTACAGTACGATAAAGTAATGGGTGGTCCATGTTTATGACGTAAGTCATAGTGAACTGCACTATATATAAGTCTTGCTGACTTTTGGTCTGGTTACTCGTATGTAAACCCTTTTATTCCTATTGCTAAGATTTGCTAAGATTTTTGCAAAGTTTCTGTAAAAAGACTGGAAGGTAGATGAACAAGTCATGATGCTTCAGTCTATTATGATAAGTGATGGAAAGCGGACACCTCACATTAAGTCTGGGGGCAGTAAACAGCGCTGCAGATTTATTCTAAGGGACAAATGTAATTTGACTGAGTAAAAGGCAGAACAGTCAGTCAAGGCTGCACAATGGCTAAATAAGGAACAAAAGCGACATGCCGCTATCCTGTGACTCTATAAGTGACAGGGAAGATTTCATCTACTAGCTCTCTGCTCCCCCAAGCACATGCCTCAATGACTGTCATTCACCTGCCATGTCTGTCAAGAGTTGTCTTAATCTCTCTATGCACACAATGTATAGGAAGCAGGGCAAAAGTAAAAGGTACAATTTGTTAGAATTGCGTTAAACCATCTCCTCCTCGAACTAAGGTATTTTTAGTTGGTAATTTACATAAAAGCAAAGTTGATCCACACCAATTTCATTGGGACTGTCCACCTATCTTATCTATATGGGAGTATTCCAGCTCTCCTCCCTCCATATGATGTTTGGGAAAAAAGGATCATGGTTGTTAAATGTAAACACCCAATATTTTTATTTCTTATTAATATTATTATTATTATTATTATTATTATTATTATTATTATTATTTTATTTATATAGCTAACACAGAATCTGCAGCACTGAACACTAAAAATGATCCCTGTCAGTGTTTTGGAGTTTTTGAAGGGAGATAATCCATTGACAGAGGTGTCTGGCACTGGTAACTGCCCTCTGCCTATTGATAACCTCTGCATTCTCAGCCAAATCTATCATGCATGTGCATGTGGAGGAATAGTTGTCAGCCAAAGGAGAAGCTGTAAGCCCATGGACATAGAAAACAATAGACTGAAGCTGTCCTATTCACATGAATGGAAAAGGTGTCTTGGAGTGCTTTGTGACTTTTTCAGAGGCCATTCTACGTGGGGTGGGGGGGGTGCTGATCTGTGAGCAACAGCTATTTTGTGTCTGTGCCTGTGTCTGTGCTATTTTGTGTATGTGCCTGTCTGTGGTGATAAGGAGGGTGCTGCTCAAAAGTAACGTAGTAACTAAACTTGTAAGACAAGAGTCCATCGAGGAAGGCAAAGACCCCACATATGACTGATGCCATGATGAAAAATTCCTTCCTTACCCCTAATTTGGCGATCAGATTAAATCCCTGGATCAACGTTCTATCCACATTAATCCAGTATCCATAACCTGTAATATTATATTTTTCAAAAAATATATATATATATCCTTGTTTATTGAGTCAGACATCACAACATCCTGTGGCAGAGAGTCCCATAGTCTCTCTGCTCTTACAGTAAAGAATCTCTGTCTGTGATGATGATGAAACCTTCTTTCCTTTAGATGTAGAGGTAGCCCCCTTGTCATGGTTACCGACCTAGGTATAAAAAGATCACTAGAACGATCTCTGTACTGTCCATTCATATATTTGTACATTGTGATCAAATTGACCCTCAGACATCTTTTCAAATGTCTAATTTGCCACGTCTGTGCCCAAGCCTCCAGCTTCCCCAAATCCCTTATCCAATTTAGTGTCATCTGCAAATGATACGTACAGAACAGGAAAAACAGTAGTTTCGGCTTCGTTTAAGGCCAAGTGGGCAAATTAGAAACTGCCAGATGGATGTTAAAATTGAAAATGAGACAAAAGGCCCCAAAATATCTTTAGAAAATGGTTGACATAAAAACTCAACTTAAACAAAACCGGCTATTTTCTGAGGACACGTTCCCTTTAAAGGCTGCTTCCTACTGTGTATTCGATTGCATGTAAGGGACTGTGTTAATGAATTTCACAATTATTGGGGAATTGTAAGGGTATAATCACACGGCATATATGTTGCTGAAATTTCTAGGACTGTTCATTTCATTTGAACGAGGCCTAAATAGAAACCCATCCAGATAAGTAAAGCTGATTTACAATAGCAGATATTTGTAAAACAAATCTGCCACATGTGAATATAACTTTGGGGAGACAAAAGGGGATGAACTATGATGAGCTATTGACGCACAAGTGGCCCATATACAATTCTTCTCTTCTATTATTCCTGTTGTTATTTTATTTATTTTTTTACCTTTTGTCTGTATGTAAGAAGTTTTAAAGCACGTTTTATAGATAACTAGATGTAGGTCACCAATCTCAATACAGCCAAACCATAGAGTGGAAAGGACACGTGTTTCCTTGACCTACAAACCTAAATAAAAGTAATGCCACCAAAGACTTGAAAGTATGAATGCATCTAGAGGTGAACTTACCAGGGCGGATGGGCACACTGGATGAGCATACTATCAAATGTGCTGCTTACAATATGTACACATTGAGAAATGTAGATCATTTATGAGACTACATTTACTATTTTCCATTCACATTTAGGTCATATTCCTTGTAACCCCTTCATCCCCACATTGTATTAAACCTTGAACAATTTGACTTTCATTGTACTGGTCAAATAGTTATAACTTTTTCGTGAACAATATATCGCCATTCCCCCTACTTAGCTTAAAGGGGTATTCCGGCTTCTTACATTGTATCCCCTATTCAAAGGATAGGGGATAAGATGTATGATCGCAGCGGTCCTGCTGCTGGGGACGCCCTCAATCTCGGTGCAGCCCCTGCATTCTCAGGACCCCTGCAATCATACAACTTATCCCCTATCCTTTGGATAGGGGATAAGATGTATAAAGCCAGAATACCCCTTTAATATAAAACATGCTAAAGTTAGGATCACCGTGTCGGAGGCAGAGCCCTGCAAATTATTTGTGGGTGATTTATTTATTTTGTGAACATTTCTTACTAATTTTTATTTACATTTTTCATTTTCTCTGTATATATATACAGTACAGACCAAAAGTTTAGACACACCTTCTCATTCAGAGTTTTCTTTATTTTCATGACTATGAAAATTGTAGATTCACACTGAAGGCATCAAAACTATGAATTAACACATGTGGAATTATATACATAACAAAAAAGTGTGAAAATATGTCATATTCTAGGTTCTAGCCACCTTTTGCTTTGATTACTGCTTTACTCACTCTTGGCATTCTCTTGATGAGCTTCAAGAGGTAGTCACCTGAAATGGTCTTCCAACAGTCTTGAAGGAGTTCCCAGAGATGCTTAGCACTTGTTGGCCCTTTTGCCTTCACTCTGCGGTCCAGCTCACCCCAAACCATCTCGATTGGGTTCAGGTCCGGTGACTGTGGAGGCCAGGTCATCTGGCGCAGCACCCCATCACTCTCCTTCTTGGTCAAATAGCCCTTACACAGCCTGGAGGTGTGTTTGGGGTCATTGTCCTGTTGAAAAATAAATGATGAAGAACCTAGAACATGACATATTTTCAGTTGTTTCACACTTTTTTGTTATGTATATAATTCCACATGTGTTAATTCATAGTTTTGATGCCTTCACTGTGAATCTACAATTTTCATAGTCATGAAAATAAAGAAAACTCTGAATGAGAAGGTGTGTCCAAACTTTTGGTCTGTACTGTATATATGTATATATATATATATATATATATATATATATATATATATATATATATATACATATATATATATATATATATATATATATATATATAATATATTTTTATATATATATATATATATATATATATATATATATATATATATATAATTACCCCCTTATTCTCTTCCCCAAAAAGGCAGAAGTCATTTGAGGTCTTTTGTTTAATAACTTTTTTTTTACATGGGATATTTCACTTCAACTGGAGCATCTCTCCATAAGACCTCAGTAAATAGAGTTTCACTTAAGCAATGATAATATGCTGGCTTGGAATTTGCTCACTGAACCCCATCATCCTAATAGGTGAATATCCCAGAGGCTTGACACCTGTTGGATAAGAGTATTTCTTTAGGTTGAGTGCATATGTACTATCAAACAAGGTCGTTAGAGTAAAATGGGGTCGATGGAAAGTGTGTCCCACCTAGGTTGTCTCTTCCATCTGTTGGGTGCAGAGAACCAAAACATGGCACTGTTTTCTGCAGAAATCTAAAAGTAAGAAAATAGGTAGTAGCCTAAGGGTATTAACTTCTCCTCAACAAGGTATTTAAAGGGGGGGGGGGGGAGAATACTATGTCAGAGTAGAAACATTTAAAGCCATAAACCAACAACAGGAATGAGGCCTTCTTATTAAATAGTAATTGCCGTCAGTTCCTAACATATCAGTGATTAACCCTTGAAATGTTATACTTTAAACACTATTTCCATGATCCTTTGGTCTTTGTTAAAGAATACATCGGGAGTATTTCTGACGTAAATCAGCTCCAGAAGGTTGCAACATATCCCATTGTAAAAGCATAAAGTAGGGTACATCAGCCACTCCTAAAAGTAAGCCTTGAGGAAGCTCTGATGATGTCCATACATGTTACAGTCCATCGTGGATGCTTTCCCAGGGAAGCCAGGCAATATCCTATTCCGAGCTTTTTCCACAGTGGTGGTTCTGCTGAAAGCCATCTGACACTTATTTATTACAAATAATCAAGGAGCGGAGGAGGAGGAAAAGAAGGCCATCGCTACATTTCTACACTGTAAGCTCCAATTATAGTACCCATAAGTGTACAGCAATGGCATGGGGCTTCCCAAGATATATTTTAAATGGATAGCAGTGACAAATGCCATAGAGTGAATCTGTCACCCACATGGTATCTGTATGGCAGATTATTTTTTACAGATCCCAATGTGTGTCATAGTGTAGTTTACTACACTATTTCATTGTTTCCTTTTTAAGGTGTACTGATGTACATTGGGCAGACAAATGGCAAAATGCCTCTCTTTTGGTCTCCATCTAAAAATCGACCCCTATGGACACATTTAGTGTGTATGTGAGACCCTAGTTTTGAAAATAAAAGTAATGCGTATAAACTGTGTATTTTTCAGTAAAATAAAGACACAAAACCTAAGCTGGAAACAAGTTGTCACGAAGCAGAAAAAAGCTAGGTATAATTAGTCTATGGGAATAACGTCCCAGATTTCTCTAGATCTTCAGTATGAGATACAACAACCTGACTTAACTAGACAGGCAAGATAGTCAAAGCAGTCTAATGATCCACTGGAAAAGCTACATGACATACCGCTCTGTGCGCGACTATGACCCACAGGACAGTAAACTAACAATGGAAGACAAGTTCTTGTGGACAGACTACTGAAAATGACAGGAGATCCTGTTGATCTAGAAGACTAATGACAGTCAGATTTTGAAATTTTAGAAGCCATTTTTACTATGGATTAAGAAAAGGCAAAAGAGAACTTCATGTCTGACCCTACAGACAATGATATCGCAGCAATTATTGATCCAAGTGCTAAGAAACCATATATTTAAATTATATTAATAACAGAATTACAGTGTTTAAAGCTGTTAAAATTGATCTGTTAAACATTTGGAAGACATTTTTGCCCTTTTATCTATTAAATTTACTAAGTAAATTTGGACTATAAATTTGGGTTTTTTAGTATACTTTCACATACTCTATTAGAACATTCTGAGACAGAACCAATCTGTCTCACTCTCTTTTTCTCTCATACTTGTCAAATATGGGCACTACATGGACAGTTTAGTTAGATACATGCAATGCTTTATTTTTCCTGCGGGAGTGCTGCAGGGAAATTAATCACTTTCCTCTGTATAGACCACACAAATTACAGCTGATCATTCTACTACAGTTTTGCCCAATATTTGAGTACCTATCCAGGATGATTGCTTTTCCATACCCCCACACACCAGTATTCATGTCCCAGAATCACTCTATAGGCTTATTTATCTCTCCTTTCTAGTACTGTAATCTCTTCTATCTGGGTTGCAAAAACACAGATAACCTTTAAAAATGTCACTACTGAAAAATGCCAGTAAAACTTTTTTATTATTCATGTCTTCAAACTAGGTAAACAGCATGATGTACTTGGCAAAACAGCTAACATAGTTACTTTTGTAACTCATCCAAGTTTTGACTCAACCAAGATGCTAACATTCACACTTCTACACCTTGATCCCACCATGTCCTTGCGAAGAAAATCTAGCTCCCACCATGAGTCAGCATCATGTAGTTAAGCAAAAATATCTGTCATTCCAAGAGAAATGTCCTGTAATACAATATGTTCCAGTGCAGCATTTAGTATCTATTTATCGATGATGACTTCAGCCATCGTAACTGCAGTAAACATATATTCCATCCAATATTTGGAGCAACTTTTATTCAAAACATTTTCAAAATTGACTACAAAATTATAATGTTAGTTTTCTCATTTGTTACTCCAAAACTGATTATGTTTAGGGATGGTCATAGAAGTGTGTGGCCTGTGTTGGTCCTATAGAGGTCATAAAGGTGTGTGGCCTATGAGTGGATATTTTGTCACTAGTGAGGACTAGACCATGCAGCTATGGTGAAGAATTTTCCGAGGATCCAGACAATTCCCCTTGTTTATTGATTGGTCACAGTTACACAGGCACCTGTCTGGTAGTGCTGCATGGAAACTTTATATCAGTGTTACCCGCAATAACCTGTTGGTACAGGTTGTGCAGGTGACAATGATTAACCCCTTAAGGACCACAACTATTTTGGCCTTAAGGACCTGGCCAATTTTATTTTTTTGCACTTTCAATTTTGCACCTTCAGACCCAAATAAGGGCTTGGTTTTTGCATCCCCAATTGTACTTTGTAATGACATCAAGTATTTTACCACATAATCAACGGCAAAACTTTATTATTTGTGGTGTGAAATTGGAAAAAAAGAAAACAAAAATGCCATTTTGTAACTTTATGGGGCTTCCGTCTCTACGCAGTGCACTTTTCGGTATAAATGACACCTCATCTTTATTCTGTAGGTCCATATGTCTACAATTTATGCAGGTTTTATTTTATTTTTCTACTTAAAAAAAATTATAACAACATGCACCAAAATTAGTATGTTTAAAATTGTCTGTAGTTTTTGTTGATATCCTTTTTGCTTTGATTGGTACTTTTTGATTACTTTTTATTTTTTCTATGGTATATAAAGTGTATATGAGGGGTTTAAATGATACATACTACTGACCTATTTGTGGCCCCATTCGCTCAGTATTCTCCTTATTTTGTTGGCATCAGTGTGCTCCTAGAGCGCCGCCTGTGCACCAAGCCTGCTTAACCCCTTAAGGACGCAGGACGTAAATGTACGTCCTGGTGAGGTGGTACTTAACGCACCAGGACGTACATTTACGTCCTATGCATAACCGCGGGCATCGGAGCGATGCCCGTGTCATGCGCGGCTGATCCCGGCTGCTGATCGCAGCCAGGGACCCGCCGGCAATGGCCGACGCCCGCGATCTCGCGGGCGTCCGCCATTAACCCCTCAGGTGCCGGGATCAATACAGATCCCGGCATCTGCGGCAGTGCACGATTTGAATGAATGATCGGATCGCCCGCAGCGCTGCTGCAGGGATCCGATCATTCATAACGCCACACGGAGGTCCCCTCTCCTTCCTCCGTGCGGCTCCCGGCGTCTCCTGCTCTGGTCTGAGATCGAGCAGACCAGAGCAGAAGATGACCGATAATACTGATCTGTTCTATGTCCTATACATAGAACAGATCAGTATTAGCAATCATGGTATTGCTATGAATAGTCCCCTATGGGGACTATTCAAGTGTAAAAAAAAATGTAAAAGTAAAAGTAAAAAAAAAGTGAAAAATCCCCTCCCCCAATAAAAAAGTAAAACGTCCGTTTTTTCCTATTTTACCCCCAAAAAGCGTAATTTTTTTTTTATAGACATATTTGGTATCGCTGCGTGCGTAAATGTCCGAACTATTAAAATAAAATGTTAATGATCCCGTATGGTTAACGGCGTGAACGAAAAAAAAAAAAAAGTCCCAAATTCCTACTTTTTTAATACATTTTATTTAAAAAAAATTATAAAAAATTTATTAAAAGTTTTTTATATGCAAATGTGGTATCAAAAAAAAGTACAGATCATGGCGCAAAAAATGAGCCCCCATACCGCCGCTTATACGGAAAATAAAAAAGTTAGGGGTCATCAAAATAAAGGGATTATAAACGTACTAATTTGGTTAAAAAGTTTGTGATTTTTTTAAGCGCAACAATAATATAAAAGTATGTAATAATGGGTATCATTTTAATCGTATTGACCCTCAGAATAAAGAACACCTGTCATTTTTACCATAAATTGTACGACGTGAAAACGAAACCTTCCAAAATTAGCAATATTGCGTTTTTCGTTTTAATTTCCCCACAAAAATAGTGTTTTTTGGTTGCGCCATACATTTTATGATATAATGAGTTATGTCATTACAAAGGACAACTGGTCGCGCAAAAAACAAGCCCTCATACTAGTCTGTGGATGAAAATATAAAAGAGTTATGATTTTTAGAAGGCGAGGAGGAAAAAATGAAAATTGTCTGAGTCCTTAAGGCCAAAATGGGCTGAGTCCTTAAGGGGTTAAAGGGGTACTCTGGGGAAGGAAAATTCTTTCACATAAACTGGTGCCAGAAAGTTTTATACAGATTTGTAAATGTCTTCTATTTAAATTGTTAATCCTTCCAGTACTTATCAGCTGCTGTACATTACAGAGGAAGTTGTGTAGTTCTCTGCTTGTCAGAAACTGTCCATATCAGGCAAGGTTTGTTTTGGGGATTTGCTTCTGCTCTGGAGAGTTACTGACATGGACAGAGGTGGAAGCAGAGAGCACTGTGGTTAGACTGGAAAGAACTACACAACTTCCTCTAGAGCATACAGCAGCTGATAAGTACTGGAAGGGTAAAGATTTTTGAATAGAAGTAATTTACAAATCTATATACAACAAAGCAAGGAAATTGGGAGAGCACTCAAGGGGTTATATCACCTAACGCTGCATGCAGCAAGGTCCTCGGTGACCTCCAATCAAAGTCTCCTGCGGGGTGCACGTACACAGATATGAAGCACCAATATAAAACAACCAAAGAACACGTAGGTGCACTCACTGCAAAGCAGAGACTATTGGGTTTTGAAGTCTGGTGACGGGGTGCCGGGTCATGGCATAAGCGCTTGGTGAAGTATGGCGCTCGGAGGCTACGCCGGCAGTTTCGCACGTAAGTGCGTGCTTCTTCCGGCCTCAGGAGGCCGGAAGAAGCACACACTTATGTGTGAAACTGCCGGCGTAGCCTCCGAGCGCCACACTTTACTAGCGCCTATGCCGTGACCCGGCACCCCGTCACCTGCCTTCAAGACCCGATAGTCTCTGCTTTGCGGTGAGTGCACCTACGCGTTCTTTGGTAATTTTTTTATTCACAAATCTGTCTTACTTTCTGGCACCAGTTTATTTGAAAACATATGTTTTTCCACTTGTTTTCCACCGGAGTACGCCTTTAACATCATCAACGAAATAAGGAGGGTAACGAGTGAGCAGGGCCACGAATCTTGCATAGATAAGTATCATAATCATGGTGTTACCCGTACTACCAGCCTGTACCAACAGGTTAGTGTGGATGACACTGATGACAGATTCTCTTTAAGGGTATGTTCACACATAGTAATTCCCGCGAAATTCCATGGACGAAATTCTGCGAGGGGAATTAAGCTCAGTGAACATTAACATCAGTGTGAATGGGTCTTCCGCGAGACCTGTTCACACTGAAGAATTTCAGAGGTGGGCAATTCCACTGCTGAAATTGATCCTGTCACGATGCCGGCTGGCAGGTAGTGGATCCTCTGTGCCAGAGAGGGATGGCGAGGACCGCGCTAGTGGACCGGTTCTAAGCCACTACAGGTTTTCACCAGAGCCCGCCGCAAAGCGGGATGGTCTTGCTGCGGCGGTAGTGACCAGGTCGTATCCACTAGCAACGGCTCACCTCTCTGACTGCTGAAGATAGGCGAGGTACAAGGGAGTAGGCAGAAGCAAAGTCGGACGTAGCAGAAGGTCGGGGGCAGGCGGCAAGGTTCGTAGTCAGGGGAGATAGCAGAAGTTCTGGTACACAGGCTATAAACACACAAAACGCTTTCACTAGGCACAAGGGCAACAAGATCCGGCAAGGAAGTGCATGGGAGGAGGTTAGATATAGTCAGGGACCAGGTGGAAGCCAATTAAGCTAATTGGGCCAGGCACCAATCATTGGTGCACTGGCCCTTTAAGTCTCAGGGAGCTGGCGCGCGCGCGCCCTAGAGAGCGGAGCCGCGCGCGCCAGCACATGACAGCAGGGGACGGGAACGGGTAAGTGACCTGGGATGCGATTCGCGAGCGGGCGCGTCCCGCTGTGCGAATCGCATCCCCAACGGCCATGACAGAGCAGCGCTCCCGGTCAGCGGGACTGACCGGGGAGCTGCAGGGAGAAAGACGCCGTGAGCGCTCCGGGGAGGAGCGGGGGCCCGGAGCGCTAGGCGTAACAGTACCCCCCCCCTTAGGTCTCCCCTTCTCTTTGTCCGGTAACTGCCTCCCCTGGGATGAGGACACCGGGAAAGGATGGAGGGATTCCTCAACGGCAGGCAGAACAGCAGGAGTAGGAATGGGGAGAGAGGGCAGAGGGCGAGACCTGGCACGGGGCAGTGTGACACCAGGACGAGGGCCATGAGGGGACACAGAGGCTTGCCTGATGGGACTGGGAGGGGGGGAGAGGCATTTCCTGTGGCAGGCAGAGTCCTTAATGACCTTAGGGGGACCGGATACAGGAGGAACCACAGGGTCACGGCAGGGAGTACTGGGAACCGGTTGAAGGCAGTCCTTGGAACAAGAGGGACCCCAACTCTTGATCTCCCCAGTGGACCAATCCAGGGTTGGGGAATGGTGTTGAAGCCAGGGTAGTCCAAGGAGAACTTCAGAAGTGCAATTAGGAAGGACAAAAAATACAATTTCCTCGTGATGAGGTCCGATGCACATTAGGAGGGGCTCCGTGCGGTAACGCACGGTGCAATCCAACCTGGCTCCGTTGACCGCGGAAATGTGGAGTGGCTTGACAAGACGGGTCACCGGAATGCGGAATTTATTCACTAAGGACTCCCGAATAAAATTCCCAGAAGCTCCAGAGTCCAGGCAGGCCACGGCTGAGAGGGGAGAGCTGGCTGAAGTAGAAATCCGAACAGGCACCGTGAGACGTGGAGAAGCCGACTTAGCATCAAGAGACGCCACACCCACGAGAGCTGGGTGCGAGCGTGCGTTTCCCAGACGTGGAGGACGGATTGGGCAATCCACCAAAAAATGTTCAGTACTGGCACAGTACAGACAAAGATTCTCTTCCTTACGGCGATTCCTCTCTTCCAGGGTCAGGCGAGACCGATCCACTTGCATGGCCTCCTCGGCGGGAGGCCTAGGCGCAGATTGCAGTGGAGACTGTGGGAGAGGTGTCCAGAGATCTAAGTCTTTTTCCTGGCGGAGCTCTTGATGCCTCTCAGAAAAAACGCATGTCAATGCGAGTGGCTAGATGAATGAGTTCATGCAGGTTAGCAGGAGTCTCTCGTGCGGCCAGAACATCTTTAATGTTGCTGGATAGGCCTTTTTTAAAGGTCGCGCAGAGAGCCTCATTATTCCAGGATAGTTCAGAAGCAAGAGTACGGAATTGTATGGCGTACTCGCCAACGGAGGAATTACCCTGGACCAGGTTCAGCAGGGCAGTCTCAGCAGAAGAGGCTCGGGCAGGTTCCTCAAAGACACTTCGAATTTCCGAGAAGAAGGAGTGTACAGAGGCAGTGACGGGGTCATTGCGGTCCCAGAGCGGTGTGGCCCATGACAGGGCTTTTCCAGACAGAAGGCTGACTACGAAAGCCACCTTAGACCTTTCAGTAGGAAACTGGTCCGACATCATCTCCAAGTGCAGGGAACATTGCGAAAGAAAGCCACGGCAAAACTTAGAGTCCCCATTAAATTTGTCCGGCAAGGACAGGCGGAGGCTAGGAGTGGCCACTCGCTGCGGAAGGGGTGCAGGAGCTGGCGGAGGAGATGGTTGTTGCTGCTGTAGCTGTGACTGTACTTGCTGTAGTTGTGACTGGAGTTGCTGTGTCATGGTGGTCAAGTACGACAGCTGGTGATCTTGTTGGGCGATCTGACGAGCTTGCTGGGCGACCAGCGTAGGGAGGTCAGCGACAACTGGCAGAGGAACTTCAGCGGGATCCATGGCCGGATCTACTGTCACGATGCCGGCTGGCAGGTAGTGGATCCTCTGTGCCAGAGAGGGATGGCGAGGACCGCGCTAGTGGACCGGTTCTAAGCCACTACAGGTTTTCACCAGAGCCCGCCGCAAAGCGGGATGGTCTTGCTGCGGCGGTAGTGACCAGGTCGTAACCACTAGCAACGGCTCACCTCTCTGACTGCTGAAGATAGGCGAGGTACAAGGGAGTAGGCAGAAGCAAAGTCGGACGTAGCAGAAGGTCGGGGGCAGGCGGCAAGGTTCGTAGTCAGGGGAGATAGCAGAAGTTCTGGTACACAGGCTATAAACACACAAAACTCTTTCACTAGGCACAAGGGCAACAAGATCCGGCAAGGAAGTGCATGGGAGGAGGTTAGATATAGTCAGGGACCAGGTGGAAGCCAATTAAGCTAATTGGGCCAGGCACCAATCATTGGTGCACTGGCCCTTTAAGTCTCAGGGAGCTGGCGCGCGCGCGCCCTAGAGAGCGGAGCCGCGCGCGCCAGCACATGACAGCAGGGGACGGGAACGGGTAAGTGACCTGGGATGCGATTCGCGAGCGGGCGCGTCCCGCTGTGCGAATCGCATCCCCAACGGCCATGACAGAGCAGCGCTCCCGGTCAGCGGGACTGACCGGGGAGCTGCAGGGAGAAAGACGCCGTGAGCGCTCCGGGGAGGAGCGGGGGCCCGGAGCGCTAGGCGTAACAGATCCGTGCAAAGAAAGAACATGTTCATTCTTTGCGTGGAAGTCTGCGAGCACTGCATAGCCGTCAATGGTGACGGTGCAGTGCCGCATGGTCCTACTGCTAAAGTATTTCGGTGGTGGGCGCCAGATGGAATCTCCGCTCGTGGAATTCTGCGAGCAGAGCTTTTTTTTACATTACACACTCAGTGTGATTATGCCCTAAAGGGTCCTCTGGCATCTTCTAATACCTCTAATGTAGGACTATCCCTCACTTCAGCAATTACTCTGTTGTTATTACAGTGTGAGTAACATTTTTTCTGTTTTTCTTTTGTATTTTCCTTGGTGTCTGGTATGCTTTAAAGTCCTCATTCAACCTTGATGTACATGAAAAATATGTTTGTTGGAAAAAAATATATATATTTTTTAGAATTCTACAGTGCATTGTGTGGGGATTAAGTAAAACCACATATTCATTGGTTCCTAAAATGTTTATCATGGGGTCTAGTAATTCCTAGTTCCAATCGGTATAGAATTGGCAGTCATTCTGATCTAAAGAGCATCTTTTTTCATTATGAGATGAATTAACATTTAAGATTCATTACTAACTGTTAATCGAAAGCCAACATATGAAATCATAAACCCCCTAAGAGTCTGTAAATGTTCCAGATCCCTACTTCAGATGTTCCATTCTCATTATGCCTAATGTTCTATTTCAGCTGCACCTATAATTTACCTGATGACAGGTCTACATAATAACCGTACATGTTAATTATAGCCCTAGTCAACATCTAGAAAAAGGCCATTGAAACACGATGAGCTTAATACTTTCCACAATAATATTATTCAGAATTTTCTGTGAACAAGTAATATCTATATAAAGTAAGCTGTGTATTGCAGTGCAAAGGATAAAAAAGGAATAAGTGAAGCAAATGCCCATAAGGTACAAATGTGACTGTAACCAGCATGGTTTTGCAGCCCTGAAGGCTGGCCCTTTGTTTATAAAACTGGTTGTATCCCAAATTCATGGATTCCACCAATAGGATCCTCTTTAATGTATCTATTACATCCTGTAGAGTGATCCGCAACCTTTGGTTTTCAACTGTTGAAAGAGACACAGGTTTGAGGCCACTGTTTTAGAAGATCCTTTTTGGCTCTGTTTCCCCGGTCACTTCAGATTGTTACCACATTCCTCAAAATGTTCAGATTCTCACTTGGTTCTTGCTTATCATCAATTCCTGATCCCATCATGAAACACAGGAAGTGCCCACTTACCCAATCATTGGCTAAAATAGGCCAGCACAGCCAGTGATTGGCTAAGAGGGAATTTACTGTGTATCAAGAATAGTTGAGTGGAGATCAATGGGGACCCAGTGTGCTTCAAAAGATCTGGGGGGGGGGGGGGGGGGGCTGGATCAGGAAGTAACGCCTAATTTAAAAAAAAAAAAAAAAAGCCACTAGACAAACTCTTTAAAGGGATTGTTTAGGATTCAAAAAGCATCTTAGCATAACACATGTCCCCAAGTTGTTTATGGTAGTTCTTCCCCATTCACTTTAGTGAAGTCTAGCTTCAATAGCAGACAAAACCCATGGACAGATGTGACTATATGTGACATGTGACTATATGACAGATGTGACAATGATTATAGCCAAGAGGATCTTTGACCCCTTCGCAACCCAGGACAGACCTAGTCCGTCATGGTGCCGCTAAGAGTTTATTGAGCGGGCTCCTGATTTGAGCCTGCTCCATACTTGGTGCTCCTTAGCTGTTTTTAGTAGCTGTCAAAGCTTACAGCGGTGTCTAAATGTAGCTTTAACTCATCCCTGATGGGTACTGATGGTCTAGTTTGGTGGGGGGGGGGGGGGGGCGGAGTCATAGCATTTAACTTCTGGACCCAGGCAGCACAATGTAACTGGAGCAGGGGCTCCTGTGAGAATCGTCCAAAGCAGTAAAACAGGGATGCATTCCTTGTTCATTGTAAGTAGATTCCCTTGGTCAGGTTCTCTGCCCTCGACCTAGGGAATCAGTACCCCATTTTACAGGAAACCAGTGCTGGTTTATACAGTGCTGGCTTACTGTTAACTGCTTAATATCACTTAATATCTGCTTAATATTCTGGGCAATAGCAGATGTGCCCAAGTGGCACAATCCCTGCAAGATGGCTGTAGGGCCAAATGTTCATTTGTCAAACAGATTTTCCTTCTGGACCAAACCTTCTCTCCCTATGCATGTTCTTTATGGATAGAGAGAACAAAGCTACCGCCAGACATCTCTAGTGGTAGCTTATCTTCCCTAAGTTGAAAGTCAGAACACCCATATACACATCACAAACCAGTGCCAAAGTGTGTTTAATGCCACCCTAAATGCTGTTGACTCCACATGGCCATCTCAAGAGAATGCATGGTTGGCCCATCAAATCAATGGCTGAACATGCAGCAAAGCTAACAAAAAATGCAGTGGCACAGCAAATAGTGGGGGTCATAATGTTCAGATCCTTATTGACCAGACATTATTTAAAACAATCCCTTTAAGGCCACAAGTAGATATCTGCTTTAAACATTTCGATGCAATCCACAATATAATACATGAAAAAACCCATCCTTCTCTACATTCTGCCACAGCCAGAGTTTATTGGAGCATTTGTTTGTTCAGATTTGTGTTTAGTCCTCAGACTCCAAACCTGACACATATCCCACAAGAACTTGTTAATGCTTGTGAAAAAAAAATCCATACAGATTCCTGGCAGCTGAAAATTAATTATGAGCGATATGAAGTCCCTGAAGTCAGCATCCTGTACCCGGGCAGCTGGAGATCAGCATCTAGGATGAGCTAGTGCCGGTAACGCAATACAGAACAGCCTCATATGTGGAGAGTAATTATTCTATATTGAACACCGATTTCCTTGTGCTGCCTCAATACTTCTAAAATAAAGGTTCCGATAGTCTTGATCAAAAAGATATTCTACTATTTCAAAAAACTATAAGCAAACAAATTAAGCTTTACAAACAAGACATTCAAAATATGTTGCTGTTTTGTGGCTTCAGCCCCTACACAAACTTATGTGTCTCCATAAGATGTTACAAATAAACCCTGGGTAGCCTGGTCCTGCAATACGCTCTTTTAGATAGATAATAGCAATATATGTATATTTGTAATATATATTGGTTAATAAATGTGTATATTTTTGGTAAAAAAAAAAAATGCCGTCTTGTCCCTGTAACTATTTCCTGTGTGTCTCTGTGCAGAGACAAAATACAGGAAGTTTGGGTAGGGCTCTGTACACTGAGGACAAGCAGGGCTCTGTGTAGTGAGAACAAGCAGGGCTCTGTACACTGAGGACAAGCAGGGCTCTGTGTAGTGAGCACAAGCAGGGCTCTGTACACTGAGGACAGGCAGGGCTCTGTGTAGTGAGGACAAGCAGGGCTCTGTGCACTGAGGACAAGCAGGGCTCTGTGCACTGAGGACAAGCAAATCTCTGTACACGGAGTACAAGCAGGGCTCTGTACACTGAGGACAAGCAGGGTTCTGTGCATTGAAGACAAGCAGGGCGTTGTACACTGAGGACAAGCAGGGCTCTGTGCACTGAAGACAAGCAAAGCTCTGTACACTGAGGACAAGCAGGGCTATGTGCACTGAGAACAAGCAGCGCTCCGTACACTGAGGACAAGCAGGGTTCTGTGCACTGAGGACAAGCAGGGCTCTGGCAGTGAGGACAAGCAGGACTCTGTGCAGTGAGGACAAGCAGGGCTCTGTGCAGTGAGGACAAGCAGGGCTCTGAACACTGAGGACAAGCAGGGCTCTGTGCAATGAGGACAAGCAGGCCCCTGGGCACTGAGGAAAAGCAGAACTCTGTACACTGAGGACAAGCAGTGCTCTGTAAACTGAGGACAAGCAGGGCTCTGTAAACTGAGGACAACCAGGGCACTGTGCAGTGGGGACAAGCAGTGCTCTGTGTAGTGAGGTTCTGTGACATGCTCCCAGCTTACACATCAGGATGATTGACAAGCTAGGATCCTGCACAGATCACTTCTTGTCCTGCCCTCACTTCCTGTGTTTGGTCTCCTCATAGAGACACGCAGACAATAGCTGCAGGAACAGCATTTTTTCACCCAAAAATATACACCTTTTTAAACTTGTTTATTACAAATATATATATATATATATATATATATATATATATATATATATATAATGGTATTATCTACATTATATGAAAAGTTTTTGTAAATGACAGGTAAACTTTAGGGTATATGCAACCTGGAAGAACATTATGCGAATGTCTACCATAGCGTGCCCCCGTCATACACATTTATTTCAATCTGTAAACATGTGAAGCTCTTCCTCAGGCAAAAGGGCCATATGCAATACACCAGATAAGGAATATTAGAATGGACTGGCAAATGAGCTTGAAATATTAATGAAAAGAAGAGGAATCACACTACTGAGCATTAGGCACAGAATGGATATATATGGATTTGTAAAACAGACTTGACTAGGCATTTGGATAGCAATAAAAAGGTGATCATTGGTCTTGGTAATATTATATATGTATAGAATGTGTATAAAACTTGAGTATGACAGTATACATGTATAAAATGTATAGAAATTTGTGTGACATAAAAAATTAGAAGTAAATAGTATGACAATTAGAGAACGGTGACATCCTTCTAAGATTCCAATTGATGTGCAGACCAGCCCTTTAAGGAACACTTTTCCGAGATTGCCTTAAGTAGTTGTTTTAGTGTTTACAGCAAACATTTGTATGTTGTGATTTGCCTGAAATCAAGAGACATTTTCCTCTAATTACGCTCCCCGCGTGGTGTGCGGGGGACGTGCAGACTTGGAACTGAACAAGGATGAGGATTGCCTCGCAATCAGTTGTATAAATCTAGTGGTTGAATGAGTGCAGCCGCCCCTAGCTGTGCATCCTGGGAATTGTAGTGTGGCAACAGCTGGTGTGCTGCAGGTATTACTGTATCAAAGCTGAATTTAGAATTTCTTTGGGCAGTCACAGTGCAGATACATTGTATAACCAGGAGTGTGAGTCGCCGTCCAGAACTGGAAATACATCCAACTTGGATTAGCAGCTTTTTCTTGATTAGGAAATGTCTGCATTCCCACCCTAATGCTTGTTTCACAGTATTGGCTCAGTATTCTGCATCAGTATTTGTAAGTCAGATCAGAACTGGAACCTACAGAGAATTTTTTTTTTAAAGATTTATACCATTTCCGTGCTTTGGATCCACTCCTGGTTTAAAGGGATACTCCGCCCCTAGACATCTAATCCCCTATCCAAAGGATAGGGGATAAGATGTCTGATCATGGGGGTCCCGCGTTCTCCCTGCTGCACCCAGCATTCGTCTAGAGCATCACGTGCAGCGCCTTAGGCTCGTGACATCATGACCACGCCCCACTCATGATGTCACAGTCACGCACCCTCTATGCAAATCTCCCATAGACTTGCATTGAGGGTGTGTGTCCGTAACATCACCAGTGGGGTGTTCACTCCATACATCAGATGTCTGGGATGCTGCAGCCAAGTTCGCGGGGCTCCACAGCGGTGGATAGGGGATAAGATGTCTAGAGGCGGAGTACCTCTTTAAGCTTATAAATACTGATGCAAAAAACTAACTAATACTGTCATGTTGTCAGGGGCCATACATTCAGATGGAGATGATATTGCAGTACATATCACACCTTTATTAAAAAAGAAATAAAAAAATGATAACAATAGCCATATCCAGGGACTTGATCAAACATCCAGGGCTTAGGAGCCAAAGCAAACAATTAGGTATTCCCATGTCAGGATAATGGAAGCAGCGTAGTCAGGCAGGGTCATACACTGAATAACAGTCATGAACAATCTGTTTGGCCTCATTTCACTTATTTACATGTTAATCCATTTCTTTTTCTTTACTCTATAGTATAGGGAAATTACCAGTGCTATTGTGTCCAGCCGGAAAAACATATCCATTGCATTGTGTTAAACTTTCCAATGTATTTCATGGGGAAACAAATTCTGATGCATGGCATACAACAACATCGGTTTTAAGCATCTGTTTAACATATTTGTTTAAAAAGAAATGTAAATTCATAAAATGTAACAACATTTTGGTACATACTCCTATTATGGCCCCAGAAACTGTGCTTTTTTGGCTCAGAAATCAAAGATACAATTTTTTTTTTCCAGGGAAAAAAAATAAGTTTTTTTTTTAGCAGAAGCCGTTGAACTATCCATCAAAACTGAATTAGGCTGGGTTCACACTACGGTTTGTAATTATGGCACGTTTTTGCCTGCGGTCGGGAAACCGCATACGGCCGAAAAAGCAGCCGACCGGAGGCTGCGGTTCACTCCGGTCGGCTCATAGACATACATTAACTACGGTTCCCGAATACGGCTATGTGCGGGCGCCGGGATTAAGCCCCGCCCACCCCTCCTCCCAGCCGTATACGGGAGCCGTAGTTCAAATCGTAGTGTGAACCCAGCCTTATTTAGACAATGCATTTTATTACTTTTGACATGCATTTAACATTAATCATAAGCATAAAACACAGCTTGAACCCAGCCCAATAAAGACAGGTAAAAGGAGTAGTCCAGTATCCAAAAACTTATCCGCAGGGAATGAAAAGTGTCAGATTGTAAGGGCGGGGGGGGGGCATGACCACTGGGACCCCCCGCCATCTCCCGCCTGGCCTCCCAGCTCTATGCATGAATGGAGTGTGTTGACCACTGCACAAAGCTGTGGCCAATACGACCCCAACCATGCATCTCTATGGCCGACCCGGCGATACCCGAACGCTGTATCTTGGGCTCTCCCATAGAGATACATGGAGGAGGCATGTCAGCCGCTGCTTCATGCGGTGGTTGACACGCATCCATTCATAAGGAGAGCGACATCAGACAGTCGGAAATCAAACAAGGAACATCAGACAGTCGGACACCTGTGATCTGACACTAATCCTCTATCCTGTGAATAGGGAATATGTTTTTAGACCCTGGATAACCTCTTTAAATGGGCACTGTCAGACCCCCAAAAAATAGATGTTGTTACCGATGAAAATTAAAGACCTTTTGTAATATGGTTGATTACATTTTTTTGAATATTTAATAAAGAAAACAGCTCCTTAAAATCCCACCACTAGGGGTCCCCATACTACTGGGACACTAACCAGTCCTGCAGCAGCATCGGCTTGTTTATGAGTCATGGACAAGAGATAACTCATGGACAAGGCTACATAAGAAGACACATCAATTACCTCCCACCACCACAAGAAAGAGACACGTCTCTTCCCCTGAGAGGATTTCTAACACTGTGAGCTACTGAAAAGAGGTATTTTTCTAATAAATATAGGTGACGGAGGCATTAAAATTAGATTTACATGGCCAGGATTAGGTACTGCTTTAAAGGAGTACTCCATCCCTAATATATCTTATCCCCTATCCAAAGGAGATGACTGATCGTGGGGTCCCACCGCTGGGGACGACATGATACTCCGGCCCCATGGTCATTACGCTGCACACTCGGAGCCTTCAGCGCTGCGGAGAGCTCGCAAAGGTGGGTGCTGAATAACAGATTGAGGGGGTCCTCAGCGGCAGGACCCCAGTAATCAGAAATCTTGTCTCCTATCTTTTGGATAGGGGATAAGATGTATTAGGGCCAGAGTACCCCTTTAACCTCTTCAGGACGCAGGGCGTATGCATACGCCCGGCATCCTAAGTCCTTAAGGACGTAGGGCGTATGGATATCGTTCAGCAGGCATCCCGGCATATCGCCCAGGGGGGTCCTGAGAATCCCCCATGTCAACGATCGCGGCAAATCGCAGATCAATTCAGATCTGCGATTTGCCGCTATTCCGGGCTGATCGGGTCTCTGGTGACTAGTGTTGCTTGCTAATATTCGCGAATATAGCACTATATATTCGTAATTACGAATATTCTTTTTTTTTTCACAGTACACATCACAGTGATCATCCCTCTCTGCTTCCATCTTGTGTGGTGTAAAGAAGGCTCTAATACTACTGTGTGAGACTGGCGTGCGAATTTTTGCATATGCGAAAATTTGCATATGCAAATTTTCGCATATGCTAATTTTCGCTTATGCTATGTTTTGTATATGCTAATTTCCGCATATGCTAATTTTCGCATACGCGAATATTCGCATATGCGAAAATAAAACGTAAATATTACGAATGTGCGAATTTTGCGAATATATGACGAATATTCGTCCATATATTCGCGAAATATCGCAAATTCGAATATGGCCTATGCTGCTCAACACTACTGGTGACCTGATCGCCCGGAAAATGGGGATGTTCGGAGCTGTCAGTGACAGCCCCGATAATCCTAAGGATAGGAGCGAGGTTGCAGTGGTGCCACCCCCTCCTATCCCCTGCCATGCCTAGACTGCCCAGGCATGCTGGGTGTTGTACTTCTGTAGCATCTGTCCCTTCAGATTTTGAAATTTTCGTGAAAATTTTGAAAATTGCTGCTATACTTTGAAGCCCTCTAATGTCTTCAAAAAGTAAAAATAGGTCAATTTTATGATGGCAACATAAAGTAGACATATTGTATATGTGAATCAATATAAAATGTATTTGGAATATTCATTTTCTTTACAAGCAGAGAGTTTCAAAGTTGGAAAAATGCAACATTTTCAAAACTTTCATGAAATTTTAGGATTTTTCACCAAGAAAGGATGCAAGTAATAACAAAAATTTACAACTAAAATAAAGTAGAATATGTCACGAAAAAACTATCTCAGAATCAGAATAATCGGTAAAAGCATCTAAGAGTTATGAATGCATAAAGTGACAGTGGTAAGAATTGCAAAAAAAATTGCTCCGTCCTTAAGGTGAAAATGAGCTGCGTCCTTAAGGGGTTAGGGTGTTACTGTCATTTTAAAAAGCTTTTACCATATCCTGAAAAAAATTGTATCAGCAGGATCTGAATGCTGAGACTCACACTAATCTCTAGATATAGCCCGGTGAAACATAGCTACTCTCCCTAACACAGCACATGCTCTGAGTATTTGCTTGAGATGGGCTTCATATGGAGCTGCACTGAGTTGGAGTGAGCACCAACCAGGGAAGTGTGGCTACATCCTGAAATCTAGAGTGGGGTCTTAAAGGGGTACTCCGGCGCCAAGACATCTTATCCCCTATCCAAAGGATAGGGGATAAGATGCCTGATCACGGGGATCCCACCGCTGGGGAGCCCTGTGATCTTCCACGCCGCACCCCGCTAGAATCAGCCCCCGGAGCGTGCTCGCTCCGGGTCTGATTACTGGTGATTACGGGGACGGAGCATATTGACGTCACGGCTCCGCCCCCATGTGACGTCACGTCATGCCCCCTCAATGAAAGCCTATAGAGGGGGGATAAGATGTCTTAGCACCGGAGTACCCCTTTAACACTGACCCGCCTGATTAATATTTTAGACATGCCTGCATGACTCTCTGTAGAAAACCTAAACTTTGTGTTGTTCAGAGATGTTGTTCACAGCTGCATTGATTTCAGTTGCTCCTCCTACTGTGTAGTCATGTTAGCGCTTACATTACATAATACTTGTAGCAGAGAACGTTCACCTGTGCCATAGCGGTATATTGTTTCTATTACCCGTCGTTGCCTATGCCCATTTATGATGCAACGCTCTTCACCTCTCCAGTCCTGATTAAGCATTGATCAATGAAACAAACATCTATTACTTCTCATGGCGGCAATTGCGGCTGCCTGCATGATGCAGGCAGTAAAAGGGAAAGGATTGCACTTAAGAGGGAAATAGGGATATTCAGCCAGAGAAACCTTTCAGATTAATGTACTGGCCTCTCGCCAACCTCCCATTCAGACTATTTAAATTGAAATGAATTCCGTATGAAATAAGGAGGACTAGAAGAGGTGCATTTAGAGGATGATAGTTTGAGCGAATAATTTCCTGCGTCATCTCAGCTGTCCCTTTTCTCATAAGAATGTATTAAAATCATCAACACAGCCAGACAGAATACTGAAAGGAGCAGATGTCCCTACTCAGCAGGTCAGCAGGAAAGTCATACAAATAAACACATTCTTTGAGGTTCCCCAAGTCAAACATTAGATGAGCAGAGCATTGCTAAGTCTATCACTAACCACAGCGATGTCCCGCCTTGACTGATGATAGGCTGAGTGCAGTGTAAAGATCCGTGCACACGGAAGAAGGCAGAATACGAGACTTCGCCCCTAGACATCTTATCCCCTATCCAAAGGATAGGGGATATGACGTCTGACCGCCGGGGTCCCACCGCGGGGCAAAAAACACATTGCAATGTTGCCCTGGAGAAACTAATACATGGTTGACCTTCTGGATGTTTCTCCCTTCAGTATACAGAATCTTTGGAGCTCATCCAGAGTGACCATTGGGTTCTGGGTCACCGCTTAGCAAGGACTTTCCCCCACAATGACTTAGTTTGGTGGTGCGGCCAGCTCTAGGAAGAGTCCTGGTAATTCCAAATGTCTTCCACTTAAGAATTATGCTCTTGGGAACCTGTGCAGGAGAGATTTGTTGTAGTCTTCTGCAGATCTGTACCTCCACACAATCCTGTCTGAGCTGTACAAATCTCGAGTAGTTCTCATAAGTAGTATACTCTTGGCTTGGTGTTTACTCTGGATATACAATGTCAGCTGTTATATCTTATATAGACAGGACTGTACCTCCCCAAATCATGACTCATCCACTAAATTTCCCACAGGTGACCCCAATGAAGTTGTAGAATTATCTCAAAGCGATCAAGAAAAATTGGATGCATCCACATCCAAAGGTCTTACTTATGCCCATGCAAAATTTTAGGCTTTCCTTTTTCATAAATTTGCAAAAAAATTCTAAATCTTTTTTTTTTACTTTGTCATTATGTGGTATTGAATGCATTGTACGAAGTGATGGTTGTACCATTTTTTATGTCAGACATACAGCTTATACTACTATAAATAACACTGAATTCAGTAGTTTAAAGTCACAGAGGCATGCAAAGTGTTTTGATCAATCAGGTCTGAGTGTTTAGACCTCCACTGATCTCTAGCTATAGGAAAGGGAAAGCACATGGCTGAGCGGTCCTGTCCCTGGCAGCCTGCGATCTCAGTCTCGCTGCACGAGACAAGTCCCATAGACTTTTGCCTTAAAGGAGAACTGCAGTCTAATACAACTAATCCCCTATCTGTAGGATAGGGAAGAAGTGTCTGATCACGTGGGGGTCCGAATGCTGGGACCACGATCTCCTGTACAGAGCCTGGCTCTGCGGTGGCTCTCCCCATGCAGGAGGCATGTCGGCCGCAACATGACACCATGGCCTACACACCCCCTCCTTGTATCTCTATGGGAGACGCAGAGATGCAGCGTTCGTGCATCCCCGCCTCTCCCATAGAGCTTTATGGAAGGGGGGCATGTCTGTGGACCTCTTAGTTAGGTCGAGGACATGAGCATTAGCCACGCAGAGCCACAGCAGTGCCTGGTCCCCGTACAGGAGATCGCAGGGGGTCCCAGCGGTCAGACCCTCCCCCCCCCACAATTAGAAATGCATCCCCTGTCCTGCAAATAGGGGATAAGTTGTCTATGGCTGCAGTACTCCTTTTATAACTCTGCCCCAAGTCCATATTGTTTCTACAACTCCTTTAGTCCTGTGTATATTGTTTCTACAACTTATTTTGGCCTCTAAGCAGTATTACAGATATGTGATCTGTCAATAAATTACCTTCTTTCTGATACTTATATTAACCCCTTATGGATGCATGCATACACTCCCTTTCTAAGACACAGGCTCAGAAGCCAAGTCATAGCAGGGTGGTCCTGGCAGCTATCAGCCACCAGTGCCCGTGTCTAATGCAGGACAGTGATACCCAGCATTAACCCCTTAGACGCTGTTATCAAAGTTGATTGTAGCGTCCAAAAAAAAAAAAAAAACAGTCCCGGCAGCTCAGCAGAGCTGATCGGGACCATCGCTGTGAAACGGGGTGTCCTATTCAGCTGAGGGGACAGCGGGAGGACTCTTACCTGTCTCCTCGCCGTTCGATTAGTGGCTCAATGCTCCAGGAAGCCTCAGCAGCCTGGAGCAATTGAGCACCGATAACACTAATCAATGCTATGCTATGGCATAGCATTGAACAGTGTATGCATTCCAAGGAGTGCAAGTAATAGTCCCCTATGGGGACTATTAAATAATGTAAAATAAGTAAAGAAAAAAATCTTAATGAATGTGAATTAACCCCTTCCTTAATAAAAATTTGAATCTCCCCTTTTTTTCCATTAAAAAAAAAACTTAAAAAAGCATAAACATACTGTATGTGGTATCACCACGTGCATAAATGTCTGCACAGTCAATGGTGTATACGTAAAAAAAATTCCCTTAAAAATATAAATGGTACCGTGCAAAAAACTTAGCCCTCACACATCCCCATATACAGAAAAATAAAAAGTCATATGGGTCAGAAAAGAAAAATTTTAAACATGCTAATTATCATACAAAAAGGTCTAATTTTTTAGAAGAAGTAAAACAAAATCATTGGTCCCAAAATAGATGGCATCCAGCTGTTGCAAGTGTAAAGTCTGACTTATTAGTTGGTATACAAGCTGTAGGATAGCAGGGATACGTGGATATAGATGCTAGACTCGTTTCAAGGCCGCAAGCCTTTTCTTCAGTAGCGATATAAGAGAGCTTATGTGTCAGCTCTACCTTGTACACAGGGTCACTGTCAGGGGGTACAGCCACTACCCCAGGAAGGGGCCCAGACTCCCAGCGGGGCAAGGCCCCCACTGCAGCTTCCTGCAGCAGCCCCAACACAGAGGCAGAAGACCTCAGTGGTCTCATGCTTCTGTTCATCCGGCCACATCATTCACCCCCTCCTTCCCTGATCCCCCCATGCCACTTTATTCCCTCTGTGTCAAATCATCCCCCCTCCTTTTTACCCCCTGTGCCACATCATTTCCTCTTGATCGCATTACTACCAGAGGGTAATAATAGGGTAATTAAATGGTACAGGGGGGATCAAGGAGAAGTGATGAGGCACAGAGGGTAAGGGGAATAATTTTGCACAAGGCATAAGATGGCACAGGGTATAAGGGGGTATGAAATTATACAGGGGAGGGATAAGGGGTGATTGAATGTCACTGGGAGATTGTACTGTAATATTGCTTTTTATCATGTTTTATATGTAATTACACTCTGCAGTGAGTACAGGACACTTAGAAAGATTTTTTAGCCTTTTTTCCCAATAGGGGACATCTCTCAATAGCGGACACTTTTTTATTCCCCATGAGTGTCTGCTATTGGGAGATTCTACTGTATCTTCTTCTATATATTTCTATATATTGTCCAGTAAACATATATACCAAATGTCCTGATCTTGCAATATCTCTAAAAAAAAACATTCCCAAAAATGGGTATATTGTTGGGCAGTTGTAAGGTGGGGCTTAAATGTCCTAACTTATAAAATGTTGATAGCTAGCTACGCTGTAACAGTACTGTATTTGCTCATTTTAGTTCCATTTAAAGTCAGATAAAACTATTTTAGAGCTGAAACAATGAAACAATTCCCGTGTATCTGTAAGCATAGATTACATTTTTGTGCCTTTATAATTTTTTGGGAAAAATCTACCTATACTGTATGTGGCCTCTAGAACTATCAATGAAAGCATATTCTTTATATGACAGCACTCATTTTCACATGGACTGTGCATAAAAAAACTTCATTCATACATGTGGCACAGAGGTATGGAAACTTGTGAAGCACAACGTGCCATGGGTCGTTTACATAAAACCATTGTTATTTTATCTTAAAATTGTATGTTCTGCCTATAGAGAATCTATACACAATTTCCTCTATTGCTGTTTATTAGTTAATTTGCAGCTATTTTATTGCAGTATCCAACTAATATATATTTTACATGTAGTATTGTGCTTATACATTTTTAGTGGCAGAGATCTGATGTTAGTCACTCAAGGCTAGGCCTTATTATATCAAGACCTGGGCTTCACATTGGCAGTACCACTTGGCTACATGTTGTAATTCTGAGGTCTAATTAGTCCAGTTGATGATACATTTATTTCCTGTGTTTACACAAGGTTATTCTGGTTACGGTAAACTTCAATATTTTCAGGGAAAATGTTCTGTGGCTGTAATGAGGAGAAGGATTCATCTCTTATTGAAGCCTATGATGAGACTGATGACTATGCAATCTGTGAGGCTCTGTTAAATTTGTCATCATAATTTTATATGTTAACCCCCCTCATGTAAAAAAAAAATTCAATATGAACAACAGGGATGAGCGAATCGATTCTGACGAACCCGAGTTCGTACTCGGGGTTGCAACGTTGCATACCTACCTGTATTAAATAACATAAGTTTAGTAAAGCGGTCAGAGGTGTGCCATTAACCATGCTCGAGGGCACGCCTATAGAGGGCATACCCTGTGGCTAAATAAATGAATAAAAAAGGGAGAGATGGGTGGGTTTCCAAAAATCACGTGCACTCTGCCCTAAGGCAAAGGGCGTGTTATATACCCATCCTTCCCCGCCATAACTCCTATAACCCCGCCTAGAGGTGGAGGGGTGATGGATACTCATGCTCCTCATATAAATACAGCCCTTTACAGGCTTAATACTTGTACTGGGACTGCAAGACTCGTACTCGGGGTTGCAACGTTGCATACCTGCCTGTATTAAATAACATAACTTTAGTAAAGTGGTCAGAAGAGTGCCATTAATCACGCTCGAGGGCACACCTATAGAGGGCAAAATCATCAAAAATAGAAATAATAACAATGACAATTATTGTATTTATACCCCACACACTAGCCACCTCAACACTCATGTCCCCTGCTTAACTATATTTCGCCAGACAACATTGCAGCTGCCAACTGGTGACCATATGAGCTAATACCTGGTACTGAGAAGCTGTGGTAGGGACACCCATACGGAATATACTGAATCAAGGCAAAACCCGGCTGTCCTCATCGCTACTGTAACTATAAACCAACTTACCTATGTCAAATAAGGCAAGGAAGAACTGTTCTATAATTCACAAGCAGTGCAAAGAAACAAGCAGCCGGCACTTCTACCCCTGTATTTCCTCAGTTCACGCTCAGCCAATATAGCGATAGCAAAATATCCCAAGCTAGGCAACATAGTTCCCTTCACAGTGCTGGCAGGGTTCCAAGTTCTATAAGAACAAACAACTTCAAAACGACCCCATGTGTCATAAAGTTATTGTTCTGAAGGCGTGTCAGTAACAATAACCTGCACTGAGCATCCCCTGCGGACGTGGCAGGCAAAAGGTAAACAACCACCTATGTCTCGAAATGTTCTTGCTCTGAAAAAGTGTAAACAGGAACCTGAGTGATGCCTCCCCCTGCAGACGTGGCAGGCGTAACGGGTAAATGATCACCTATGTGTCTTGGTGATATTGTTCTGAGAAGACATGACAGTAACAATAAACCTGCATCACCTGAATGCAAGATCGCAAGAACATTAACATTCACAAGCCTATATTACCGCATAGCCAGAAGATACCACTGTGCCCATGCGCAACATGCTGAATTTGCCTACCCCAAACGAACTCTGACACCATGCACCATGCACAACCTAACACCATTGAACCCACTGCCACTCACAGGACTCTGCTACTGCCTACCCAGACAATAACTGTAACCACTGAATGCCTAGTGCCATGCTAAACCATATACTGCAAACAATCGCTAAACCGTAAGCAGTGTACAAACGCTAAACCACATGCACTGAATAGAAGTTAACCAATATGCACCGAACAAACCTCAAACCCTATACCTGACTAAGGCTAGACCAGATGCACCCAACCGATGCTTAAACCTTACCTCCTAACCTGACGGACGTGAGCAGAACCGTGAGGAACCTGCCTAAGACTGCCTGAAAAAGCAGGCCTGAGAGAGAAGAAGAGTATAGCATTGAACACTATGATAACAATTAAGCAAATTAAGTGATGTACTGAACACTCAGACATAATAACCACTCAGTGCTGCTAACACCACAGCCTGACCCAACAATTTGTTAACATGTGAAACAAATGCTGCTTGCATGACGCCTAACTGCGACCAAGAACTTCAAAACCGAGTAAGGTTATTATGATACTGCAACACCTGAGAAACCAACATGATGCCAATGTGGCAGCCTACTGCAAGTCATAGACCAGACGTATGAGAAGCGTGAGTAATGCTATAACAGCCTTATAAGTTGATGACTGAATGCATCGTTAATTCCCTGTAGTATCGACTGTATAGTGACAGTGCCATGCATGTAGATAAGATACACAGCACAGGCATGCTTGGCAAACCTGCATCGCTGCTGTATGCAAAGAACTCATGTCAGAAACCAAAGCATGAACTATGCTGTAGTAACTGCGTCCATGGTATATATACAGCAGTAACAATCTGTGGCTTACCTCCAAAGCTAACACCACCAGGATGCATCCAACCTAAAAACATCAAATACCATTAGACTCCAACCACCTAAGTGTCCAGACGTTATTGCTCTGAAGGCATGTCAGTAACGAATATCCTGTGGGGATAGCACCACCTATATGTTGAGGTATCATTGTTCTGAAAACAAGTCAGTAACAATAACTATTAAACTATCAAACAGGTACCGTGGGGATACAAGCCCTATATGTTGCGGTATTATTGCTCTGAAGTCGTGTCAATTACAATAACTGAGCAAAACGAATCCCACCTGAAAAACATGTCAGGTGCTGTGGAGATATAACCACCTAAATGTTGAGGTATTATTGTTCAGAAAACGTGTCAGCAACTATAATTATGAAAATTCGCCTCTCACCTGAAAACGTGTCAGGTACTGTGAGGAATGCCACTTGTGTCGACTTAATGAAAAGACTACTACGAGAGCGCATGATGCACGCGTATGCCTTATGACAGCATACACATGACATGACGTATTAAGAGAGCGTATGCATGAAAAAATAACTACTATGAGAGCTTATACCTATTGTGACAACTATGATAGTATAAGAATGACTACCATGAGAGCATATGCATGAATTTACTACTATGAGATCGTATACATGAAGTAACTATTATGAGAGCATATACCTAGGGTGACGACTATAAGAGCGTAAGAATGACTACTATGAGCGCGTATACATGCAATGACTACTATGATAGCATATTGATGACGTGACTACTTTGAAAGCATATGCATGAAATTACTACTTATGCAAGTTTATACACGCAGTGACTGTTATAGGAGCGTATACCTGAAATGACTACTATGCGAGCGTCAACATGAAATGACTTATGAGAGCATATGCCTGACATGACTACTATGAGAGCGAATATGTGACATGACTATTATGAGTGAGAGCATAGACATGAAATGTACTACTACGTGTGTGTATACGTTGTGTGCCTACTAACAGAGTGCATACATGAATAGCTATCATGAGAGCATATATTTTCTCTTTTTTTTTAAATGACTCTCATGAAAGCGTAAGCATGACTACTATGCAAGCGTAATCATGAAATGACTGCTATGAAAGCGTATAAAGTGACAACCATGCTGGCGTGATAATGACTTATAAGAGAGCGTCTGCATGAAATGACTATTATGAGAGTGTAAAATGACTACAATGCGAGCGTATATCTTTAATGACTGCTATGCGAGTGTGTGCATAAAGTTACAACTTGTGAAGGCGTAATAATGACTACTATTAGAGCGTATACACGATGTGACTATTATGAGAGTGTAAAAATGACTGCTATGAGAGTGTATATATGTCATGATTCTCATGAGAGCGCAATAAAGACTACTATGAGAGCGTATGCATGAAATGCCTATTATGAGAGGATAAGAGTGACTATTGTGAGAGTGTATGCATGAACTGACTGCTATGAGGGCGAGTACATGAAGTGACACCTATGAGAGCGTAATTATGCATAGTATAAGAGTGTATACATGAAATTACTATTATGAGAGCGTAAGAATGACTATTATGAGAGTGTATACATGAATGATTGTTATGAGAGCGTATACATGAAGTGTCAATTATGAAAGTGTAAGAATGGCTACTATGGGAATGTAAACCTGAAATGACTGCTATGCGCGCGAATACATACGTGACAACTATGAAAGCGAATGCATGAAATGTCTACTCTGAGTATACATGACGAGATTGTTATGAGAGCATGAGGATGACTACTAAGATCGTTTGCATGGAATTGCTACTCTGAGAGCGTATATATGCCACGACTGTCACGAGCACCTAAGTATGACTGCTATGAGAGCGTACGCGTAAAAATTATTGCTATGATTACTAAGAGAGCGTATACAAGAAATGATTGTTATGTGTATGTTATACGTGTAGATACAAGAGCATGCTAACCGAATAACCATACCTGTATGTTATCCCATATACGGAAAACATGAGCATGTCAAACTGTAATGAATCCTAAGTGTGTCATACTGTACTGAAACATGAGCGTATTATTCCGCACTGCTACAAGAGTGTGACATACTGTATTGAAACATGAGCGATCCATACTGTAAGTAACGCATGAGCATGACATACCGTAAAGAAAGCATGAGCCTGATATACTGTAAGGAAATATGAGCGTGCCATACTGTACTAAAGCATGAGCGTGAAATACTGTAAAGGAAGCCTGAGTGCGTCCGTGGCCCCATAACACTGCAGCACCCGGCTGCCTACCTAAATGCTGAAGACTGGCTCTTACCACCTGCATGTCCCCATCCCCATGTAGAACAGCACTACTTCCTGCTTCTTCCAATGCCCACTTCCTGTTTCCAAAAATCACGTGCACTCTGCCCTAAGGCTAAGGGGTCATTATATATCCATCCTTCCCCGCCCTAACTCCTATAACCCCACCTAGAGGTGGAGGGGTGATGGATACTCATGCCCCTCATACAAATACAGCCCTTTACAGGCTTAATACTTGTTACAAATTCCATGAAAAATAAGATTCGCAATGAATGCGAATATCGCTGTGATTCGATCACGCAAATTACTTCATTAAACTCAATTTAGTGCTGTCCAGGCTCCAGGGCATCTAAAATGGTTGATCCACATGTAAGGAGATGGGGCAAGAAATCCTAGGAAGGCGGGAACAAGGGTAGGCGGGATGACCCTGAATCACATGCAGCATGCAGCCTATAAGCAGCCAGTCACCCCTGTGAAAAAACAACGAGAGGCAAGAATGACTGTAACCGGTGCACACCCAAAAATCAATATATAGAAATAAATTCTTTATTAACAAAATATAGAAATCAATATCCAAACTAGAGACATTAAAAATCAATTAAAAATTGTTCACAAGGAGCATGACACAACAAGGGAAAGGGGCCATGACCCCCCTTTCACCACATCCGTCCCCCTATGTACCAAAATAAAAATACAATATGCAGTGTCTATGCACCCCTGTCTATGTTGCCTGTAACACTTAAGTTTACAATAGAAGTACTGCACTCACATCATTACATAGAATATAATATAGACTGTAATAATGTCAATATTCCTAAGATGTAAACAGCTAAAAGGTATAAAAAATAAGCAGGCAAACCACGACCAGACAGAGGAGCAGAGGTGCAATGATTTCCAACTCACCCCTGTGATGTCACAGCCCTATATAATCAGCAGCCATATTGCGGCCAGTCACTTCAGCCTTTCACTGGAGAGAGATAGATAGGGACAGACAGCGCTCTGTGTTGCACAGAAAGCTTTTTTCCAGCAGCGATTCACCTCCTAGTCAAGTCAGTGTTCTGTTGCACAGAAAAACATTCTTACTGCAGCGATTCAACTCCCAGTCACTGTTTACAGCATTCTATTACAGAGAGGGACAGGACAGAGAGCAGTGTGTTGCACAGAACAGCAGCGATTCAGCTCAAGCACAAATCCTGCCTAGAAGCACTGATAGGGAAGGGAGTGAGACTGAGAGAGAGAGTGCAATTTTGGGTGTAGTATACAGCAACTGTGTGCTGCAGCAATGGTGTGTACTGCTGCTGTTGTGCACAAATACTTTTTTAAACATACTGTAGCGCATTATTCTCCCCTCATAAGTGCATATCACATATGTACATCTAAGTGATGCACTATTTTGTTCCTGTTAAAGTTTCAAAGGCCTAGATACTGTGAAAGGCCAGACAAAAGTACTCTCCGGCTGGTGTTGTACACAAATAGTTTTTTAAGCATACTATAGCGCATTGTCATACCACATACGTACATCTAGGTAGTGTACTATTTTGTTCCTGTTAAAATCTCAAGAGTCTAGATAATGTGAAAGGCCAGGCAAAAGTACTCACCGGCAGGTGTTGTACACAAATACTTTAAGTGTAGTGGAGCGTATTGTACACCCCTCATATACACACTAAGTATGTCAGGCAGAGAAGTGCCAGGATGTTCACAGAGTAGTGGCAGAGGTCACAGCAGACTAGGGGTGAGTGCCTCCCAGATTCGTAGCGAGAGGCCTGAGCTCCCGGTATCAGCTAGCGGTCATGTCTCGACCAGCAACCCATCTGCTGTCATCGATTGGTTAACACTGTCATCTACTTCATCAAAATTGACATCTGACACCCCAGTCAACAGTCGATGGGTTCCTCAGATACAAACCTCAGTTGGCATGGCCCGGGAGCAGTCCCTATCCTCCCATTGCCTCTGTCCTATGCTGTTCCCTCCCCCACAGAAGTATCTTATGCTGTGGGTTCAGTGCCACTATTTAGTGAGGACGATCTAGAGGACAGTCAGCAGCTACTGCCCATCCAAGAATTGGAGGAGACATCCGCCGCTTCCTACGCTAGGTGGGCAAGTAGTGATGAGGAGAGTGGCATGGGAGGTGTGTGCGAGCATTCAGGCTCCTAAAGCAGACACTGTTAAGGAACCTGAGGAAGACATCAGTGATGTGCAGACACAACTCGATGATGATGATGAATCCGATCACACTTGGGAGCCAGGTGCAGAAGGGGCTTCATCATCATCAGGAGAAGAGAGTTGCAGGTTGCCCGTGAGCCAGCAGCTGAGCCAGCAAGGTGGTAGCATGGTTGGCAGTCAGCATGGTGACAGAAATGGAAAGTCTGGAGCCAAATGTGCCCCAGTAGACCACCTGCTTGGCGGAAGCCTACCTTCACAGGTGGCAGTAGCAGTCAATCAGTGCGGACTGTTGATGGGAAAATCAGCTACTCGGCGGCGTGGCAGTTTTTCATTAAGCATCAGGAAGAGGTTAACCTGGCAACATGCAAGATGTGTCGGCAGAAGGTGAAGCATGGCCAGGGTCCCAATGTTGGCACCACGGCCCTGCGTCCACATATGCAGCTTCACCATAAAGCGGCCTGGGAGAACCATGGCTCCAATGTGGTGGTCCAGCCTGCTGCATCACTCAGTGGCACGCTGCTCCCTGTTTCACTTAGCCAAGGCTCCACCATCTCAGCCGAAGGGAGCTATGTGTCATACCTATCTTCTGTCGCTCCAGATGCTCCTGCTCCTCCTACTTGGAGTCAGTTATTCCGCCAGCAATCCATCCACGAAGCTATGTCCAAGAGACAACAGTATGCACCCACTCATCCAACGGTGCAGAAGCTGAATGTGCTCTTATCCAAGTTGCTGGTGCTGCAGTCCCTCCCTTTTCAAGTGGTGGACTCTGCACCTTTCAGAGAACTGATGGCTTGTGCCGAGCCGAGGTGGAGAGTGCCAAGCCGTCATTTAATTGTAAGGAAGGCAGTACCAGCCCTGCACAATTGTGTGGAACAGAAGGTGGGCCAGTCCTTGAGCATGTCGGTGTGTACCAAAGTGCAGACAGCACCCACGTGTGGAGCTGTAACTATGGTCAGGGACAATATATGTCCTTTACAGCTCACTGGGTGAATGTGGTTGCTGCACAGCCACAACAACAGCAACTTGGACAGGTCACACCGCTTCTGCCTCCATGCTCTGAGGCCGTTGGTCCTGGGACAGTGTGCGACTCCGCCTCCTCATCCTCCACCGTGTCCTCAGCCTCCACTGCACGGACAATGGGTACCATGGTGACCGACAACAGAAAGAACATCTTGTCTGCGATGCGACAAGGAAGCTTGAGACATGCGTCCTGCGTGGCACACGTGTTCAAACTGGTAGTCAAGTGGTTCCTGGAGTGTTCCCCCCCATCTGCAACATATCCAAACTCGTACACCGCAAAGCACACCCTCCTTGAGCTGCAGCGTCAGAATGGCATCCCCCAACATAGTCTGATTTGTGCAACGTTTCCACACGTTGAAATTCCACCCTCCGTATGTTGGACCAACTATACGAACAGAGAAAAGCCATCACTGATTTCTTGATGATCCAAGCGGATAGGGGAACTCCCCTGTTTAACTTCAATGTCAACCAGTGGCAGTTCATACGTGACACCTGCCGTCTGCTCAGGCACTTTGAGAAAGCCACATTATCAGTCAGTCACCAGGATAACGGGATGAACAACGTCATTCCACTGCTTAATCTACTACAACACGTGTTGGAAACAATGGCTGGTCAGGGCACTGGAGTCGTGGCGCCTACATCCCATGGCCACATGAGTCCTGTGGGGGCTGAACTGGAGGATGAGGGGGAGGGGCACAGTGTAGCTGTCACGATTCGGCTGGCAGGAGGTGGATCCTCTGTGCCAGAGAGGGATTGGCGTGGACCGTGCTAGTGGACCGGTTCTAAGCTGCTACTGGTTTTCACCAGAGCCCGCCGCAAAGCGGGATGGTCTTGCAGCGGCGGTAGCAACCAGGTCGTATCCACTAGCAACGGCTCAACCTCTCTGACTGCTGAAGATAGGCGCGGTACAAGGGAGTAGACAAGAGCAAGGTCGGACGTAGCAGAAGGTCGGGGCAGGCAGCAAGGATCGTAGTCAGGGGCAACGGCAGGAGGTCTGGAACACAGGCTAGGAACACACTGGGAAACGCTTTCACTGGCACGATGGCAACAAGATCCGGCAAGGAAGGGAAGGGGAAGTGAGGTTATATAGGGAAGTGCACAGGTGAATTCACTAATTAGAACCAGGCGCCAATCAGCGGCGCACTGGCCCTTTAAATCGCAGAGACCCGGCGCGCGCGCGCCCTAGGGAGCGGGGCCGCGCGCGCCGGGACAAGACCGACGGAGAGCGAGTCAGGTACGGGAGCCGGGATGCGCATCGCGAGCGGGCGCCTGCCGCATAGCGAATCGCATCCCGGCTGGGAGAGGTATCGCAGCGCACCCGGTCAGCAGGTCTGACCGGGGCGCTGCAATTGCGAGAATGTTGCGAGCGCTCCGGGGAGGAGCGGGGACCCGGAGCGCTCGGCGTAACAGTACCCCCCCCCTTGGGTCTCCCCCTCCTCTTGGAGCCTGAGAACCTGAGGACAAGACTTTTGTCTAGGATGTTGTCCTCAGGTTCCTAGGATCTCTCTTCAGGACCACAGCCCTCCCAATCCACCAGGAAAAAGAAGACGTCAGAAGAGCCGGAAACAGGAGTGGGAGAAACAAATTTGGGAGAGAAGCGATTAATGATGAGTGGTTTAAGGAGAGAGACATGGAAGGCATTGGGAATACGGAGAGAAGGAGGAAGAAGGAGTTTGTAAGAGACAGGATTAATCTGGCACAAGACTTTGAAAGGACCAAGATAGCGTGGTCCCAGTTTGTAACTGGGGACACGAAAGCGGACATATTTAGCGGAGAGCCATACCTTGTCTCCGGGCGCAAAAATGGGGGGAGTTCTTCTTTTCTTATCGGCAAACCTTTTCATGCGGGATGAAGCCTGTAAAAGAGAATTTTGGGTCTCTTTCCATATGGTGGAAAGATCACTAGTCACTTCATCCACAGCGGGCAAACCAGAGGGCAAGGGAGTAGGGAGGGGGGGAAGAGGGTGACGGCCGTACACCACGAAAAATGGGGACTTAGCAGAAGATTCTGAGACTCTGAAGTTGTATGAAAATTCGGCCCATGGTAGAAGATCTGCCCAGTCATCCTGGCGGGAGGAAACAAAATGCCGTAAATAGTCACCCCATACCTGGTTAATTCTTTCTACTTGCCCATTGGATTGGGGATGATAAGAAGCTCAATTTAATCTTGAGCTGTTTACAGAGGGCCCTCCAGAATTTAGACACGAATTGGATGCCTCTATCCGAGACGATCTGTGTGGGCAAACCGCGAAGACGAAAAATGTGTACAAAAAATTGTTTTGCCAACTGAGGCGCTGAAGGGAGACCAGGAAGAGGAATAAAATGTGCCATCTTGGAAAATCGATCAACGACCACCCAAACAACAGTGTTGCCACGGGATGGGGGTAAGTCTGTAATAAAGTCCATACCAATCAGAGACCAAGGCTGTTCGGGGACAGGCAGAGGATGAAGGAGACCAGCAGGCTTCTGGCGAGGAGTCTTATGGCGGGCACAGACAGTACAGGCCCGCACAAAATCAACAACATCCGTCTCCAGAGTCGGCCACCAATAGAAACGAGAGATGAGTTGCAAGGACTTTTTGATGCCCGCATGGCCTGCGAGGTGGGAGGAGTGACCCCATTTGAGAATCCCGAGACGTTGGCGTGGAGAAACGAAGGTCTTCCCTGGAGGAGTTTGCCTGATGGAGACTGGAGAAGTGGAGATCAGACAGTCAGGAGGAATGATGTGCTGCGGAGAGACCTCTACTTCCGAGGCATCCGAGGAACGAGAGAGAGCATCGGCCCTAATGTTCTTGTCGGCAGGGCGAAAATGAATTTCAAAGTTAAAACGGGCAAAGAACAACGACCACCTGGCCTGGCGAGGATTCAGCCGTTGGGCAGACTGGAGATAGGAGAGATTCTTGTGATCGGTGTAAATGATAACTGGAAATTTTGATCCCTCCAGCAGATGCCTCCATTCCTCAAGTGCCAATTTAATGGCCAGTAGTTCTCGATCCCCGATGGAGTAGTTCCTCTCCGCCGGAGAGAAGGTCCTAGAAAAAAAACCACAAGTAACAGCATGCCCAGAAGAATTTTTTTGTAGAAGGACCGCTCCAGCTCCCACTGAGGAGGCATCAACCTCCAATAGGAAGGGTTTAGATGGGTCAGGTCTGGAGAGCACGGGAGCAGAAGAAAAGGCAGACTTGAGCCGTTTAAATGCGTCTTCCGCTTGGGGAGACCAGGACTTAGGGTTGGCATTCTTCTTGGTTAAAGCCACGATAGGAGCCACAATAGTGGAAAAATGTGGAATGAATTGTCTGTAATAATTGGCGAACCCCAAAAAACGTTGGATAGCACGGAGTCCGGAGGGGCGAGGCCAATCTAAGACGGCAGAGAGTTTATCTGGGTCCATTTGTAGTCCCTGGCCAGAGACCAAGTATCCTAGGAAAGGAAGAGATTGACATTCAAAGAGACATTTCTCCATTTTGGCATAAAGTTGATTGTCTCGAAGTCTCTGAAGAACCATGCGGACATGCTGGCGATGTTCTTCTAAGTTGGCAGAAAAAATCTGAATATCGTCCAGATACACAACAACACAGGAATATAAGAGATCACGAAAAATTTCATTAACAAAGTCTTGGAAGACGGCAGGGGCGTTGCACAGGCCAAAGGGCATGACCAGATACTCAAAGTGTCCATCTCTAGTGTTAAATGCCGTTTTCCATTCATCCCCCTCTCTGATGCGGATGAGATTATATGCACCTCTTAAGTCCAGTTTGGTAAAGATGTGGGCACCTTGAAGGCGATCAAAGAGTTCAGAGATAAGAGGTAGGGGGTAGCGGTTCTTTACCGTGATTTTATTAAGTCCGCGGTAATCAATGCAAGGACGTAGGGAGCCATCCTTTTTGGACACAAAGAAAAATCCAGCTCCGGCAGGAGAGGAGGATTTGCGGATAAACCCCTTTTTTAAATTTTCCTGGATGTATTCAGACATAGCAAGAGTCTCTGGGGCGGACAGAGGATAAATTCTGCCCCGGGGTGGAGTAGTGCCCGGGAGGAGGTCAATAGGACAGTCAAAAGGCCTGTGAGGGGGTAAAGTCTCAGCTTGCTTTTTGCAAAATACGTCAGCATAGTCCATATAAGCCTTAGGGAGACCGGTTACAGGGGGAACCACAGGGTCACGGCAGGGAGTACTGGGAACCGGTTTAAGACAGTCCTTGAAACAAGAAGTACCCCAGCTCTTGATCTCTCCTGTGGACCAATCAAGGGTTGGGGAATGGCGTTGAAGCCACGGTAGTCCAAGGAGAATTTCGGAAGTGCAATTGGAGAGGACCAAAAACTAAATTTTTTCGTGATGAGGTCCGATGCACATTAGGAGGGGTTCCGTGCGGTAACGCACGGCACAGTCCAATCTTTCATTGTTAACACAATTGATGTAGAGGGGTCTGGCGAGACTGGTCACTGGGATGTTGAACCTGTTGATGAGAGAGGCCAAAATAAAGTTTCCTGCAGATCCGGAATCCAAGAAGGCCTTAGTAGAGAAGGAGAAGGTAGAGGCAGATATCCGCACAGGCACAGTAAGGCGTGGAGAAGCAGAGTTGACATCAAGAACTATCTCACCTTTGTGCGGAGTCAGCGTACGTCTTTCCAGGCGGGGAGGACGGATAGGACAATCCTTCAGGAAGTGTTCGGTACCGGCACAGTACAGGCAAAGATTCTCCATGCGGCGTCGTGTCCTCTCTTGAGGTGTCAAGCGAGACCGGTCAACTTGCATAGCCTCCACGGCGGGAGGCACAGGAACGGATTGCAGAGGACCAGAGGAGAGAGGAGCCGGGGAGAAAAAACGCCTCGTGCGAACAAAGTCCATATCCTGGCGGAGCTCCTGACGCCTTTCGGAAAAACGCATGTCAATGCGAGTGGCAAGATGAATGAGTTCATGCAGGTTAGCAGGAATTTCTTGTGCGGCCAGAACATCTTTAATGTTGCTGGATAGGCCTTTTTTAAAGGTCGCGCAGAGGGCCTCATTATTCCAGGATAATTCGGAAGCAAGAGTACGGAATTGGATGGCGTACTCGCCAACGGAAGAATTACCCTGGACCAGGTTCAGCAGGGCAGTCTCAGCAGAAGAGGCTCGGGCAGGTTCCTCAAAGACACTTCGAATTTCCGAGAAGAAGGAGTGTACAGAGGCAGTGACGGGGTCATTGCGGTCCCAGAGCGGTGTGGCCCATGACAGAGCTTTCCCAGACAGAAGGCTGACTACGAAAGCCACCTTAGACCTTTCAGTAGGAAACTGGTCCGACATCATCTCCAAGTGCAGGGAACATTGTGAAAGAAAGCCACGGCAAAAGTTAGAGTCCCCATCAAATTTATCCGGCAAGGAAAGTCGTAGGCCGGAAGCGGCCACTCGCTGCGGAGGAGGTGCAGGAGCTGGCGGAGGAGATGATTGCTGAAGCTGTGGTAGTAGCTGCTGTAGCATCACGGTCAGTTGAGACAGCTGGTGGCCTTGTTGCGCTATCTGTTGCGACTGCTGGGCGACCACAGTGGTGAGGTCGGCGACAACTGGCAGTGGAACTTCAGCGGGATCCATGGCCGGATCTACTGTCACGATTCGGCTGGCAGGAGGTGGATCCTCTGTGCCAGAGAGGGATTGGCGTGGACCGTGCTAGTGGACCGGTTCTAAGCTGCTACTGGTTTTCACCAGAGCCCGCCGCAAAGCGGGATGGTCTTGCAGCGGCGGTAGCAACCAGGTCGTATCCACTAGCAACGGCTCAACCTCTCTGACTGCTGAAGATAGGCGCGGTACAAGGGAGTAGACAAGAGCAAGGTCGGACGTAGCAGAAGGTCGGGGCAGGCAGCAAGGATCGTAGTCAGGGGCAACGGCAGGAGGTCTGGAACACAGGCTAGGAACACACTGGGAAACGCTTTCACTGGCACGATGGCAACAAGATCCGGCAAGGAAGGGAAGGGGAAGTGAGGTTATATAGGGAAGTGCACAGGTGAATTCACTAATTAGAACCAGGCGCCAATCAGCGGCGCACTGGCCCTTTAAATCGCAGAGACCCGGCGCGCGCGCGCCCTAGGGAGCGGGGCCGCGCGCGCCGGGACAAGACCGACGGAGAGCGAGTCAGGTACGGGAGCCGGGATGCGCATCGCGAGCGGGCGCCTGCCGCATAGCGAATCGCATCCCGGCTGGGAGAGGTATCGCAGCGCACCCGGTCAGCAGGTCTGACCGGGGCGCTGCAATTGCGAGAATGTTGCGAGCGCTCCGGGGAGGAGCGGGGACCCGGAGCGCTCGGCGTAACAGTAGCACAGTTTAGGTTATGAGAGATAGGTGGTTTTTCTAGTCATCTGAAAGAAGAGAAGGAGCAGGAGCAGCTAGAGGAGTTAGAGGGTTATGAGGAAGGTGAGACAGAGGACCCAGACACACCGTGGCAGTATGCAGTGTAGATGGAAGCAGGGAGTCCCTCAGAGTCACTTGCACAAATGGCACGATGCATGCTCACTTGCTTGCATATTCACCACTGAATTGTCACCATTTGCTTCTGGCTCTCCACCTTATTGGACCCTCGCTACCGGCACAAAATGGGGGCCTTATTTCCACCCACTGAGAGGGAAGACAAACTGACCTACTACAGAGACATCCTAGGTAGTCAGTTGGCTGATGCCATCATCCATCCTCTCGCATCCATCCTTCCCCTGTAAGGCCCTATTCTCCCATTATTAATTCTGTTGTTTGCAAGTGTTACTCGCCCTTAAAAGGGTGGCCCCACACAGGAATCTCTCCCTATTTCCCCTGCAAACACAGACATTTCCCAGGGTTTCAGGTGCAAATAGTGAGAGTTTCTTCCCTTTTTAGGGCAAGTAACACTTGCCAAGAAGGGAATTAATAATGCTAGAGTAGGGCCTTACAGGGAAAGTGTTTACCCCCACCCGTTACAATGGACCATACGTTGTTCCCTTCCACCTTTTAGAGTTCTTTGCATCACATAAATATTTGGTGGTGTAGGTGGCACATGGTGTTCTTTGCACACCTTTCCTTTGGTTTGTTTTAAAAAAAAAATTTGGGGCCATATACTTTATCCTAAGTATATAATTAAAAGTTACATTTCACGTAATGCATATCCTCAATAATTACTTGTGCACACTAACATTTCTACAAAACAGACCATTTTCTTCTGCCTACCTGCCTCAGCTACTATACTGATCCTGCCACCCACCTGATGCCACATATCTGATGCCAGGTTCTCATTTTTTCACCCACCTTCGTTACCGGGGACTGGTATTGCCACCCAACGCACCACTCTGTTACCGGGTCACTTTCAGGACTCCTGAGAGAGATATCAGAGAGAGATATTAGATAGATAGATAGATATTAGTGTGGTGGAGGGTGTGATGCAGGGCAGATGGAATTACCCTAGGGGCAGATGGCATTAGCCCCTTATATTCATGACGCCAGGGCGTGGTTTATCCTCAATACCACCAGAAGGTATACCGCTGGATCCTGGGCTAGGCACAGGGGCAATAATGACTCCAACGTCTAGTTACAAACGGTAGCTTTACTGAGTGACAGATGGAACAGTCTATACAGTTCAGCCAGGCCCACGGAGGTGACCAGTGACTTCAGAGACCTTAAGGGCTTTGCTGGGACTTGAAGTAGATTTGGACAATTTTAGTGCAGGCTACTCTGACTTGACAATAGATGACTGTGACTGACTTTATTTGACTTGAGACTAACTAAGCTGTGACTGTAGCTTACTTGTAGACTTGAAGGATTGTGGCTGCAGGACAGACTTGAGGCCTCCTATGGACTTCAGAAACACTCTAGAACTTGACTGCACTGGACCTCAGCAAAGACTTAACTGGAAATCAAGAGCATAAGAGAGCGAGCTAGCTCCACCCAGGGCTTATATCAGGGAGACTAGGAGGGGTCCCATAGGTCACCCTTAGGTCACATGGTCACTGATTCCTCACGGGGTTACACTCACATGACAACTGGTGATCACATGTTAACATTTCTTAAAGCAAGAACACTCTTATATACATTGTACAGCATAACGCATGGCAGAAAATATATATACATAAGGGGACAGGTATCGGGGGCCGAGGGGACACTGCAGGGAGGCTGCCTGATAGGGCAGCAAGGGTACAGTGGTATAACTCCTGTACTGGACATGCTCTGTCTGAGTGGGCTTTGGAAGAGAGGCAGTGATACAGAGTTATAAAACAGAAAGATTTCTGCTGTGCGGAGTGAATCTGCGAAGTTGGAGTGACTTGTGTGAGTACCTCTAGGGGGAGGGGTAGATTGGTCACAGGTGTATAAATCTTAGTTTGGGACTCAGTTCTGAGCGTGCTCTGTCTGAGTGGGCGTTGGAAGAGAGGCAGTAAAAGAGAGTTATAAAACAGAGTTTGAAAGCAGGAATTTGAGATCGCTGTGAGTGTTACTTTACTTGTTTACTTTAACTCACAAGGTCTACTCAGAATTAAATTCTAATAGTTGCTGTCTGTTTTTGGCTGTTAATCTGTGAAATCCCCATAACTAGATGGCCTCCATGTTGGAAAACACAGTCCGATGTACATCTTGCACAATGTATGCAATCCTTGAACAGCAGTTTGAATGTGCATATTGTTGGGCAAGATGTGTGCAAGTTGTTCATTTGGAAGCCCAGATCCTGGATCTATAGGAGCAACTGGCAACATTGAGACACATTGACAACTTGGAGAGGAGTCTCCTGCTCACTGAGCAAGTACTCTCTGGGGTAGAGGTAGGGGAGGATAGTTGCATGGAGGTGCAGGACAATCAGGCAGTCAGCTGAATTACAGTCAGAAAACGGGGTAGAGGGAAAAGTGTCAGGGAGGCTAGTCCTGATCTGGCACACCCCAACAAGTTTGCCCGGTTGGCAGATGAGGGAGATGCCATTTCAGAGCTAGCAATACTGCAGCAGGACTCTATCTCTGACCACCAGGGGGGTGTCTGCTCCAGTAAGGAGGGAGGGAGGAATGCAGGGAAGGCCAGACAGGTATGGTAGTGGAGGACTCAATTATTAGGGGACAGACAGGGCGACCTGTCACAAAGACCGGGATCGCCGAACAGTGTGTTGTCTTCCTGGCGCTCGAGATCCGCACATCGCGGATCAGGTTGACAGGTTGCTGGGTGGGGCTGGAGAGGACCCAGCAGTCATAGTACATATTGGCACCAATGACAAAGTAAGAGGTAGGTGGAGTGTCTTAAAAGTTATTTTAGAGACATAGGCCGCAAGCTTAAGGCAAGGACCTCCAAGGTAATATTTTCTGAAATATTACCTTTACCACGAGCCATACCAGAGAGGCAGCGGGAGATTATGGAGGTAAACAAGTGGCTCAGAAGCTGGTGTAGGAGGGGTTTGGGTTCATGGAGAACTTGGCTGACTTCGCTGTCGGATACCGGCTCTTCCGTAGGGACAGGCTGCACCTCAATGGGGAGGGTGCAGCTGTGCTTGGGGAGAAGATGGCTTGAAGACTGGAGGAGTGTTTAAACTAGGGACTGGGGGGGTGTACCTATAACAAAGAGGGGTAACATAGTGTAGCTAGAGAGGGGGACTTATTAATGTATCTGGGGGTGGAGCGGAGGGAGGCGGTTAAAATAGTTAATAGGGATAGGTTTCATAGGAAAAAAAAAAAAAAAAAACATACACCATTGAAATGCATGTTGACTAATGCCAGAAGTCTGTCCAATAAAACAGAGGAACTGGAGTGGTTGATGTCTGAGGAAAATTATGACATAGTAGCTGCAAATAAGGCAGCAAATCAGAATTAGGTGATAATAATGGGGGAATTTAACAATCCTTATATAAACTGGGAGACTGAGACCTGTGATTCTCATAAAGGAAACAGGTTTCTGACTATAGCTAAAGACAATTATCTGTCCTAAATGGTGCAGGGCCCGACCAGAGGGGGCGCCCTACTAGACTTAATATTAACCAACAGACCTGACAGAGTAACTAATGTGCAGGTAGAAGGACACCTAGGAAATAGTGATCATAATATAATACATTATAACTTGTTCTTCAATAAGGGAAGGCAAAGTTTGATCAATTCAGAGAAGCCCTTAACAATATAAAATGGGATTATGTCCTCAAAAACAAGAATACCGACACTAAATGGGAGACTTTTAAAAATATCTTAAATTCTCACTGTAAGATGTACCTTATCGGAATAAAAGGATCAGGAATAAAAGAAAACCAATATGGATGAATTAAAACGTTACGGGGGCAATAAATGACAAAAATAAAGCATTTAAACTACTAAAACAGGACGACAGTGAAGAAGCATTAAAAAGCTATAGAGAAAAATGTAGAATATGTAAAAAAAAACTGATAAAAGACTCAAAAATAGAGACAGAAAGACTCATTGCCAAAGAGAGTAAAACTAACCCCAAAATACTCTTTAACTATATAAATAGCAACAAGGTTAAAAATGAAAGTGTAGGCCCTTTAACCCCTTAAGGACACAGCCCTTTTTCACCTTAAGGACTGAGCCCTTTTTCGCAATTCTGACCACCGTCACTTTACAAATTAATAACGCGAAAATGCTTTTACCGAATATTCTGATTCTGAGATTGTTTTTTCGTGACATATTCTACTTTATTTTGGTGGTAAATTTTCGGCGTTACTTGCATCCTTTTTTGGTGAAAAATCCCCAAATTTCATGAAAATTTTGAAAATGTTGCATTTTTCTAACTTTGAAGCTCTCTAATTGTAAGGAAAATGGATATTCCAAATAAATGTTATTTTTATTCACAAATACAATATGTCTCCTTTATGTTGGCATCATAAAATGGACATATTTTTGCTTTTTGAAAAAATTAGAGAGCTTCAAAGTAGAGCAGCAATTTTCAAAAATGTCATGAAAATTGCTAAATCTGAAGGGACAGATGTTACAGAACTACAACTCCCAGCATGCCTGGGCAGTCTAGGCATGCTGAGAGTTGTAGTTTGGCAACATCTGGAGGGCTACTGTTTGGGCACCCCTGTAACAGTGGTCTCCAAACTGTGACCCTCCAGATGTTGCAAAACTACAACTCCCAGCATGCCCAGACAGCCTTTGGCTCTCTGGGCATGCTGGGAGTTGCAGTTTCGCCCCCCTAGTGGTTGCCACAGTAAAGATCGATTTACTTTCACTTTCAATCCCCCCCCCACTGTGGATTCCCTACCTGATCAGGATCCTGCAGGCTCCAGCGCAGATCCCAGGTCCCCAGGCATCTTCTCCTGCAGGTACGGCCTCCATCTTCTTTCCAGAGCCCCTTGACATCCAGGGGCGGGCAGAACGGGGGGTTGCCATGGCAACCCCCTGTCCTGCGCTGCCATTGGTCAGAACTCCGTTCTGAGTAATGGCAGGGGATAGGAGTAGATCGCAGCTTTGCGATCTCACTCCAATCCTTTGGGTTGATCGGGGTTGTTGCTGACAACTCCGATCAGCCCTATTTTCCGGGTGATCGGGTCACCAGAGACCCGATCAGCCCGGAATTGGAGAAAATCGCATGTCTGAATTGACATGCGATTTTCTCCGATCGCCGACATGGGGGGGTCTCAGGACCCCCCTGGGCGATGTGCCGGGATGCCTGCTGAATGATTTCAGCAGGCATCCGGCTCCGGTCCCCAACCGGCTAGCGGTGGGGACCGGATTTCCCACGGGCGTATGGATACGCCCTGCGTCCTTAAGGACTCGGAATGCAGGGCATATCCATACGCCCTGCGTCCTTAAGAGGTTAAAAAACGATAAAGAAGAAAATAGAAACGGGGATCAGGAAAAACAAATATATTAAACAAATTCTTCTCCACTATATTCACTGAGGAAAATGAAATACCAGGTGAAATACAGCGAGATAAGGTAAACTCCCCAGTAAAGGTCACCTGTGTAACCCAGGAAGAAGTACAGTGCCGCCTAAAAAAATCAAAATAGACAAATCACCAGGTCCAGATTGCCTTCACCCCCATGTTCTAAAGGAATTAAGTAATGTAATAGACAGACCCCTATTTAATATTCAGGGACTCTATAGTGACAGGGACTTCTCCCCAGGACTCGCACATGGCAAATGTGGTGCAAATATTTAAAAAGGGGTCAAAAGTTGACCCTGGGAATTATAGGCCTGTTAGTTTAACCTCGGTTGTATGTAAATTGTTTGAGGATTTTCTAAGAGATGCTATTTTGGAGTATCTTGATAAAAATAAATGCATGACTCCATATCAGCATGGCTTTATGAGGGATCAGCCCTAACTGACCCTAAAAATACTCTCCCTGCCTACTTGCCCATCCATCCTAAACGATGGATCGACAACTGGGCGCCGGTCCCTTCCTGCGCTAAAGTGCAGTGGCATAAAAACACATAATATACATAGTCGGTCACAGGCCAGAACAGAAACGGAAAACTACTAGACAACCAGATATACCTGACAGAATACAAATACTAACAGGGCAGTATATAAACTCCCAAACAGAGCAGAATATAGTGAATTAACAAACAGTTCATAAACCAGATATTAGATAAAGTCAGACATGATAAAATGAACAAGATGGGGGAGATTTATAAAAACCTGTGCAGAGGAAAAGTTGACCAGTTGCCCATAGCAACCAATCAGATCTTTTCTTTCATTTTTAACAAGGCCTCTGAAAAATGAAAGAAGCGATCTGATTGGTTGCTATGGGCAACTGGGCAACTTTTCCTCTGCACAGGATTTGATAAATCTCTCTCGATATGAGTATACAGCAGAATCCAGGAGATGAAGGGGATAAACAGAAGAACTGAGAGCCAAAACACTAAACTGAACAGGTAACTTAGAACACTGTTCACAAACAGGTACAAGTACAAAGGACACAGATCAGATCAACCAAACAGGATATAAAAATACACTGTTCACACTGGGACACAGAACATACAAACTGGACTCCCCACTCCACTATAGGAGTAGCCATTAATAATAAAGCCAAAAAGGCTACTGGCCAGTCGACACACTCCACCGTGTGGAGAAAATGCTGACCCAGTAGGACACAGAAATATAATACAAGAAACACTAGACTAGAACCAGATGAGTCTGAATAGACTGCAGAACAGGAATATAACATACAGAGCACAGGTAACAAGGAAGACTCAGACATAGTGTGAACACCGACAAAGCTGAACAGATATATTCCTAAAACAGACTAATGTAACACAGACTAAAATACATGGAGCATGCTATATAATCATGGCTAAAAAAGACAATATAAATACAAGGTAAATGCTCAAGCAGACATAGTCAGAATATAGCACAAACAGACATAGTGGCATTAACCTAACAGACATCTTAGTATTGCACTGAATAGCCAGCATCAGAATGCAGGAGAACTCTGCTAAATAACCGCACCCGAGTTTTCATTCGTCCATAGCATTAACTATTTCCTATCCACGTAAAATAGCAAACTGCTCTGAACAAACTAGTATGTGAATACACACCTAAACAGAAAAATACAAAAACAAATAAACAGACATTACACTAACCTGATTAGCTTTTATGAGGAGGTGAGCTCAGGACTGGACCAGGGGGAATCACTGGATGTCGTATATCTGGATATATATACACATTTCTACTGAGGAAGGGGTCGGAGGTCTTTGTTTCCCAGTACCCCGAAACGCGTCTAAAAATCTGGCACTATTCACACAGTCACCACCAGCGTCCATCTGCAAATACCTCAGCAACAGAGGAGTTAAACTTGTTCTACTCCACCCTGCCTGGCTGTAACCTTACCATCCATTGCATCGCATAGCCTCATCTCCTGCTTCCACATGGGACACCAATCCCAGACCTTCCATTGCTCCCGGAGTACCGTCGCCAGCAGACCCGTTGTCGCACCCGAGCCCACTGACACTCCTGCCGGAGTGCCAGACTAGTGCCGTCTGTGCTAAGCCGGTAAGCGAACGAGATCCCGAGCGCTGCAACTGCCGCTTGCTCCCCTGCCATCGGAGCTCACGATACGCAATATCTATCTGCGCCCCCCTGCCAACGGGGCTGCTAAAGGAGATCTACCTATCTGTGCCCCCCTTCCACCCATTGGGGCACATGAGGATCATAAGGCTGCGACCCATCTACTACAACAGACCAAGCCAGAAGCAGTGGTGAGAAATACTCTGTATCATTCATTCATCAACTTTTTAATAATTTTTTCATTGACTTTATGTTACAATCATTTTGTTACAAATCCATACATTTTTCACGGAATTATTTTTTTATTGGTATTTTTATTTTTATATATTTTTTTATCTGCAGATTCATGGACTTATTTAAATATTAATTTATTCATATATTCTTTGATACCTCACTAGGGCCCAGTGAGATCTTCATTAGATAAATGCCAGTATAATGTGATATTTTGCTACTATTTTATTTATATATATATATATATATTACATTTTATATCTGAATTAAAAGCAATTTTTGAATAAACGCTGTTATATTTATATTTGTCCACACCATTATGCACCATTGGTGAGGTCCTAGAGGCATAAGCTACAGGTTTTTATCTCTTTGATGATGTCAGCGTCCTTCATTTCTACCAACATCTTCTTGACCATCTGGTACATGCCTGGTGCTACAGGGCGTTGCCATTGCAACTGAAGTATATTTCGGCAGGATGGTGGCAGCGTCAGACAGGTTAACTAGACGGACTGGGACTTTTCCATCTGAGACGGTGACCAGACTTCTTGTTGCCCGGACTAAAGGGTGATCTTCCAGCTGCATCGGCTCCAGCAATGCTTGGTAATCTTTGTTCCCAATTCCAGGTCGGGCACGGCACCATGGTCTCCGTGTGAGGCTGTAAGACTACTGTCCGGATGTCCTGAATTCGTACTTGGCAAACTTCTCCTTGACTGTTGACAAACTTCTGCTCTGCTTGAAGGATCTTCAAGTGGTGCTGTGCAGCCTGCTGGCCTGAAGGTGACATGTAGGGGAGAGAGGCATGCCGAGAATCTACTACTTCAGTAAAACAGTGTCTCATAATGTTCATCCCCAATATAAATTCTGCCACCCCCTTATCGGAAACATTGGTTACAATCACTCCCTGTCCTCTGAGTATATGCTCTCCAACTTGAATGGTTGGCTCCCAGTATCCATGTCTGGATACTGGTTTCCCATTCCCTGCCACTACTTTAAAATCAACATCGTCTGGTTCACATAACAAATCAGCACTCCAGTATTTATAAAAGACATCCTTGGGTATGGTGGACACGTGAGATCCTGTGTCGATTAGGGGGGCCTCCAACTGTACCCTTTCTACAACAACTTTTACATAGGGGCATGGGGCGACGTCAAGGGAGAGTCTTGACTTGGAACATTCTGAATCTAGGCCTGGTGACGATTCTCCTGAGGGCCGGTCCTTGACCTCAGGGAATTCCCGTTTAAATCACAAAATTGTGTTCTCCAATGTCCAGTCTTATTACAACGGCTACAGAAGGGCCTCTGAGTCCCTGGTGGTCTGTTAGAGGGAAAATTACGGGAATTAGCAGGACAGGGAGCAGGGATAGGTTTTCTAGGTGTAGGTGATTCCTGGCTAGGCGGATTGGTCTGGCTAGCAAGCTTTTTTACGGCCTTGGTCAGCTTATCAATTTCGTGCCTAACACTTTGTAGTTCTGAGGCCGCAAGGATTGATGGGGCAGGTGGTGATGGTGGCACTGACCTAGCGGACACCCCTAGTGTCTCTGAGGGAGAGGTACTAACTTCTTCAGACTCAGCCCTGGACGCAATAACTTTGATGGCCAGTCTCTTAAAAGCGGGAAATGACAAACTAGGGTTCTGTACCACTAACATTCTAAGTTGGGCTTTGTCCCATTTGTTGTGAGCCCCATCAATAAATCTGTCCATTAATACCTTGTTGCTCTGTTCGGGAGTTATACCATCTAGTCTCTGGACAGTCTCTAGGGCATTTTGTAAGGCTACAGCATAACATAAAGCTGCCATTGTCTTCTCGGAGGCAGGCCAGGTGCGGACTTCTTCAAGTGCTGGTCCTTGTAGCTGTCCAATGAGCAACTGCACCTGTTGATTAGGGGGAAAAGAATAAAAAAAGGCTTTGGATCTTCTCTTTAAAATCTCGCAGAGTGAAGGAGTCCCCATTGTAGGTGGGAAGAACAGGGTTCCCCAAGAAGACTGGTGCGGCTACAGGAACTCCTAAACTGTTGCACTGAACTGGAGAGGGTAGAACCCTCCGAGTTCCCAAAGCAGGTGATGACCCAACCGATGGGGTTGAAGAAGCACCCTCGGCCGGTGGTCCTAGAGAACTGGGTACTGACATCTTGCAGGCTTGATTGAGTGCGCTGTCATTTTAAGAAGTCTGGAGTGTGCTGGCCCTTTATGAAGTTTTGAGTGAGCTGGCCTTTTAAGAAGTTTTGCATGTGCTGTTGCTTTAAGAAATCCAGCGATGTGCTGCAGCAGCTTGTGTAACCTTTGGCTGGGGTCCCCTGATGTATGCCGCTTACTTGTATCCCCTGCTGACTTTCGCAGAATCTGCGCAGGGGTGGACTGACACGATGATGCAGGCGCAGCCGTTGGAGCCTTTAAGAAAGCTGCGCCCGGGGAACTCTGGTGGAGAAATTCTTACCCAGACGGGGTACACTTTTTGTTCCTCCCTGCAGGCTAAGGAGGCGTGACTGCAAAGGGCTGGGGGGCGGAGCTGCGGCCACTCGCGCATGTGGGAAGTCCCAGAACTGACTGTTAACCCTTGCTGGTACACTTTGCAACAGCAACACAGTGTTCTTCAACTCCCCCATACTTTTCTTCAGCGCCCCGGCAAAGCACAATTTTACAGACAATGTCTGCGCCAGATTTTGAGCCAGAATTTGCGCCAGAATTGAAAAAACCCCGACTAACTCTCCATTTTGCTAAGAAAACCTGAAAAAGGGGCGTGACCACCGGGGAAAGGGGGCATGGTCACCGAAAAGGAGCGTGTTCCCGACATTTTCATAAAAACCCAACATATTTACTAAGGTTTCCACAGAAAATGTGATGGATTTCAGCTGAGGAAAACCAGACAGATCGGAGCATGTGTAAAAATAGCAAAGTGTAGGGAAAGTGGAAATGTAGGGAAACCTAAGTAAATACCGTGGAAAATAAATTGCAGGGAATTAAAACCCACAAAGAAACCTACACTCCACTCTTAGTAAATGAGGGCATATGTCCCGTACACTTTTGGGCGCAATCTCTGTCGCAGCTTGCGACACTTTCAGACAATTCCTTGAGCACAGTTCTGACTAGGGGGAGGACTAGTGGCTTTGTGGCAATGGCACACACCCATATCCTGTTGCGGGTGACCTGACTTGACTTAGTGGTGGAGTGGTTAAGGCACATACCCGTATCCTGTTGCAGGTGGCCTGTTGGTTGAGTGGTTAAGGCACACACGCATATCCTGTTCGTGATGCCAAAGTTGTGGTGGACCACCGGTGTATGGCGGGGCTACGGGTGTAGAGAGATGTTGTTAACCCCTAGTGTTTGTGATGCCAGGATTTGGTTGTATGGTGTAGGGCACCGCTGACAACCAACCTAGAGAGATATGGGAGATGTCACGATTCGGCTGGCAGGAGGTGGATCCTCTGTGCCAGAGAGGGATTGGCGTGGACCGTGCTAGTGGACCGGTTCTAAGTTACTACTGGTATTCACCAGAGCCCGCCGCAAAGCGGGATGGTCTTGCAGCGGCGGTAGTAACCAGGTCGTATCCACTAGCAACGGCTCAACCTCTCTGACTGCTGAAGATAGGCGCGGTACAAGGGAGTAGACAAGAGCAAGGTCGGACGTAGCAGAAGGTCGGGGCAGGCAGCAAGGATCGTAGTCAGGGGCAATGGCAGGAGGTCTGGAACACAGGCTAGGAACACACTAGGAAACGCTTTCACTGGCACAATGGCAACAAGATCCGGCAAGGAAGGGAAGGGGAAGTGAATGACTGATTAGACCCACTGCGCCAATCAGCGGCGCAGTGGCCCTTTAAATCGCAGAGACCCGGCGCGCGCGCGCCCTAGGGAGCGGGGCCGCGCGCGCCGGGACAGGACCGACGGAGAGCGAGTCAGGTACGGGAGCCGGGGTGCGCATCGCGAGCGGGCGCCACCCGCATCGCGAATCGCATCCCGGCTGGGGGCGGTATCGCAGCGCACCCGGTCAGTAGATCTGACCGGGGCGCTGCAGTAGCGAGGATGTTGCGAGCGCTCCGGGGAGGAGCGGGGACCCGGAGCGCTCGGCGTAACAGGAGAGAGATAAATATGAGATAAATGGAGAGATATGAGAGAGAGATATGAGAGAGAGAGAGAGAGATATGAGAGAGATATGAGGGAAAGATATGAGAGAGAGATAGATATGAGATACATAGAGAGATATTAGAGAGATATGAGAGAGAGATGAGATATCCTGGGCTAGGCACGGGGGCAATAATGACTCCAACGCCAAGTTACGGACAATCCTCATCCCCATCCTCATATATTGTTGTCATATCCCAACCTCCTTTCCTGTCCTCATATCTCAACCTCATATCCCGTCCTCATATCTCAACCTCCTATCCCGTCCTCATATCCCGACCCCATATCCCGACCTCCTATTCCATCCTCCTATCTCGACCTTCTATCCTGTCCTCATATCCCGTCCTCATATCCCTTCCTTATAGCCCGACCCCATATCCCATGCTCATATCCCGATCTCCTATCCCGTCCTCCTATCCTGTCCTCCTATCCCGTCCTCCTATCCCGACCTCATAGCCCGACCCCATTGCCCGTTCCCATATCCCGACCCCATAGCCCGTCCCCATATTGTCACGATTCGGCTGGCAGGAGGTGGATCCTCTGTGCCAGAGAGGGATTGGCGTGGACCGTGCTAGTGGACCGGTTCTAAGTTACTACTGGTATTCACCAGAGCCCGCCGCAAAGCGGGATGGTCTTGCAGCGGCGGTAGTAACCAGGTCGTATCCACTAGCAACGGCTCAACCTCTCTGACTGCTGAAGATAGGCGCGGTACAAGGGAGTAGACAAGAGCAAGGTCGGACGTAGCAGAAGGTCGGGGCAGGCAGCAAGGATCGTAGTCAGGGGCAACGGCAGGAGGTCTGGAACACAGGCTAGGAACACACAAGGGAACGCTTTCACTGGCACAATGGCAACAAGATCCGGCGAGGGAGTGCAGGGGAAGTGAGGTATACATAGGGAGTGCACAGGTGAACACACTAATTAGAACAACTGCGCCAATCAGTGGCGCAGTGGCCCTTTAAATCGCAGAGACCCGGCGCGCGCGAGCCCTAGGGAGCGAGGCCGCGCGCGCCGGGACAGGACCGACGGAGAGCGAGTCAGGTACGGGAGCCGGGGTGCGCATCGCGAGCGGGCGCCACCCGCATCGCGAATCGCATCCCGGCTGGAGGCGGTATCGCAGCGCACCCGGTCAGTGGATCTGACCGGGGCGCTGCAGTAGCGAGGATGTGGCGAGCGCTCCGGGGAGGAGCGGGGACCCGGAGCGCTCGGCGTAACAGTACCCCCCCCCTTGGGTCTCCCCCTCTTCTTGGAGCCTGAGAACCTGAGGACCAGACTTTTGTCTAGGATGTTGTCCTCAGGTTCCCAGGATCTCTCTTCAGGACCACAGCCCTCCCAATCGACCAAGAAATTTTTTTTTCCTCTGACCGTCTTGGAGGCCAGTATCTCCTTTACGGAGAAAATGTCAGAGGTACCGGAAACAGGAGTGGGAGAAACAAGTTTGGGACAGAAACGGTTGATGATGAGTGGTTTAAGAAGAGAGACATGAAAGGCATTAGGAATACGAAGAGAAGGAGGAAGAAGAAGTTTGTAAGAGACAGTATTAATTTGGCACAAGATTTTGAAAGGACCAAGATAGCGTGGTCCCAGTTTGTAGCTGGGGACACGGAAGCGGACATATTTAGCGGAGAGCCATACCTTGTCTCCGGGAGAAAAAATGGGGGGAGCTCTTCTTTTCTTATCGGCAAACTTTTTCATGCGAGATGAAGCCTGTAAAAGAGAATTTTGGGTCTCTTTCCATATGGTGGAAAGATCACGAGTCACTTCATCCACAGCGGGCAGACCAGAGGGCAAGGGAGTAGGGAGGGGGGGAAGAGGGTGACGGCCGTACACCACGAAAAATGGGGATTTAGAAGAAGATTCAGAGACTCTGAAGTTGTACGAGAATTCGGCCCATGGTAGAAGATCTGCCCAGTCATCCTGGCAGGAGGAAACAAAATGCCGTAAATAGTCACCCAGGACCTGGTTAATTCTTTCTACTTGCCCATTGGATTGAGGATGATAAGCAGAAGAGAAGTTTAATTTAATCTTGAGTTGTTTACAGAGGGCCCTCCAGAATTTTGACACGAATTGGACGCCTCTATCCGAGACGATCTGCGTGGGCAAACCGTGAAGACGAAAAATGTGTACAAAAAATTGTTTTGCCAACTGAGGCGCTGAAGGAAGACCAGGAAGAGGAATAAATTGTGCCATCTTGGAAAATCGATCAACGACCACCCAAACAACAGTGTTGCCAGGGGATGGGGGTAAGTCTGTAATAAAGTCCATACCAATCAGAGACCAAGGCTGTTCGGGGACAGGCAGAGGATGAAGGAGACCAGCAGGCTTCTGGCGAGGAGTCTTATCCCGGGCACAGACAGTACAGGCCCGCACAAAATCAACAACATCCGTCTCCAGAGTCGGCCACCAATAGAAGCGAGAGATGAGTTGCAAAGACTTTTTGATGCCCGCATGGCCAGCGAGGTGGGAGGAGTGACCCCATTTGAGAATCCCGAGACGTTGGCGTGGAGAAACGAAGGTCTTCCCTGGAGGAGTTTGCCTGATGGAGGCTGGAGAAGTGGAGATCAGACAGTCAGGAGGAATGATGTGTTGCGGAGAGACCTCTACTTCCGAAGCATCCGAGGAACGAGAGAGAGCATCGGCCCTAATGTTCTTGTCGGCAGGGCGAAAATGAATTTCAAAGTTAAAACGGGCAAAGAACAAAGACCACCTGGCCTGGCGAGGATTCAGCCGTTGGGCAGACTGGAGATAGGATAGATTCTTGTGGTCGATGTAAATGATAACTGGAAATTTTGATCCCTCCAGCAGATGCCTCCATTCCTCAAGTGCCAATTTAATGGCCAGTAGTTCTCGATCCCCGATGGAGTAGTTCCTCTCTGCCGGAGAGAAGGTCCTAGAAAAAAACCCACAAGTAACAGCATGCCCGGAAGAATTTTTTTGTAGAAGGACCGCTCCAGCTCCCACAGAGGAGGCATCAACCTCCAATAGGAAGGGTTTAGATGGGTCAGGTCTGGAGAGCACGGGAGCAGAAGAAAAGGCAGACTTGAGCCGTTTAAATGCGTCTTCCGCTTGAGGAGACCAGGACTTAGGATTGGCATTCTTCTTGGTTAAAGCCACGATAGGAGCCACAATAGTGGAAAAATGTGGAATAAATTGTCTGTAATAATTGGCGAAGCCCAAAAAACGTTGGATAGCACGGAGTCCGGAGGGGCGTGGCCAATCTAAGACGGCAGAGAGTTTATCTGGGTCCATTTGTAGTCCCTGGCCAGAGACCAAGTATCCTAGGAAAGGAAGAGATTGACATTCAAACAGACATTTCTCCATTTTGGCATAAAGTTGATTGTCTCGAAGTCTCTGAAGAACCATGCGGACATGCTGGCGATGTTCTTCTAAGTTGGCAGAAAAAATCAGAATATCGTCCAGATACACAACAACACAGGAATATAAGAGATCACGAAAAATTTCATTAACAAAGTCTTGGAAGACGGCAGGGGCGTTGCACAGGCCAAAGGGCATGACTAGATACTCAAAGTGTCCATCTCTGGTGTTAAATGCAGTTTTCCATTCGTCCCCCTCCCTGATGCGGATGAGATTATAAGCACCTCTTAAGTCCAGTTTGGTAAAGATGTGGGCACCTTGAAGACGATCAAAGAGTTCTGAGATAAGAGGTAGGGGGTAGCGGTTCTTTACCGTGATTTTATTAAGTCCGCGGTAATCAATGCAAGGACGTAGGGAGCCATCTTTTTTGGACACAAAGAAAAATCCAGCTCCGGCAGGAGAGGAGGATTTGCGGATAAACCCCTTTTTTAAATTTTCCTGGATGTACTCAGACATAGCAAGAGTCTCTGGGGCGGACAGAGGATAAATTCTGCCCCGGGGTGGAGTAGTGCCCGGGAGGAGGTCAATAGGACAGTCATAAGGCCTGTGAGGAGGTAAAGTCTCAGCTTGTTTTTTGCAAAATACGTCTGCATAGTCCATATAAGCCTTAGGGAGACCGGTTACAGGGGGACGCACAGGGTCACGGCAGGGAGTTCTGGAAACCGGTTTAAGACAGTCCTTGAAACAAGAAGTACCCCAGCTCTTGATCTCTCCTGTGGACCAATCAAGGGTTGTGGAATGGCGTTGAAGCCACGGTAGTCCAAGGAGAATTTCGGAAGTGCAATTGGAGAGGACCAAAAACTCAATTTTTTCGTGATGAGGTCCGATGCACATTAGGAGGGGTTCCGTGCGGTAACGCACGGCACAGTCCAATCTTTCATTGTTAACACAATTGATGTAGAGGGGTCTGGCGAGACTGGTCACTGGGATGTTGAACCTGTTGATGAGAGAGGCCAAAATAAAATTTCCTGCAGATCCGGAATCCAAGAAGGCCTTAGTGGAGAAGGAGAAGGTAGAGGCAGATATCCGCACAGGCACAGTAAGGCGTGGAGAAGCAGAGTTAACATCAAGAACTGTCTCACCTTTGTGCGGAGTCAGCGTACGTCTTTCCAGGCGGGGAGGACGGATAGGACAATCCTTCAGGAAGTGTTCGGTACCGGCACAGTACAGGCAAAGATTCTCCATGTGGCGTCGTGTCCTCTCTTGAGGTGTCAAGCGAGACCGGTCAACTTGCATAGCCTCCACGGCGGGAGGCACAGGAACGGATTGCAGAGGACCAGAGGAGAGAGGAGCCGGGGAGAAAAAACGCCTCGTGCGAACAAAGTCCATATCCTGGCGGAGCTCCTGACGCCTTTCGGAAAAACGCATGTCAATGCGAGTGGCTAGATGAATGAGTTCATGCAGGTTAGCAGGAATTTCTCGTGCGGCCAGAACATCTTTAATGTTGCTGGATAGGCCTTTTTTAAAGGTCGCGCAGAGGGCCTCATTATTCCAGGATAATTCGGAAGCAAGAGTACGGAATTGGATGGCGTACTCGCCAACGGAAGAATTACCCTGGACCAGGTTCAGCAGGGCAGTCTCAGCAGAAGAGGCTCGGGCAGGTTCCTCAAAGACACTTCGAATTTCCGAGAAGAAGGAGTGTACAGAGGCAGTGACGGGGTCATTGCGGTCCCAGAGCGGTGTGGCCCATGACAGAGCTTTCCCAGACAGAAGGCTGACTACGAAAGCCACCTTAGACCTTTCAGTAGGAAACTGGTCCGACATCATCTCCAAGTGCAGGGAACATTGCGAAAGAAAGCCACGGCAAAACTTAGAGTCCCCATCAAATTTATCCGGCAAGGATAGTCGTAGGCCGGAAGCGGCCACTCGCTGCGGAGGAGGTGCAGGAGCTGGCGGAGGAGATGATTGCTGGAGCTGTGGTAGTAGCTGCTGTAGCATCACGGTCAGTTGAGACAGCTGATGGCCTTGTTGCGCTATCTGTTGCGACTGCTGGGCGACCACCGTGGTGAGGTCGGCGACAACTGGCAGTGGAACTTCAGCGGGATCCATGGCCGGATCTACTGTCACGATTCGGCTGGCAGGAGGTGGATCCTCTGTGCCAGAGAGGGATTGGCGTGGACCGTGCTAGTGGACCGGTTCTAAGTTACTACTGGTATTCACCAGAGCCCGCCGCAAAGCGGGATGGTCTTGCAGCGGCGGTAGTAACCAGGTCGTATCCACTAGCAACGGCTCAACCTCTCTGACTGCTGAAGATAGGCGCGGTACAAGGGAGTAGACAAGAGCAAGGTCGGACGTAGCAGAAGGTCGGGGCAGGCAGCAAGGATCGTAGTCAGGGGCAACGGCAGGAGGTCTGGAACACAGGCTAGGAACACACAAGGGAACGCTTTCACTGGCACAATGGCAACAAGATCCGGCGAGGGAGTGCAGGGGAAGTGAGGTATACATAGGGAGTGCACAGGTGAACACACTAATTAGAACAACTGCGCCAATCAGTGGCGCAGTGGCCCTTTAAATCGCAGAGACCCGGCGCGCGCGCGCCCTAGGGAGCGAGGCCGCGCGCGCCGGGACAGGACCGACGGAGAGCGAGTCAGGTACGGGAGCCGGGGTGCGCATCGCGAGCGGGCGCCACCCGCATCGCGAATCGCATCCCGGCTGGAGGCAGTATCGCAGCGCACCCGGTCAGTGGATCTGACCGGGGCGCTGCAGTAGCGAGGATGTGGCGAGCGCTCCGGGGAGGAGCGGGGACCCGGAGCGCTCGGCGTAACACATATCCCCTCCTCATATCCCGCCCTCATATCTCGACCTCATATCCCGCACTCATATCCCGCCCTCATATCCCATTCTCTTATCCCGACCCCATATCCGTCCTCATATTCTGTCCTCATATCCCGTCCTCATAGCCCGACCCCATAGCCCGTCCCCATAGCCCGACCCCATATCCTGTCCTCATAGCCCGACCTCCAATCCTGTCCTCCTATCTCGACCTCATATCTCTTCCTCATATCCCAACCTCATATCCCGTCCTCATATCCCGTCCCCATATCCCGACTTCCTATTCCATCCTCCTATCTCAACCTTCTATCCTGTCCTCATATCCCGTCCTTATAGCCCGACCACATATCCCGTCCTTATAGCCCGACCCCATATCCCACCCTCATATCCCGACCTCCTATCCCGTCCTCCTATCCCGTCCTCCTATCCCGACCTCATAGCCCGACCCCATTGCCCGTCCCTATATCCCGACCCCATAACCTGTCCCCATATCCCCTCCTCATATCTCGCCCTCATATCTCTACCTCATATCCCATCCTCTTATCCCGACCCCATATCCTGTCCTCCTATCCTGTCCTCCTATCCTGTCCTCATATCCCGTCCTCATATCCCGACCCCATAGCCCGTCCCCATAGCCCGACCCATATCCCGTCCTCATATCCCTGACCCTCACAAATAAGGGTAGTTAAGGGTTAAATTAAATATCCTATATTTTAAGTGGACATATAAGTAACGTGACCAAATATTATCAAATTATCTCCAGCCTTTTGGTAGTTATTCAGTAACATATTTCCCATAGACTTGTATGGGACTTTAAACAAAAACCCCGACCCTGTCAAATGGGGGTGAGTAAGGGTTAAATTACCTAGCCTATGTTTGTTGTTGACATATAACATGTCGAAACCTGAGTAGAGAAAAAGTGAACCAGTTGCCCATAGCAACCAATCAGATTGCTTATTTAATTTTTCAGAGGCCTTTTCAAAAATGAAAGAAGCAATCTGATTGGTTGCTATGGGCAACTCAGCAACTTTTCCTCTACACAGGTTTTCATAAATGTTCCCCATTGAGTTTAAGATATATATATATATATATATATATATATATATATATATATATATACATATATATATATATATATATGGGAACAGGTGCCGAGGGCCCAGGGGACACTGCAGGGAGGCTGCCTGACAGGGCACCAAGGGAACAGGGGTATAACTCCTGTGCAGGGCCACAACATTAGATAGATAGATAGATAGATAGATAGATAGATGGAGAGATATATGAGAGAGATGTGTGTGTGAGAGAGAGAGAGAGATATATGAGAGAGAGAGATATGAGAGAGAGAGAGATACATGAGAGATATATATGAGAGGGAGAGAGAGATATGAGAGAGATATATGAGAAAGAGAGAGAGAGATATGAGAGAGATATGAGTAGTGTTGGGTGCGAATATTCGCAATGCGAATTCACATCACAGTGATCATCCCTCCCTGCTTCCAGCATGTGGCGTAAACAAGGCGCCAATACTAGTTACTGTGTCAGATTGGCGTGCACCCGAAAATTTACATATGTGAATTTTCGCGCACGCCTTCTTTTAGCCGTTTTTGAGAATTTTATGGTGAATGCGCATGCGCATGCAAATTTCATGGCGCATAGTAAAAAAAGGCAGCGAATATGCAAATTTAGCGAATATATGACGATATATATTCGTGAAATATCGCAAATTCGAATATGGCATATGCTGCTCAACACTAGATATGAGAGAGAGATATGAGAAAGAGAGAGATATGAGAGATATATGAGAGAGAGAGGTATGAGAGATATGAGAGAGAGAGAGAGAGAGAGAGAGAGAGAGAGAAATATATGAGATAGATATGAGATGAGAGATAGATAGTTGGATCAGATTTGGTTGGTCACATTCATTCAAGGCTTGTATGGAGTAGTATAAGGTTTAGCTCTCTATGACTATGTCATGCAGCTCTTGACGTTGTCCGTTTACACAGTATATTTTTATTAGCTTATTGGTATTCTGTGTATGATGCAGTATAAAGCAGAAAGCGTGTACCTGATTTACAATTGATGACATACTTTGAATACTTTATGATTTCCGCGCACTGTATCACAGCAGTGTCCTGGTTATTAGGCTGGACCCCTAGAGGCTGCAAGACAGGTCTGCAGGAAGAGCATCTTTCATGTAAATTCGGAGTTGCATAAACAGAAATATGCATTCTACACTGTCAGGTCATATTGTAATATTTACACAGAAAATTACTCAGATCCACTTTGAAGCCTGTGAAGTGGAATTCTCTCGGCGATCTCAATTTTTTTATTATCCTGTCATGATGGTAGATTATATATATTTTAATATCTCATTTTAATATCTATCTATTTATCTTGTGTTCATATCGAGATACCTACCTATTAACTATAGAGTTATGTATATAACTCTAGTGACCAATGTGGTGAAGAGCAATGCTGTCCTTGTTTGTAGTAAAGGAGCCATACACCACCAGTGTCTAGTGTGCTCCTGCTACCTCCACTTTTTGCCTCTGATTTGTAACAGTTTTAGACATGGCTTAGGCTGCATTCACACTTCGTTTTTACATTTACGGGTGCCGGATCCGGCTGGGGGAGGGGCAAACCGTGCTCTCCTGTACCCCAGCCAGACCAGCGCTGAGCTCCATTTTCTTTAATGAGCCGACCAGAGCCAAACGGTGACTCCTGTCGGCTAATTTTTGACCTGTATCCAGTTTTGTGACCGGACCTAAAGCCGTAGCATACTACGGCTTTAGGTCCGGTCTGGAAACCACATACTGGTAAAAAATGAGCCGACCGGAGTCACCGTTTGACTTTGGTCGGCTCATTAAAGTAAATGCAGTTCAGCACTGGTCCGGCTGGGGTACAGGGGAGATCAGTTTGCCCCTCCCCCATCTGGATCCGGCACCAGTAATGTAAAAACTAAGTGTGAATGCAGCCTTAGTCTCTTAGTCTCAGTTTTGGACATGGATTAGTCCCATACAGTGGTGCTGATACATATCCTGACTATCCTTTTTTTTCTGCACCCAGATGTAAAAACTCTTCCATGGAAAAATAATAAAATGTGGTTTGGGAGCAGAATTCATATGGATTTCAATACATAATTCATACAGATTATGCACCAAAATCCATGTGAAAATCTGTCAGTTTACTTGTCTATACAAGTTGTGCCAAATCAATCTGTCTATTAATCTATCTATCTATTTTATATCTATCAAACAAATGCAGCAGCACTCCAGTAAATATGAAGCTGTGTTAGGCTTTATTCATCAGATGAAGCAACGTTTCAATCGTGACCGTGTTAGACGGTTGATACGTCGCTACATCTGATGAACAAAGCCTAACACAGCTTCATCTTTACCGGAGTGCTGCTGAATTTGGTCTATTGATCCTCAAGAGAGCCTCTGACCCAGGCTTGACCAGCTTGCACCCACATTGAAAATTTTGGAGTGCGGTTCTCCTTCAAAATATCTTTCTATCTGTCTTTATTTATGAGTGTATTTCTCATTTTATTTATTTATTTACTTTATGTATCTATCTAGTAACTACTTCACATTTACCTATCCTGAAAAATGGATGTCAAGGTTTATCCAGTTTCCCCTTTGACAGCTAGTGCATTACATAAAAACCCATGTAAACAAAATTCTTTTGACGCCCTTCAGTCAAGGCAGAATACACCACATACATGTGAAAATTACTTGGTAAATAGATTTCCATGGTTTCTTTTTACTGGAACTGTTTAGAATAAAGAATGAATCATCACATAAAGACGATTTAACCTTTTTACACACACATATTGATGTGGAAGAAATGAGCTTCCGATTCTTCTTGTTCAATTTTCATCCTTCAATAGAAAAGCATTCTTTTTCATTGTCCTCCGTTTTTTAAGGCAGTGACTTCTTCATGTGGAAAAATAAACCGTGGTTTGTATTTAATTCTTAAATATTTAATTCTTTATTTCCTAGGATAATGTTGACCTTGGTGACTTGATGTTCTCTCTCTGCTACCTCCCTACTGCCGGAAGACTTACCATCACTATCATAAAGGCAAGAAACCTTAAGGCTATGGATATCACAGGGGCTTCTGGTAAGTAAACATCAGCAACTGGATAATAAATTGTTAAAACTAAAAGTCAAGGAATTGGGGTCAACACCAGGCAGCATGGATATGAGTAAACAGTCCACATTGCACAGTGTAAGGGTGCATTCACACCACCAGATCTGCACCACATCCCATTCATTTGAATGAGCGGGACGGAGTTAGATAGTGACTCCGGTCGACTCCTTTTTTGAACCTGTATCAGTTTTATTGCTAGGTTAAATACCGTGGCAGACCACGGTTTTCAGTCCAGCAACAAAATTGGATACCGCCCAAAAATTCTCCCTTTGGATCCAGCTGCCGTATTGAAAAATTGTAAATGTAGCCTGGGCTAAATTGGAGACTTAGGCTGCATTCACACTTCGTTTTTACATTACTGGTGCCGAATCCGGATGGGGGGGAGGGGCACACCGGGCTCTCCTGTACCCCAGTCGGACCAGCACTGAACTCCATTTACTTTAATGAGCAGACCGGAGTCAAACGGTGACTCCAGTCGGCTCATTTTTGATCCATATCCGGTTTTGTGACTGGACCTAAAACCGTAGTATACTATGGTTTTAGGTCTGGTCAGGAAACCGCATACGGGTCAAAAATGAGCCGACCGGAGTCACCGTTTGACTCCGGTCGGCTCATTAAAGTAAATGGAGTTCAGCGCTGGTACGGCTGGAGTACGGGAGAGCCCGGTTTGCCCCTCCCCCAGCCGGATCCGGCACCCGTAATGTAAAAACAAAGTGTGAATGCAGCCTTACAGAAACATAGGGTCCGTGGCATTCGTGAATTAAATGCTCCATAGCTAATACATAGGAGGACAACACTCTGATACCAACATATGTTTCTCACCATGTGATGCTTTGCAACGTGACAAAGAATCGCATGATGTGAAATGTCCATTGGTATCAGAGTGTTGTAAATGCCAATGAAAATCACTCATCGAAAGGGAGACATGAAAGTTGTCTATGAGCAATAGCCCCAAAATAAAAGGTAACTTTGAATTGATATGCTTTAAAAACCCCAAAGTCTTCTATAAAATGTAGTTAGTAGCCCAATATTATACTATTGGATTTGATAAAGTATAGTGTCCAGACTAAATGACATGAAACAGTATAAAAGAGTCATGGAATTTCTGCCACATCTTATAACCAGGTGCCACATGAGCACATAAATATATCCCATCACGTGTCAAATACTTCAATCCAATTTAACAGAAAAGTAGCATTCTCACATAATAGTATATTCAGTTTATGGCCAGAGGGGACCTTTAAGAGCCTGATAGCTGTGGTTGAAAGAAATCCCAGATCCCAAAGGATTATGTAAAGATTGGTGAGATAGTGGAGGCATCTGCACCTATTCTGACCCATATTTTGTGCTGAAATGCTCACCCCTACCTGATATGTGCTGCCCTAAAACCTATGTGTCCCTCCACTGGCCCTGAGCACTTTAATAGACTAAAATCTAATTTGAATGAGAATGCATCCTAACATTCATTAAAAAAATATGCATATACAGCTCTGCGCCTCATCATGTCTCCACCTGTTAGCCTTACAGGAGTGGTTGGTAGGATGAACCATGCAGTCACTGGTACATCTGATGATATGTGCAAGCCTAATATTTGTTGTATCATCATTGCCTCCGATACAGTGTCCATCCTTGGTCATACTTTGGTGGAGGGGCCCCTAGTGTCAGTTGATGGATCTATGGCACTGGTACACGAGCACTGTAGGGGAATCTCAGGCTTTTGCTCCAGCCATCAGGCAGAGTCTGTGATATGCTCAAGTCACACATAACCATGGTCGGGAGTAGTGATGAGCGGCAGGGGCCATATTAGAATTTGTGATATTTTGCAAAAATATGGACGAATATTCGTCCTATGTTCACAAAATTCGCTATGTTCATTCTCTTTTTTTTCATGCAAAAATTTGTAATGAAATTCGCATAGTGCGCATGCACGATTATATCTTTCACCTAAAAGAAGGGAGGGATCAGTGCCCAGTATGGAAGTGCTGATATTCGCATAAATATTTGCATAAATATTTTGTCATTACGAATGTAAATCACTATATTCAAAATATTCGCGAAATCGCGAAGTGCCAATATTTGCGGTAAAAATTAGCATTTTGCATATTCGCACTCAACACTAGGGAGTCCCGTGGTATTGGCAGTAACTTCAATTCCAGCTTGACATGTACAGGCTGAGGCATTAATGTCACGATGCCGGCTGGCAGGAGGTGGATCCTCTGTGCCAGAGAGGGATTGGCGTGGACCGTGCTAGTGGATCGGTTCTAAGTCACTACTGGTATTCACCAGAGCCCGCCGCAAAGCGGGATGGTCTTGCTGCGGCGGTAGTGACCAGGTCGTATCCACTAGCAACGGCTCAACCTCTCTGACTGCTGAAGATAGGCGCGGTACAAGGGAGTAGACAGAAGCAAGGTCGGACGTAGCAGAAGGTCGGGGCAGGCAGCAAGGATCGTAGTCAGGGGCAACGGCAGGAGGTCTGGAACACAGGCTAGGAACACACAAGGGAACGCTTTCACTAGGCACAAGGGCAACAAGATCCGGCGAGGGAGTGCAGGGGAAGTGAGGTATATATATGGAGTGCACAGGTGAACACACTAATTAGAACCACTGCGCCAATCAGCGGCGCAGTGGCCCTTTAAATCGCAGAGACCCGGCGCGCGCGCGCCCTAGGGAGCGGGGCCGCGCGCGCCGGGACAGGACCGACGGAGAGCGAGTCAGGTACGGGAGCCGGGGTGCGCATCGCGAGCGGGCGCCACCCGCATCGCGAATCGCATCCCGGCTGAAGGCGGTATCGCAGCGCACCCGGTCAGTGGATCTGACCGGGGCGCTGCAGTAACGAGAGTGTAGCGAGCGCTCCGGGGAGGAGCGGGGACCCGGAGCGCTCGGCGTAACAGTACCCCCCCCCTTGGGTCTCCCCCTCTTCTTTGAGCCTGAGAACCTGAGGACCAGACTTTTATCTAGGATATTGTCCTCAGGTTCCCAGGATCTCTCTTCAGGACCACAGCCCTCCCAGTCAACCAGAAAAAAGGTTTTCCCTCTGACCTTTTTGGAGGCCAGTATCTCCTTTACAGGAAAGATGTCCGAAGAACCGGAGACAGGAGTGGGAGAAATAAGTTTAGGAGAGAAACGGTTGAGGATGAGTGGTTTAAGAAGAGAGACATGAAAGGCATTAGGAATACGAAGAGAAGGAGGACGAAGAAGTTTGTAAGAGACAGGATTAATCTGACACAAAACTTTGAAAGGACCAAGATAGCGTGGTCCCAATTTGTAGCTGGGAACACGGAAGCGGACATATTTAGCGGAGAGCCATACCTTGTCTCCGGGAGAAAAAATGGGGGGAGCTCTTCTTTTCTTATCGGCAAACTTCTTCATGCGTGATGAAGCCTGTAAGAGAATTTTGGGTCTCTTTCCATATGGTGGAAAGATCACGAGTTATTTCATCCACAGCGGGCAAACCAGAGGGCAAGGGAGTAGGGAGGGGGGGAAGAGGGTGACGGCCGTACACCACGAAAAATGGGGATTTGGAAGAAGATTCAGAGACTCTGAAGTTATACGAGAATTCGGCCCATGGTAGAAGATCTGCCCAGTCATCCTGGCGGGAGGAAACAAAATGCCGTAAATAATCACCCAGGACCTGGTTAATTCTTTCTACTTGCCCATTGGATTGAGGATGATAAGCAGAAGAAAAGTTTAATTTAATCTTGAGTTGTTTACAGAGAGCCCTCCAGAATTTAGACACGAATTGGACGCCTCTATCCGAGACGATCTGCGTGGGCAACCCGTGAAGACGAAAAATGTGTACAAAAAATTGTTTTGCCAACTGAGGCGCTGAAGGAAGACCAGGAAGAGGAATAAAATGTGCCATCTTGGAAAATCGATCAACGACCACCCAAACAACAGTGTTGCCACGGGATGGGGGTAAGTCTGTAATAAAGTCCATACCAATCAGAGACCAAGGCTGTTCGGGGACAGGCAGAGGGTGAAGGAGACCAGCAGGCTTCTGGCGAGGAGTCTTGTCCCGGGCACAGACAGTGCAGGCCCGCACAAAATCAACAACATCCGTCTCCAGAGTCGGCCACCAATAGAAACGAGAGATGAGTTGCACGGATTTCTTGATGCCCGCATGGCCTGCGAGATGGGAGGAGTGACCCCATTTGAGGATTCCGAGGCGTTGGCGTGGAGAGACGAAGGTCTTCCCTGGAGGAGTTTGCCTGATGGAGGCTGGAGAAGTGGAGATCAGGCAGTCAGGAGGAATGATGTGTTGCGGAGAGAGCTCTACTTCCGAGGCATCCGAGGAACGAGAGAGAGCATCGGCCCTGATGTTCTTATCGGCAGGGCGAAAGTGAATTTCAAAATTAAACCGGGCAAAGAACAGAGACCACCTGGCCTGGCGAGGATTCAGCCGTTGGGCAGACTGGAGATAGGAGAGATTCTTGTGATCGGTGTAAATAATAACTGGAAATTTAGATCCCTCCAGCAGATGCCTCCATTCCTCAAGTGCTAATTTAATGGCCAGTAGCTCTCAATCCCCGATGGAGTAGTTCCTCTCCGCCGGAGAGAAGGTCCTAGAAAAAAAACCACAGGTAACAGCATGCCCGGAAGAATTTTTTTGTAGAAGAACCGCTCCAGCTCCTACTGAGGAGGCATCAACCTCCAATAGGAAGGGTTTAGATGGGTCAGGTCTGGAGAGCACGGGAGCAGAAGAAAAGGCCGACTTGAGCTGTTTAAAGGCGTCTTCCGCTTGAGGAGGCCAGGACTTAGGATTGGCATTCTTCTTGGTTAAAGCCACGATAGGAGCCACAATGGTGGAAAAATGTGGAATAAATTGTCTGTAATAATTGGCGAACCCCAAAAAACGTTGGATAGCACGGAGTCCGGAGGGGCGTGGCCAATCTAAGACGGCAGAGAGTTTGTCTGGATCCATTTGTAGTCCCTGGCCAGAGACCAAGTATCCTAGGAAAGGAAGAGATTGACATTCAAACAGACATTTCTCCATTTTGGCATAAAGTTGATTGTCACGAAGTCTCTGAAGAACCATGCGGACATGCTGGCGGTGTTCTTCTAGGTTGGCAGAAAAAATCAGAATATCGTCCAGATACACAACAACACAGGAATATAAGAGATCACGAAAAATTTCATTAACAAAGTCTTTGAAGACGGCAGGGGCGTTGCACAGGCCAAAGGGCATGACCAGATACTCAAAGTGTCCATCTCTAGTGTTAAATGCCGTTTTCCATTCATCCCCCTCCCTGATGCGGATGAGATTATAAGCACCTCTTAAGTCCAGTTTGGTAAAGATGTGGGCACCTTGGAGGCGATCAAAGAGTTCAGAGATAAGAGGTAGAGGGTAGCGGTTCTTTACCGTGATTTTATTAAGACCGCGGTAGTCAATGCAAGGACGTAGGGAGCCATCTTTTTTGGACACAAAGAAAAATCCAGCTCCGGCAGGAGAGGAGGATTTGCGGATAAACCCCTTTTTTAAATTTTCCTGGATGTACTCAGACATAGCAAGAGTCTCTGGGGCGGACAGAGGATAAATTCTGCCCCGGGGTGGAGTAGTGCCCGGGAGGAGGTCAATAGGACAGTCATAAGGCCTGTGAGGAGGTAGAGTCTCAGCTTGTTTTTTGCAAAACACATCAGCAAAGTCCATATAGGCCTTAGGGAGACCGGTTACAGGGGGAACCACAGGGTCACGGCAGGGAGTACTGGGAACCGGTTTAAGGCAGTCCTTGAAACAAGAGATACCCCAGCTCTTGATCTCCCCCGTGGACCAATCCAGGGTTGGGGAATGGCGTTGGAGCCACTGTAGTCCAAGGAGAATTTCGGAAGTGCAATTGGGGAGGACCAAGAACTCAATTTTTTCTTGATGAGGTCCGATGCACATTAGAAGGGGCTCCGTGCGGTAACGTATGGTACAGTCCAATTTTTCATTGTTAACACAATTGATGTAGAGGGGCCTGGCGAGACTGGTTACCGGGATGTTGAACCTGTTGATGAGAGAGGCCAAAATAAAGTTTCCTGCAGATCCGGAATCCAAGAAGGCCATAGTAGAGAAGGAGAAGGTAGATGCAGATATCCGCACAGGCACAGTAAGGCGTGGAGAAGCAGAGTAGACATCAAGAACTGTCTCACCTTTGTGCGGAGTCAGCGTGCGTCTTTCCAGGTGGGGAGGACGGATAGGACAATCCTTCAGGAAGTGTTCGGTACCGGCACAGTACAGGCAGAGATTCTCCATGCGGCGTCGTGTCCTCTCTTGAGGTGTCAGGCGAGACCGGTCAACTTGCATAGCCTCCACGGCGGGAGGCACAGGAACGGATTGCAAAGGACCAGAGGAGAGAGGAGCCGGGGAGAAAAAACGCCTCGTGCGAACAAAGTCCATATCCTGGCGGAGCTCCTGACGCCTTTCGGAAAAACGCATGTCAATGCGAGTGGCAAGATGAATGAGTTCATGTAGATTAGCAGGAATTTCTCGTGCGGCCAGAACATCTTTAATGTTGCTGGATAGGCCTTTTTTAAAGGTCGCGCAGAGGGCCTCATTATTCCAGGATAGTTCAGAAGCAAGAGTACGGAATTGTATGGCGTACTCGCCAACGGAAGAATTACCCTGGACCAGGTTCAGCAGGGCAGTCTCAGCAGAGGAGGCTCGGGCAGGTTCCTCAAAGACACTACGAATTTCCGAGAAGAAGGAGTGTACAGAGGCAGTGACGGGGTCATTGCGGTCCCAGAGCGGTGTGGCCCATGACAGAGCTTTTCCAGACAGAAGGCTGACTACGAAAGCCACCATAGACCTTTCAGTAGGAAACTGGTCCGACATCATCTCCAAGTGCAGGGAACATTGTGAAAGAAAGCCACGGCAAAACTTAGAGTCCCCATCAAATTTGTCCGGCAAGGATAGTCGTAGGCCTGAAGCGGCCACTCGCTGCGGAGGAGGTGCAGGAGCTGGCGGAGGAGATGATTGCTGAAGCTGTGGTAGTAGCTGCTGTAGCATCACGGTCAGTTGAGACAGCTGGTGGCCTTGTTGCGCTATCTGTTGTGACTGCTGGGCGACCACCGTGGTGAGGTCAGCGACAACTGGCAGAGGTACTTCAGCGGGATCCATGGCCGGATCTACTGTCACGATGCCGGCTGGCAGGAGGTGGATCCTCTGTGCCAGAGAGGGATTGGCGTGGACCGTGCTAGTGGATCGGTTCTAAGTCACTACTGGTATTCACCAGAGCCCGCCGCAAAGCGGGATGGTCTTGCTGCGGCGGTAGTGACCAGGTCGTATCCACTAGCAACGGCTCAACCTCTCTGACTGCTGAAGATAGGCGCGGTACAAGGGAGTAGACAGAAGCAAGGTCGGACGTAGCAGAAGGTCGGGGCAGGCAGCAAGGATCGTAGTCAGGGGCAACGGCAGGAGGTCTGGAACACAGGCTAGGAACACACAAGGGAACGCTTTCACTAGGCACAAGGGCAACAAGATCCGGCGAGGGAGTGCAGGGGAAGTGAGGTATATATATGGAGTGCACAGGTGAACACACTAATTAGAACCACTGCGCCAATCAGCGGCGCAGTGGCCCTTTAAATCGCAGAGACCCGGCGCGCGCGCGCCCTAGGGAGCGGGGCCGCGCGCGCCGGGACAGGACCGACGGAGAGCGAGTCAGGTACGGGAGCCGGGGTGCGCATCGCGAGTGGGCGCCACCCGCATCGCGAATCGCATCCCGGCTGGAGGCGGTATCGCAGCGCACCCGGTCAGTGGATCTGACCGGGGCGCTGCAGTAACGAGAGTGTAGCGAGCGCTCCGGGGAGGAGCGGGGACCCGGAGCGCTCGGCGTAACAATTAATTTACCTTTAAAGGGGTATTCCGGGTTTTTTTTTATTTGACTATGCTACAGGGGCTGTAAAGTTAGTATAGTTCATAATATAATGTCTGTACCTGTGTGTGACGGTTTTATCACAATTCTTACGTGATATTCACCCCACTATTTATTTTTACCAGCATACAAAATGACTGTTGTCTCTGATTTTTCCCAGCTTGCAATGCGGCCGAGACCTGACTCACTAGTCAGCTGATGACAGGGAGCCTGTCTGCTTCAATGGGTGGAGGGATCAATCTGCAACTAATGCAACAACTGTAGGAACCTTGATTGAAAACCACAGGTCTTTTGTTTCAATGGGTGGGGTGGCTGATGTGTGGGAGGGAGGAAAATGGCATCGTGGGATTTGTAGTCAAAAAAACAAAAGTCAAACAGGAAATACAAGTTCACAAAAAGCTAGCCACAGTGTTATGGTAATCTCATGACATAGCCATTTAGCCCCAAGACAAGCTCAGATCCTTCCTAAGCATGTCCATTACTGCCTGCCAGGTACGTACTAAAATCCCCTATGGTGGATAACCCCTTTATTTAATTAAGATGATCTCCAGATCTTTTGCCACTTTTAGTTGAATGATTTACACTCCTGTTTAGACAAATATGAACTCTTAACAATACCAAATTCTCTTATAACCTATTTGTGCTCCATACTTCTCTAACTTCAGTCTGTAAAAGAGAAGAAACAGCTATCTCACAACTATCACTGTCAGTCACATGAGCTCCCATGAAAATTAGAGTACCTGTCATATTCCACAAAAATGTGTCTAGCACCTATATTTCTCTCCCAAATACCTATCTGTTGCTAAATTAGTTTGTCATTCTGTGCTTTGTAGGGGTCGTGTCCTCACTCTGCATCACTCCTCCTCCCTGAGTCTGCTGTGCTGTCTCTTCATCCAATCACTGCAGGCTGCTCTGTAACACTCTCCTCTCTCTTTTCATGATGCAGCCTGATTGGACAGGAGTGAGCACAGAGGAGTGCTAGTTCCACCCTCACTTACTTTGTATTGCAGTGCACATTTAGTTTCACTTTGGATCACAGAGGCCTAATATGGAGTTCTATATACGGTAATTACCTTAAACAGAAAATTCTGTTTGCCCTTAGTCACCACTTGGAGGTGTTTATGAGGTTACTGTACACTTATGACCAATATTAAAATTTTTACTTTTTAATTCAGTACACTGCAATGCTATTGTATTGCAGTGTACTTTTAGTTTCACTTTGGTCTATTACACCGTGGTTCCATCTACATAAACACAAAATTAAGATAAAAGGATATATGACTAAAAGTGGATGATTACATTGATGTGGTCTGAAATGGCAGGCGATCCTCAACCCCAAGTGCAGTTGTGCACTTACGCTGGGGTGGAGGTCCTGCATTTGTGGACCACAATATAGGTTCACTACTGTGGTAGATGTAATCAATGACAATAACTAATCCTCAAAACTGATGTAAAATTGAGACATTAGCCAGTATATCCTTATATGAAGGATGTACCTGAGCCCGCACACCAACGCCAAGGTTTCTCAAGTGGTACGGGACCTAACACTAACCTACCTGTGCCGGATAAGCTAAACCAGGAACCAAATTACAGCAACATTAGACTTGTAGACTGCTCCCAGGTTTAACTCCAGTATGGCTAAGCACACATACAATGGGAGGGGGGAGAGACAGGCTACAAGCCCCACCCTGGTTGGCTAATATAGTGGCGGCCTCACAGGTGAAACCTTAATGCTACCCAATATGATAAAAAGGGTGCATTCACCTGTGAGGCTTGCACTATATTAGCCAACCAGGGTGGGGCTTGTAGCCTGTCTCTCCCTCCTCCCATTGTATGTGTGCTTAGTAACACTAGAGTTAACCTGGGAGCAGTCTACAAGTCGGACCTAATGCTGCTGTAATTTGGTTCCTGGTTTCCTTATCCGGCACAGGTAGGTTAGTGTTAGGTCCCGTACCACTTGAGAAACCTTGGCGTTGGTGTGCGGGCTCAGGTACATCCTTCATATAAGGATATACTGGCTAATGTCTCAATTTTACATCAGTTTTGAGGATTAGTTAATGTCATTGTTTACATCTACCACAGTAGTGAACCTATATTGTGGTCCACAAATGCAGGACCTCCACCCAAGCGTAAGTGCACAACTGCACTTGGGGTTTGAGGATCGCCTGCCATTTCAGACCACATCGATGTAGTTGTTTAATGTTTAAATTTCATGCATCCACACGTTTATCTGGTGTAGGATGCCATTGGGGCACTTGTGACTGTTTGCAGGCATCCTTCATTGTATGCATATTATGCTGGGGATCGCCCATAGCAACGAACCACAAGTGCAGGAGCTCCACCCCAGCGTAGGTGCACAACTGCACCTGGGGTTGAGTACCCTGTTAATGTAAGCTGTTTAATGTCTAAAAGTGGATGATCCAAGATGTCAAATCCTGAAGATATTATTTGACAATCCATATATATTGTATATATAAGAACAAAGAAGTACCCACTCTTTCTTACAAATGTATAGTCAAAGAGGCTGTGATACCATTATGTAAGTTGTATTGCTTTTGCTTTGATGACCTGAAGCTTCTCAGTATACAAGACAGTGTTTTCCAAAGGACTTTAAATGGCAAGAAAGAATTAGAGAAGCTCTTACATGAAAAGATCTTTTTTTAATCTTATATATTCTATCAAAAATCTGGTTAATAGACGGAGCAAGTAATCCACAGTGCTCTAAGGTGGTTCAGACACTCTACATGGTTTTAAAGGGGTTATCCAGGAAAAAACTTTTATATATATATATATATATATATATATATATATATATATCAACTGGCTCCAGAAAGTTGAACAGATTTGTAAATTACTTCTATTAAAAAATCTTAATCCTTTCAGTACTTATGAGCTTCTGAAGTTAAGGTTGTTCTTTTCTGTCTAAGTGCTCTCTGATGACACATGTCTCGGGAAACACCCAGTTTAGAAGCAAATCCCCATAGCAAACCTCTTCTAAACTGGGCATTTCCCGTGTCATCAGAGAGCACTTAGACAGAAAAGAACAACCTTAACTTCAGAAGCTCATAAGTACTGAAAGGATTAAGATTTTTTAATAGAAGTAAGTTACAAATCTATTTATCTTTCTGGAGTCAGTTGATATATATAAAAAAAAGTTTTTTTCCTGGAATACCCCTTTAATGTGATTTACAAACTTTACATAGCTTTAATATGTGTTAGGTATTCTATAGAGTAAAACCAGGTGGGCCCGAACACCTTGGTGCCAAGCACCAAGTATACAGGCAGGTGGGGCAAGCTGACGCTATAGATGGTATTAGCGCAGCACAGAGTCTGATGATGCTGAGCAGACTTGGTGATATAGCTGAGCTGGAGCTGTTAGAACAGCTGAGATCAGATGCAGAGAGGTGGAGCAGGCGTGATCAGCAGACAGAGGCGTGGTCGTCAATCCAGGTCATGCAATAGAATGAGAATCAGGAAGGTGCAAGCAGGATCAGAAAGTGGCAAAATCAGGTAACATTTTTGGGTAAAACACAGGTACTCAGGACAGGAACAGATCAGACAGCTTCACTGTAGACAAACTACACTATTGCTCAGGAAACAAAGGAAGCACTAGCAGGGATTAGATGAGGACAGGATTCAGGGACGTGCACAGACACTTAAAGAAACAGCCTGTGCATACATGCGGCCCCAAATGGCTTAAAACCGTCTCTGGCAGCTGCAAACCACCAGTGTTACAGTGGTTTAGACACTTCACAGAGCTCTAAGGTGTTTTAGGCATTCTTCATAGTGATAGAGTGGGAAACTATGCCACACATGCCAAGAGACAAGGAGAGAGTGCTCCATAGTATAAACCAGCAAGGTAATGGGAATTCAGGTAGAAAACAGACATGGTGCACATCTACAATCTTGCACAATGATCTAATTGCTTCTCAGCATAATTTCAAAAACTAACAGGTTGTTAGTATATACGTTTTGATCAAAAAGTACAAAGCCCACTCGCCACGTCAAGGCCACCTATTGAGAGTGGGTCCCTAACGTCCCTAGCATAAAATGGTGTAGCACTGGGCGGTGACCACCACCGCCGCGACACCAATGCCCACAGGGGGAAAGACCCACTGGCAGAGCGGCCCCAATGCCACTCAAACCAGTCCATGGGTCGCACCTCCCCGCAGACACGGCGCCACGGCAGCATCGGACGCCGCACAGCACCACACCAGTGTGAACAGGATGTTACGGCACACTTACCATGCTCTCCCAGTCAAACTGGGAGGCTGCCAGGAAAGAAAAGGCCCATGTGTAGCTAACTATTACTTATATAGGGTTGGGCTGAGGGGGTGGGGAAGAGTGCAGACACATGTTCAAAAAAAAAAAAAAAAGTAATGGGATCCGCATTTTATGGCTTGTGCTTACCCCAGTGTGTTGTGCCATTCATACACAACAATGGAAAAGAGTATCAGGAAAAGTATGATCCTTCCGCAGCCCTCCTGCCCAGATACAATGGATAGATCATGGACAAGCTTCAAGAAAGAGAAAGCAGGATTTCCAGGTGCTGAACGGACCAATACAGGAGTAGGTAACAAAAGTATCTTAATAGACCATCATGCAATGTGTTTCACAGCGCAAACACTGCTTCCTCAGGCATCTTTGCTGCTGCTGCATTTGTGTTGTGAAATGCGTTGCATGATGGTATATTGAACTACTTTTGTTACCTACTCCTGTGTTGGTGCATTCAGCGCCTGGAAATCCTGCGTTCTCTTCCTTGAAGCTTGTCTACGATCTATCCACAGAAGCCAAAAGAACCTTAGACATCCAAGGGAAGACTAATATTTACCTTGAACATGAGATTGGGAATATTAGCAGTTCCAGTTCACACTTTTATACTTTCCTATATTTTGTATCTTCATGAAAAGTTTCCAATGGTACACTAATTAATAAAAGTTTGAACCATCATGAGATGCGAAAATCTTTGTATTAATTTTTCTTATTAATTCGATGTATGCGGCTGCCTGACATCAGTCATTTAAATTGCAAAATCACATAAACAGAGATTGCTAAATCTCATTCATATTCATTCAGTTCAGTCTTATGTCTCTGTTTAATTCTGTTTGATAAGATTTTGTAAATAATGTTCTTATGAATATGGAAAGAGATTTCCTACAAATTACTTAACTCTTATTTTCTTACATCTTTCTAACCCCCTTAATGGCTACATCCACCTTTGCAACCATTGTGCCAATGCATCTAATAAATAATAATAACAAATTGTCTTAATTAAAAATACACTATCCTATTGAGTATACAGTTTCTATGCAGAGTTATAAACCCTCCATGATTACACATTACAAGAAAAACCTGTATGGTCAGATCCTGCAGTCATGTATTTTCCACTTCATTTGCCCATTTTGATTGTTAACCTGCAGGCAGTAGAAGAGAGGGCATGTGACTGCAGGATCAGACTACACATTGTTTGTAGTCTGTAACCACGGATATTATAGGCATAAACATGAATACACAGAACAGTACGATATTATAATTAGGCCTATGCATTGTTTTTGTACAATGTGTTCTTTCTGAGCCATAGAGAGTGCTCTGACAATTCTGAAAACATCAGAATGGAACAAACCTCTTATATAACCCTGATGGTTTTATAATTCTAAAGGGGTGGTACAGCACATTTTTTTTAAAGGGCTTATATTGGCTTAACAATTGAAAGGATTCTCGCCTGCCTAAACCCCCTGCCCCACTAGCACCATTCTGTCGGTTCATGTCTAGATCATTGGCTAAACAGGATATTGTATTTGTGTTGGGGTGTGGTCCAGAAGGTGCTGATCACTGTGGAATTGGCTTTGTCAGACCAACAGTATGTAGGGATTAGGCAAGGGAGTATCCTTTTTTTTTTCCTCTTTTTTTAAATCTAATATAAGCCCTTAATGTTTTTAATAGGTCCGGACAACCCCTTTAATTTTTTCCTTGTTTTCCAGTTAGCTCTTCAGGCATACGTTTCCTATGAGTATGGTAACGGGTAATTCCAGATTTTTGTTTGGTCTGGTCTGATCTCAGTTACAGAAAGGTAAATTTGGATTAATAGTAGGACAGAACCAAAAGTGGAGTTCAGATTTCTTTCACAAGGAACAATTGAACTGTCACTTGTAGAAAGATCAAAAGTAACATGTACAGAGGTAACATACTACAAAAGGTTACTGTGCTGACAGCTATTCAGTATGACTAACAGAGCATTTATCCCTCATTTTTTTTATAGATCCCTATGTGAAGGTGTCAATAATGTGTGAAGGGAGGAGGCTGAAGAAAAGGAAAACATCTACGAAGAGGAATACATTAAATCCTGTTTATAATGAAGCCATAGTATTTGATGTACCGCCAGAAAATATTGATCAGATCAGCCTGTTAATAGCTGTGATGGATTACGACCGGTGAGATATTATAATGAATTCTCAGCAATTACCGATGCACTTAGTATACCGTAGTATAGATCCATAGAATCACAAGACTGAAAAACACAGGTGTTAGGTCAAATTGTGTAAAGCCAGACACATGTCATTTATATAATTTATTGTAGCTCTGTCTTGGTGCAAGATCCAGAGGGACCTGGGACGAGTTCAGTTAAACCATTTAGTACCACTGTTCCACAGTAGACATGGTAGAATTTGCTTGCTATAACCATTGGAACTATTTGTGCTTTGAGTTTTTATTCTGCTAGTTTGTTTACTCCAAAAGTTCTGGCAGATTTTCTAAGTAGGTGCTGGAAAGCTGATACCTAAATTGACATAAATGGGGTTATTTTAGGGGCACCCAGAGTGAGAAGTCAAGGAGCCACACCGCTTACATTGAGGCATGTGTCCTGGACAGAATTCTTTAAAGTATTCCTGTCATCAACTAAAACTTTTTATATAAAGTAGATAATACCATTATATGTATATTTGTAATAAACATTTGTTAAAAAAATTTGTAAATTTTTGTCCCTACAGCTATTGTTTGTGTATCTCTATGAGGAGTCCAAATACAGAAAGTGAGGGTTGACAAGCAGGGCTCTGTACACTAAGGACAAGCAGGGCTCTGCACACTGAGGCTCTATTACACGCCCCTGGCTCACAAAGCAGGATGATTGGCAAGCCAGGAGCCTGCACAGAGCCCTGCTTGTCCTGCCCTCATTTCCTGTTTTTGGACTCCTCATAGACACACACAGATAATAGCTGCAGGGACAGCATTTTTCACCCAAAAATATACACTTTTTTTTAATCAGTGTAAATTACAAAGATACATATAATGGTATTATCTACATTATTTCAAAAGTTTTTGTTGGCGACGGATATACTTTAAGGATTTCCTGGACTTAAATATTAAAGATCAATCCAATATAGAAGGTACCCGGCACTGCTACTTCATATATTGGAATATTGACTTAACTCCTGCAGGTGCATGACCATTCAGGTGCTCACATATAAGGGGAAGTCTATATCCAATGCAGAGATGTAGAAAAAATGGAGCACTTACCTGGTCTTGATGTAGAAAACTTCTTTATTGCATCAAATAAATCTTGGCATTTTCATGGAGTGCGGGAGAGCGGACAGGAGCAGAGAAGTGGGGGAGTAGGAGGGGCGATGGTCCGTATCGCACAATTAGCGCTTCATCAGGCCCCTAGTAGGGGCCTGACGAAGCGCTGATTGCGCAATACGGACCGTCGCACCTCCCACTCCCCCACTTCCCTGTTCCTGTCCGCTCTCCCGCACTCCATGAAAACGCCAAGATTTATTTGATGCAATAAAGAAGTTTTCTACATCAAGACCAGGTGAGTGCTCCATTTTTTCTACATCTCTGCATTAAATATTAAAGGCCTATCCTTAGGATAGGCCATCCATTTCAGATTGGCCTAGTGCGCTATGGTGCACAGAAATCCCCTGTGGAATCTTTATTGTTTACTAGACACATGGCCAAACTTTTTATAGAAGATTACCATGTTTCAGTCCCAGGCAAGACAATGGGACAAAGCTATGTGTAGTACTGGGAACATACTTCAGAATGTACCGTGTAATGAGGGCCGCTGCAATTACCCATTCGCTATGCTTCTTTTGTTCCAATGGCGATTTATCAAGTTTTTGTCGAACAACAAATACAAACAAATGTGCAGAGTGAGTAAAATGACAGTTACCAAGCACATGATACATATTAGATACAAAGACTTACAGCAGACCTGCAAAAGAATATGTATACAGATGGACAGCGTAAATAAGATGGATCCTGAATGACAATAAGAACAATGTTAGGACAGTCTAACTCCTAAGCCTTGGGGCTGTGATGAATATCATGCTAGTTTGCAGGCCAATTATACAATTCCACTGGAAACATAGGGAAGGGAACTAAAGCAAGAACATAACAAACAAAGGTTTCAGTTTCACTGCTCAAAAAATAAAGGGAACACTTAAACAACACAATGTAACACCAAGTCAATCACACTTCTGTGAAATCACACTGTCCACTCAGGAAGCAACACTGATTGACAATCAATTTCACATGCTGTTGTGCAAATGGAACAGACAACAGGTGGAAATTATAGGCAATTAGCAAGACACCTTCAATAAAGGAGTGGTTCTGCAGGTGGTGACCACAGACCACTTCTCCGTTCCTATGCTTCCTGGCTGGTGTTTTGGTCACTTTTGAATGCTGGTGGTGCTTTCACTCTAGTGGTAGCATGAGACGGAGTCTACAACCCACACAAGTGGCTCAGGTAGTGCAGCTCATCCAGGATGGCACATAAATGCGAGCTGTGGCAAGAAGGTTTGCTGTGTCTGTTAGCATAGTTTCCAGAGTATGGAGGCACCACCAGGAGACAGGCCAGTACATCAGGAGTAGTGTTGAGCGTGAATATTCGAAATGGTAATTTTTACTGCAAATATATGGGCACTTTGCGATTTCACAAATATTTAGAATATAGTGATATATATTCGTAATAACGAATATTTGTTATATAATGACAAATATTCGTCCATATATTCGCCAAAAATATCGCGAATTCGAATATGTCCTATGTACTCATCACTAATCAGGAGACGTGAAGGAGGCCGTAGGAGGGCAACAACCCAGCAGCAGGACGGCTACCTCTGACTTTGTGCAAGGAGGAGCACTGCCAGAGCCATGTAAAATGACCTCCAGGAGGCCACAAATGTGCATATGTCCACTCAGACGGTCAGAAACAGACTCCATGAGGCTGGTATGAGGGCCCGATGTCCATAAGTGGGGGTTGTACTTACAGTCCAATACCGTGCAGGATGTTTGGCATTTGCCAGAGAACACCAAGATTGGTATATTCGCCACTGGCACCCTGTGCTCTTCACAGATGAAAGCAGGTTCACACTGAGCATATGTGACAGAGTCTGAGAGAGAGACGACGTGGAGAACGTTCTGCTGCCTGCAAGATCCTCCAGCATGACCGGTTTGGCTGTGGGTCAGTAATAGTGTGGGGTGGCATTTATTTTGGGGGGCCACACAGCCCTCCATGTGCTTGCCAGAGGTAGCCTGACTGTGCCCTTAGGTACCGAGATGAGATCCTCAGACCCCTTGTGAGACCATATGCTGGTGCAGTTGGCCCTGGGTTCCTCCTAATGCAAGACGAGGCTAGACCTCATATGGCTGGAGTGTGTCAGCAGTTCCTGCAAGAGGAAAGCATTGATGCTATGGACTGGCCCGCCCGTTCCCCAGACATTAATCCAATTGAGCACATCTGGGACATCTTGTCCTGCTCCATCCACCAACACCACGTTGCACCACAGACTGTCCAGGAGTTGGCGCATGCTTTAGTCCAAGTCTGAGAGGACATCCCTCAGTAGACCATCAGCCACCTGATCAGGAGCATGCCCAGGCATTGTAGGGAGGTAATACAGGCACATGGAGGCCAAATACACTACTGAGCCTCATTTTGACTTGTTTTAAGGACATTACATCATAGTTGGATCAGCCTGTAGTGTGGTTTTCCACTTTAATTTTGAGTGTGACTCCATATCCAGACCTCCATGGGTTGATAAATTTGATTTCCATTGATAATTTTTGTGTGATTTTGTTTGTCAGCACATTCAACTATGTAAAGACGAAAGTATTTCATATGATTAGTTCATTCAATCAGATCTAGGATGTGTTATTTTAGTGTTCCCTTTATTTTTTTGAGCAGTGTAGTTGATCGGTGAGGTTGCCAGGAGCTAGACCCCCACCAATTGAAAATTCATGGGCCATTAGTATTAAAGCCACAGGAAACCTGCCTAAATGGGCATTCTGGCTTTATACATATTATCCTCTATCCAACAGATAGGGGATAAGATGTATGATCGCAGGGGTCCCGCTGCTCGGCATTCTGTGCCAGGCACTGCCTCTGAAACGGGGATGTGATGTCACGGCCACACCCCCTCCATTCATGTCTATGGGCCGTCATGCCCCCTCCCATAGACAGGAATGGATGGGGCGTGACACCAAAACTGTCCATGGGTTGTATCGGGCATTGCACCTCATCCCCAGTCAGGACAATTCCAGTATTCTTAGAATTCCCTTTACTGCCTTAGTACTAACATATTTTTTAGCATAATGTTTATGTTTTAACCATCAAAACTGTTTGTTTAAATGTTTTATGGATGTGAATTGTTTCAATGTATTTCATACAGAAAAAACATTATTTAACATTTTCACAGTGTAGGTCACAATGAGGTCATTGGGATATGTCAAGTAGGCAACGACGCAGAGAGCTTGGGTCGTGAACATTGGAGCGAAATGCTGTCCTATCCACGAAAGCCCATCGCCCACTGGCATCCACTTGTCGAGGTAAGATTGGCACCAGCCTAATGCTTTCTTCTCTTGTACTCTTTCTGTCTCGTAATTTTTGTCTAATGCTTACATAATATTTTAGGCTTCTGATAAAATAGGAGGCCCTCTGTCATTACACAAAGTTGAATTTTTAAGTTTATAACAAGTATTTAAAGTTCAGTATTTTTGAACAAGTTTGAGTTTTAAGAAACCTTTTTGCCTGGAAAGCATGAACCCTTTGAGCTTAAAAAATATAAAAGTATTAGGAATGCTGCCTCTGACTCAGATAAGGCAATAAGTTCTTAGCCCATTGTCATTTCTGTCTAAAATGTGGTGTCATTCACTACTAAACTGCATAAAGGGAAAACACGGGTTCCAATTTTGGAAACATGGGCTCAAATAGCTTGGAGAGATGTCATATTGACTTTAGCTTTGACTTGGCTTTTATCATCATGCAACAATTAAAGGCGTTATCCATGACCAGAAAGATCTGCTTTCTTCGAGAAACAGCACCACTCTTGTTCTCAGTTTGTGTGTGGTATTGCAGCTCACTTTCATTGAAGTGAATAGAGTCCTGTTTTTGGGAGCAACTATATATGTAGGGATTACCCCCATGATTGTTGTAACTCTTGGCACTCCCACTGGTCAGCTGTTTCCAGCAATCTCAGCATCCCCTTGATTGTACACAAGGCATAGCTTTTCACTTTTAGTGGTGGCTGTGACCAGGTGCCCAGTATTACAAATCACTACAGTTTTACCCCCTTGAATGAATTGGACTAATTTTCAATACTAGGCAAAGCTACTACCTAAAATACAAACCCATGCTATATTGAGCAGTGTAATGATAGAACTAAATGGTGATAATGGCTGCGAATGGTCGCATGACCAAAGATTGCTGTGTCACAATGTGTGAATCATGCTGCATCCCACCTAAGCTCAGTAAGTGGGGTCACATTGCACCCAACCACAAGTGGTCACAGTCGCAACTGGACTGCTGGGTTACGGTCGCTACTACATGTCGGACTGGGACAGACCCTTCCAACAGCTGACTGGCAGTGATGCTAAGAGTAGGATTGATTTAATATTAAAAGGGTACTCTGCCTCTAGACATCTTTTCCCCTATCCAAAGGATAGGGGATAAGATGTCTGATCAGGGGGTCCAGCAGCTGGGACCCCCGCGATCTCTGTGCAGCACCCGGTGTTCGTTTAGAATGTTTGTGCAGGCGGTGGGAGTTGTAACTTCTTGAGCATGCCCCTCGTGACGTCACACCTCACCCCCTCAATGCTAGTCTAGAATTGTATTGAGGGGGTGGGGCGTGGCACCACATGGGGCGTGGCCATGACATCATGACCCATTGCCTCCTGCACCCACCGTTCGGAACAAAACATTCCAAAAGCTGGGGCAGCAGAGTTCCCCTTTAATGTCCTAAGGATAGGCCATTAATTTTAAAGGCCTGGAAATCTCTCATTATGTGTGGAACATGCTAGTATATCTGTCCCACGGATTTCAGATTAACGTAAATGAAAACACTATGGTGTCTGAGAGTGAATCACTTTCACAGCCTTTCATTAGGTACAGATCATGTTTATTGTGCTGAAGTGATAACAGGAACTGCCTACATATGCAATGTAACATACTCCACACAACTATTTTTATATACCTCTTACCTTCTTTTTTTCTAGTTCCAGTTCCTGTTTTTTTTCCAGTTCTCTTGTATTGGATCAGCAGGGTTCCTGGCACCCCTACTAGTCAGCTGATTGTAGCAATATTAGGAGTGTGTTGCAGGCTCTTCATTGCCACGCACAGGGTAGAGGCTGTGCCTGCTACAACAGATAGCTCAGTCCAATTTAGGCTAGGTACACACGTGTTTGGTAAAATCTTACAAAATAATGGACTCCAGATAGTAACCCGACAGACCCCAGGATCTTTCAGGATTCTTTGGTGTCCATTGTGCAATGGACCATTCATCTCTGTTTTCCAGCCTCAAATGGAATTTGCGGCAGAGGCCCCCAATGGAGCTCCAACACAAACATGAACCTAACCTTACTTAAATAGGACTAAGCTGTAGCGAGCTGCTTCTGATATGTAGCTATGGGCAAAGTATTTACTGTAACTTGCAGCTTCCTAAACTTTTGTTGTAAACATTTTGCAGATACTTTTGTACTGCTTGGACACCCTACATTGTCCAGAACGAGGCCTTGTCTCTACCTATGCATGGAGCAAGAGATCTATGCACTGTCTATGGGAGCGCCAGAGATACAGGAGTACAGCACTTGGGTATCTCCAGTGCTGCCATAGACATGTGTGCATGGACTGCATTCCAACACGCTGATCCATTTAAAAAGGACACATGGGACTCCATTATGGAAATTGTGGGGCTCCCAGAGGATGGACCCCCGTGATCAGGCACTGTCATGCAGATAGGAGATATGTTATTTTACCCCACTTTCATCTAGAGCAGTACTTCAATTCTTCTAATTGCCCCATAAGTTTAACAGCAATAAACCAATGCACTGTAATTTATGTAGCAACCAGCCAAAATATTGAGTGCAGCTCTGAATGTAAATACATTAGGATCTAACAACTTTCCAACATGTTAGGCAACACTGTATATATATTATAATAACTTACACCTGTTCCTGTTCTCAGTTGGTTTACTCTTTCATTCTCAGGTGCGCATACATTTTACCGAAAAGGCATGACAAGAGTGATCTGAGTCTTCAGTCTTCAGGAGACAGACAGAAGCACTTTTGAGTCCCATAAAATAGTGGTAGATGCTTAAAATTGGACTAATGGACTATTTATTGTCCATTAAACCCCATTAACCCTGCACAAATACACTGCGATATACATCGGCATACCTTTCCACGATTGTTATCATATGAGCATAGCATGAAGGCAGTGCTAACTACATACTGTATATGAGTTACTAGGAATGTGAATGAAGGAATAATAGTATTTTATTCTATAGTGTTATACTGAACTTTCACATTCTCGAAAAATATCTGAACTAACTTAAGAGAGGGAATGTGTACAAGGAATAAATGTTAGGAACTGTGAAAAACTGAGTTTTACGTAAGGTACGGTATATGGAAACTTATGGCTCCAGCTGTATCTGTCTAATGGAATGAGGACATTGAGCAGCTCTTATTGTATTATATATACTTGCAAGCTGCAGAACCGAAAGATTAGAAGTTTAAGGGAAACCAATTGTAAAAGTAATACTGAGTTTAAAGGTGCACTAGATTTTACCATAGGACCCACAACTAAAGTGGCCACATTTCCAAATTCCATTCTATCTGTGGAGATCTTTTTGTTTTGTTTTTTTCTCCATCTATCCGTATATATCCAATGTTGCACCTGAAGCTGAGCATTCTCCTATTATTTCCACATGGATAAGCCCGGAGTGGTAGAATGTGAACCTTAAATTACTATACGCAGCCTGAAGCTGGTTTACAACAAAAAGTTCAGTGACCGGAGATGAGTTTCTAGAATCAGCTGAATGTATTGTATGGAAATATCTACTGTATTTGAAAAATAAATCTTGTCCTATGTCTCTGGAGACCTCAGAGCTGTTGTAGCATTGAGCGCAAGTGGAGGGTGACTGCAAACTGTCACAGCGTGTGGTAAATATTCCTTACAGCTTGTCATTCATGTTACAGCGACTAAACTCCGTAACCAGCAAACTCTGAAACCTATTCCAAACATGGGTTTAATAGGAAAATATATAAATTGGGAGAACCAGGTACAGAACCCCTCATTGAGAGGGGCATAACTATAGGGGGTGAAGAGGGTGCGGTTGCATCTGAGCCTTGGAGCCCGAGGGGGCCTAGAAAGTCTTTCCAAATGAGGAAACATTTGAGACCTTGAATCTTCAAGTAAGGCTGGGTTCACGTATTTTTGGTGTCCGGCAGTGTTTCCCTCCGTCGTGAAACTGATTCTAGAACTGATCTCATTTATTTGAATGAGACAGTTCACAATCATCCGGGTCTCAATTTGGACACTAGATGGTTGTACTTGTCGGACAGCACCAGATAGGTTGTTGCGTTCCCCTGTCCGGCATCCAGAAACAATGGATACCGGATGCTAAACAGCCGATGACAACTGATGCATGTTGTCATCAGTTGTGGCATCAGTTGCGTTGAGATTTAGGCTATACCGGACGTAGGTGAACCCAGCCTTACACCTCTGCTGGGGGATAATGCTCTTAGTCCATACCAAATAACATATATGACCTGTCTGATCAGAAACCCCTTTTTCACCGGACATATGTGAACCCAGCCTTACACCTCTGTTGGGGGACAACGCTCTTAGTCCATACCAAATAATATATATGACCTGTCTGATCAGAAACCCCTTTTTCATTGAGGGAATTGTCTAGGATTAGTAAAATAAGGTACATTCTATGTAAAAACAATGCCACAAGTGAAAGGGGTCGGGTCTCTGAAATTCCCAGAAATCTGAAAGCTGGAGTATTAAGGTATTAGGGCAAACATTCAATAAATAGCATGTTCTGCCGACACTAGGACCACTTAGAAATGCGACATCTCAATAGATGGCAGTGAATTTCCAAACGGGTTTCACCAAAAGAATTAACTTATGCACTCTTTCGGCAGAGGGCAGAATCAGAATTTCCGCAGTGAAAACATCTGCTACGGAAATTCGGTCGTGTGCACAATGCAGCAGAATATTAACCCCTTAAGGACTGAGGGTTTTTCCGTTTTTGCATTTTCGTTTTTTCCTCCTTGCCTTTAAAAAATCATAACTCTTTCAATTTTGCACCTAAAAATCCATATGATGGCTTATTTTTTGCACCACCAATTCTACTTTGTAATGACGTCAGTCATTTTGCCCAAAAATCTAAGGCGAAACGGAAAATAAATCATTGTAAAAATTGAAAAACAAACATTGTTTTGTAACTTTTGGGTGCTTCCGTTTCTACGTAGTACATTTTTCGGTAAAAATGACACCTTATCTTTATTCTGTAGGTCCATACAATTAAAATGATAAAATGATAAAATGATGCAGGAAAATTTATACGTTTAAAATTGTCATCTTCTGACCCCTATAACTTTTTTTATTTTTGCGCGTATGGGGTGGTATGAGCGCTCATTTTTTGCACCGTGATCTGAAGTTTTTAGCTGTACCATTTTTGCATTGATAGGACTTCATTTTTTCATGATATAAAAAGTGACCAAAAATGCACTATTTTGGACTTTGGATTTTTTTTGTGCGCACGCCATTGACCGGGGTTAAATAATCTTTATTCACTTTTTTTTCACTTTTTTTTGCAGTGTTATAGCTCCCATAGGGACCTATAACACTGCACACACTGATCTTTTACAGTGATCACTGGTTTCTCATAGGAAACCAGTGATCGATGATTCTGCCGCTTGACTGCTTATGCCTGGATCTCAGGCACTGAGCAGTCATTCGGCGATCGGACAGCGAGGAGGCAGGTAGGGATCCTCCTGCTGTCCTGTAAGCTGTTTGGGATGCCACGATTTTGCCACGGCTGTCCCGAACAGCCCACTGAGCTAACCGGCATACTTTCACTTTAGGCGCGGCGTTCAACTTTGAATGCCGCGTCTAAAGGGTTAATAGCGCGCGGCACCGTGTGGCCCCGGGTTATAGATCGGGAGCGGACACATGACGTTCCAGTACGTCATGTGTCCTTAACCCCTTAACGACGCAGGGCGTATCCCGCATCATATCGCGTCGGTCCCGGCGCTCATCAACGGCCGGGACCCGCGGCTAATACCATACATCGCCGATCGCGGCGATGTGCGGTATTAACCCTTTAGAAGCGGCGGTCAAAGCTGACCGCCGCTTCTAAAGTGAAAGTGAAAGTGACCCGGCTGCTCAGTCGGGCTGTTCGGGACCGCCGCGGTGAAATTGCGGCATCCCGAACAGCTTGCAGGACACCGGGAGGGCCCTTACCTGCCTCCTCGTTGTCCGATCGGTGAATGACTGCTCCGTGCCTGAGATCCAGGCAGGAGCAGTCAAGCGCCGATAACACTGATCACAGGCATGTTAATACACGCCTGTGATCTGTGTAAAAGATCAGTGCATGCAGTGTTATAGGTCCCTATGGGACCTATAACACTGCAAAAAAAAAGGGAAAAAAAAGTGTTAATAAAGGTCATTTAACCCCTTCCCTAATAAAAGTTTGATTCACCCCCCTTTTCCCATAAAAAAAATAAAACAGTGTAAAAAAAAAAAAAATAAACATATGTGGTATCGCCGCGTGCGTAAATGTCCGAACTATAAAAATATATCATTAATTAAACCGCACGGTCAATGGCGTACGCGCAAAAAATTCCAAAGTCAAAAAAAGCGCATTTTTGGTCACTTTTTATACCATTAAAAAATGAATAAAAAGTGATCAAAAAGTCCGATCAAAACAAAAATCATACCGATAAAAACTTCAGATCACGGCGCAAAAAATCAGTTCTCATACCACCCTGTACGTGGAAAAATAAAAAAAGTTATAGGGGTCAGAAGATGACATTTTTAAACGTATTAATTTTCCTGCATGTGGTTATGATTTTTTCCAGAAGTGCGACAAAATCAAACCTATATAAGTAGGGTATCATTTTAACCGTATGGACCTACAGAATAATGATAAGGTGTAATTTTTACTGAAAAATGTACTACGTAGAAACGGAAGCCCCCAAAATTTACAAAATTGCGTTTTTTCTTCGATTTTGTCGAAGAATGATTTTTTTCCCGTTTCGCCGTGCATTTTTGGGTAAAATTACTAATGTCACTGCAAAGTAGAATTGGCGACGCAAAAAATAAGCCATAATATGGATTTTTAGGTGGAAAATTGAAAGGGTTATGATTTTTAAAAGGTAAGGAGGAAAAAACGAAAGTGCAAAAACTGAAAAACCCTGAGTCCTTAAGGGGTTATGGGGTTAAGGTAAACGACGGGACTCTTCTGCAATGTTTAAAAGAATGTCATTGTTTGCTTACCTAGAACAGTGATCTCCTAACTGTAGACCTCCAGCTGTCGCAAAACTACAGCTCCCTCCATTCCCAGACAGCTGTTGGCTCCAAAGAAATGTATTTACAAATTGTGGGGGACATTTTCTCCTGTTACCACTTGTAAAAATGAAAAATTTGAGGTAACCCCAGCATTTTAGTGTCAAAAATCCAAATTTTCTTTTTCACATCCCACTTTAATGAACGTTTATCAAACACCTGTGGGGTGTTAAGGCTCACTGTACTGCTTGTTACGTTCCCTGAGGGGTGTAGTTTTTAAAATAGTATTCCATGTGAGTTTTTTTTTTTTTTTTTTTTCTCTTCTGGCACCATAGTGGCTTCCTAAATGCAACCTGCTCCCCCCCAAAAAAATCTGCAAAATTCTCTCTTGAAAAGCCAAATGTGACTCTTCTGAGCATTGTAGTGCGCCCGCAGAGCACATGACGTCCACATATGGGGTATTTCCATACTTAGAAGAAATGGGGTTACAAATTTTGGGGGGCAGTTTCTCCTATTACCTCTTGTAAAAATTTTAAATTTTGGGGGGAAAAATGCATTTTAGCGGAAAAGAAACCGAAACATTTTTATTTACACATCCGACTTTACCGAAAAGTCGTCAAACACCTGTGTGGTGTTAAGGCTCACTGGATCCCTTGTTATGTTCCTTGAGGCGTGTAGTTTCCAAAATAGTATGCCATGTGGTTTTTATTTTTGCTGTTCTGGCACCATAGGAGCTTCCTAAATGCGACATGCCCCCAAAAACCATTTCAGCAAAATTCACTCTTGAAAATTCCATTGTCTCTCCTTCCCTTCTGAGCCCTCTACTGCACCCACAGAGCACTTACCATCCACATATGAGGTATTTCCTTACTCGAGAGAAATTGGGTTACACATTTTGGGGGCTTTTTCCCCTTTTACCCCTTGTAAAAATAAAAAAACTGGGTCTACAGGAACATGCAAGTGTAAAAAATGAAGATTTTGAATTTTTTCCTTCACTTTGTTGCTATTCCTGTGAAACACCTAAAGGGTTAACAAACTTTCTGAATGTCATTTTGAATACTTTGAAGGGTTTAGTTTTTATAATGGGGTCATTTATGGTCATATATGTGTTTCTAATATGAAGGCCCCTCAAATCCACTTTAAAACTGAACTGGTCCCTGAAAAATTTTGTGAAAAATTAGAATATTGCTGCTGAAAATAGAGGACCTCTGATGTCTGCCAAAAGTAAAAACATGTCAACTTTATGATGCAAACATAAAGTAGATGTATTGTATATGTGAATCGATATAAAATGTATTTGAAATGCCCATAAAGTAGAATTTGTCACGAAAAAACATTCTCTGAATCAGAATGATTAGGAAAAGCATCCCAGAATTATTAATGCTTAAAGTTACAGTGGTCAGATGTGGAAAAAATGCTCTGGTCCTTAAGGTCATAATGGGCTGTGTCCTTAACCCCTTGGGGATGGAGCCCATTATGACCCTAAGGACGGGAGCATTTTTTGCAAATCTGACCACTGTCACTTTAAGCATTAATAACTCTGGGATGCTTTTACTTATAAATTTGATTCCGAGATTGTTTTTTCGTGACATATTCTACTTTATGTTAGTTGTAAATTTTCGGCGATACTTGCATCATTTCTTGGTGAAAAATTCAAAAATGTCATGAAAAATGTGAAAATTTTGCATTTTTCTAACTTTGAAGCTCTCTGCTTATAAGGAATATGGATATTCCAAATAAATTATATATTGATTCACATATACAATATGTCTACTTTATGTTTGCATCATAAAATTGATGAGTTTTTACTTTTGGAAAACATCAGAGGACTTCAAAGTTCAGCAACAATTTTCCAATTTTTCGCAAAATTTTCAAAATCGGAATTTTTCAGGGACCAGTTCAGGTTTGAAGTGGATTTGAAGGGTCTTCTGGTTAGAAATACCCCATAAATGACCCCATTATAAAAACTGCACCCCTCAAAGTATTCAAAATGATATTCAGTCAGTGTGTTAACCCTTTAGGTGTTTCACAGGAATAGCAGCAAAGTGAAGGAGAAATTTCAAAATCTTCATTCTTTTACACTCGCATGTTCTTGTAGACCCAGTTTTTGAATTTTTACAAAGGGTAAAAGGAAAAAGATCCTCTCAAAATTTGTAACCCAATTTCTCTCGAGTAAGAAAATACCTCCTATGTGTATGTCAAATGTTCGGCGGGTGCACTAGAGGGCTTAGAAGCGAAGGAGCAACAATGGGATTTAGGAGAGTGAGTTTTTCTGAAATGGTTTTTGGGGGGCATGTCCCATTTAGGAAGCCCCTATGGTGCCAGGACAGCAAACCCCCCCACATCGCACACTATTATGGAAACGACACCCCTCAAGGAACGTAACAAGGGGTGCAGTGAGCCTTAACACCCCTCAGGTGTTTGACAACTTTTTGTAAAGTCGGATGTGTAAATGAAAAAAAATATTTTTCCACTAAAATGCTGGTTTTTCCCCAAATTTTACTTTTTTACAAAGGGTAATAGGAGAAAATGCCCCCCAAAATTTGTAACCCCATTTCTTCTGAGTATGGAAATACCCCATGTTTTACGTCAAGTGTACTGCAAGCGAACTACAATGCTCAGAAGAGAAGGAGCGCCATTGAGCTTTTAGAGAGATAATTTGTTTGGAATGGAAGTCGGGGGCCATGTGCATTTACAAAGCCCCCCGTGGTGCCAGAACAGTGGACCCCCCACATGTAACCCCATTTTGGAAACTACACCCCTCACGGAATGTAATAAGGGGTACAGTGAGCATTTACACCCTACTGGCGTTTGACAGATCTTTGGAACAGTGGGCTGTGCAAACAAAAAAATAGCATTTTTCATTTTCACTGATCACTGTTCCAAAAATCTGTCAGACACTTGTGGGGCCGTAAATGCTCACTGTACCCCTTATTACATTACATGAGGGGTGTAGTTTCCAAAATGGGGTCAAATGTGGGTATTTATTTTTTGAGGTTTATGTCAGAACCGCTGTAAAATCAGCCACCCCTGTGCAAATCACCAATTTCGACCTCAAATGTACACTGTGCGCTCTCACTCCTGAGCCTTGTTGTGCGCCCGCAGAGCATTTTACGCCCATATATGGGGTATTTCTGTACTCAGGAGAAATTGCGTTACAAATTTTGGGGGTCTTTTTTTCCTTTTACCTCTTGTGAAAATAAAAAGTAAAGGGCAACACCAGCATGTTAGTGTAAAAAAATTTTTTTTACACTAACAGGCTGGTGTAGACCCCAACTTTTCCTTTTCATAAGGGGTAAAAGGAGAACAAGCCCCCCAAAATTTGTAGTGCAATTTCTCCCGAGTACGGAAATACCCCATATGTGGCCCTAAACTGTTTCCTTGAAATACGACAGGGCTCCAAAGTGAGAGAGCACCATGTGCATTTGAGGACTAAATTAGGGATTGCATAGGGGTGGACATAGGGGTATTCTACGCCAGTGATTCCCAAACAGGGTGCCTCCAGCTGTTGCTAAACTCCCAGCATGCCTGGACAGTCAGTGGCTGTCCGGAAATGCTGTGAGTTGTTGTTTTGCAACAGCTGGAGGCTCCGTTTTGGAAACACTGCCGTACAATACAGTGTAAGGGGGTGTGTAAGGGGGTGTTTATGTAGTGTTTTACTCTTTATTAGGTGTTAGTGCAGTGTAGTGTTTTTAGGGTACATTCGCACTGGCGGGTTACGGTGAGGGTCCCGCTAGGAGTTTGAGCTGTGGCGAAAATTTGCCGCAGCTCATACTTGAAGCAGGAAACTTGCTGTAAACCCGCCCATGGGGGGGGGGCTCCAGCTGTTTCAAAACTACAACTCCCAGCATGCACGGTCTGTCAGTACATGCTGGGAGTTGTAGTTTTGCAACAGCTGGAGGCACACTGGTTGGAAAATACTGAGTTAGGTTCTGTTACCTAACTCAGTATTTTCCAACCAGTGTGCCTCCAGCTGTTGCAAAACTACAATTCCCAGCATGACTGATCACAGAAGGGCATGCTGGGAGATGTAGTTATGCAACAGCTAGAGGTACGCAACTACAACTCCCAGCATGCCGAGACAGCTGTTTTCTGTGTGGGCATGCTGGAATTTGTAGTTTTGCAACATCTGGAGTGCTACAATTTAGAGACCACTGAACAGTGATCTCCAAACTGTGGACCTCCAGATGTTGCAAAACTACAACTCCCAGCATGCACAGACAGCAAACAATTGTGTGGGCATGCTAGGAGTTGTAGTTTTGCAAGATCTAGAGGGCAGTATAGAGATCACTGTGCAGTGGTCTCTAAACTGCAGACCTCCAGCTGTTGCAAAACTACAAATTCCAGCATGCCCACACAGCAAACAGCTGTCTTGGCATGCTGGGAGTTGTAGTTTTGCAACATCTGGAGGGCTACAGTCTAGAGACCACTATAGTGGTCTCAGACTGTAGTCCTCTAGATGTTGCTATGCAACTACTCACCGGCTTCCGTCGCATCCGGGAGCCGTCCTCTTCTGCCGCACGCCGCCGCAGATCTCCGTCGCCGCCCGCTGATCCCCGTCGCTCCGCAGCCTCCGGAGGGGTAAGTGGACGTCGGCGCCCGGTCCTCTTTCCCCGTTCTGCCCCGCCTATTGTGGAAGGGCAGGACGGGGAAAACGAAAGTAAACCCCTCCGCCCCTGATCTGCTATTGGTGGTCGCGTCTAGACCACCAATAGCAGAGATAGGAGGGGTGGCAACCCTGCCACCTCACTCCTATCGCTTTAGGGGGATCGTGGGTGTCTTAGACACCCGCGATCCCCCTTCTATTCCGGGTCACACTTGTGCATTTTGCAAGTGTGAATTCACTTGCGATTTGCGCCGATCGCCGACATGGGGGGGGTCTAATGACCCCCCTGGGCATTTGCACGGGGTGCCTGCTGATAGATATCAGCAGTCACCCCGGCCCGGTCCCTGCCCGGTGCGCGGCGGGGACCGAAATTCCCACGGGCGTATGGATACGCCCTTCGTCCTTAAGTACCAGGACGAAAGGGGGTATGCATACGCCCTTCGTCCCCAACAGGTTAAGCGATTAAAGGAGAAATATGGAAAAAAATGTGTTGCAGGATAGGGGATAAGTTTTAGATCGAGAGGGGTCCAACTGCTGGGGCCCCCTGCGATCTTCTATATGGAGCCCCGACTCTCCTCCACAGCTGCTTGTCATGACCCCCGCCTGTAGCAGGGGCTGTCACGGTCCTTCCATATTGCTCTATGGGAGAGCAGAAGATAGCCAAACGGCTCCCCCTTATAGCTATATGGGGGGGACTTAGCGGCCCCCGCTTCGGGCAGGGATTGTGACGCACCGCTGTGGTGGAGAACCAGGGCTCCATACAGGAGATCACAAGGGGCCCCAGCAGTTGGACCCCTCAAGATCTAAAACTTATCCCCTATCCTGCAGATAGGCATAAGTTTTTTCCCAGGATACCTCTTCTTTAAGCAGGAAAAAAACTACTTCAAGACTTTGATATTACAGAAGAGGCAGGGTAAAGTTAAAACAAAGTGAGATTTATAACTAATTTTTTACTCGTCAGTGGACTATTTTGCATGTTTTTTGTTTGAGCAATGTTAGTTCTGCAGGATGGGGGGGTCGGGGTTTTCCTTTTGTAGGCCACTTTACATGTACCGTGCTATCAATTTGTTAATTTTTTTTCAAAATATGCAAAATCACAACACATGGGTAAAAAAAAAACGTTGAACATAGACCACCCTCTAGAAGCCCACTTTACAACATGAGAAATAGTGTTTCGAAATCATTTTGTTAGTTTTTGGGGACATGCCCATTATTCCTTGTACACCGTGAGACAATATGATAAATGATGTGAATGTTTGCCAAAAAACCTCGCAAAAAATGTGACATGAAAAAATGACATACAAAACAACTCAAACTCTCTCTCCCTGATAGATTCTAAAAAATTGGGTAACGCTCTAGCAGCTAGTGCCTACACAGTCAACACACCACCTAAAGTTGGCTGGAGTTGTCTACTTCTTAAAAGCTTTTCATGCATACTGAATCCCAAACGTGATGCCCAAATAAGAATCAGTTCTCCCTGTTTTCCCTTTATTTCCAGATAAGTAGCTCTGATAACCGTCAGGAGAGGGGTCAAACACTGAACCACCGGATCTTCGTTGTAGAGCCCATAGCATAGCTCTGTAGGCCACGGCCACTGCTGTCTGTATGCTGTATGTTCAGAGGCCTGATAATATGCAGTCGTGTACAGATAACAGGTTTTCTCCCAGATTTAATTTATATCATAACCTTCAAAATCTGACAGATGTAAAGGAGCTAAATTAAATTAGGTTCTGATCTCCGGTTGATGCAGGGCATAGACTGACCATCCACTATACTGGCTCATCATCTGTACAATAAAACAAATGTCTTCAGAAAATGCAAGCAGTCCAAGGTAAATAGCAAGCTCAATCCATTGTCCCCGGCATCCTTGTGAGTGATTATGCCTCTACAATATAATCATATTGACAGCTGCTTTACCATCTTGGGAAAAGAAATGGCCTTTATTGGCCGGAGTGACAGGCTTCATAAATGCAATTTTGTAGAATACAGATTCTATGATGAATTTAACTGGGTAAAATGTGAACCATGGCTATTTTAATAAAGGTCATGGTTCCATTAGATTAGTAGAATGCCTAAGATGAAAGGATGTGAGGCACGTTCCTAAATGTCGCCTGGAAATGACCATCTACAGGTCCTGTCAACCTCAAGATGACATCATTAACTAGCTGCATTATATGTCTGAAGGGAATCCATGTTCTGAATTGGTTTCTTCCATACAAGGAAATATACCATAGCGCTAGACCATTTGGAAACTCTTTGGAGGCTCCTGAATAGATGTTGACGCCCATTTCAAGTTATTCTCATCTCCATTTTAATGGGTGGTGAAAACCTGTGCAGGGATGCAGCCTCCATAGGCGCCATAATGGTAGCAAACAAAGTGGCATATGTACTCAAGTTGAGAAAAATTGATGGGGGGGCACCAGGATCAGCAGAGGAGCAGGTTAATCCCCCCGTGGACCCCTGAGCTAGAAATGTCATTCTTGTCCTCATTAAAGTAAAAGAAAAAAACAATATTAATCTGTATTTTTTCATCCCCCCTAGTGGTCTGCTCAAAACGCAGCAACTGGCAATGGATCATGCAATTCTCTGAAGGGTCCACCATCTCCGTGAACACAGTGAAGGTCAAGCTTGTAATATGGTATATTAAGGAACGCTGGCTTCACGCACTACTGCGTCCTTTCAAGTCAGAAGAAAGAGTATGGACACTAGAAGATTTAATAGGGGACATATATGACATCTGGTGCCAGGATGAAGTTGCTGTAACCCATGGCAACCGTGTAGATCATAGCAGTCAGTTGTAGAAACATATAACAGAGCCATGATTTTTGCATCTTTTCTGGGGCGCAGGTTTTCATAAATGTTCCTGAGTGTGCGTTACTTGTTCTTTTGTTCATTTCATTCCTACCCATCTTTTCCTTTCCACTTAATGATGACGTCACTAGATTTGGAATGTTTTTTCAATGGCATGCTGCTTAGTTCCACTTACATAACCTGCTCACATCATATCATTCTATGGCCCGTGTTGGTTTTCTATTAACATTGGTTCATCCACAGCTAACATTATTCTTTCCAGTCTCTTAATTCAATATGTTCTCTTCAGTATTATCATTGTTTTCATAATAGTAAAATTCGGCGTCCCCCTTGACTGATGTTTTTGAGGTTATGTACGAATAGGGATGTGGACATGCACAGTGTAGTAGGAACCATCAAAGAGAATTTACACCCAATTTTTTTTCTTATAGATATATGAACATTTATTCAATCATTGGTTGGCAGAAACCACTTTCAGTTGGGTTTATTGTGAATAACAATGACTCACGCTTGACTTCAGCATTATTGTGTAATGAAGAAGGCTTCAGGTGACATGGAAAGTTGTTTTCCCACCACTTTTTTCTTTTAGGAAATATTAAGGTCATGTACAGTCATGGCTGTAAATGTTGGCACCCCTGAAATGTTTTAAGAAAATGAAGTATTTCTCACAGAAAAGGATTGCAGTAACATATGTTTTGCTATACACATGTTTATTCCTTTTGTGTGTATTGGAACTAAACCAAAAAAGGGAGGGAAAAAAAAGCAAATTGGACATAATGTCACACCAAACTCCAAAAATGGGCTGGACAAAATTATTGGCACCCTTTCAAAATTGTGGAAAAATATGATTGTTTCAAGCATGTGATGCTCCTTTAAACTCACCTGGGGCAAGTAACAAGGTGTGGGCAATATAAAAATCACACCTGAAAGCAGATAAAAAGGAGAGAAGTTCACTTACTCTTTACATTGTGTGTCTGTGTGTGCCACACTAAGCATGGATAAGAGAAAGAGGAGAAGAGAACTGACTGAGGACTTGAGAACCAAAATTGTTGAAAAATATCATTAATATCAAGGTTACAAGTCCATTTCCAGAGATCTAGATTTGCCTTTGTCCACAATGCGCAACATTATCAAGAAGTTTGCAACCCATGGCACTGTAGCTAATCTCCCTGGGCGTGGACTGAAGAGAAAAATTAATGAAAAGTGTCAAAGCAGGATAGTCCGGATGGTGCATAAGCAGCCCCAAACAAGTTCCAAAGATATTCAAGCTGTCCTGCAGGCTCAGGGAGCATCAGTGTCAGCGCAAACTATCTGTCAACATTTAAATGAAAAAATGAAATGAAACGCTATGGCAGGAGACCCAGGAGGACCCCACTGCTGACACAGAGAGATAAAAAAACAAGACTACATTTTGCCAAAATGAACTTGAGTAAGCCAAAATCCTTCTGGGAAAACGTCTTGTGGACAGATGAGACCAAGATAGAGCATTTTGGTAAAGCACATCATTCTACTGTTTACTGAAAACAGAACACAGTACCTACAGTGAAATATGGTGGAGATTCAATGATGTTTTGGTTTTTTTTTTGCAGTCTCTGGCACTGGGTGCCTTGAATCTGTGCAAGGCATCATGAAATATGAGGATTACTAACGGATTTTGGGTTGCACTGTACAGCGCAGTGCCAGAAAGCTGGGTTTGTTTCCAAGATCTTGGGTCTTCCAGCAGGACAATGACCCCAAACATACAGCAAAAAGCACCCAGAAATGGATGGCAAGAAAGCGCTGGAGAGTTCTGAAGTGGCAGCAATGAGTCCAGATCTAAATCCCATTGAACAACTGTGAAGAGATCTTAAAATTGCTGTTGGGAGAAGGCGCCCTTCCAATAAGAGAGACCTGGAGCATTTTCCAAAGGAAGAGTGGTCCAACATTCCGGCTGAGAGGTGTAAGAAGCTTATTGATGTTTATAGGAAGTGAATGATTTCAGTTATTTTTTCCAAAGGGTATGCAACCAAATATTAAGTTAAGAGTTCCAATGATTTTGTCCAGCCCATTTTTGGAGTTTGGTGTAACATTATGTCCAATTTGATTTTTTTCTCCCTTTTTTGGTTTAGTTCCAATACACACAAAGGGAATAAACGTGTGTATAGCAAAACATGTGTTACTGCAATCCTTTTCTGTGGGAAATTATTTTCTTGAAAAATTTCAGAGGTGCCAACATTTACGGCAATGACTGTATGAGTTGTGTTAATACAACAATTGTATACTTCCCTGTGACTAAATGTCATACTGGGGCCTCCACCTCTCTCTATGTATATATACCCCTTCCTTGAACTTTGGGACATATCAGAAGTGTATGCCGAATAAAAGATTTTGTCACCCATGACAACAGCGTACAGCGCTGGAGGCTCGTGAAGTCATGGCCAATTCCCCTCACTTCAAGTCTATGGGAGGGGGCGTGATGGCTGCCCCCTCCCATAGACTTGCATTGAGGGGACATGGCCATGAAATCACGAGCAGGGCATGACCGTGACATCACGGGCCTCCACCCTGAATTGCTAGTCATCTGGCAAGGAGTGAAGTCCCCAGCGGCAGGATCTGATATCTTATCCCCTATCCTTTGGATAGGGGATAAGATGTCTAGGGGCGGAGTGCCCCTTTAAAGGGGTCGTTCAGGTACAACATTTGCTGGGTGCTGCAAAATAAAGCATACTCACCTGCTCGTGTTCCCTGCCGCCATTGTGAAGGCTTACGGTCTCTCCTGCTCTTAACAGAGTGGCCATTTTCTGCAGGGTCGGCACATCATTGGAAGCAGAAAGAAGCAGAGAGCCCTGGGGAATGGAAATTGTCAGAACAGCAGCAGATTATCGGGCAGGTGACAACCCCTTTATCAAATCAGACTCTTGTATTATTTTCTTACCTGGGCTGGGAAAGAACAGGCAGATTTTGATTGTTTGCCATGAGTACTAGTGTCCATATGATGTAGGGGCTCTACAGATCTGTTTGTAGATGCTCTTTAAAGCAAAAAGAGGGTGCACCCCACTGTGCAGGTCTGCTCCCTATTTATTCTTGGGACAGTCTCAAGAATCTCTCGCATTGAAAGCTTGTCCTGATATGCTGTGTTGTAAATGGTGCATGTTTCATCCTCATATGAGATATGAAAGAAAATATACTGTACCGTCAAAGATTTTCCTAAATTTTATATAAAGTGTAAATCTTCTAAACACAAGTTCTTTGTCTGGTGTGTTATTTATAGAGACCTTGTATGTACAAATAAAATTGTTCTTAATAAAAAAATATATATATATTGTACGCTACAGCTCGGAGTTGTTTTGTGAAACCGCCATAAGGACCAGGATAGTAAACCACTTCCTCCAAACTCAGAGGTGGCCTATATTATTCCTAATAATACAGTGCAAGGGGAGTAGTTCTGCCTTATGTCTTATACACACCCCAACTGCTGCAAAACTTGAGTAAAGAAAGTAGGGACATCATTTCAATTGATGCCAACATCTATTGATTGACAATTACATCTGGCCTGTGTATTATAGGATATGTGCAGAACCTCTACGAGAAGAGAAGGGGGACTACGTGTCAATCATCATGTGTAGCAGATGGAATGAAGAGTGCTGGGAAGATACTAAGAGGGGGCACATAATTATCACAGTCCGTTAACACTTCTGTATAATCAATGTGGTCTGCCATCAAAGGGGAGTATACACCACAGAAGCAGACCATGCAGCTGCTATGTTGGTCATATACCTTTGCTAATAGGTGGTAAGAACCTGTAAAGAAGTCTTCAATCTAGTATAAATATTTTTTATTGTGAGGTACATACATAAATAAGATTGCAGTTTTTGCAGTAAACATAAGTAATATGCATGTCTTCATCCATTTCAGAATACTTACCCTTGTTTATTACTTGTTTTTTTTTATCCTCGTTCCCTAAAACAGAAGTCTTCAATTTAGAAGAACAACAATTGGCCCAAAGTCATGAAAAGGGGGTGGGACAGGAAACAAAAACGGCACCATGTTCTAGGCAGTAAAAACCGACATAATGGGGTCTCTGTTCAATTGATTGGACAATGCTGTAGTACCTTGCACATTTCCACTTCTACAAATAGTATGGCAAGGACAATCAGAGGTAATCATTAAAGGGGTACTCCACGGCTCTGCGTTTGGAACAAACTGTTCCGAATGCTGGAGACGACGCCGGGAGCTTGTGTCGTCATAGCCCCACCCCATCGTGGCGTCTTGCCCCACCCCCTCAATGCAAGTCTATGGGAGTGGGCGTGACGACTGACACGCCCACTCCCATAGACTTGCATTGAGGGGGCAGGGCTATGACATCAGGAGCTCCCGGCTCCAGCGTTCGTAACAATTTGTTCCAAACGCTGAGCAGTGGAGTACTCCTTTAAAGGGCTGCAGTGCTTGTATCAGCACTTCAGCTGCTTCAATAGCAGGTGTGCCAGTAGTAAGACCCCAGCAATCCAATATTAATGGCCTGTTCTATGGAAAACTGTCCAAGATAATGATTAATACAGTATAATAAATGTCCTAAGATACTATGTATCCATGTGAGATATTGTATTCTACTCCATAGACTTCATTCACATTTGCGTACTTTATTTTTATTTGACGACATATTACCTTCTACATTACATGTTCATCGGCTTTCAAGTAAATTTTAATCTTCCCTTGATTTTTTTCCCCCCCAAAAAAACGTCAAATGTAATAGCTTCAAGAAAGATATCTTTGCTTTAACGTATTCAGACTGTGTCCTGACAAACATCCCAAAAATAGAATGTGAACATACATTCCACATTCTATCTATGTGTCAATTATCATGTGACACATTGCAACAACCGTGAAATAGTATCCGATGAGTGGAGAGTAGGGATAAGTATTCTGACAGCATGGAAACCTGTAAATGAATTGTATCCAGGGGCAGCGGCTCTTCATTATGTCATTCACATAATTACAGCTGAAGATCTTTCAGCCGCATTCATTGAAGACAACATTAATTGGAATCACATGCATGGGCTATACAGTGTCAGCATATTCTAATGCTACATTTAGGCCGGCATTTATCATTGTACACCTTTTTTTTTGTGCGCTGTAATGTGTAGAAGCACCAAATTTATTAAAAGAGCATTTGATAAATTTTGTGCAGGTCACATTTTCTAACATTTCTCTCTCCACATACACCAAAAAGCTAAGCTAAGCCTGGGCTGGTGTAGTTTTAGAGACTTTTCAGTGGCTTTGGGACTTTTTTGTGCCGTTTCACAAAAAGGCGCAGTTGATAAAACCCTTCCATATCATGTGTATTGCCAAAATCAGGGGATTGCAACTCAAAATCAGCAGAAATGTGTAAACCAAAAGGCGCAAAAAAAGCCGCAAATAAACCCGCCTTGCACCATTTTTGTGCCTTTTCTAGACACAAATAACTGTCTAAAGGCAATGATAAATGTCGGCCTAAATGCCTTGAAAGGAATCAGTTGAAAGAACAAATGATCTTCTAGTAGGACACCTATTAGGTAATAACAACAAGCAATTTAGTTTTCTAAAGAGCTTAACTAAAGTGCAAGTCTGAAGGCCAGAATGACATTTGTGCAATAGGCTAACTGGCACCCATGGCAGCTTCCCTCACTGCAATGATCCTTCTCTGAACACTGTTAAAAGGGTTCACTAGGCTTACTTCTAGAATGCTAGATATTTGCAGTATCTCACACGATGTAAGTGACTGCAGATTATGTATCAGCTTTTACCCAAACATTTGTTCCACATTGTGACTCTGGCTCCATATTACATTCCAGTACCAGACTGAATTTTCTATCACTTATAAACCCCTAATAATACTCCCTGAACAGAACATTAAAGGGGTTAGCCAGGATTTTTTTTTATATATATATCAACTGGCTCCAGAAAGTTAAACAGATTTGTAAATAACTTTTATTAAAAAATCGTAATCCTTTCAGTACTTATGAGCTGCTGAAGTTGAGTTGATCTTTTCTGTCTTAGTGCGCTCTGATGACACATGTCTCGGGAACCGCCCAGTTTAGAAGCAAATCCCCATAGCAAACCTCTTCTACTCTGTGCAGTTCCCGAGACAGGCAGAGATGTCAGCAGAGAGCACTGTTGCCAGACAGAAAACAACAACTCAACTTCAGCAGCTGGTATTTATTTAAAGGATTGAGATTTTTTAATAGAAGTAATTTAAAAATCTGTTTATCTTTCTGGAGCCGGTTGATATAAATGTTTTTTTTTCCTGGAATACCCCTTTAAATGTACTGCCTTTTATAGTTTAGCCCCCCTTTTTCAGCCTCCGAATGTATCCCTGGGTTTTCCCCTATCCACAGCATAAGAAATAACTAGCAGATTGGTAATCTTCAGAATCCCCATAAAGAATGAATAGAGAGGGGTGCTCTTCATTCATATTGGTGCAGAATTTTTCTCCGGTCTCAGGATTGTCAAGGGTCCCAACAGTCACATATCCACCAAACCACCAAGTATCCTCTATTCTGTGGATAGGGACCTTTCTGCAATGAAAAAAAAACCTTAGCAAACCTCTTCTACTCTGTGCAGTTCCCGAGACACGCAGAGATGTCAGCAGAGAGCGCTGTTGTCAGACAGAAAACAACAACTCAACTTCAGCAGCTGATAATTATTGAAAGGATTAAGATTTTTTAATAGAAGTAATTCCCAATTCTGTTTAACTTTCTGGAGCCAGTTGATATAAGAAAAAAAGTATTTCTCTGGAATACCCCTTTAAGTCCTGTAAGCAGGGCTCAAGTCCTGCAGGAACGTGTGGGAACTGAGTTCCTGCGCTTTTTCCACAGAAGGAACACCATTCCCATTAGCAGTACCAGCCCTTGAGTGGAAATCTTGGGTGAGTACCCACACTTTTTTTTTTACCAGGACTTGACCCCTGCCTGTAAGTTATGAGATGTGAGATTGAGATCTGGGGAATCTGGGGTCTTAGTCAACAAGTCAGCCTGACCTCTTTATTCTGTTCTTCGAACCATAATTTTTGCTGTGTGTCAAGGTGCATTATCCTGTTGAAAAGACCATTGCCTTTAGTGATCCTGCCGCCAAGAAGGGGTGGACTTGGTCTGTACAACCTTTAGGTAGGTATAACAACAGCATCCACATGAATGCCAGGACCCAAGATTTCCCAACAGAACATTGTCCAGACCATTGCACTGCCTCTGCTGGTCGCCTTCTCAGGGCACGCCTGTTGCCATCTCTTCCCCAGGTAAGTGACCCATATGCACCTGGTGGTTAATTTATCAGACCAAGCAGCCTCCTAATTTTGTTTTATGGTCCAGTTTAATTTGCTCCCATGTGTATCACTGAGCTTGCAGGAATGATGAGGAAGGAAAAAAAAACGGTTCTCAGGCACAAACCACCAAGGCAGAGTAGAGCAGTAGGTAATTTTAATGTTTTATTGAGCCAGTCATAACGCGTTTCGGGTGGAGGTGGCATCAGCATGAGGAGACCATACAGTGGCTAAATGACACAGCGTGGAGGTGTTGGCAGCATGATGAGACCATATAGTGGCTGAATGACACAGCCTGGAGCTGGCTGAAGCATGAGGAAACCATATAGTGTCTTGGAAAATTAAGAAATTGGTGATGGCTTTTCTCTGTTCGTACAGTCCGTCCAACATATGGAGGGTGGAATTCCAACGTGTGGCAATGTAACAAATCAGACTATGTTGGGGATAACGTTCTGACACTGCAGCTCAAGGAGGGTGAGCTTTGTGGTGTACAAGTGGCTGAAGTGCATTCCAATTGTGAGGATGTCTTGCAAATGGGGGTAACAGTTCAGGAACTGCTTCACAACCAGATTGAATATGTGTGCCATGCAGGGTGCATGGCTCAGCCTTCCCAGTCGCAACGCATGCAAGATGTTCTTCCCGCTGTTGTGGAGTAAGCCATGCTCCGATTTCTTTATGAATTACTTTTACCGGTTCCTCCCCTGTGTGACTCTTTTCGCCAAGGCAAACCATGTGAAGAACAGCATGACACCGCTGTGCCCTGCACACATGGTATGCTGAAGAGCCACTGAGACTTGTCTGGGCAGTGGAGGCTGAGGACATGAAAGAGGATGAGGAGGCAGAGTCGCACACTGTCACAGGACCAAATGCCTAAGAGCATGGTGGAGGAAGCGGCGTGACCTGTCCAAGTTGGTGTTGTGGCTGTGCAGGAACCACATTCACCCAGTGGGCCGTAAAGGACATGTATTGTCCCTGACCGTAGTTTCAGCACCACACGTTGGCGCTACCGTGCACTTTGTACACACCAACAGGCTCAAGGACTGGCCCACCTTCTCTTCCACAAAATTGTGCAGGGCTGGTACTGCCTTCCTTGCAAAGAAATGATGGCTTGGCACTCTCCACCTCGATTCAGCACAAGCCATCAGTTCTCTGAAAGGTGCAGAGTCCACCACTTGAAAAGGGAGGGACTGAAACTCCAGCAACTTGGGCGCATACTGTTGTCCCTTTGACATGGCTTTGCCGATGGATTGTTGGCGAAATAGCTGACTAAAAGTCAGAGGAGCAGGAGCATCTGGAGCGACAGAAGGAGGGAATGACACACAGCTCGCTTCGGCTGAGGTGGTGGAGCCTTGGCTGGCTGAAAGAGGGTGCGGCGTGCCACTGGGGGATGCAGCAGGCTGGGCCACTACATCAGAGCCACGGTTCTCTCAGGCCACTTTATGGTGGCGAAGCATATGTTGCTGCTGTGCCGTGGTGCCAACATTGGGACCCTGGCCACGCTTCACCTTCTGCCGACATATCTTGCATGTGGCTATGTGAACCTCCTCCGGATGCTTGATGAAAAACTGCCACACCGCTGAGTAACTGATTTTCCCACAAACTGTCTGCACTAATTGACTGCTACTGCCGCCGTCTCAGGAACCCCTGTTCCACTACGTTCCGGGAAGATAGGCTGCCACAAAGCAGGTGGTCTCCCCTGGGCACGTTTATCTCCAGAATTTCCACTTCTGCCACCATACTGACTGCCAACCATGCTACCACCTTGCTGGCTCAGCTGCTGCCTCTCAGGCAACCTGCAACTCTCTTCTCCTCCTGATGATGATGATGAAGCCCCTTCTGCACCCGACTCCCAATTGCGATCAGCTTCATAATCATCATCATCATCATCATCAAGTGTTTGCACGTCACTGATGTCCTCCTCAGGTTCCTCAAGAGTGTGTGCTTCAGGACCCTGGTAACACCGCCTCCCATGTCACTCTCCTCATCACTACTTGCCCGCCTAGCGAAGGAAGCGGCGGATGCCTCCTCCACTTGTGGCTGGTAATTAGCTGCTGACTGTCCTCTGTTAGATCGTCCTCGGTGAATAGTGGAGCTGAACCCATAGCATAAGATACTTCTGTAGGGGAGGGAACAGCATGGGACAGAGGCAATGAGAGGACAGGGCCATGCCAACTGAGGGTTGTGTCGGAGGAACCCACCGACGGCTGACTGGGGGTATCAGATATCACTTGTGATGAAGTGGATGACCATGTTAACCAATCGATGACAGCAGATGGGTTGCTCGTCGAGACATGACCGCTAGCTGATACTGGAAGCTCAGGCCTCTCGCTGCGACTCCTGCTGCCACTCGCCCCTAGTCTGCTGCGATCTCTGCCTGATGAATTTAGGTCTCTACCACTCCTCTGTGCATGTCCTGGCAACTCTCTGTGTGACATACTTAGTGTATATGAGGTGAGTACAATACGCTTCACTACGCTTAAAACAGTATTTGTCTAGAACAGCAGCAGGTGTGTACTTTTGCCTGGACTTACACAGTATCTAGGCCTTGGCAGATTAACAGGTACAAATTAGTACTACTTAGATGTACGTATGTGGTATGCACTTATGAGGGCAGAAAAATGCGCTACAGTACACTTAAAAAAGTATCTGAGTAAAAACACAAGCCGGTGAGTAGTTTTGCCTGGACTTTCACAGTATCCAGTCCCTTGACAGATTAACAGGTTATAATTAGTACACTGCTTAGATGTAGGTATGTGGTATGCACTTATGAGGGCAGAAAAATGCAGTACAGTAACTTAAAAAAAAACATATTTTAGTAAAACACCTGCCGTTGATTACTTTTGGCTGTCCTTTCACAGTATGTAGGCCCTTGACAGATTAACAGGCTCAAAATAGTACACCACTTAGACGTACATATGTGGTATGCACTTATGAGGGCAGAAAAATGTGGTACAGTACGCTAAAAAAAATACCAGCAGAACACAACAGTGCTGCAGCACAAAAAAGCTGTGTACTAAACACAAAATTTCACTCTGTCAAAGACTTTTAGGAATGGACTGCTAGGTATTATACCATCTACAGACTAGTGTAACCAGCAGATGATTTGTTGTGGAACAAAGACACAGAATTGCGCAGAATTTTTTTTCCTACCTCCTCTGCTAAGGTTTATGAAGTTGAGGCCGCTTGCTGAAATGTATGAGGCAACACACAGCTATCTGCTCCTCTCTGTAATACAATGCTGAAGAAAGTATCTGGGAGGTTAATGGCTGCAGTAAAAATCCTTTTCAGTGAAAAAAACACTGCTCTCTGTCCACCAATACGCTGATGTGACTAGGATGTGAAACGCTGCTTTTCGGTATAACACATACACACACAGCGATGTCCGTCCTATCTGTATGCAGTGTAATGAATGATATGACGAGCTGCAAAATAGCTGCCGATTATATAGGGCTGTGACATCACAGGGGTGACTTGCTGCTGAGAGGCTGCATCCTGCATGTGATTCAGGGTCATCCCGCCTACCCGCCTTCCCAGGGTTCCTTGTCCCATGTACTGACATGTGGATCCGCCATTTTAGATTCCCTGGAGCCTGGACCGCAGGAAATGGAGTTTAATCAAGCGTTTCGCGCTATGGAATCACGGCGATATTCACATTCGTTGCAAAACGAATATTTCATGAAATTCGTAACGAATTCGGGTTCATCAGCTTCGATTCGCTCATCTCTAGTTATATAGTTATATATCTACTGGTGTCACTTTTCACTGTAATTCTGTCTGTTATGATAAGGAGGACACTGCTTAGAAGTGATCTTCTTGGAAGGATATCTCAGCTTAGTCTATGCCCTAGTGGCCAGAGGGTAAACTGCAATATTTCAGAATTATTTAAAAACATACAGTGGGGATCAAAAGTTTGTGCACCCCAGGTAAAAATTTGTATTCATGTGCATAAAGAAGCCAAGGAAAGATGGAAAAATCTCCAAAAATCATCAAATTACAGATTATACATACTTATAATATGTCAACAAAAGTTAGATTTTAATTCCATCATTTACACTTTCAAAATAACAGAAAACAAAAAAATGGCGTATGCAAAAGTTTGGGCACCCTGCAGAATTTATAGCATGCACTGCCCCCTTTGCAAAGCTGAGACCTGCCAGTGTCATGGATTGTTCTCAATCATCATCTGGGTGATGTCAATCTCAAAGGTTTTAAATGCCCAGACTCATCTGACCTTGCCCCAACAATCAGCACCATGGGTTCTTCTAAGCAGTTGTCTAGAAACCTGAAGCTGAAAATAGTTGACGCTCACAAAGCTGGAGAAGTATATAAGAAGATAGCAAAATGTTTTCAGATGTCAATATCCTCTGTTCGGAATGTATTTAAGAAATGGCAGTCATCAGGAACAGTGGAAGTTAAAGCAAGATCTGGAAGACCAAGAAAAATATCAGACAAAATAGCTTGCAGGATTGTGAGAAAAACTATTCAAAACCCAAGTTTGACTGCACAATCCCTCCAGAAAGATCTGGCAGACACTGAAGTTGTGGTACACTATTCCACTATAAAGAGATACTTGTACAAATATGGTCTTCATGGAGTCCTCAGAAGAAAACCTCTTCTACATCCTCACTACAAAAAATCAGCATTTGAACTTTACAAATGAACATATAGACAAGCCTGATGCATTTTGGAAAAAAGTTCTGTGGACCGATGAGGTTAAAATTGAACTTTTTGGCCGTAATGAGCAAAGGTACGTTTGGAGAAGAAGGGGAACAGAATTTAATGAAAAGAACCTCTGTCCAACTGTTAAGCATGGGGGTGGATCAGTCATGCTTTGGGGTTGTATTGCAGCCAGTGGCACAGGGAACATCTAACGAGTAGAAGGAAAAATGGATTCAATAAAATTTCAGCAAATTTTGGATGCTAACTTGATGCCATCTGTGAAAAAACTGAAGTTAAAGAGAGGATGGCTTCGACAAATGGATAATGATCCTAAACACACCTTGAAAACCATAGGGATTATATCAAGAGGCGTAAACTGAAGGTTTTGCCATGGCCTTCACAATCTCCTGACCTCAACATAATTGAAAATCTATGGATAGACCTTAAAAGAGCAGTGCGTGACAGACAAAAGAATGGACAAAGATACCTCAAACAAGAATTGAAAGACTCTTGGCTGGCTACAAAAAGCGTTTACAAGCTGAGATACTTGCCAAAGGGGGCAGTACAAGATATTAACTCTGCAGGGTGCCCAAACTTTTGCAGACAAAATTTTTTTGTTTTCTGTTATTTTGAAAGTGTAAATGATGGAAACAAAATCTAACTTTTGTTGACATAATATAAGAATGTCTAATCTGTAATTTGATGCCTTTTGGAGATTTTTCCATCTTTCCTTGGCTTCTTTATGCACATTAATACAAATTTTTACCTGGGGTGCCCAAACTTTTGATCCCCACTGTAGATAGTAAAATGGAAATGTAGGCGGAGCAATACAAATGTTTTATTTATTTAAATAACATAAAAATGTAATTTAAACAATAGATAATTTTCTGATGACACAATCACTTTAAGTTTTTAAGGACTTTACTGACTAAAACATTTCAAACCTCTCTAATTCTCACAAGGTCCTCCTTAAATATTTACATCTGTGAGTGTTCTTAGTAGCTGTGTCTTTTCATAAGTCAACTATACTTGTAGGCTTAGTGGTCATTGGGTCTGACAATGCTGCTATTAGAGCAGAATGTATATTGCAGCAGTGAGAAGTGGGGAATCGGGAATGGTGAGAGATAGAAGTAAATTATCATGTAAAAGTGAATAATGTATGAGAATCTGCACTTAGCAAACATGTGCATTGATGAGAAACGTCCATTCTCTTGCCAGATTATCCATCATTGTTACAGCCTGGCTTTATACACAATATTCCCTCATACCACCATATAACAATGACTAATATGTTGGTGAAAGTATGCAGGGCCAGAAAGTCCACAGGAACTAGCAACTTATGTTTGTTCCTCAAGTTTCTAACATAATCTTTAACGCCCCACAACAGGTAGTAGTCCTGGGTGGTAGATGAATGCTCATGTCTTTATGTTTTTATTCTATGTATATGATGTATTGTATTTTGCCCAGTATTGCCGATGCTGAAAAGTAACACAAGGGTTAACAGCACTACACGTGATGCAGAGATTAAACTGGAGTTAGGTTCCCTTTAGGGACCAAAGCCTCATGGTATAGGTCAGGAAAATCTACATAAGGCCCTACTCACATGTTCTTAACTGAACATGAGTTGTAAACCCAGGGAGAACTAGAAGGAGAGAGACTTCACTTATCCTTTCCTTTGCTAGAAGGGTGTCCATTGTACATTCGAGAGGGAGCCTTCAGGTGAAATTTTAAAGGACCTGATAGCACACATAGAAAACTTGGTGGCACTTGTCTCAAGGCCCTGGTCCGGTTTCCAAGTACAGTCAGTAGTCCTAGAGATAGTGGGTAAGTTATATTCCTCAGAATACCCCTTTAAAGGGGTACTCCGCTGGCCAGCGTTCAGAAAATTTAGTTCCGAATGCTGTGTGCACGCTGTGGGGGTTGGTCACGCCATGCCTCCTCAATGCACGGCTATGGGATGGGGCGTTGCGGCCACCACAGCGTGCACAGAGCATTCAGAACGAAATGTTCAGAACGCTGGCCAGTGGAGTACCCCTTTAATCTATGTGTGGTAGGCCTCAGGGGTAGGGGTAGTGTAGTCAGGGTATTGCTTCAGTATATTAGGGGTTAAGGTTAACCCTATTGTTCGTGACGCCAGGCTGAGGGCTAGTATGCTGAGGTAATTCTCCAGCCTATCACCGCCCTTCCCAGTAACGATAGGTGCATGCAATAAAATGACTGAAGGTCCAGAAGGTAGTTGAACTTGAACTTGGATAAACTTTACTTAAAGACTTGAGGTACATCCAATGAACAGTAACAGTCTCATTAATACAGTCTCCCATACACCTCAAGGACTGACGTTGTTGCGGACCTTGACTTTTGTTATAAGTCTCAGAATTTAGGGTAATTTGCGAAGATCCGTCCGGATTTAGGGGTTAGATATGGTCCGGTGATTGTGCTTAGGGATTGATTACACTCACAGTTTTGTAAAGATCAGCCGTCGCCGCAAGGCTCGGGCCTAACTCACTGATGACAGCAGCGCAGATCCTTCCCTGTCAACAGCCCACGAGGAAAGAGAAAAAGAATAATGGCCGCCGATCCCTTATATGGGCAGGGCCGTTTTGGATTGGTCCAAGTCAGGTGTCACTCACCGTTACATAGCCTGATGGGTAAACACCCGACTCCCTCCAAAGGTCCTTGAACTACAAACCATAGAGTCTTTGGAACGCATCACGTGACCCGCAGGTCCTGCGACGCTAATTAGGTAAGTACACCTACTATATAAATATATACATTAAATTTAATTTTATTTACAGAAGGGGTGACAAGGGGCTAGATAAGGATGAGGACACCACCTACACCTAGGGACTCTGACTTTGGGGACCTCACTACAAGGCAGCGGACGCAATCCGGTGCCGGGACACCACATATGTATCTGCATATCTTTGACACAGAGTTGCTAATTGCTGTATATGTAAAACAGAAGGTTCTGCCTGTCTACAGCTGCCAATACAGTGAATTAAGGTGCACAATGCTACAAAGCACCCCCTACTGGTTGCAGCAGGCTGAGTGGGGGGGGGGGGGGTACCAATACTGTCAGATTTGTAGTTGGTGGTGTTTCAGACAGACAACATGTCATTTTGGGCAAATTTCATATGTTTAAACAATGTTTATGGGAGGTTGGTCACATTCACACCAGAGTCTTCCACTGTCTGCAAGGCTCAACAATCTTCTGTCTTCTGTAGGGAAAAACAAGGTTTAGAATGTTGGATCTTTACAACAAGTTGTGGTGAGGGTGTCATGAGGGCAGATGGAATTACCCTAGGGGCAGATGGCATTAACCCCTTGTGTTCGCGACGCAAGGGCGTGGTTTATCCTCTACACCACCCAAAGGAATACCGCTGGATCCTGGGCTAGGCACGGGGGCAAATAATGACTCCAATGCCAAGTTACGGAACAACAGCAGCTTTACTGAGTCAGACAGATGAAACAGTCTATACAGCTTGGCTAGGTCCACAGAGGTGACCACTGACTTCTGAGACCAAAGGACTTGCTGGGACTTATGGTGGACTGGGACAATTTGATGCAGACCACACTGACTTTAGACAGGTTGACTTTGACTGACTTGACTGAGACTGACTATACTCGTTTGTAGCTTACCAGGTTTTGTCTTGGACCTGGGGGGTAGTGGACTTGTGGATCCATGGCTGCCTGGTTGACTTTAGAGCTCTTCTGGACTTCAGAAACACTCTGACAGGACTTGACCTTACTGCAACTCAGCTAAGCAGGAAAAGAGAGACTGAACTAGCTCCACCCAGGGTTTATATGGGGCAGACTCTGGAGGGGTCCCATAGGTCACCCTGTAGGTCACAGGGTCACTGATACCTCACTGGGTTACAATCACATGACAACAGGTCTTAAAGGCATAACATATTTTATATGCAATACACTATACAACACAGGTACTTAGGAATATACATAGGGTACAGGTGTGTGTGGTGGGGGGCAGGGGTCACTGTATGGAGGCTGCCTGAAAAGGCAGCAAGGGTACAGGGGTGCAACTCCTGTACTGGGCTACCACAATGTCAACATGGCAGAATGGAGGCCCCTCGCCAAATGTTCCCTTTGCCCTCTCTATAATCCAGTCCTGAAAAAGAATATACTTGTAGGAACAACTGTTAATTCTTATTATTAATACTCTTTCTATACAAATAAGACATTATTACTACTATCCCCTGACTCCCTGCCTGGTTCCTGGAATAAGCTATGATGGAAGTTTCACAGAGAAATGTTACTAGATTAGTGCACAGATTGTTTTATGGGATTGTTTTATGCACTCTATATTATCACAGAGAAGAAACAAATGCATAATCCACATCATTTATTATTACAGCTCCTTTATAATTTACGCTTCAGACTGTAATTATAACAGGCTGGAGTCCACTGAAATCTATCATTACTGGAAACTGTTCATGTGTAAATGCTACCTACAGACAGAACCAGCAATTAAATCATTACCGCCCAATCACCACCAGGCAGCACCATCTCCGCCACGCACAGTATTCTCCGAGAGAACACTGTACAAAAACATAGATTTCACAGTACAGTATGTGCTTACTAGTGCCTTCAGGAAGCCACTGTTATGTAGCCTTCTCCTGTTCTGTTAGTATGTCCTTTGGAATGCTGGACAAAATGAGTAATAAACACAATGATATATGCAAATTAATATCAATTAGATATTAGTAAACATTATAAGCTTGTTAATTGACTACATATAGTAGAACAATACATGTGAGTAGTTAGTAACTTGTTACAATAAATAAAAGCTACTAGGTTAGAAATCATATAAAAAGGTTACATATCACTCTATTCAGAGGAACCTCATGATATTAAGATGGGTAATAATCAATATCTAATCAATAAACATCAATATGGAATGCTTAATACACTCCGCCCTCTTCTAACCAACTACAAATCACATGATTCCATGAATGGGGAAATCCATCTAAGATATATACATGGAAGAACTATGATATACTTATCCCCAACCCCCTCCCATTCTGGACTATTTTCTATATATGACTTTGGTAAGACATTAAGACAAATAGCAGAGATATATGATCATCTCTATATTTCAGGAGGAAGAACTTAAAAAAAGTTTCATGTGTGGGAAATATATTTATAACACTTAGCTTGGCGAGTAGTAATTCTATCAATATGTATAAGCAATTATTTAATGCTTTGATAGATTAAGAGTCTTGAGTCTTCTGAATCCAGTCTGATAGAATTTAGCTCAAAGAATTAACATGTTCCTTCTTTGGGCAGACATTAACCCCTTCAGGACCAAGCCCATTTTGGCCTTAAGGACCAGAGCGTTTTTTGCACATCTGACCACTGTCACTTTAAACATTAATAACTCTGGAATGCTTTTAGTTATCATTCTGACTCCGAGACAGTTTTTTCGTGACATATTCTACTTTAACATGGTGGTAAATTTTTGTGGTAACTTGCATCCTTTCCTTGTGAAAAATCCTAAAATTTGATGAAAAATTAGAAAATTTTGCATTTTTCTAACTTTGAAGCTCTCTGCTTGTAAGGAAAATGTATATTACAAATAAAAAAAATCTTTATTCACATATACAATATGTCTACTTTATGTCTGCATCATAAAAGTGACAAGTTTTTACTTTTGGAAGACACCAGAGGGCTTCAAAGTTCAGCAGCAATTTTCCAATTTTTCACAAAATTTTCAAACTCACTATTTTTCAGGGACCAGTTCAGGTTTGAAGTGGATTTGAAGGGTCTTCTTATTAGAAATACCCCACAAAAGACCCCATTATAAAAACTGCACCCCCCAAAGTATTCAAAATGACATTCAGTCATCATTTTAACCCTTTAGGTGTTTCACAGGAATAGAAGCAAAGTGAAGGAGAAAATTCACAATCTTCATTTTTTACACTCGCATGTTCTTGTAGACCCAATTTTTTAATTTTTACAAGGGGTAAAAGGAGAAAATGTATACTTATATTTGTAGCCTGATTTCTCTCGAGTAAGCACATACCTCATATGTCTATGTAAAGTGTTCGGTGGGCGCAGTAGAGGGCTCAGAAGGGAACGAGTGATAAGGGGATTTTGGAGAGTACGTTTTTCTGAAATGGTTTTTGGGGGGCATGTTGCATTTAGGAAGCCCCTATGGTGCCAGAACAGCAAAAAACCCTCACATGGCATACCATTTTGGAAACTAGACCCCTTGAGGAACATAACAAGGAATAAAGTGAGCCTTAATACCTCACAGGTGTTTCACGACTTTTGCATATGTAAAAAAAAAAAAATAATTTCACTAAAATGTGTGTTTCCCCCCAAATTTCACATTTTTCCAAGGGTTAATATCAGGAAATACCCCCCAATATTTGTAACCCCTTCTCTTCTGAGTATGGAGGTACCCCATAAGTTGACCTGAAGTGCACTATGGGTGAACTACAATGCTCAGAAGAGAAGGAGTCATATTTGGCTTTTTGAGAGCAAATTTTGCTCGGGGGGCATGTTGCATTTAGGAAGCCCCTATGGTGCCAGAACAGCAAAAAAAAACACATGGCATACCATTTTGGAAACTAGACCCCTTGAGGAATGTAATAAGGAATAAAGTGAGCCTTATTACCCCACAGGTGTTTCACGACTTTTGCATATGTAAAAAAAAAAAAAAAATATTCCATTAAAATGTGTGTTTCCCCCCTAATTTCACCTTTTTGCAAGGGTTAATAGCAGAAAATACCCCCCAAAATTTGTAACCCCATCTCTTCTGAGTATGGAGGTACCCCATAAGTTGACCTGAAGTGCACTATGGGCGAACTACAATGCTCAGAAGAGAAGGAGTCATATTTGGCTTTTTGAGAGCAAATTTTGCTCGGGGAGCATGTCGCATTTAGGAAGCCCCTATGGTGCCAGAACAGCAAAAAAAAAAAAACACATGGCATACCATTTTGGAAAATAGACTCCTTGAAGAACGTAACAAGGGGTACAGTGAGCATTTGCCCCCCACTGGTGTCTGACAGATCTTTGGAACAGTGGGCTGTACAAGTTTTCATTTTCACGGACCACTGTTCCAAAGATCTGTCAGACACCTGTGGGGGGTAAATTCTCACTGCACCCCTCATTACATTCCGTGAGGGGTGTCGTTTCCGAAATGGGGTCACATGTGGGGTTTTTGTTTTTTTGCGTTTGTCAAAACCGCTGTAACAATCAGCCACCCCTGTGCATATCACCTCAAATGTACATGGTGCGCTCTCCCTTCTGGGCCTTGTTGTGCGCCCCCAGAGCCCTTTGCGCTCACATATGGGGTATCTCTGTAGTCGGGAGAAATTGCGTTACAAATTTTGGGGGGCTTTTTTCCCTTTTACCTCTTGTGAAAATGTAAAGTATAGGGCAACATCAGCATGTTAGTGTAAAAAATAAAAAATTTTTACACTAACATTCTGGTGTAGACCCCAACATTTCCTTTTCATGAAGGGTTAAAGAAGAAAAAGCCCCCCAAACCTTGTAACGCAATTTCTCCCGAGTACAGCGATACCCCATATGTGACCCTAAACTGTTGCCCTGAAATACGACAGGGCTCCAAAGTGAGAGCGCCATGTACATTTGAGGCCTAAATTAGGGTTTTGCATAGGGGTGAACATAGGGGTATTCTACGCCAGTGATTCCCAAACAGGGTGCCTCCAGCTGTTGCAAAACTCCCAGCATGCGTGGACAGTCAACGGCTGTCCGGCAATACTGGGAGTTGTTGTTTTTCAACAGCTGGAGGCTCTGCTTTGGAAACAGTGGTGTACCGGACGTTCTTATTGGGGGAGGGGGGCTGTGTAGGGGTATGTGTATATGTAGTGTTTTTAACTTTTTATTTTATTTTGTGTTAGTGTAGTGTAGTGTTTTTAGGGTACAGTCACATGGGATTACAGCGAGTTTCCCAGCGCAAAATTTGCTGCATCTCAAGATGCGAGAAACCCACTGTAAAAGCCTCGCCCATGTGAATGTACCCTGTACATTCACAGGGGGGGGGGGGGGGGGGGGTGCACCAGCTGTTGCAAAACCACAACTCCCAGCATGCATGGTCTGTTAGTGCATGCTGGGAGTCATAGTTTTGCAACAGCTGGAGGCACACAGGTTAGGAAACACTGAGTTAGAAACAGACAATGTTTCCCAACCAGTGTGTCTCCAGTTGTTGCAAAACTACAACTCCCAGCATGCCCAGACAGCTGAAGGGCATGCTGGGAGTTGTAGTTCGGCAACATCTGAAGGGCCAGATGTTGCTGAACTAAAACTCCCAGCATGCCTGGACAGTCAGTGCATACTGGGAGTTGTAGTTTTGCAACAGCTGGAAGAGCACAGATTGGAGACCATTATACAATGGTCTCCAAACTGGGGCCCTCCAGATGTTGCAAAACTACAACTCCCAGCATGCATGGTCAGTTAGTGCATGTTGGGAGTTATAGTTTTGCAACAGCTGGAGGCACACAGGTTAGGAAACACTGAGTTAGAAACAATGTTTCCCAACCAGTGTGTCTCCAGTTGTTGCAAAACTACAACTCCCAGCATGCCCAGACAGCTGAAGGGCATGCTGTGAGTTGTAGTTCGGCAACATCTGAAGGGCCAGATGTTGCTGAACTAAAACTCCCAGCATGCCTGGACAGTCAGTGCGTGCTGGGAGTTGTAGTTTTGCAACAGCTGGAAGAGCACAGATTGGAGACCATTATACAATGGTCTCCAAACTGGGGCCCTCCAGATGTTGCAAAACTACAACTCCCAGCATGCCCAGACAGCCAAAGGCTGTCTAGGCATGCTGGGAGTTGTAGTTTTCAGACTCCTAGAAGCAGCAGTGAAGATCTTCACTGCTGCCTCTGAGGACTACATACTTACCCGTCGCTGCTCGTCCACGTGGCCGGTCCTGCCGCTGCTCCTCGGTCCCGCCCCTGCTCCAGGTAAGTCCGCCGGTCCCCACGTGTTCCCCCCGAATGCCGCAGGTCCCCGCGAGCCCCTGCAGCCTTCGTCCCCCGTTCTGCCCGACTTCCAGGGGCGGGCAGTGCGGGGGATCTGAACTTTCACCCCAGATCACTGTGATTGGTCCACAGGGACCAATCACAGTGATCGCTGACCAGGACCATCAATGGATGGTCCTGGGGGTGAAGCAGAAGTTGTCCCCTGCTGGAAACAGCGGGACTTCTGCCAGTTAACCCATGCGATGCTGCGCATCGCCGGGTTAACTGAATGTCATTTATAAACGCCGGGATGCGCGAACGCACTGCACAACCCGGCGTTTATATATGACATTCTGCGGGAAGGGGTTAAAGGGGTATTCCAGGAAAAAACTTTTTTTTATATATCAACTTGTTCCAGAAAGTTAAATAGATTTGTAAATTACTTCTATTAAAAAATCTTAATCCTTTCAGTACTTATGAGCTTCTGAAGTTAAGGTTGTTCTTTTCTGTCTAAGTAATCTCTGATGACACGTGTCTCGGGAAACGCCCAATTTAGAACCAAATTCCCATAGCAAACCTCTTCAAAACTGGGCGGTTCCCGAGACACATGTCATCAGAGATTACTTAGACAGAAAAGAACAACCTAAACTTCAGAAGCCCATAAGTACTGAAATGATTAAGATTTTTTAATAGAAGTAATTTACAAATCTGTTTAACTTTCTGGAGCCAGTTGATATATGAAAAAAAGTTTTTTCCTGGATAATCCCTTTAATTCTGCTGCAGCGATTCAACACTATGCACAGAACAGCAGAATCCCAATGAAAAAAATGGGATTCTGCAGCAAGCGGATCTCCACCAACAGAATGTCCCCTGTGTGAACCTAAGTGCCCCCAGACCCGTTAGACCCCATACTCTTTCAGACCCATCTTTCCCCTCCTCCTTAAGACCCCCAAGTCCACCCTTCACACCCCCTTTTCAGTCATCCTCCTTCACACTTTTCTGCCCCCCAGCCTCCTTCTTTCTTCTCCGCATCACCCCTTCAGTCATGCTTCTTCACACTTTTCTGCCCCCCAGCCTCCTTCTTTCTTCTCCACACCCCCCTTCAGTCATCCTCCTTCACACTTATCTGCAGCCTAATATAACTAATCCCCTTTCCTCAGGATAGGGGATAAGTGTCTGATCGCGGGGGGTCTGAACGCCCTGGCTTTACCCCCTCCATGTACTTCTATGGTAGAGGCGGAGATGCAGTGTTCATGCATCCCCCTTCTCCCATAGAGCTGAATGGAGGGGGTTTGTCTGTCGACCTCTTAGGGAGGTTGACAAAATGAGCATTAGCCGCTCAGAGCCTGCGGATAGGGGATAAGTGTCTATGGCTGCAGTACTCCTTTAATGGGAGTTGTTTAAAAGGCATATCCGTAACCGCTATAACAGCTATGCTGTTCACATAACTACCAGAGTTATGAAAAAGTGTAGCTACCTGTGTTACGCCATTTGCTGGCATAGATTTTAACTAAAACTTATACCAGATCCCCCACGTAAATCAAGTGGGAAATTTTTTCATGCAAACTTTTCTACTCCAAAAGCACAGGTGTAGATGGCTTTCTTTGCCTGGAGTTTTGCATTGCAAGAACTTGGGTTAACCCATGGAGCACTGCATCTGATTACACAGGATGATGGAGATCTGCAGTTTTTACCCAATGCATGAAGGCGTTGTTGATACGCGCAGACACAGTGTAGCAGATATTATAGTAGGAAGAAATCTAGAACAAAAGTTTGGTTTGTAAAGCCAAACTATGAACATTTGATGGTCATATCTATCAGGACAATGCATTTGATAGGGAGATGTTTCCTTCTCATCTAGAGATAGAACATCATGGAACTCCATAACCCTCAAAAAACTACCTATAAATGGCCAATTTCTTTTTTATGTATATGATTTTGTAAACCCTAGCTCATTGTGGCCCAGATCATGGGATTGTCCTAGCTAAAATGGGACTTTTGGCATGTATGTTGTTGCATAGCAACAGCTCTAAAGGCACTTATGGACTAAGCAGCAATCTCTATTGTTAATGTAAATGTTACTATGGGCTTTGATGTTCACCAATTTTGCCACTGATTGCTAGACTGGGCTGCATGATCATTGGCCACTTACCGTACCATCCTTCATTTACTTCCACATTAGTGAACATAATGATATGAATGAGGCTCATTGTAACTCATTGTAATAAGTAGAATAAAGTAGAATTTACTGTACGAAAGGGTTGGGTATCCTGTGGCTTTTTTTGGACAGCTGTATGTTCTGCCTCTGACTATGCGTGTCCAACCATACAGCCTCCAGAGAAGACAGTGAAGCCAACAGTAAAACCAAAAGCAGAATCAAAGTGGCACTGCAAACTACACTCCGGCAAGACATGGCAGGTGAGAATCGGTCATCCATTTCGGGCTATCAGGCTAATGAGACCGGCGGCGGTGCTAGGACAAATCCCAGAAGAGCATCTCAGGCAATAGTACAATCGTATAAAACAAAAGAATCCTGCACTCACCGCTAAAGTAAATGTCTCACAGCTCTTCCTCCGAGGGCGGAAGAAGCGCACCACCCTGCGCGAAACTGCCAGCAGTTGCCTCTGAGTGTCCCACGCCAGACCTGCCTTCCCATCCACTGGAGGTTCCAAAGAGGAGCTGTGAGACATTTACTTTTGTGGTTAGTGCAGGATTATTTTGTTTTCTACGGTTGTACTGAAGCCAACAGTAAACCTGTAGTGTAGTGGACATGTGCAGAAGAATAGTGACTTAGTGATTCTGGCTTTAGATGACAGAAACTTTACTGTGGAACTTATGATAATACAGCGAGTACAACATTTTAACAGTAGAAAAAAGCAACAGCTATAATTGGTGAATAATACTGTCTTTGGCCATATACCTGTGCAAGCAGAGCCTACCTCTCTGTCTGTGATGTGCATACAAGTGCCAATATATGGCTGCTGGTCTGCCAGTGGCCTGCGTTGGATCTCCTGTCTTTTTTAGATCCACACTGCATACATCACTTACCATCCCTGGAGCTGCCGTTCTACCAGCTGGTGTATCTATTTCTGCAGTTTCCAACTCAGCCTATGGCCTGTTCCACTTCTAATAGGTAGACAGCTCCATGGAGGAGATTTATCAAAACCTGTGCAGAGGAAAAGTTGCCCAGTTGCCAATAGCAACCAATCAGATTACTTCTATTGTTTTTTAAAGGGCCTCTCGAAAATGATTGGTTGATAGGGGCAACTGGACAACTTTTCCTCTTCACATGTTTTGTTAAATCTCCCCCATTTTACATCTTCTTTCTGGCAGGGTCAGCTCCACCTACCTACCATGTTCTCTCTGCTTCCCACAGTACAGATCTAACCTTTCCATTTGGGTCCTGGTTCACCCAAGGTGGTTGTATCCAGTGGGGGCAGCTCCCTCTGCTGGCGTGGAGGTAATTCTTTGGCATTACAGAACAAATGACACATCACCTCTCATAGAACCACTGCTACTTTGTTCTAGCAACTGCTGGGTGGTCACAGGCATTAGACCCTCACTGATGGGACATTGGTAGCATATTATAGTGATCTGTATACCCATAAACATGAGCATACAGCTGGGAGGCTGTGGGAGTAATCTGCATATAATATATTTGAATAGTTCTTCTTTAAAGTTTTAATGTTCGGTATAAAGCTGACATGAAAACAACATACTGTAGTAATGATGTAAATTGGTGTCAAACTAATTTTTTTGTGGTTATTTTTTTTTTATTTACCTAATAGACACTGTATTCTGTTCATCAGAACTTTTTATACCTTAATTCTCCCAAGACACATTATAGTTTCTTCATGGGAACTTTTTACACTTCAATTCTCCCAAGACACATTAACGTCTCTTTGTGAGAACTTTTTACATTTGCCATCTCCTTCAAGATGAGTTTAATAGATGTGTTTTATTCAATCAATACAAATAGGTAAAGGAGAAAGAAAGCAAAGCTATAGAACAAAAGTAACAATGGCGCATTGTAACAAATCTGAGCGCCATTGTCAATGTCTAATCCATTCCCAGCCTGTTTCTACTGTTTCCCAGAATGCTGTTCTCTATCAAAGCACACAATAGAGCTAGGCTGGATATTAGTCTTCCTATTTCTTGTTTGATTTTTATCCTGAATTCCTCTTCTAAAGAAAACATCTACAATGCTTGAAATGTAGCTTCGCCTTTACCACAATTATAAATCAATGCTGTCTATCCAGTCATAGAAATCGAGATGTTAGGCTCTTGTTCACATATGCATCATCAGAATTTTAACTTTAAATGGAAACCCCAATGTAGTGCTATATCCATCACATGATGACACCAACAGGGCATGATAGACATTTTGGACTTTTAATGTGGTTTGGCAGAGTTTTATCTTTCCACATTTTAAAGGGAAGAATAGAAATACATGTTGTGCTTTTCTCCCTGTCAAATGGGATGGAGCCTTAGAATCAGATGTGAACATCATTTAAAGAATGTTTTACACTCACTCAAAATGCAGTGTGATCAATATAGGCGCATAATATATTCGTATGTGTGGAACCTCAATTTACACCACTAAAGTCTATACATACAAAATCTCTTCAGTAAATGTGTTATGATGATAAATCCTATCATATATGTGTGACCTATTGAATTATTCATCAGATTTGAGTATTATCTCTCTTGTGGCTAAAGCTGGCCATACATTTCAGATAGCTCTTCAGTATGAGACAACCGATATTCCAATCCCCACGTACACACAGGCAAGTTCAGCTCAACCAGGAGAGAAAGCTGCTGTCAGACACCTATGGCAGGAGCCTATCTTCTCTAAAACGAAAGAATTCGACATCTATCATGTTAAAATCCAATATTCCCAATCCTTCTCTAATCGAACAGTAGGAGGACTCCATGCACATTAGATGGTTGGCTAATCCCACAGAAATCAGCAGGTTCGATTGATTGACGCCCCTATACATCTTATCCCTATACAAAGCCTCCCCCCTCCCATAGAGCTGAATTGAGGGGATGTGGCCTTGACATCACAAGTGGGGCATGGTCGTGACGTCACAAGCCTCCGGCACTACACCTGAAGCTCTAAACGAATACCAGGTGCAGCAGGGAGATCACGGGGGTCCCGCCCCTAGAAACCTCTGCGATCTCCCTGCTGCACCCGGCATTCGTTTAGAGCATCGGGTGCAGCACCGGAGGCTTGTGACGTCACGACCATGCCCCACTTGTGACATCATGGCCAAGCCCCCTCAATGCAGGTCTATGGGAGAGGGCGTGATGGGCATCACGCCCCTCCCATATACTTGCATTGAGGGGGTGCGGCCATGACGTCATAAATAGAGCACATTGCCAGTTATCCTACACAGAGTGAGGTTTGCTCTGTGCACCAGATGTCTGGGGTACCGCAGCCAAGATCCTTTGGATAAGGGATAAGTTGTCATGGGGTGGAGTACCTCTTTAAGCCATACTTTAATGAGTCCATGAAACTCAGACCAAGAAGCTCTTTCCTTATACCAGAAAACTGTCTTATCTGTCTCTGTGGCCATTGCTGGATTAATAACTTATAAAGAAAAAGAAAGGTGCTGGAAAACTTAACTTTTAATAATACTTTCTAAAATTCACCCAATCATAAAAGGTGTGTAAATCAAAATAATACTATCACCAAACCATAAATAATGGTAAAATTATATGCATCCCGCCATTTTGACAAGGGTCAGAATATGGCAATGAATACTAAGATGTATATAACCATCAGATTATAGATCAATCATGAACCAACTATGTACATGAAATAACCCCTTACTATTCACCCAACGCGTTTCTGTTACGGCCTATAATAAATCATCAGACCGAACTTCCTTAGGGGTTAAAGAACGGTAAAGAGTATTATAATACGTATACAAGATACTTTAAATAAAGAATAGTATCAACAAATAGCAGCTCTTGGCCAAGTCAAGAGGAAAACAGAATTAACATAATCTCCCCAAAAAGGTAATGTAACCTGCAGTGGGCCAAATGCCTCATAGATGCGGGGGGGGGGGGGGGGGGTACGTTTTTCTCCTCCTGGGGGTCCACAATATTCTCCACTGTGGAAATATAACATACAATATGGACTTAGGAGCAAAAAGGAAAAAAACAAAAACAGCACTCAGTAAATAATAATAAACAAATGCTTACGCTCTCCTGGTGCGTGATCAATATATTGGCACATTGATGTGGACCCCCCTGTTTAATGGTTGAGAACACAGTTGCAGAAAAAGGCTGCAGACTTAGGTAACAAGCCCACTCCTATACATATAAGGTTAGGAAATTTGTATAGAGAAGGGACCTAAGAACCTACTAACTCCCTATAGTACCCTAGGTAATAACCCTATGCCTGTACAGTATGGACGCCCTAAAAAGGGTGGTACCATGGTTAAAGAACCTCCTATTACTCCCTAAATAAGGGTGGGGCTAGAATTTCGGTCCCTACGACTGTCCCTAAATGCCTGACAATCCCCCAAAAGGAAGGGAGATAGATACTCATCCCCAAGTGTGCACCCATCACAAGAATTAAATCAAAGAAATGGGGCAAAAGAGAGCTGTTCATTCAATCCTCCTAGGGACATTGTCTGAAGCTTAAAATCCACCTGGTCTCCCATTGTAGTAAAGTTCTATCTAGATTCCCTTCCTGTGGTGATGGTTTGAGTTGTTCGAGTGCCACAAAGGAGAGTGTCCTCTGGTCACCCTGGTGTTTAGTGTTAACATGAATGGAGATAGCGGTGTCCCTCTTATGTCTAATGTGGCCCAGGTGCTCAAGGACCCTATGCCTGAACTCACGTAGGGTCTTGCCTACATAATTAATACCACATAGACAGGTTGCTACATAACTGCTGTTGAGTTACAATTGATGAAGCTCTTAATCTCGTGTCTCAAACCCGTTTCTGGCGTCCATGAAAAACCCAGTTCTAATATTTGCACAGGCTTTGCAATGGGCACAACAATAAAAGCCTGGAGAGAAGTGTTCATGCAGCCAAGTTCTATTTCGTTGAGCTGGAAGATAAGAATGCATCAAGGCATCACCTAAACTTCTTCCCCTCCAGAATGTGATTGCCGGTCTATCCCCCACCACTTTAGTTAGGTCAGGGTCTAGTTTGAGACTATTCCAATGATGGTTTATAATATATCCGACTCTCTTGTACTTGGCATCAAAGGTACCTATATCTCTTAAGGGTTGTGCAACTTCAGGTTTTACCCTGGAAATAAGCAGATGAGATCTCTCCTGTTCGAGGGCAAAACAATCTTAACATGTAATCCGGGTAACCACGTTTTAAAAATCTATTACAAAGATCCTTCGCCTGTTTTGTGAACTCAGCCCTGTCTAAGCAGTTCCTCCTGAGATGGAGATACTGCCCCCTCGGTATCCCCCTTTGTAGCAGTTTTCCCATCTCAGGACACCATTGGTGCCAGTGGCTTTCCTATAAACAGCTGTTTGTAAGCCATCTTTGGAGATGTACACGTCAAGAAAAGCTAGCCCCTCTTTCTGAATTTCATAGGTAAATGACAGTCCTAAATCATTAATGTTTACAACTCGTAAGTATTCCTCAAATTCAGCTTTGGTATCGGCCCATAAGATAAAAATATCATCAATATATCGCAACCAAAAGGTCGCTCTCTCTGACAGATCTTCTCGTTCATCAGAGAAGGCAATAGTTACCTCCCACCAGCCCAGGGTAAGGTTGGCATATGATGGGGCATGGGGACTCCCCATCGCAGTATGCCTGAGCTGGTGGAAGTACTGCTCACCAAACAAAAAATAATTATGGGTCAAAATGTAGCTCAGCAGATCCAAAACAAATTTATTGTGGGCCTGATGGTGAATGTCCCTTGATGTAAGGAAACTGCTTGGAGGCCTATTTCTTGTGGAATCGAGTAGTAAATGGATTCCACGTCGATAGATGCCAGCCAGATCCCCCCGTCTATGGTAAGTCCCCCGAGTTTAGTCAGGAGGTCCACCATATCACGGGTGTAGGAAATCATATTCTTCATCAGAAATTAATCTATTAATTTGGACTGAGTTAATAGAGCCATAACTTCAGCTAGATAAGCTTGTGTAGGATTTACCTGAAGCATTTCATAGGTGCAAGTGTCATCTAGGTGTCCATTATTGTCTGTACCATCTTTGTTTATATGATATTGCTTCTAGTCAACAGGTTTATTTACAATTTTTTCTTTAATTATTTAATTTAGTAAAAATATAAATGTTCAGTGTGCTGTGATTTTTTAGCTGTGATCTTCTATATTTATATAATTTTCTTGTCCTTTTTTTGGGCTAATTAATATCTATGTATTGTCAGTCATTTCCATGAGCTTATTATTATACCTATTATGGTTTTGTGCATCCCTGTAGCAATCTACTATGGAATCAGTTGTTTCCCACATTACCTAATCTATAGACGGCACTCCTCGTCACTAATTGAGCTATTCTGGAGCCTGTCGGCTCTGGCAGTGAGTCGCGCCCACTGAAAGAATCACGTGGGAAGCGCTCATGTGAGGGGTCCCGGAAGTGCTGCCTCTATAAATTAGACACCAGTGTGCACATATGGCGAGAGTCCCCATCACAGGATGGGTCTCCTGACACTGCAGGATTTAGCTTTTGCTAATATTGTACACAAGTAAGTAACTGCCCAACTAATTATGGAAAGCAGGCATGTAGTTGAGTGTGCGTGGCTATCATACCCTTAGCTTACTATTATGTAAATGGTTTAAAAAAAGATGGTTTATTAGATTGATAAAATACAGGGCTGAACCTTGAGCAGGGCCCTTGCTACAGGGTCAGCATACTAAATAACAGTAATAATAGAATAAAAATATTAATTGATGTATATAAAACAAATGTATATGCAAATATAGATGTGGATGACTCAAAATTCTGCCACTTAAGTCGTTAGATAATGTCCTTGATATTATACTAAAACCGCTGATACAATTATCAATTGCAAGATAAATTGTTCAAGTTCTTATTTTAGTAATGGTATTCAAGTTCTTATTTTAGTAATAATATGTTTATAAGTCACAGTTCATAGGGCATACATATGGATATATGCAAGTTAATGCAAAAAATTAGTAGTTGACTCACAGGCTGGCACGGGTTCGTACTCGGCCTGCTGAATGATGTTACCTGTTGTCCCAGTGCGATGCGCAACTGGCAGTTGTGGGGATGGATTGCCGTGCTGGTGTAGAGACTGGCAGCTGATGGTTAGAGTTGATGATCAGCTGCCAGTCTCTATACCAGCACGGCAATCCATCCCCGCAACTGCCAGTTGAGCATTGCACCAGGATAGCAGGTAACATCATTCAGCAGGCCGGGTGCAGACCCGTGCCAGCCTGCGAGTCAACTACAAATTTCTTGCATCAACTTGCATATATCCATAGATATGCACTATGAACTGTGACTTATAAACATACCATTACTAAAATATGAACCTGAATACCATTACTATAATAAGAACACAGCAAAAGTAGGTACGATTCGGCACTGCCATTAAGTGGATATAAGGTGTAATATGCCCTATAACGTTGCCAGATGATAAGAAGTATGGCGGTGCTCTGTCTATAACTTTCAGCGTATCCAATCCAATAGTACAGAGAATCTCATCAGGGCATCTCACAACATCTTCTAGGCTTCTTCTTTATTGTGCGGTAGTTATTCACATCTTAACAGGGGGGAGACCTGCAGGGGGTTTGTAGACGAACGGAGGCTATGGCTACCGTTTCACACAACTTGTGCTTCATCGGGCCTCTCATTTACTGCTGGTCACAGGTAAGACTAAATAGGGGTGTGCTTCACCATCACCAATCACATTGGAACACATTGGAATACACCTGGTATACACCTATTCACGTGACTAAAAACAGGAAAAGACGTTCTCGGAGGTAAATACATCAAGTAAATGAATTTATGTCACATCTATCATTAAGTCCCAAAGGGCCTAAGGCACTTTACCTAATAATCCATTTTGTTTCTTGTTGGAGGAGTTTTACATTTCTTTGTATTCCCGGTTCTGTATTAACCCTTTTTAATCCAACGAACCTTAGGACTTCTGTATTTCCATTGTGGACTTCCGTTACGTGGAGCACCCCTATCTGTACGTATAGAATAGAAGTGCTCCCTAATCCTAATAAACAACTGTCATCTTCTCTATGTTAAAGAATCCACAAGGACATAATATGGCGTAAACTATACATTTTGAGTGACATGTGATTAACTGTCTCCACACCTCCTATATTTATCTGTTTATCTGTAAATACAATGGCCCTCATTTACTATTCTAAACCCGACTTGTTTTGTCGTTTTTTTTGGCGCATCTTTGTCTGCGACATGTCGCAGACATCGTGCGCCAGTCTGCGACACGATGCAACGTTTTTCCCCAACAGACCCGATGTGGATTCTCCCAAACCCGAAAAAGGGGCGTAACCGACATTTCTGAGCTTTCCCACGTATTTATAAAGGTTTCCAACCCGAATTCGTTGAATTGTTGGGGAGTTTTTCCCGACAACTCAGAGGAGTTGGAAACCAAAACCAACAAAGCCCGCGTGCGACAAACAGGATGCAACATAATAATAAATACCAGGGGAAAAAAGCAGTCGGGTAAGAAAGCAAGACAGACTTACAACCCGATTTTCTAAGTAAATGAGGGCCATAATATGTGCAATAAACAGTCTACAAACCCCCTGAATGTCTCCCCCCTGTTAAGATATGAATAACTACCAAACAATAAAGAAGAAGCCTAGAAGATGTGGTGAGTTGCCGTCTCTTTATTTCTCTGTACTATTGGATTACTAAAATAAGAAGGACATTATCTAACGACTTAAGTGGCAGAATTTTGAGTCATCCACATCTATATTTGCATATACATTTGTTTTGTATACATTAATTAATATTTTTATTCTATTATTATTATTGTTATTTAGTGTGCTGACCATGTAGCAAGGGCCCTGCTCAAGGTCCAGCCCTATATTTTATCAATCTAATAAACCATCTATTTTTAAACCAGCTACATCTCCAACTACGATTACTATATCTATTATTCCTAAAATACACTACATTATATATAATTATCATGGATACGGTTCCTTGAGGTCTGAACATTTACCACATTTTTCGCCCTATAGGACGCACCAGCATATAAGACGCACCCTAGGTAATACTCACGTGTCCATGCCGCTCCGGACCCTGTTACCGCTGCCCTGGATGTCACTCCATCGCTGTCGCCGCGTCCCCGTGGTGTCCCCTCACCAAAAAACAGCTGCCACTGGAAACAAGATGCACTCCACTAATTTTACAACAATATCTTTATTAGTACAAAAACACGGATCAAGTTAACAGACATATTAAAACCATTTAAAAGGCTCCTGAAGAGCCACAACACAGCCTCAGAGCAGGGCCATGACCCCCTGCTCCGGGTAAATGACCCCGTCCTACTGAAGATATAATATGATAGATAGTGTCCACCCAATGTGGCTACACAAGACAAATAAGGGCACAGTAAAACCACAATAATGTAGCATAAGGAATGTTTCTAACTAGAATACAATGGTAACCTATAATACTGCCCTATTGCCAAATTACAATACCACACGTAAATGTACTCCACATGGGCCAACGACACAGATGCTGCGACAGAGGACGGAGTCACTAAACCCCACGCGTTCCGTCGCAAAGCGACTTCCCGTGGTGTCCCCGACGCTCCAGACTTCTTCTTCCCCGGGATCCACGCTCTCCGTCGCCGTCATCACGTCGCTACGCAGGCCGCTCCTATTGGATGACGGCGTGCGCGACGTGAGAGCGCAGGGGATCCCGGTGGGGAGAAGACACCGAGGAGGCAGGTAAGGTCCCTCCCGGTGTCCTGTAAGCTGTTCGGGATGCCGCGATTTCACCGCGGCAGTCCCGAACAGCCCGACTGAGCAGCCGGGTTAGTGTTATTTTCGCTTCAGATGTTTTCGCATCTGAATGGTTAATACACCGCGATCGGTGATTTCCTGTATTAGCAGCGGGTCCCGGCCATTGATGGCCGCAGGTATTCGCCGTTTAAGACGCACCAACTCCCCCCCCCAGTTTTGGGGAAGAAAAAGTGAGTCTTATATGGCGAAAAATACGGTATATTTCTCTTTTCAACTCAACTCATTCTCAGACTCATCTCAATTAATGTGAGCCTAAGCATCATATTAGGGACTCTGCAACTACTACTGCAACTACTTTTATTACAGTATATAACCACATGTATTGTATGCTCTGTACTTGCTGTGTTTGTTGTGAGAGAGGTGTCCAGGCCAATTAGCAAGGTAAGACAATGAGTGACACTTACCTGTTATGTCTGGTGGGGCTGAGACTAAAGGTTGGTAGGAGAATTCCTTGAGGCCAAGTATTCTGTCCACCATGCAGTATGAGAGACTGTCACAATGACTTTATTATAAGTTTACAGCAGAGTTAGCCTGTGAGGTGGCCCAGTACTGGAGTTGTTACCCAGTACCATTGCTGCCCTGTCATGCAGCCTCACTGCAGTGTCCCCTGCCCCCCCCCCCCCCCGCATCTGTTCTACCGTAATTGTATATTATTCCCTATGTTATGTATATAAAAATGTTGTATCTTTAAGAAAGGTAAGCATGAGATCACCAGTTGTCATGCGAGTTGTCGTGTGATTGTTACCCAGTCTGTCACTCACCTCTCTCCCCTGCTGCCTCCGCTGTGTCTATTCAAAAATTTAAAGGGCCAGTACGCCCATAATTATTGTGTACACCTGACACCATCCTATAAGTCTATGCCCCTCCCACACTTCCCTGACGGATCTTCAGTGCCCCTAGCCTGAGATTAAGCGTCCCTATAGCCTTTTAGCCTTACCCGTGTATCCAGACCTTCCGCTACATTATTAGACTCTGCACCTTTGCCGCCTGCCTTGACCTTCTGCTACGTTTGACTACGCTACTGCCTTATCCTTCGGTACCTCGCCTTGCCCAGCTACCTGTGTGGTCGAGCCGTGTCGAGGGTAGCGACCTGGGTGTCGCCTGCCGCAGCAAGCTCATCCTTCCTTGCGGCGGGCTCTGGTGAAAACCAGCGGCACCTTAGACTCCGCTCCCCGATATGGTCCGAGTCATCTGCCACACAGGTTAAAGGATCCACATCCAGCTCCGGTAAAGCAAGATCTGGCCATGGATCTCGCTGGGGTTCCTCTGCCTGATAGTCCGGATCTTGCTTCCATTGTGGCACACCAGTTGCAGCAGTTGGCCCTGCAGGCACAGCAGTTGAAACAGTTATCCACCATGATGCAGCAGTTGCTAACCGCTCAGCAGCAACCGCCACAACCACAGCCTCCTCTTGTTCCACTGGCACCTCCTGCTCCTGCAGTCGCCTCTGGATCAAGATTCCACCTGTCTCTTCCCGTGAAATATGAGGGGGATCACAAGTCCTGTCGTGGTTTCGTGACTCAGTGCTCCATGCACGTTAAAGTCATGGCGGATCAGTTCCCTACGGAACGAGCAAAGGTGGCCTTCATCCTCAGTCTTTTAATTATAAAGGCTTTGGCCTGGGCAACTCCACTTTGGGATCGCAGTGATGCTCTCACTACCAATCTTCAGGTGTTCCTGAGGAAATTTCGGTGTGTCTTCGAAGAACCTGCTCGAGCTTCCTCCTCTGAGACGGCATTGCTGAGTCTTACTCAGGGCAACTCCTCTGTGGGAGAGTATGCCATCTGGTTTCGTTCCCTGGCATAGGAGTTAGCATGGAATGATGAAGCTCTTTGCGCCACCTTCAAGAGAGGATTATCAAGTCAAATCAAGTATGTCCTCGCTGCCCGGGAATTGCCATCTAATCTGAATGATCTTATACAGTTGACATCCCGGATTGATATCCATTTCTCAGAGCAACGTGAGGAACTATGCCAAGAAAGGGAGTATGTAGGACCTCGGCGCTTTTCCCGTCTGGCACCTGTCTTCCGGCAGCCACCGCAAACTTCTACGTTGCCTCCCGCAGTGGAGGCTATGCAGGTGGATCGGTCTTGCCTGACCCTGCAGGAAAGGACTCGCGGACGAACCGAGAATCTATGCCTATACTGCGCCAGTGCGGATCACTTGCTAAAAGATTGTCCTCTGCGTCCTCAGTCACAGGGAAATGCTCGCACCTAGGGTTTGTGGGAGAGACCTCCCAAGGTGTGAATATCACCTCTCCATGCTTAAATATGATGGTCCAGCTTTTCCTACCTTCCAAAGAGATCATCTCCATTCTTGCCTTTTTGGACTATGGCTCCATGGAAAATTGCATTGATGCTTCCCTAGTACATAGGCATCGTCTTCCTGTGTCCCACCTGTTAAAGCCTCTGTACATCTCTACAGTGAATGGTGAAAGACTGGACTGTACTGTGCGATATCGCACAGAACCACTGTCTATGCAGGTCAGAGTCTCACATAGGGAGAACTTGTCTTTCTATGTTCTCCCTCATTGTACTTCTCTCTTGCTTGGCCTACCGTGGTTGCAACTCCATGCTCCGCAGCTGGATTGGAAAATGGGAGAAGTTCTTCGCTAGGGTCCGCATTGCAATAACAACTGTATCCACATACGTATCTCAAAATTGGAACCATCTTCTCGTCCACTGCCCGGTTTGCCTTCCTTTCTTCAGGACTATGCTGAAATCTTCAGTGAAAAGCAAGCCGAAGTGTTACCACCACATAGTCCCTACGATTGTCCAATTGACTTGCTGCCTGGCACCACACCTCCCAGGGGCAGAATCTACCCTTTGTCGGTTCCTGAAACTCAGGCCATGTCTAATTGCATCCAGGAGAACCTTCAGAAGGGATTTATCAGGAAGTCCTCTTCCCCTGCCGGAGCCGGTTTCTTCTTCGTGGAAAAAAAAGACAGGTCTTTGCGACCTTGCATCGACTACTGAGGTCTGAATAAAATTACAGTAAAGAACCGCTATCCACTTCCATTAATCTCGGAGTTGTTTGATCGTCTGCAAGTTGCCAAAATCTTCTTTAAATTGGATCTTTGTGGGACCTATAATTTGATTGGTATACGAGAAGGGGACGAAGGGAAGACCGCATTTAATACTCATAACGGTCATCATAAGTATCTAGTGATGCCATTCGGACTCTGCAACCCTCCAGCAGTCTTCCAGGAGTTTGTCAATGACATTTTTCATGACCTCCTATACTCCTGTGTTGTTGTTTATTTGGATGACATATTCATCTACTTGCCCAATATCCAGTCTCATCGCTCTCACCTCCGCCAAGTGTTACAGAGTCTCCATGTAAATCATCTTTACGCTAAACTAGAGAAGTGTACTTTTGAAAAAAACAGCCTTCTATTTCTGGGGTATAATATTACCAGTCAAGGCCTTCAAATGGATCCCAACAAGCTGTCCGCAGTACTGGACTGGCCTCAGCCTTCGGGCATGAAAGCAATTCAGTGCTTCCTCTGCTTTGCCAATTACTATTGACAATTTATTTCTCACTACTCCACTCTGGTAGCCACCATCGTCTCGCTTACCAAGAAGACAGGTAATCCAAGAGTTTGGACTCCTGAGGCTGAAGAAGTTTTCAAACAGTTGATGTCTGCCTTCGCTTCAGCTCCTGTTCTATCTAGACCCGATCCTAGCAAGCCATTCATCTTGGAAGTGGATGCTTTGTCAGTTGGAGCAGGTGCAGTGTTGACACAGAAGTCTTCTAAGGGGAGAACTTTAACCTGTGGATTTTTCTCCAAAACCTTCTCCCCTGCAGAGAGAAATTATGCCATCGGAAATTGCGAGCTCTTGGCCATTAAGTTGGCATTAGAAGAATGGCGTCACCTCTTGGAAGGCTCTGTACATCTGCTTACTATCTATTCCGACCACAAGAACTTGCTCTATATCCAGTCTGCCCATTGTCTCAACCCCTGACAGGCTCATTGGTCTCTGTTTTTCTCCAGATTTAACTTCTTAATCCACTTCCGTCCTGCAGAGAAGAATCTTAGTGCTGATGCTCTGTCCAGATCCTCCCATGTTCAAGGCCTGGAATCCCATTCTCAACATATTATTTCCCCTGATCGTCTCATCTCAGCAGCACCAGTGTGTTTTCAGCACTTGCCACCAGGGAAGACTTATGTACCTCCCCGTTTAAGACTCCGAGTCCTGAAATGGGGTCATTCCTCTCTATTGGCTGGTCATGCTGGAATTCGTAAGTCTATACAGCTCATTGCCCGACAGTATTGGTAGTCCACTCTAAAACAGGATGTCGTTGATTTTGTCTGATCTTGTTCCGTTTCAAGCTGGTCTACTACATCCTTTGCCAGTTCCAGAGCAACCCTGAACTGATACTGCAATGGACTTTATTACTGATCTTCCCTCTTCTGGCGGAAATATGGTCATTTGGGTTGTTGTGGATTGATTCTCTAAAATGGCTCATTTCGTGCCATTACTGGGATTACCTTCTGCACCACAGCTTGCCAAGTTGTTCCTCAGCCATATCTTCTGCCTGCATGGATTGTCCCATATTGTCCCCGACCGAGGAGTCCAATTTGTCTCTAAGTTTTGGAGGGCTCTCTGTTCACACCTTCAAGTTAAATTAGATTTTTCTACGGGTTACCACTCTCAATCCAATGGACAGGTCGAAAGGGTAAACCGGGTCTTGGAAGATTATCTCCACCATCTTGTTTTGGCTCACCTAGATGACTGGGCCGATCTGCTACCCTGGGCCGAGTTTTCTTACAACCATAAGGATTCTGAATCCTCTGCGTCTACTCTTTTCTTTGTGGTCTATGGACTTCATCCTCGTCCTCCATTACCCTTGTCCACTTCCTCCAGAGTCCCCATGGCCGATGATCAAGTGCAGAACTTCATCTCCATCTGGCAAAAGACTCGTGACTCTCTTCAGCATGTCGTCACTCGTATGAAATCGCAAGCGGACAAGAAAAGACGTCCTCCTCCCGAATTCTCTCCAGGGGACAAAGTGTGGCTGTCTTCCAAGTTCATCCATTTTAAGGTACCATGTTATAAGCTGGGCCCTCGCTATTTGGGTTCTTACAAAATAAAAATAAAATATTTGAACCCTGTAGCTTATTCTCTCCATCTGCCTTCCTCTCTCCGGATCTCAAATTATTTTCATGTATCCCTCTTAAAACCTGTTATCCTTAACTGCTTCTCTAAAAAAGTTATCACTCCTACTCTCATCTCTGGTACCTCCAATGTTTATGTCGTCAAATAAATTTTAGATTCCAAGTTGGTTAGAGGAAAAAAAAAATTCCTTGTAGATTGGGAAGGATTTGGCCCAGAGGAAAGATCTTGGGAGCTGCAAGACAACATTCTAGATCGTGACCTTATCCAAAAGTTCTTGCCCTCAAAAAAGAGGGGGAGACCAAAGGGGGGGTACTGTCATGCCCCGCGCTCCGGCCACCTGCACCGGCCGCGAGTGTATTGTTCCCTTGACCCCGGCCACCGGCGGGGCTGGTATTCACATCGCGGGATGCGCCCGCATTCAAATCCCAGCCCGTCACTCACCTTTCTCCCCTGTTGCCTCCGCTGTGTCTCATCTCCGGCACGCGTGTCCCCCATCCTTTAGGGCACGCACGTGCCGGAGCTCAGAAATTTAAAGGGCCAGTACGCTCATAATTATTGTGTATACCTGACACCATCCTATAAGTCTATGCACCTCCCACACTTACCTGCCGGATCTTCAGTTCCCCTAGCCTGAGATTAAGCACCCCTATAGCCTTTTAGCCTTACCCGTGTATCCAGACCTTCCGCTACGTTATTAGACTCCACATCTTTGCCGCCTGCCTTGACCTTCTGCTACGTTTGACTACGCTACTGCCTTATCCTTTGGTACCTCGCCTTGTCCAGCTACCTGTGTGGTCTCTGGCTAAAACCAGTGGCACCTTAGACTCCACTCCCCGATACGGTCCGAGTCATCTGCCACACAGGCTAGAGGATCCACATCCAGCTCCGTTACAAAGGGTGACCAATGGGACCCCACCAGAGTCTCCCCCCATAAAAGCCCTGGGAGGAGTCTCTTCTCTCTTAGTTCATGAGTCTTTGCTGAGGTGCAGTCGAGCCTAAGAGTGTCTCTGGAGTCATAGGAGGCCTCAAGTCAAGTCTGCTGCCGCAAGCTACAAGTCTACAAGTAAGCCAAAGTCACAGCTTAGTCTGTCTCCAGTCAAGTCAGTCACTGTCATCTATTGTCAAGTCAACGTGGCCTGCAATAAATTGTCCAAAACTAATGCAAGACCTAGCAAGACCTTAAGGTCTCTGAAGTCACTGGTCACCTCCGTGTGCCTAGCTACACTGTATAGACTGTAGCATCTGTCACTCAGTAAAGCCACCATTATCTGTAACTTGGCGTTGGAGTCATTATTGCCCCCGTGCCGAAGTGGAACTGTAAAGATCTGCCCCTTGTTGCCGGGGGAGCTGCACCACTGACACACTTCCGGCCAGCGGCCATTTTCCCGGAGCTCTGTATAAAAGGAGCAACGCCGCCGGATCCTCTCAGTTTGCCGGAAGTCTGCAAATGGAGCAACATGGCGGAACATGCAAGCACGAGGTCGGAGAGTCCCAAGATGGTGCCGGAGGCCCGGAAAGTTGCCGTGGCCGCAGCACAAATATTTCAATAGTTAGCTGACCGTCTCCAGAGGATCTCCATCGGGGCCGAGGAGGCCTGCTACCAAGTCCTGCTGGCCAGCAACCCCAGCATAGGGTATGCCGAGATCTTCAAGAGTATCATCACCAGTGAGGCTGTCCTCTCACCACCTGACCTGGGGGTCCTGGACCGAAATCCACACTGAGGAGTCAGAAGTGAGTACCCCGGCTGAGGCCGCTTTCTCTACCCCTCCTTCTACCCCTAGCCCAGAGCAAACCCCCCCCCCCAGGTCCAGAAGTCTGCTGTAGGTCCCCAGTCACCACCATTACCTAAGTGGTTGTTTGGCCATGAGACTGGACTGATACAATATATGACGGAGCACCTTCTTCCCCTGCCAGGAAAGTCCCATCCCCCAGTTCCGATGGCCCAGTCCGAGAGGGCCAGAAGAGAAGCCCAGGTGGCCAAGATTGTAGAAGGGCTGAGGACGCAACGAATGGAAAGATATGGGCCGAAGCTGCTGCCATATGAGGAGCGACAGGCGCAGCACCAGGACACTAAGCATTGGAGGCCCTGTACATTAGAAAGCTGGAACAGCCACCCCTGGAACGCCACTGAGCCACGGTCGGGAAATTCGACAAAGTGCGGGGGTTTGGCACCCTTATGGACTGTCGTCATGGTGGGACCATCTTGGTCAAGGCAGTGCAGAGAGACTATCTTCCCCCATCATTGCATTCTCTAGAGAGCGGGGAGATTGTGGAGTACACTCCTGTACAGAGCATGAGAGGAGAGTGGGCGGCTGCGGTGACCTGTCCAAAGAATCAAACTAAAGTTCTGTTTGCCTACTTCCCATCGGACGACTGGGACGCAGATCCCTTTGATTTGCTGCCACCTAAAGTCAGAGGTACTGTCCAGAAGGAAGAGATCTACATGCCCGAAGTGCCTGTCATGGCACCAAAGGATCTACCACAGTCGTCTGTGAATGTGCCCAGGCCAACTCCTGTTGTCGAGGAGGTTTGGCCTAACCAGCGGGCACCAACCGCTGCTGTTCCCCTTGTGGCGAAAGCTGCTGCGGTGCAAATGGTGGTCACCATCAGCCTCACCATTACCAAGTGTACCTTGTCCCTGGTGAACTGGAACACCCAAATGAGTCCATTAGAGGGGGGCACAGTCCCGTGGACCTCGTTACATGTCCCAGCCTTGGAAACAGTCTGACGGGCAAGGTTGGGATGGCAAATATCCAGGCTGTAGAAGTCTACCAGTGATAATTCTGCTATCTGTCACTAACTTTGCTTTGTGAAGTATTTTTGTTGTTACAGGTTATAAAACGCTCAAGAAGAAGTGCCTGTTGAACTTGTCAAGAGGTTTATTCATAACCATATATGTAAGCATATGCCCGGCTTTTAGCCGTGATTCTTTACTGAGAACTCAGAATGTACCAGAACTGTGGAGCGGTACTAGGAAAATATGTATACCCTGTCAGAGTAATATATTTTCGTTTATATTTTTGCACAAGTGAATGCACATGGTGGTGTTATGTGAGTTGTCATGTGATTTTTACCCAGGAAGTATCAGTGACCAGGTGACTTAAGGGTGACCAATAAGACTCTACCAGAGTCTACCCCCATAAAAGCCCTGGGAGGAGTCTCTTATTTCTCTTAGTTCCTGAGTCTTTGCTGAGGTGCAGTCGAGCATAAGTCGAGCATGTCTGGAGTCATTGGAGGCCTCAAGAAAAGTCTGCAGCTACAAGTCTACAAGTAAGCTAGTCTACAAGTCACAGCTTAGTCTCTCTCCAGTCAAGTCAGTCACTGCCATCTATTGTCAAGTCAGCGTGGCCTGCACTAAACTGTCCAAAACCACTGCATGTCCCCGCAAGCCCTTAAGGTCTCTGAAGTCACTGGTCACTTGGCGTTGGGGGTCATTATTGCCCCCTTAACTTGGCGTTGGGGGTCATTATTGCCCCCATGCCTAGCCCAGGATCCAGCGGTATACCTTCGGGTGGTATTGAGGATAAACCACGCCCTGGCATCATGAATACAAGGGGTTAATGCCATCTGCCCCTAGGGTAATTCCATCTGCCCTACATCTCACACCCCATACCACACCTGTATCCTGAGAGCAGCAGTACAAGTTATACACATCGCACAAGGTGTGTGTTTCCTCGCTAGGAAGTGGTCGGGCCTGACTGCAACACTGATGTATCTTAGCATTCCAAGATAGTAAAGGGCAAGTGAAGCAGCATTACAATGTACTCAGATTCTGCCCCAGAAATCGGACATACCATCAGTAGTATATTATCCTGTCTCCATCCTGCACCTCCAGGCAATCTTTCTTTTACAGTCACACTGTCTATACTTATAATAGACTCAATCCATGGTAACCAGTAGTAGTAGATGAATAATTCCCATATAACTCAATACAGCACTGCTTCATTGTTTGTGCACTTACAACTTAGCATCAACAGATCTCTGGAATAGCAAAGAAAAAATATATATAGTCAGCGCTGATAGGGATTTGGAAGAGTACTGTAGATGTATGTTAATTGCGCATACCTGGGTTAGGAGCACTGCTGAACGTGTCTGTAAGAAGACTTGTCAATGAAGCATAAATGGAAAATGTAGCAGACTGAGCAATCTGTGTGATTAGAGAAAAAACAGTGTGTTAAATATCTTATATGCGCTTTTTGTGAATGCTGAAAAATATACCTGACATTGAATATTGCCTGATTATGAGGATTTTTGTGCTAGGTGAGGCGATGCAGGGCTTTGTTTTTGCTGCAATCAGGCCCCCATGCTTATTCTAAAAACAACAAAAGAACAATCTGAGGTTTTTATTCTGGGGATAGGAGCCAGGGGGATTCCTGCCTAGAGTTATTGAAAGCTCAGCCAATAGCTAGAATAACCAGCAGTGCATGGGTTAACCTACAGGATCTACAAACAATACATTACTAGCCGCTGCTGCCGTGATGTGGCTCCGGTCTCAAGCGATGCAGGTCGTGTGGAGATGTTTTTTAATCCCATGCTTCCTATCTGGTAGTTGGTTGAGTCCTCCGCATTGGTGCAACAAGAGAATGCCCCGGCCGGTAGTCTCAACCAGGCTGCCTGCGACTTCCGAGTTAGCTGCTGAGTAGTGACATCACTACGGCAGCTCCTGTGTACCACAATACCTCAACGTGTTTCGGAAAGAGAATCTTGGTTTCCTTTGTCTTGAGTAGTGATTGTGGTGATGCTGCCGGCTCTCTGTACTTGTAAGTGCAGTAGCGCTGGAGGTTAAATCCTTGTTGTCCATTGTTGTAGGTATTCCAAATCTGCATCAAGTGGATAAAAATGAGCAACTTCCTAACGATGACAGCTATATTATAAAAAGCCAAATAATTCAAATTCAGAATTATGTCCTAAAGGACACTGCACATATTCTTCAGATTCTACTAAGCATAACATGGAAAGACATTTTTTTTTATTGGCACGCTGGACATTACAATCATTGTATACGATCACAGAGCACCAGATAGGAAAACAAGCAGCTGAACATTTAGTAAGAAAAGAGGAAAATATGTCAGATGCACAAATCAGCTATATAGGAAAGTGTATAGGTTTTATTCTGGGGCACTATTATTTTAAATATGACACCCACTTTTATAACCAGCAATGGGGTACCGCTATGGGGACGAAGTTTGCGCCCAGTTATTCAAACTTATATGTGGCCATATGGGAGGAAACCGCTAAATACCTGAGGGGCCATCTGGGCACAGGGCTTGTCCAATGGTGACGTTTTATTGACAATGTCATTTTTATTTGGGAAGGCAGCTAGGACAGTTTGACCAAGTTTTTAAATGATATTAATAAAAATCACTTCTTTTTAAATTTTACTGAATCATATAGTCAGACATCCGTTCATTTTTTAGATCTCATGGTATCCGGGATTATAAAATACACACCCATACCAATAATAAACCAAAGGACAGCAACAGCTTGATCCATAGGAGACTTGCCACTTGCCCATTTGCCGAAGTAATATCCTTCAAAGCCAATTTTTAAGATTTCGTCGCAACTGTAGCAAAACAGAACAATATGACCAGGAGGCCAACCAAATGAAGAATAAATGTATCAATAAGGAATACAGTGAGGAACAACTTACTAATACGCAGGAACAGATACGTGAAATTAGGAGAGAAACCCTAATATCAAAGAAACAGATGAAGGATTCTCATGGAGAAAATAGGGAAGATAATTAGGACACACAGATTAAGATACCAATCATTACCCATTATAGCCAAAACAGCTTCTTATTCCATAAAATAGTAAAACGTCACTGGAACCTGATGAAAAATGACAAGATAGTGGGAGATCTTATCCCAAGTGCCCCCGAGTTTGTATATTAAAAAGCGCACAACATTGGTAACTGGATAGTTCCCACCATTAAGAAGAATACCACAACTAGCAACCCCACAAAAACGTTCCTCCAACTTAAAAACGGATTTTACCCTTGTAGACAATGCAGTGCATGTAAAGCTATGAATTACAACTCTCCTACATTAATGTTATGAACAGGGCAGGATTATCATTGGAGCTCATGGAGCTCCTTCTCCGGGCCCCATGTGCCCAGTGAAACAAGGGGGGCCCCTCCCGCTACTGTCAGCAGGCCCAGGAAGCCAGGAAGGGGAGCAAGGAAGTAGGAAGTCTATGCCTCTGACACTGCTGGGACCCGATCAGCAACAGGCTTCGTCGGTGATCTCCCTTCATGGCGGCCGTAGGTAAGGAGGATGATGGAGGATTATGATTTTGTGTGTGGATGTGTACTGTGTGTGCAGCACTCACCGCAGCCTCATGCACAGTAAGCCAGGGCAGGGACACTGCTGACATCACCGGCATATCCCTGCCCCAGCTGTACTCCGTGCACGAGGGGATCCTCACCACTGCCACCGGAGTCTCACTACAAAGGAAGGGCCAGAGGGGACCAACGCCCCCCCCCCCTACATCATGCTGAGCCCCCCCCCCCCCCCCAAGTAAAAACCCTGAGAAGTCCCCTGCAGCTTCCATGGTGCCAGTGGACCGGGGGAAGGAGATCACTGTATCAAAAAGATCCTTGGTGCAGCTAATTCCTGCTGGCCGAGGTTCTCACAACACAGCTGTATTGCCGCCGTAAGAGGAGATCCTGGCTGTGCTTCCTTAACAAGCCCCCTCCCCCTCGGCTGGCTCTGTCTGCACTGCATGGCTCCTTCTGCAGGTGAAGAGTATAGGGAGGAAGGTTCTGACTTCAATGTGGTGAAAATGTAAGTGTATTGGTGCTTGTAATGTAATGTGTGATGAGTACATGTATATAGTGAGTGTATATATAATATGTGATGAGTACATGGATATAGTGAGTGGATATATAATGTGTGATGAGTACATGGATATAGTGAGTGTATATATAATGTGTGATGAGTACATGGATATATAATGTGTGATGAGTACAAGGATATAGTGAGTGGATATATAATGTGTGATGTGTACATGGATATAGTGAGTGTATATATAATGTGTGATGAGTACATGGATATAGTGAGTGGATATATAATGTGTGATGAGTACAAGGATATAGTGAGTGGATATATAATGTGTGATGAGTACATGGATATAGTGAGTGTATATATAATGTGTGATGAGTACATGGATATAGTGAGTGTATATATAATGTGTGATGAGTACATGGATATAGTGAGTGTATATATTATGTGTGATGTGTACATGGATATAGTGAGTGTATATATAATGTCTGATGAGTACATGGATATAGTGAGTGTATATATAATGTGTGATTAGAACATGGATATAGTAAATGTATATATGATGTGTGATGTGTACATGGATATATAATGTATGATGAGTACATGGATATAGTGAGTGGATGTATAATGTGTGATGTGTCCATGTATAAAGAGAGTGTATATATGTTGTGTGATGTGTACATTTATATAGTGAGTGTATATACAATGTGTTATGTGTACATGTATAAAGTGAGTGTATATATGTTGTGTGATGTGTACATTTATATAGTGAGTGTATATACAATGTGTTATGTGTACATGGATATAGTGAGCACAGCGTATGTCACCAAGATATCCTGAAAGTGTAGTGTGTGTGGCACCTCTATATCCTGGCAGCACAGCATATGGCACCATGATATCCTGGCAGTGTAGTGTGCACTATTATATCCTGGTGGAACAGTGTCCTGCACTATTATATCCTGGTGGCATGTACAGTATATAATTACCATAACAAAGGAAAAGCAGTAGCAGTTTTTTTGTGTTTTTGCAGGTAAAAAAAAGGGGGGGGGGTACCTAGCCTTAGGGGTCTCTCGGAGCAGGAGTCTGGAGGAAGACTTAGGGGCTTGGGGGGCAGAGGGGTCTGGGGGAATTAGGGCTCGTCCACACTACGAACTTCCGCCAGCAGAACTTTGCTTGTTTTCAATGGGATGCTGTTGCTCTGTGCACACTACGGAAGACACAGTGTGTGGTAGTATTATTTTTAGAGGGCATGATGTTTGGCAGTATAATATACAGAGTACACAGGGTTTGGCAGTATAATATACAGGGTACACAGGGTTTGGCAGTATTATATTTAGGAAGCACAGTCTCTTGAAGGGTTATAATGATTGTTGTCTTTATACAGAGGATGAGGATCGGCTGGCAAAGTGAGGAACCAATGATGTCCAGGCGTCAAACTTTACAGAGGAAGATGGAGCTGGAAGAAGACCTGGCGTCTGGACCAGATGAAGAAGAAAAGGAAAGAAAAGACAGGAGAGAAGACATCTCCTGCGAGTCATTTTATCTTTGTGTATTCTCCTGACTGTCCCATTATGTCACTCGTCACTTCTAAGTTTTGCAGTAATAATGGATGAATCTCTACCCGAATTTGAGACTCTAGCTTTTACAAAACTACAACTCCTATAATGCCTGAAGCTCTCCAGACATAATGGGTGTTGTAGCTTTGCAACAGCTGGAAAGAGTGACCTGAAGTGATTTTAGACCATGCAGCCCATTTTATTTTAACAGGGGCCTGACTCCTGTGACACCCACAAAAAAAAAAAAAAAAAGGCGTCATAGTCTAATATGGCCAGGCCTATTTTTGGCCTCAGTCTGTTCCTTACTTGACAGGCCCGCAACAAGTCTAAGTAGAAGGGAAGGGGGACTGTCAGGGGGGGGGGGGGGGGGGTGGGGGGTGGTTAGGGGGAGGGTTAGGGGTTGAGGGGGCTTGGGGCCTCATCATAATGAAGTGCTCCATCTTCCAGGCAGCCTTAATCTGGCCCTGGGTACGAAACCAAATGGATAATATTCAATATAAAATTAAACAACACATCCACTGGATTCTCTGCCCCTGCACAAAAATATATGTAGGTCGCACAAAGCGACAATTAGGGACAAGAATCAAGGAACATTTGTATAACATTCAGAGGGGATATGAGGGATACCCCCTTTCCATCCACTATAAGGAGAAACATCACCAAATGTTTACAGGCTAGACATTTTTTGGTATAGAAAAGGTGGCCCTCCACTGGAGAGGGGAAAACTATATTGCACAGCTCTCAAGAGCTGAATCAAAGTGAAAATATAACTTGAACTCATTAAATCCACATGGACTTAATTCTGAATTAGAATTATTTGGCTTTTTATAATATAGCTGTCATCATTAGGTAGTTGCTCATTTTTCATCCACTTGCTGCAGATTTGCAATACCTACAACAATGGACAACAAGGAGTTAACCTCCAGCACTACTGAACAGAAAAGTACAAAGAGCCGGCAGCATCACCACTGTCACGATTCGGCTGGTTGGAGGTGGATCCTCTGTGCCAGAGAGGGATTGGCGTGGACCGTGTTGGTGGACCGGTTCTAAGTTGCTACTGGTATTCACCAGAGCCCGCCGCAAAGCAGGATGGTCTTGCAGCGGCGGTAGCAACCAGGTCGTATCCACCAGCAACGGCTCAACCTCTCTGACTGCTGAAGATAGGCGCGGTACAAGGGAGTAGACAAGAGCAAGGTCGGACGTAGCAGAAGGTCAGGGCAGGCAGCAAGGATCGTAGTCAGGGGCAACGGCAGGAGGTCTGGAACACAGGCTAGGAACACACAAGGAAACGCTTTCACTGGCACAATGGCAACAAGATCCGGCGAGGGAGTGCAGGGGAAGTGAGGTATAAGTAGGGAGTGCACAGGTGAGAATACTGATTAGGCCTGCTGCGCCAATCAGTGGCGCAGCGGCCCTTTAAATGGCAGAGACCCGGCGCGCGCGCGCCCTAAGGAGCGGGGCCGCACGCGCCGGGACAACACAGACGGGGAACGGGTCAGATACGGGAGCTGAGATGCGCATCCCGGCTGGGAGTAATATCGCAGCGCACCCGGTCAGCAGGTCTGACCGGGGCGCTGCGAATGAGAGAACGCTGCGAGCGCTCCGGGGAGGAGCGGGGACCCGGAGCGCTCGGCGTAACAACCACAATCACTACTCCAGACAAAGGACACTGAGATTCTGTTTTCGAAACGCATTGAGGCATTGTGGTACACAGGAGCCGCCATAGCGATGTCACTACTCAGCATCTAAGTCGGAAGTCGCAGGCAGCCTGGTTGAGACGCCACCGGCCGGGGCATTCTCTCGTTGCACCAATGCAGAGGACTCAACCAACTACCAGATAGGACGCACAAGATTAAAAAACATCTCCACAGGACCTGCATCACTTGAGACCGGAGCAACGCCATTTACAACACGGCGGCAGCGGCCGGTAATGTATTGACTGTAGATCCTGTAGGTTAACCCATGCACTGCTGGGCGCACTTTCAATAACTCTAGGCAGGAATCCACATGGCTCCTATCCCCAGAATAAAAAGCTCAGATTGTTGTTTTGCTGTTTTTAGAATAAGCATGGGCGCCTGATTGCAGTAACCACAAAGATCAGCATCGCCTCACCTGGCACAAAAATCCTAATAATCGGGCAATATTCCATGTCAGGTATATTTTTCAGCATTCACAAAAAAGCGCATTTAAAAGAAGTGCCTTACTGATATAAAATATTTAACACACTGTTTTTTTGTCTAATCACACAGACTGCTCAGTCTGCTACTGTTACATCATTTTCCATTTATGCATCCTTGACAAGTCTTCTTACAGACACGTTCAGCAGTGCTTCTAACCCTGGTATGCCCAATTAACATACATCTACAGTACTCTATCCAAATCACTATCAGCGCTGACTATATATATATTTTTTGTGTGTAGAAAACGAAGATAGAAAGAACCGGACATTCATGCAATGACTTCTGTGTGAAGGCTGGAGAACTCAGTCCCGGTATTCCATGGCGGGAAGGCAAAAGGTGTTACAAGGGGAGCCTCAGACGACGGCCACGGACCGTATCACGCCCTCTGGCGATTTGTTGAAGCGCCAGAGGGCGTGATACGGTCCGTGGGTGGCGTCTGAGGCTCCACTCGTAACACCTTTCTCCTCCCCACCACGGAATACCAGGACTGAGTTCTCCAGCCTTCACACAGAAGTCATTGCGTGAGTGTCCGGTTCTTTCTATCTTCGTTTGCTACACATGTTTCAATTTGCTGTATACACGAAGAGCACCTCCAGACACTATAGCTCCCTCCGATCCAAATCGAAATTCCAGGTTTTAAATATATCTAACTCCAGTTTAATGCAAGTTGTTGTCTATATCAGACATATGCGTCTAGTACTAGTGCCATTTCCTTCCCTTTGGGTACTCTTTGTGGTTATACATATATTTATTTTTTCTTTGCTGGTTCTACAATATTAGCATACTATACAGGGACGTATGCTTATAGCATAGCTGCAGATAGGGTAATCAGGTGTTCCACCAGATACTAGCGCTAGTGTACTATAGAGTTTTTGAGATCTCTGGAATAGGCAAAATAAATATTAAAGGGGTACTCCGGTGGGAAAAATATATTTTCAAATCAACTGGTGTCAGAAAATTATACAGATTTGTAAATTATTTCTGTTTAAATATCTTTTAGCCTTCTAGTACTTATTAGCTGCTGTATGATCCACAGGAAGTTGTGTAGTTATTTCCAGTCTGAGCACCATGCTCTCTCCTGACACCTCTGTCTGTGTCAGGAATAGTGTTGCTCGCGAATATTCGCAATGTGAATTTTTTTCGCGAATATCGCATTTTTGCGAATTCGCGAATATTCGCGAATATAGCGCTATATATTCGTAATTACGAATATTTTTTTTTTTTTTTCACAGTACACATCACAGTGATCATCCCTCTCTGCTTCCAGCTTGTGTGGTGTAAAGAAGGCTCTAATACTACTGTGTAAGACTGGTGTGCGAATTTTCGCATATGCGAAAATTTACATACAAATTTTCGCTTATGTTAATTTTTGTATATGTTTATTTTCGCATATGGTAATTTTTTCGCATACGCAAATTTTCGTATATGTGAAAATAAAACGAGAATATTATAAATATGCGAATATTCGCGAATATATGACGAATATTCGTCCAACACTAGTCAGGAACTGTCTGAAGCAGTATAGGTTTGCTATGGTGATTTTTGCCTGCTCTGGACAATTCTTGACAGACAGAGGTGTCAGCAGAGAGCACGTTGGTCAAATTGGAAAGAACCACACAATTTCCTCAGTAGTATTGGGTTGATAAATTTGATTTCCATTGAAGCACATTCAACTATGTAAAGACGAAAGTATTTCATACGATTAGTTCATTTATTCAGATCCAGGATGTGTTATCTCAGTGTTCCCTTTATTTGTTTGAGCAGTGTAGAAACAAGATCGAAAAATTCTATTTGAAGCTCGCAGCAATTAAATAGGGTTTTTTTTTACAGCAGAAATGATCTCCACAGTATGTAAAGGCTAAAAACTATGTATTTCACAAAATGATGTTGAAATGAACAGCTTTGATATGAAAATGAATAGTATGCAATGATAAATGGAAATGACTGGCAGGCTACAATCAGATACTAATTGGATACAAGGCAATTTAGCATGGCATGAAATTGAATTTGAAACAATGGAAATACGTGTCATATTTTCGCTAGATGTGGGCTCACAATTTCCATGTATAAATATTAAAATGGATTATAAAAGACAAATATGTGCATGGAACTTTTTGCACAGACTTTGGTCTGCATTAGTTATAGAGCAATGGTGTGAACAAAATAGTCTGTTGTCAGGAACACAAATGTCTGTTGCCAGCTTCTACATCCACATACTTGCCATGACCCTTGAGCAGAGAAGTAGCTAAAGTCTGGTGGAACCTGGTGCAAGAGGTCAATTTGCAACCCCCCCGATTCCACATAGCATCACAACCAACAAACCGGTTTCAGCTGGTATTTTGCCAAGTGCCCCATCACTGCTGTTCTCCACAAGCTTATTTACAAAGGTGGGGGCCAGAGATGAACAGGGTGAGACAGGGCCCCAATTTAGGAGATACCAGAGGGGGACAGTGGTCAGAACTCCAACAATGAGACACTTATCCTCAATCTTGTAGTGAAGTACCCCTTTAATATACACTCACTGGCCACTTTATTAGCTACACTGTCACGATGCCGGCTGGCAGGTAGTGGATCCTCTGTGCCAGAGAGGGATAGCGAGGACCGTGCTAGTGGACCGGTTCTAAGCCACTACTGGTTTTCACCAGAGCCCGCCGCAAAGCGGGATGGTCTTGCTGCGGCGGTAGTGACCAGGTCGTATCCACTAGCAACGGCTCACCTCTCTGGCTGCTGAAGATACTGAAGATAGGCGAGGTACAAGGGAGTAGGCAGTAGCAAGGTCGGACGTAGCAGAAGGTCGGGGGCAGGCGGCAAGGTTCGTAGTCAGGGGAGATAGCAAGGTACTGGTACACAGGCTATTGAACACACAAGGAACGCTTTCACTGGCACTAAGGCAACAAGATCCGGCAAGGGAGTGCAAGGGAGGAGACTAGATATAGCCAGGGAACAGGTGGGAACCAATTAAGCTAATTGGGCCAGGCACCAATCATTGGTGCACTGGCCCTTTAAGTCTCAGGGAGCTGGCGCGCGCGCGCCCTAGAGAGCGGAGCCGCGCGCGCCAGCACATGACCGCAGGAGACGGGAACGGGTAAGTGACCTGGGATGCGATTCGCGAGCGGGTGCGTCCCGCTGTGCGAATCGCATCCCCAACGGCCATGGCAGAGCAGCGCTCCCGGTCAGCGCTGACCGGGGAGCTGCAGGGAGAAGGACGCCGTGAGCGCTCCGGGGAGGAGCGGGGACCCGGAGCGCTAGGCGTAACAGTACCCCCCCCTTAGGTCTCCCCTTCTCTTTATCGGGTAACTGCCTCCCCTGGGATGAGGACACCGGGAAAGGATGGAGGGATTCCTCAACGGCAGGCAGAACCGCAGGAGTAGGAATGGGGAGAGAGGGCAGAGGGCGAGACCTGGCACGGGGCAGTGTGACACCAGGACGAGGGCCATGAGGGGACACAGAAGCTTGCCTGATGGAACTGGGAGGGGGGGAGGGGCATTTCCTGTGGCAGGCAGAGTCCTTAATGACCTTAGGGGGACCGAATACAGGAGGAACCACAGAGTTACGGCAAGGGTTACTGGGAACCGGTTTTAGACAGTTCTTGGCACAAGAGGACCCCCAACTCTTGATCTCCCCAGTGGACCAATCCAGGATTGGGGAATGAAGTTGAAGCCAGGGAAGTCCAAGGAGAATTTCCGAGGTGCAATTGGGGAGGACCAAAAGTTCAATCCTCTCGTGATGAGATCCGATGCTCATAAGAAGGGGCTCCGTGCGGAAACGTATGGTACAGTCCAACCTGGCTCCGTTGACTGCGGAAATGTGGAGTGGCTTGACAAGACGGGTCACCGGAATACGGAATTTATTCACAAAGGACTCCCGAATAAAATTCCCAGAAGCTCCAGAGTCCAGGCAGGCCACGGCTGAGAGGGGAGAGCTGGCTGAAGTGGAAATCCGAACAGGTACCGTGAGACGTGGAGAAGCCGACTTGGCATCAAGAGACGCCACACCCACGAGAGCTGAGTGCGAGCGTGCGTTTCCCAGACGTGGAGGACGGATTGGGCAATCCACCAAAAAATGTTCAGTACTGGCACAGTACAGACAGAGATTCTCTTCCTTACGGCGATTCCTCTCTTCCAGGGTCAGGCGAGACCGATCCACTTGCATGGCCTCCTCGGCGGGAGGCCTAGGCGCAGATTGCAGTGGAGACTGTGGGAGAGGTGGCCAGAGATCTAAGTCTTTTTCCTGGCAGAGCTCTTGATGCCTCTCAGAAAAATGCATGTCAATGCGAGTGGCTAGATGAATGAGTTCATGCAGGTTAGCAGGAGTCTCTCGTGCGGCCAGAACATCTTTAATGTTGCTGGATAGGCCTTTTTTGAAGGTCGCGCAGAGGGCCTCATTATTCCAGGACAATTCTGAAGCAAGAGTACGGAATTGTACGGCATACTCGCCAACGGAAGAATTACCCTGGACCAGGTTCAACAGGGCAGTCTCAGCAGAAGAGGCTCGGGCAGGTTCCTCAAAGACACTTCGGATTTCCGAGAAGAAGGAGTGTACAGAGGCAGTGACGGGGTCATTGCGGTCCCAGAGCGGTGTGGCCCATGACAGGGCTTTTCCGGACAGAAGGCTGACTACGAAAGCCACCTTAGACCTTTCAGTGGGAAACAGGTCCGACATCATCTCCAGATGCAGGGAACATTGGGAAAGAAAGCCACGGCAAAACTTAGAGTCCCCATTAAATTTGTCCGGCAAAGACAGGCGGAGGCTAGGAGTGGCCACTCGCTGCGGAAGGGGTGCAGGAGCTGGCGGAGGAGATGGTTGTTGCTGCTGTAGCTGAGACTGAACTTGCTGTAACTGCGACTGTTGCTGCTGTTGCTGTGACTGGAGCTGCTGTAGCTGCGACTGGAGTTGCTGTGTCATGGTGGTCAAGTACGACAGCTGGTGCTCTTGTCGGGCGACCAATGTAGGGAGGTCGGCGGCAGCTGGCAGAGGAACTTCAGCGGGATCCATGGCCGGATCTACTGTCACGATGCCGGCTGGCAGGTAGTGGATCCTCTGTGCCAGAGAGGGATAGCGAGGACCGTGCTAGTGGACCGGTTCTAAGCCACTACTGGTTTTCACCAGAGCCCGCCGCAAAGCGGGATGGTCTTGCTGCGGCGGTAGTGACCAGGTCGTATCCACTAGCAACGGCTCACCTCTCTGGCTGCTGAAGATACTGAAGATAGGCGAGGTACAAGGGAGTAGGCAGTAGCAAGGTCGGACGTAGCAGAAGGTCGGGGGCAGGCGGCAAGGTTCGTAGTCAGGGGAGATAGCAAGGTACTGGTACACAGGCTATTGAACACACAAGGAACGCTTTCACTGGCACTAAGGCAACAAGATCCGGCAAGGGAGTGCAAGGGAGGAGACTAGATATAGCCAGGGAACAGGTGGGAACCAATTAAGCTAATTGGGCCAGGCACCAATCATTGGTGCACTGGCCCTTTAAGTCTCAGGGAGCTGGCGCGCGCGCGCCCTAGAGAGCGGAGCCGCGCGCGCCAGCACATGACCGCAGGAGACGGGAACGGGTAAGTGACCTGGGATGCGATTCGCGAGCGGGTGCGTCCCGCTGTGCGAATCGCATCCCCAACGGCCATGGCAGAGCAGCGCTCCCGGTCAGCGCTGACCGGGGAGCTGCAGGGAGAAGGACGCCGTGAGCGCTCCGGGGAGGAGCGGGGACCCGGAGCGCTAGGCGTAACATACACCTTGCAAGTATAAAGTTGGACCCCCCCTTTGCCTTTAGAACGACCTTCATTTTTGTGGTATACTTTCTACAAGGTGCTGGAAATATTCCTCAGAGTTTTTGGTCCATGAAGACATAACACAGTTGTAGATTTGTCAGCCGCGTATCCATGATGCAAATCTCCTGTTTCATCACATCCCAAAGGTGCTCCATTAGATTTAGATCTTGTGACTGTGGAGGCCATGATGATGTGAGCTTTGTGACATGGTGCATTAACCTACTGGAAGTAGCCATCAGAAGATGAGTTCACTGTGGTCATAAAGGGATGGACATGGTCAGAAACAATACTTAGGTAGGCTTTTGCTTTAACTGATGCTCAATTAGCACTAATGGACCCAAAGTATGCCAGGAAATGTCACCCCCACCATTACTCCTCCAGCCAGAACAAGGCAAAATGGATCCATGCTTTTATTTTGTTTATGCCAAATTCTGACCATGTCATCTAAATGTTACAGTTGAAATAGAGAGTCATCAGACCAGGCATCTTCTAGTCTTCCATTGTCCAATTTTGGTGAGCCTGTGTGAATTCTAGCACCAGTTTCCTGTTCTTAGCTGACAGGAGTGGCACCAGGTGTGGTCTTCTGATACTGTATCCCATTTGCTTTAGAGTTCGATATCTGGTTCATAGTTAGTACGGTTGAAAAAAGACATACATCCATCAAGTTCAACCAGGGAATTGAAGGATAGGGGTGTGGTGCGATATTGGGGAAGGGATGGGATTTTATATTTCTTCATAAGCATTAATGTTATTTTGTTCCAGGAATGTATCTAATCCTGTTTTAAAGCTGTCAATTTTTCCTGCTGTGACCAGTTCCTGAGGTAGACTGTTCCATAAGTTCACAGTTCTCATGGTAAAGAAGGCGTGTCGCCCCTTGAGACTAAAGTTTTTCTTCTCCAGACGGAGGGAGTGCCCCCCCGTCCTTTGGGGGGGTTTAACCTGGAACAGTTTTTCTCCATATTTTTTGTATGGGCCATTAATATACTTATATACATTTATCATATCCCCCCTTAGACGTCTCTTCTTAAGACTAAACAATTGTAACTCCTTTAATGGCTCCTCATAGCTAAGATGTTCCATGCCCCATATTAGTTTAGTCTCGCGTCTCTGCACCCTTTCCAATTCCGCAGTGTCCCTTTTATGGACAGGTGCCCAAAACTGAACAGCATATTCCAGGTAAGGCCGTACCAATGATTTATAAAGGGGGAGTATTATGTCCCTGTCCCTTGAGTCCATGCCTCTTTTGATACATGACAATATCCTGCCGGCTTTGGAAGCAGCAGCCTGACATTGCATGCTATTCTGTAGTCTGTGATCTACAAGTGCACCCAGATCCTTATCTACCAGTGACTCTGCCAGTTTAATCCCCCCTAAGACATACGATGCATGCAGGTTATTAGTACCCAGATGCATAACTTTACATTTATCCACATTGAACCTCATTTGCCAAGTGGATGCCCAGACACTTAGTCTATCCAAGTCATCTTGTAACTTATGCACATCCTCTATAGACTGTACTGTGCTACAAAGCTTGGTGTCATCTGCAAAGATAGAAACAGAGCTGTTAATACCATCCTCTATATCATTGATAAATAAATTAAACAACAGCGGTCCCAGTACAGAACCTTGGGGTACACCACTAATAACCGGGGACCAATCAGTGTACGAATCATTGACCACCACTCTCTGGGTACGATCCATGAGCCAGTGTTCAATTCAGTTACAAACTAAAATTTCCAAACCCAAAGACCTTAACTTACCTGTCAGACGTCTATGAGGGACAGTATCAAATGCTTTAGCAAAATCCAGAAACACTATATCCACAGCCATTCTTCTGTCAAGGCTTCTACTCACCTCTTCATAAAAGCAAATTAGATTGGTTTGACAACTTCTATCCTTAGTAAACCCATGCTGGTTATCACTTATAATACCATTATCCCCTATGTATTCCTGTATGTAATCCCTTATACGTCCTTCAAACAATTTACCCACAATGCACGTTAAACTTACCGGTCTATAGTTTCCTGGAGAAGACCTAGAGCCCTTTTTGAAGATTGGCACCACATTCGCCTTGCGCCAGTCCCTTGGCACAATACCAGACACCAGAGAATCTCTAAATATCATGAACAGGGGTACAGATATTACTGAACTTACCTCTCTAAGAACTCTTGGGTGCAATCCATCTGGCCCTGGAGATTTGCTTACGTTTATATTACTTAACTTACCTTGTACCATCTCTACATTAAGCCAGTTCCGTACATTACATGATGTGTTACCAGCACCGACCTGTCCAATGTCAGCTCCTTCTTCCTTAGTATATACAGAACTAAAGAACCCATTCAGTAGCTCCGCTTTCTCTTTATCGCCCGTGACAACCTCCCCATTATCATTATTAAGGGGTCCTACATGCTCTGTCCTTGTTTTTTTTTGCATTTATATATCTAAAAAAATATTTAGGATTAGTTTTGCTTTCTTTGGCCACCTGTCTCTCATTTTGAATTTTTGCTGTTTTTATTACATTTTTACAGATTTTATTAAGCTCCTTGTACTGTTTAAATGTTATAGCTGACCCATCAGATTTGTATTTTTTGAAGGCTATTTTTTTGTTGTTTATTGCTCTTTTAACATCATTTGTCAGCCATGTAGGATTTAGTTTTAATCGTTTATATTTGTTCCCCTTTGGTATATATTTAGCTGTATAGTTATTTAGAGTTGATTTAAAGATGTCCCATTTACCTTCTGTATCGGTATTTGAGAACACCTCCCCCCAGTCTATGTGCTGTAGTGCAGCTCTCAGCCCAGGGAAGTTTGCCTTTTTAAAGTTATATGTTTTTGCCTTCCCCGCCTGTCTTTGTTTTCTACAATTTTTAAGTCAAAAGTAACTATATTGTGGTCGCTATTACCAAGGTTTTCCCTCACAGTTACATTACAAACCAGCTCTGCCAACCTTGGTTGTAACAATAGATGATTTGAGTCAGAGAGAGTAAGGTTGCCTCTGCCATCTGTTAGTTTAGCCTGGTTTTCTCAAAGCATAAAAATCAAGTTAAAGCTTAAGTGTAGCAAGCTTGGGTCATTACCATTAAACCTGTGGTGGCTCAGTACAGAAGTTGCACCCCTGTACCCTTACTGCCCTGTCAGGCAGCCTCCATACAGTGACCCCTGGGCCCCCCTGCACCTGTACCCCATGTATATTCCTAAGTGCCTGTGTTGTATAGTGTATTGCATATAAAATGTGTTATGCCTTTAAGACCTGTGGTCATGTGATTGTAACCCAGGAAGGTACCGGTGACCATGTGACCTACAGGGTGACCTATGAGACCCCTCAGAGTCTCCCCCATATAAGTTCTGGGTGGAGCCTCTGCTCACTCTTTTTCTGCTTAGCTGAGTTGCAGTAAGGACAAGTCCTGTCAGAGTGTGTCTGGAGTCCAGAAGAGGAGTAAAGTCTATCATGCAGCCATGTATCCTAAAGTCTACTACCCCCCAGGTCCAAGTCAAAACCAGGTAAGCTAAAAACGGGGTATAGTCAGTCAAGTCAATTCAAGTCAATCTGTCTCAAGTCAGCGTGGCTCTGCAGCAAATTGTCCCAGTCCACCATAAGTCCCAGCAAGCCCTGTGGCCTCAGAAGTCAGTGGTCACCTCTGTGGGTCTAGCCAAGCTGTATAGACTGTTACATCTGTCTGAATCAGTAAAGCTGCCAATGTTCTGTAACTTGGCATCGGAGTCATTATTTGCACCTGTGCCTAGCCCAGGATCCAGCAGCCTACCTTTGGGTGGTGAAGCAGTTAAAACACACCCTGGCATCACGAACACAAGGGGTTAATGCCATCTGCTCCTGGGGTAATTCCATCTGCCCTAATCACACCCTCACCACAAACCCTTCCAGCATCATGTGAAGTATAATTACACCCCAAGCTACTACCAGTCCATGAAGGGACATCTCTAAAATCCATAATCCACCTCTGAGAGGGAGACTCTATCTAAAGCCAGATAGGAGAATAAAGGAACAAGTGCCCTTCTGCCACTACTGGACTCCTAGTGAGCCTCTGACCAGAGTCAGTGCTACATGACTTTCATGCCATGAGAGTCTGTACATCCTGCTATAAGGCATTATAGTGCAAGCTACTTTTTCCTGTGCCTTAAAAATACAGTATGTTGTTATCTGCTTTTATATAGCAATAGCTCAGAAAAGCCCCTAGTATTGGTTCAAGTTCACTAGCAAGTCTGGCTTCTATTATTGCATTACCATCACAGGCAGTGCCAAAAGTCATAGAAAGTTTACTTACATGCAAATCCCCATTGACAAAATATAATGGTGGCTACAAGGGAAGGGGCCCGGAGTCCAGTTACTGCGCTCCAGCTGCTGAGACACTAATATACTGGTCTGGAAAACTACACGTACCAGTCTCCACAACATCCATAACTTGTCCCTGTGGCCATGGCAAAGGCATTTGGGTACTACTAATCCACACACTTCAGAGTAAAACTGGGCACGTCACTTGTAGATAAGGATCTAGGTGTACTAGTAGATCCTAAATTACCAAATAGCATACAATGTCAAGTAGCTTCTTGTAAGGTGAGCAGGATATTGTCATGTTATAGATGAGGCATGAACTCTTGGAACAGCAACAAACTACTACTAATTTACATAGCATTAGGGTGTGCATAGAAAAAATGCCTAGGAGCTAGAAAAAGAACAAAGACAGTCAACAAAACCAATAAGGGGCACTAAACGGGCACCTCATCATTTATGTGCCAAATTAAATTAGCCAAAATCAGGAGGGGAATTAACAGAGCGACAAACTATAATGGAAAGATTTGCACCTTTTTCTGTATTTTGGACCAACTCCTGGTTTTAGCTACACATACCGCCCAGAGTGCCCACCAAATATTGACCACGCTAGTATGTATAGACCCAGCCTAACAACAAGAAAGATATAAAATAGCATTAATACTTCCTAAAACATATAAAATTCTTGATTTCGGAACTAGAGGGGAAATGTTTGCCTATTTAGGGCAGATTGGTTTATGCCTTATAGGTTTCTTGCCTTACTCTGGATCAGAGGAGAAACAAAATTCTCAAGTTACTAATAACCCTTTCCTTCATACAGTTTCCCCACTTCCCCCACTTTTTTGGTTAAATGTAATAGATTATAATTTGTCTTTTTTTTAACCCAAGAATAACTATGTAACACATAATGGATGCTGTGAACTGATTCAATTGCCTGTAATTTAATGTAAACCCGCATAATAAATTTGTATGACATGGATGACCTTTGTATAATTACCTACAGAATATTGTGTGGCATGCAAAAGAGGAGAGATTGTAATGGATTTGCTAAGATATTTGCCAGTGCTACATCTATACATCATATAACTTCCCATAAAATTCCATAAAGAAGGATACGTCCGTCACTTGAGGTTTGCAGGTAAAACAAGGTTTGCTTTATTATAGTCACGGATAAGTGTCACATACAGAGCAATATGTCTAGACTCCCAGCATGCCTTGACAGTCAGTGGCTGTAGGGCAATACTGGGAGTTGTTGTTTTTCAACAGCTGGAGGCTCTGTTTTGGAAACAGTGCCATACAAGACTTTTTTGTAAATTTTTTATTGGGGGGGGGGGGGGGTGACTGTGTTAGGGTATATGTATATAAGGTGTTTTACTTTTTATTTTGTGTAGTTTAGCATCTCAAACTTACAGCAGAAAACTCGCTGTAAGCCCGCCTGTGTGAATGTACCCTGTAAATTCACATGGGGGGGCAAACCTCCAGCTGTTCCAAAACCACAACTCCCAGCATGCACTGATGGACCATACATGCTGGGAGTTGTAGTTATGCAACATCTGGAGGCACATTGGTCGCGCAACACAGAGTTTGTTACTAAACCCAGTGTTTGGCAAACAGTGTGCCTCCAGCTGTTGCTAAACTAGAGCTCCCAGCATGTACAGTCTCTCAGTGCATGCTGGGAGTTGTATTTTTGCTACAGCTGGAGGCACACTGGTTGCAAAACACTGAGTTAGGACACAAACTCTGTTTCACAACCAAAGTGTCTCCAGCTGTTGCAAAACTGCAACACTCAGCATGCATTGACAGTTGAAGGGCATGCTGAGAGTTGTGGTTTTGCAACAGCTGGAGGCATGCTACTACAACTCTCAGCATTCCCTTTGGTAGACTGTGCATACTGGGAGTTGTAGTTATGCAACAGCTGGATGCACACTTTTTCATAGACAAATTGTGCCTCCAGCTGTTGCATAACTACAACCCCCAGCATGCACAGACTACCAAAGGGCATGCCGGGAGTTGTAGTTGGAACTCCAGCTGATGCAAAACTACAGCTCCCAGCATTCCCTTTGGCTGTGCATGCTGAAAGTTGTTGCTAAGCAACAGCAGGAGGTGAACAGGCCACACCTCCTTCTGTATCCTGCTGCCGGGACCGCAGCCTCTGCTGCCACCGCTCCAGCCGCCAGAACCGCCACCGCCACTCCTGAGGGGCACCCATTGGGCCAGGGAGAGGTAGGAAACCCCCCGCCGGCCCCGATCGCTGGCCCAATCACCGCCCAGCAGTGCAGTGATTGGTCGGTCATTCCGACCAATCCATCACATGATCGTGAGATGGCCCCCGTGCCACCTCACTCCTTCCGGGTAAAGGTGAATTGGGCTGTCTCGGACAGCCCCATTCACCTTTTTTTTCCAGGTCACTAGAGACCCGATTGACCCGGTTTTGCCGCAAATCGCCAGTCCACGGGGCTGCGGGGGTCTCAGGACCCCCCTCCAGAGGTTTGCACGGGGTGCTTGCTGATAGATATCAGCAGTCATCCGGGTCCAGTCCCCACCCGGCGCACGGCGGGGACCGAAATTCCCACGCCCTTCGTCCTTAAGTACCGGGAGCGAGGGCATACCTGTACGCCCTGAGTCCCTAAGTGGTTAATGTTAGTGGTAGCTTTTGGTTTGATACATTCTGCATTGTTGTGCGAAACAGTTAGCAAAACTTGTGCGAAAAGTTTGTGAAAAAATTGAAAAAGTTTTATTTTTCTGAATTCCAGCTTCTCTACTTATAAGTAGTGTTGAGCGGCATAGGCCATATTCGAATTCGCGAATATTCGCGAATATATGGACGAATATTCGTCATATATTCGCGAATATTCGCATATTCGTTATGCTCTCGTTTTATTTTCGCAGATGCGAATATCCGCATATGCGAAAATTAGCATATGTGAATATTAGCACATGCAAAATTCGCATATGCGAAAAGCAGCATATGTTAATTTTCGCATATGCGAATTTTCGCACGCCAGTCTCACACAGTAGTATTACAGCCTTCTTTACACCACACAAGCTGGAAGCAGAGAGGGGTGATCACTGTGATGTGTACTGTGAAGAAAAAAAAATAAAAGAAAAAAAATAAAAACGAATATTCGTAATTACGAATATATAGCGCTATATTCGCGAAATTCACGAATTCGCGAATATGCGATATTCGCGAATAATATTCGAATTGCGAATATTCGCGAGCAACACTACTTATAAGAAAGATAGTCATGCCACATAAATGAGTTATTAATTCACATTAACAACATGTCTACTTTATGTTGGCATCATCTGTAAAATGTTCTTTTACTTTTTTAGGACGTTTCGGGGCTTAAGATTTGGAAGCAATTTTAGAGAACATTTTAAAATCAGATATCATAGTAACCAGTTCAAATATGAAGTAGATTTGAGGCGCCTGTATGTTAGAAGCCCTATAAATTACCCCATTATAAAAAAATAAAAATAACTGCACCCCATAAAGTATTCAGAATGACATTCAGGAAGTTTATGAACCCTTAGGTAGTTCACAGAAATTAAAAAAAGTAAGGAAGAGAAATTTAACAATTATAGTTATTCTTGCAGATATGCCATTTTGCTTCATTTTTTTTCTGTAACATAGCGGGTGCTGATGGAAAAATGCAACTCAATATTTATTCCCCTAATTCTGACAAGTGCATACTGTATGTGGCTCTAAAGGGCTACATGACTCACACAGGCCTCAGACATGTCGGAGCACCTAGTGGATTTTGGATCTTTCTTTTACTTAGGATACTTTGTAGGCATCTTCTCAAGAATACATAATACATGCTAATATTTTCTTCCTCGCCATCCCAGGGAAACTATTTTGCCTGCAGAGATCGTAAGGATATGATGTTAGAAAGTGTCCCTCGCCAACCCTGTTAGTAGTCCCCTGCGCAGGGAGCTATACTGACCTGGTCCCATCTGTTCTGACTGGAATCATGCCCTCCTCAGCCTGATTGATACTCTGCGTCACTTTCATCTGCTTCATAAGCAGACGAATCAGAGCAATGACGTGGGGCTGTCAATTGTGCTGAGGGAGCGTAATTACAGCCAGAGAAGAAGGGACTAGGTAAGTTTAGCTCCCTGGTCAGGGGACTACTTACTGGGCCGGCAGAGAAGACTTTCTAACTTCATATCCTCACCATCCCTGTAAGCAGGAAGATCCCTCGGGAATAGTGAGGAAGAAGATTTTACCGTATATCATGCATTGACGTGCATTACATATGATGAAATCTGATGACAGAGGATAGGGGATAAGATGTCAGATCGCCGCGGTCCAGCTGCTGGGGACCCCGGGGATCACTGCTGCGGCACCGCGCTATCATTACTGCACAGAGCGAGTTCGGAGCAGTGTGATGTCATGGCTCCGCCCTTCGTGACATCACGGCCCATCCCCTTAATGTAAGTCTATGGCAGGGGGCGTGACGACCGCCACACCCCCTCCCATAGACTTGTATTGAAGGGGGCGGGCCGTGACATCATGAGGGGTGGAGCCGTGACGTAACGATGCTCCGGCCCCTGTATTGCCCGTCATTACGTGCAGAGCGAACTCGGTGCCGCAGCAGTGATCCCCGGGGTCCCCAGCAGCGGGACCGCGGCGATCTGACATCTTATCCACTATCCTTTGGATAGGGGATAAGATGTCTGGGGGCGGAGTACCCCTTTAATATTATATTAAAATTAAGCCAAAAAAGAAAAAAAATGTTAAAAACCCAGCACCCTGTACTCCTGCTGGCTTTACATCATGGCCGCTTTTGCCGTGTACTACATGTACTACTTATACAGAATGCATCCTGAGAGAACCTGCAGTATACACCCAGAAGTAGGCAGGATATGGTGCTGATTTTAAAACAAACACCTTGTTTCATCACTTAAGTGACGCATCATGAACGGGGGGGGGGGGGGGATTGGGTAGGAAAAAGTGCCTAAAAGCACTCTCCCGGCCTTCTTGCCCATCCTCCTTAAATGATGGATCAACAACTTGAAGCCAGTCCTTTCCTTGTGCTAATGGGCATTGGTGTCAAAGTCAACAAGACAAACAGAACTGTACGTGTCGGAGACAAGTCAGGAACATAACGGAAATACAATAACCAACAAACAGATATCCACTATAAATACAAACAAAGCAGGATATAGCATACTAACATACAGTTCAGAAACCGGAATCAAGATTAACGGCAAATAGGAATATATTAACAAGACTAGATATGGGGATAAGTATATTGCAGACAAAACTTGAAGATGCAGGGGATGAACAGGTTATGTGAATGTCAAAACACTAAACAGGTCAGGAAATATAGAACAGTGTTCACACTGGACTCAGAACAAGGAAGACACCAGACTCCCCACTCCAAACATGGAGGGACATCAATGCCAAAGCCAAACAGACTCCAAGCCAGCGGTCACTCTCCACCGAGTGATCAGGATACTGACCTAGAAGGAAACAGAAATACAAAACACAAGCAAACACGGGTAAATACACAAGACTCGCTCCTAGAGAGATGGATTAGCACAAGGCTCAGAGCAGGATTCTATCCTAGGAGTAGCAGGAATATACAAGGTAAAAACAGGACTGGCAAAACACACAGTGGGAACACGGACTAAGATATATCAAGGTAAATGCAGAACGAACATACAAAATACTAAAACCCGACAAATGTACTAAAACAAATCAGGCTGAAATCTATATATCAAACAGGACTGGTGTTATGATATGCGCTCCGGCCGCACACGATGGCTGTGAGCGCATGTTCCCGTTACCTGCTGCTGCGGGGCTGGGACTTGTATCACAGGACAAGCCCCAGTCCGTCACTGACCTGCTGCTTCTCCTGCCCCTGCCTCTGCCTCTTTGCTCCGGCGTGCGGGTCCCCGTCCACTAGGGCGCGCGCGCCGGAGCTTTAGGATTTAAAGGGCCAGTGCGCTCATTGGTGTAATTCACCTGTGGCTCATTGGTAAAATCCTCCACCCTCCTCCCTTCCCTGACGGATCTTTGTTGCCTTGTGCCTGAGAGAAAGCATTCCTGAGAGTTGTCTTGCCGTGTATCTCATCCTTTGCTCTGTGACTTGACCTTGCTCCTCTGCCGCCTGCCTACTGACCTCCTGCTACGTCCTGACTACGCTACTGTGCCGCCTGCCTTGACCTTCTGCTATCATGACTACAAGCTGCCTAATCCCTCCTGTGTCTCGCATCTCCTCAGCCGCCTGTGTGGTCAAGCCGTGCCAGGGATAGCAACCTGCGTGCCGCCTGCTGCAGCAAGTCCTTCCCACTTTGCGGCGGACTCTGGTGAAAACCAGCAGCACCTTAGACTCTGCTCCCTGGTATGGTTCGAGTCATCTGCCACACAGGTCCAGCAGATCCACATCCACCGGAGTCCCTGTCTTTATGAAACGTGAGTGTTACAACAGGTAACCATGATAAAAACTCAGGATAAGTGCACAAACAAACAAAGGGGGAGCTTTATCAAAACCTGTCCAGAGGAAAAGTTGCCCAGTTGCTCATAGCAACCAATCAGCTCGCTTCTTTCATTTTTAACAAGTCCTCTGCAAAATAAAAAAAAAAGCAATCTGATTGGTTGCTATGGGCAACTGGGCAACTTTTCCTCTCGACAGGTTTTGATAAATCTCCCCCTAAGTTAACATAATAAACCAGACATGGTCAGAGTTCAGATCTAATTACCAACACAAAGAAGCCTTAAATATCCTCCCAGTGCTGCAGGGTTAACTCTTCACAAGCCAGGGAGAATTAGAACAGAAACTGTTCAGACACACAACTAATGTCTGAACAGGACCTAAAACAGAAAAATGCAAAAACACAGAAACAGGCGTTACATGACTTCTTCAGAGGCTATGGGGCACTGACACGAGAAAACACCATCCAGAGGGTTATGTAAGCTCTCATAAGTGACCTCACATGTCACACCTCTAAAGGAGAACTAATAACAGTCATATATCCATGGGGGATAAATATCTAGTGGGGGATAAATTGCATTCTTACCAAAGCAAGTTGTGTAATCCATACACAACAGTAGGTAAAGGTGTGAACAAGTGGTATAATCCCTGAGTATCCCTCCTTCCAAAACGAACACATACCAATGTAAACAGCTTCAAGGAAGATGATGCGGAAATTACGGCTCTGGAAGGAACAGGTTAGGTAAGATGAACAGAGTGATCTTTAATGGACCAGCATGCAGCAGTTTCCCTGCACATAGGCCGCTTCCCTAACCTGTTCCTTCCAGTGCCGTCACTCCGCCTCATCTTCTTTGAAGCTGGACATCATTTTGATCTATGATTGTGATGAATATGATGGAATTAAACAGATGGCACATTTACAGTCATAATGGTGCATGTACATGATATGGGGGAAAAAATGGAATGCTTCTTTAAGAACGCTCTTTATGTCTATATGATTCTGGCTGAAGATCACTATTTGCAGTCTATGACAATAAGAACCATTAAAAAAATCTTTACAATTATCTTGAACAAATATTGTTATGCAATATTTTTTAATGAATTAAATGTGGAGTGTTTTGTTCAGTCTTTAAATAGATAGGAAAATCAATTACATTGATGATTGCAATTGACTGTACATAGGAACACTTTAACACATCATTTTAACAATGCTGAGTGCAAAATACACTTTTATTAGGAACTGCTGGGAGAACTTCATAAATATTAAGACTAACATACATATAAAAAAAATACATCACACACAACAAACAGCCATTTATTTCTAAATCTTGGCAACAAAAGTAAGTACTCCCCTAAGTGGAAATGTCCAGATTTGGTCCAATGTGTAAATATTTTGTGTGGCCACCATTATTTCCCAGCACTGCATTTACTAGAAAGTGTATCTGACAGGGTGTCTGTTATTTCATTGTGAAGCATAATACTTTTTAGAGACTATGGTTTTATCTGTATTCTGGTTTTATCTGTATTTATCTGTATTGTGGCTAGCTGCTTGTGAACTGTTATTTCCTGTTTGACTTTTCTATTTTTGACTACAAATCCCACAATTCCATCTTCCTCCCTCCCACACATCAGCCACCTTACCCATTGAAACATAAATGAGCTGCATACATTCAAATCAGTGTGGTTTCCAATCAGGGTTCCTACAGCTGTTGCAGATTGATTTCTCTCCCACCAAGCGATCCCTCCACCCATTGAAGCAGACAGGCTCCCTGTCATCAACTGACTAGTGAGTCAGGTCTCGGCCGCATTGCAAGCTGGGAAAAATCTGAGACAACAGTCATTTTGTATGCTGTTAAAAATAAATATTGGAGTGAAAATCACAGAAGAATTGTGAGAAAACTGTCACACACAGGTACAGACATATTATGAACTACAATAACTTTACAGCCCCTATAGCATAGTCAAATAAAAAAATTTCCTGGAATACCCCTTTAAGATACCTGCTACCCATTCACACCTGAGACCTTGTAACACTAATGAGTCACATGACACCAGGCAGGGAAAATGGCTAATTGGGCCCAATTTGGGGTGTATTCACTTTCATTGCCAGGGTTTTGATATTAATGGCTGTTTGTTAAGTAATTTTTTAGTAGACACAACATTATACACTGTTAATACAGACTGTGCATTCACTACATTGTAGCAGAGTGATATATATATATATATATATATATATATACTATTAGGTTGATCTTACACAGCGCACATTCAATGTGCAGTTGTGGATCAGAAATGGGAAATATAAAGAACACATGCTACTTTTACTCTTTTTTTTTTTTTTTTTTTTATCCATTCTACACCAGGAATTGATTTAAAAAAGTGCAGTAGCATCTCATTTTTATATTATCTAATTTATAATGACCCACACCTGGTTTTGGTATTAGAACCACACAGCAAACTACAGGAAAACTGCAGCAAAACTGCACTGTGTAAGAGCACCCATTTTGTTTGGCAAATCAAAATAGAAAAAAAAAATGGCAAAATGAAATACAAATGAGTAAATAAGCACAAACTAATTTACATAATGCAAGTCATGATATACAAAAGTCTGAAATAGTTCCTAGTTGACGATGATCGACCTTGTGTTACTTTTTCAAAGTTCCTGTGTATTTTGTTGCTTAGATATATTTTTAGTACTTTGTCATTTTTTATGTTATATTTTCTTTTTGAAAATGATAATAAAATAAATACCGTATTTATCGGCGTATAACACACACTTTTTAGGCTAAAATTTTAAGCCTAAAGTCTATGTGCGTGTTATACGCCGATACACCCCCAGGAAAGGCAGGAGGAGAGAGGCCGTCGCTGCCCACTTCTCTTCCCCTGCCTTTCCTGGGGTCTAGATCCCTGCTGCCGGCCCTTCTCTCCCCCTGGCTATCGGCGCTGCTGCCCGTTCTGTCCCCCTGACTATCGATGCCGGCGCCCCATTGCCGGCGCCGACAGCCAGGGGGAGAGAAGGGGCAGTGGCATCCATTGCCGGCGCCTCTGCCCCGTTGCCTCCCCCCATCCCCGGTTGCATAATTACTTGTTGCCGGGGTTGGGTCCGCGCTGCTTCAGGCCTCCGGTGTGCGTCCCCTGCGTTGTTGCTATGCGCTGCACGGCGCGGCGCATGACGTCAGTGCGCCGCGCCGTGCAGTGCATAGCAACGATGCAGGGGACGCACACCGGAGGCCTGAAGCAGCGCGGACCCGACCTCGGCAAGAGGTAATTATGCAACCGGGGATGGGGGGAGGCAACGGGGCAGCGCCGCCGGCAATGGGTGCCGCTGCCCCTTCTCTCCCCCTGGCTTTCGGCGCCGCTTCTCTCCCCCTGGCTATCGGCAGCGGCAATGGGGCGCCGGCACCGATAGTCAGGGGGACAGAACGGGCAGCAGCGCCGATAGCCAGGGGGAGAGAAGGGCCGGCAGCAGGGCTCTAGACCCCAGGAAAGGCAGGGGGAGAGAAGCCGGCAGCGACTTTAAGAGCCCTAAAAGTTTGGGTAGGACTCGTCCACACTGCTGACTTTGCTCACTGAATTTCCTTTACTTTTCCATGCAAAAACCATGGCACACAAGAAATTTGAGGCAGATTTATGAAAAATTGTTATGCGAAAATTCTGCCTGGAATCAAAGCCCCATTACTGTCAATGGAAGGTTCTGACAAGGATTTTTTTCTGCTTCAAGTCCTCATCATGACCTTCCATTGACAGTAATGGGGCTTTGAGTCCATGAGGATTCTAGGTATAATTTCCAGATGGAAATAGTTTAAAGAGTACCTGTCTTCAAACCATATTTTCTAAACTGATTCGGATTGTATTCCCTAACTATTCCTAACACCCCTCCTGCTCTTAAAAAAAATATTCTGAGCTTTAAAAAGCTGTGTATAATACCTTTCCCCTTGCTCACTTTGTGTGAGCTCCCGGCAGAATAAATAGATATAAATATAAGATATAAATATCTAATAAATAGATATCGATCAGCAGGCAAATGCCCAGAGGGGTCATGAGACCTGCAATTTGCGGCAATTCCGGGTCATACGGGTCTATGGTGACCCGGTGACCTGGAAAATAAGGGGGATTGGGGTTGTCCAAGACACCCATGATCCCCCTGAAGGGATGGGAGTAAGGTGGCAGGGGTGACACCCCTCCTATCACTGCTATTGGTCATCTAGAAGTGACGACCAATAGCAGATCGGGGGTGGGGGAGTTAACTTTCGGTTTCCCCGTTCTGCCCACCCACTGTAGGCTGGGAAGAATGGGAAAACCGACGAGAACCAGCGGCAAAGTCCCCTTACCCATTGGTGGCGGCAGCGGGCGGTGATTGGCGGCAGAAGAGGATGGCGATACGGCTCCCTGGATCCTACGGAAGCCGGTGAGTTGCCTAGCAACATCTGAAGGGCTACAGTTTGAGACCACTATACAGTAGTCTCTAAACTGTAGCCCTCCAGATGTTGCAAAACTACAACTCCTAGTATGCCCACACAGCATTTTGCTGTCTGGGCATGCTGGGATTTGAAGTTTTGCCACATCTGGAGGGCCACAGTTTGGAGATCACTGTGCAGTGGTCTTTAAACTGTAGCCCTCCAGATGTTACAAAACTGCAAATCCCAGCATGCCTAAACAGCAAATAGCTGCCTCGGCATGCTGGGAGTTGTAGTTGTGTACCTCCAGCTGCTGCATAACTAAATCTCCCAGCATGTCCTTCGGAGATCAGTACATGCTGGGAGTTGTAGTTTTGCAACAGCTGGAGGCACACTGGTTGGAAAATATTGAGTTAGGTAACAGAACCTAACTGAAGGTTTTTCAACCAGTGTGCCTCCAGCTGTTGCAAAAGTACAACTCCCAGCATGCATGGTCTGTCAGTACATGCTGGGAGTTGTACTTTTGCAACAGCTGGAGGTTTGTCCCCCCATGGGAATGTACAGGGTACATTCACACGGGCGGGTTTACAGTAAGTTTCCTGCTTGAAGTTTGAGCTGCGGCAAATTTTTCACCGCAGCGCAAACTCCTAGTGTTTACAAAGCCCCCATAATGCCAGAACAATGGACCCCCCCACATGTGACCCCATTTTGGAATCTACACCCCTCATGTAATGTAATAAGATGTACAGTGAGCATTTACGCCCCACAGGTGTCTGACAGATTTTTGGAACAGTGGTCCGTGAAAATGAAAAATTTCATTTTTAATTTGCACAGCCCACTGTTCCAAAGATCTGTCAAATGCCAGTGAGGTATAACTACTCACTGCACCCCTTATTAAATTCTGTGAGGGGTGTAGTTTCCAAAATGGGGTCACATGTGGCGGGGTCCACTGTTCTGGCACCACGGGGGGTATTGTAAACGCAAATGGCCCCTGACTTCCATTCCAAATAAATTTTCTTTCCAAAAGCCCAATGGCACTCCTTCTCTTCTGAGCATTGTAGTGTGCAAGCAGAGCACTTGATGTCCACACATGGGGTATTTCCATACTCAGAAGAGATGGGGTTACAAATTGTGGGGGTCATTTTCTCCTATTACCCCTTGTAAAAATTTTACATTTGCGGAAAAAGTGAATTTTAGTGGAAACATTTTTTTTTTTCATTTACACATCCAACTTTAACAAAAAGTCATCAAACACCTGTGAGATGTTACGTTCCTTGAGGGGTGTAGTTTCCAAAATAGAATGCCATTTTTTTTTTTTTTGCTGTTCTGGCAGCATAGGGGCTTCCTAAATGCGACATGCCCCCAAAAACCATTTCAGCAAAATTTGCTTTCCAAAAGCCAAATGTTACTCCTTCACTCCTGAGCATTGTAGCGCGCCAGCTGAGCACTTTACATCCACACATACTCAGAAGAGATAGGGTTACAAATTTTGGGGGGCATTTTTTCCTATTTTTTACCCCTTCTAAAAATTTAAAATTTGGGGGAAAACTAGCATTTTAGTGAAAAAAATTATAATTTACACATCTAACTTTAACGAAAAGTCGTCAAACCCCTGTGGGGTGTTAAGGCTCACTAGACCCCTTGTTATGTTCCTTGAGTGGTGTAGTTTCCAAAATAGAATGCCATGTGTTTTTTTTGGCTGTTCTTGCACCATAGGAGCTTCCTAAATGCCCACTTCTCTTCCCCTGCCTTTCCTGGGGTCTAGATCCCTGCTGCCGGCCCTTCTCTCCCCCTGGCTATCGGCGCTGCTGCCCGTTCTGTCCCCCTGACTATCGATGCCGGCGCCCCATTGCCGGCGCCGACAGCCAGGGGGAGAGAAGGGGCAGTGGCATCCATTGCCGGCGCCTCTGCCCCGTTGCCTCCCCCCATCCCCGGTTGCATAATTACTTGTTGCCGGGGTTGGGTCCGCGCTGCTTCAGGCCTCCGGTGTGCGTCCCCTGCGTTGTTGCTATGCGCTGCACGGCGCGGCGCATGACGTCAGTGCGCCGCGCCGTGCAGTGCATAGCAACGATGCAGGGGACGCACACCGGAGGCCTGAAGCAGCGCGGACCCGACCTCGGCAAGAGGTAATTATGCAACCGGGGATGGGGGGAGGCAACGGGGCAGCGCCGCCGGCAATGGGTGCCGCTGCCCCTTCTCTCCCCCTGGCTTTCGGCGCCGCTTCTCTCCCCCTGGCTATCGGCAGCGGCAATGGGGCGCCGGCACCGATAGTCAGGGGGACAGAACGGGCAGCAGCGCCGATAGCCAGGGGGAGAGAAGGGCCGGCAGCAGGGCTCTAGACCCCAGGAAAGGCAGGGGGAGAGAAGCCGGCAGCGACGGCCTCTCTCCCCCTGCCTTTCCTGGGGGTGTATCGGGGTATACACGCGCACACACGCACCCTCATTTTACCATGGATATTTGAGTAAAAAATTTTTTTTACCCAAATATCCTTGGTAAAATGAGGGTGCGTGTTATAGGCCGGTGCGTGGTATACCCCGATAAATACGGTATACTGTTCATAAAAAAAAAAAAGTAGGTGCTGGAAGCTGTAAATCACTTTCTCTGTAGAGGACAAGAGCTTCTTCCGAGTTCTGCATTTGCCCACCCCTAAATGAGTATTGTTTGTTTTATTCAACTGTCTTGTATTTGAGAATTATAATAAATAGTGGGAGATGCTTAATTCTGGGCACCGCTTTAGACTCAAGCCACTATATATTGGATTAGTTAATTAAATAAGGGTTTAAAATTCAGTTCGGTTGATTTGCCAAACTCTGGCACAAAGTTTAGCTTGGACTTTATTCATTGCTTAAACGTGTGTATAACAATGTCTAAGAGCCCTAAAAGTTTGGGTAGGACTCGTCCACACTGCTGACTTTGCTCACTGAATTTCCTTTACTTTTCCATGCAAAAACCATGGCACACAAGAAATTTGAGGCAGATTTATGAAAAATTGTTATGCGAAAATTCTGCCTGGAATCAAAGCCCCATTACTGTCAATGGAAGGTTCTGACAAGGATTTTTTTCTGCTTCAAGTCCTCATCATGACCTTCCATTGACAGTAATGGGGCTTTGAGTCCATGAGGATTCTAGGTATAATTTCCAGATGGAAATAGTTTAAAGAGTACCTGTCTTCAAACCATATTTTCTAAACTGATTCGGATTGTATTCCCTAACTATTCCTAACACCCCTCCTGCTCTTAAAAAAAATATTCTGAGCTTTAAAAAGCTGTGTATAATACCTTTCCCCTTGCTCACTTTGTGTGAGCTCCCGGCAGAATAAATAGATATAAATATAAGATATAAATATCTAATAAATAGATATCGATCAGCAGGCAAATGCCCAGAGGGGTCATGAGACCTGCAATTTGCGGCAATTCCGGGTCATACGGGTCTATGGTGACCCGGTGACCTGGAAAATAAGGGGGATTGGGGTTGTCCAAGACACCCATGATCCCCCTGAAGGGATGGGAGTAAGGTGGCAGGGGTGACACCCCTCCTATCACTGCTATTGGTCATCTAGAAGTGACGACCAATAGCAGATCGGGGGTGGGGGAGTTAACTTTCGGTTTCCCCGTTCTGCCCACCCACTGTAGGCTGGGAAGAATGGGAAAACCGACGAGAACCAGCGGCAAAGTCCCCTTACCCATTGGTGGCGGCAGCGGGCGGTGATTGGCGGCAGAAGAGGATGGCGATACGGCTCCCTGGATCCTACGGAAGCCGGTGAGTTGCCTAGCAACATCTGAAGGGCTACAGTTTGAGACCACTATACAGTAGTCTCTAAACTGTAGCCCTCCAGATGTTGCAAAACTACAACTCCTAGTATGCCCACACAGCATTTTGCTGTCTGGGCATGCTGGGATTTGAAGTTTTGCCACATCTGGAGGGCCACAGTTTGGAGATCACTGTGCAGTGGTCTTTAAACTGTAGCCCTCCAGATGTTACAAAACTGCAAATCCCAGCATGCCTAAACAGCAAATAGCTGCCTCGGCATGCTGGGAGTTGTAGTTGTGTACCTCCAGCTGCTGCATAACTAAATCTCCCAGCATGTCCTTCGGAGATCAGTACATGCTGGGAGTTGTAGTTTTGCAACAGCTGGAGGCACACTGGTTGGAAAATATTGAGTTAGGTAACAGAACCTAACTGAAGGTTTTTCAACCAGTGTGCCTCCAGCTGTTGCAAAAGTACAACTCCCAGCATGCATGGTCTGTCAGTACATGCTGGGAGTTGTACTTTTGCAACAGCTGGAGGTTTGTCCCCCCATGGGAATGTACAGGGTACATTCACACGGGCGGGTTTACAGTAAGTTTCCTGCTTGAAGTTTGAGCTGCGGCAAATTTTTCACCGCAGCGCAAACTCCTAGTGTTTACAAAGCCCCCATAATGCCAGAACAATGGACCCCCCCCACATGTGACCCCATTTTGGAATCTACACCCCTCATGTAATGTAATAAGATGTACAGTGAGCATTTACGCCCCACAGGTGTCTGACAGATTTTTGGAACAGTGGTCCGTGAAAATGAAAAATTTCATTTTTAATTTGCACAGCCCACTGTTCCAAAGATCTGTCAAATGCCAGTGAGGTATAACTACTCACTGCACCCCTTATTAAATTCTGTGAGGGGTGTAGTTTCCAAAATGGGGTCACATGTGGCGGGGTCCACTGTTCTGGCACCACGGGGGGTATTGTAAACGCAAATGGCCCCTGACTTCCATTCCAAATAAATTTTCTTTCCAAAAGCCCAATGGCACTCCTTCTCTTCTGAGCATTGTAGTGTGCAAGCAGAGCACTTGATGTCCACACATGGGGTATTTCCATACTCAGAAGAGATGGGGTTACAAATTGTGGGGGTCATTTTCTCCTATTACCCCTTGTAAAAATTTTACATTTGCGGAAAAAGTGAATTTTAGTGGAAACATTTTTTTTTTTCATTTACACATCCAACTTTAACAAAAAGTCATCAAACACCTGTGAGATGTTACGTTCCTTGAGGGGTGTAGTTTCCAAAATAGAATGCCATTTTTTTTTTTTTTTGCTGTTCTGGCAGCATAGGGGCTTCCTAAATGCGACATGCCCCCAAAAACCATTTCAGCAAAATTTGCTTTCCAAAAGCCAAATGTTACTCCTTCACTCCTGAGCATTGTAGCGCGCCAGCTGAGCACTTTACATCCACACATACTCAGAAGAGATAGGGTTACAAATTTTGGGGGGCATTTTTTCCTATTTTTTACCCCTTCTAAAAATTTAAAATTTGGGGGAAAACTAGCATTTTAGTGAAAAAAATTATAATTTACACATCTAACTTTAACGAAAAGTCGTCAAACCCCTGTGGGGTGTTAAGGCTCACTAGACCCCTTGTTATGTTCCTTGAGTGGTGTAGTTTCCAAAATAGAATGCCATGTGTTTTTTTTGGCTGTTCTTGCACCATAGGAGCTTCCTAAATGTTACATGCCCCCCAAAAACCATTTCAGTAAAACTCACTCTCCAAAATCCCACTGTCGCTCCTTCCCGTCTGAACCCTCTAGGGCACCCGCCAAACACTTGACATACACATATGAGGTATTTCCTTACTCGAGAGAAATTGGGTTACACATTTTAGGAAGATTTCTCTCCTTTTACCCCTTGTAACAAATCAAAAATTGGGTCTACAAGAACATGCCAGAGTAAAAAATTTAGATTTTGAATGTTCTCCTTCAATTTGCTGCTATTCCTGTGAAACACTTAAAGGGCTAACAAACCTTTTGAATGCCAATTTGAATATTTTGAGGGGATCAGTTTTTATAATGGGGTCATTTATGGGGTATTTCTATTATGAAGGCCCTTCAAATCAACTTCAAAACTGAACTGGTCCCTGAAAATTTTTGATTTTAAATTTTTTTAGAAGAATTGGAAATTGCTGCTGAACTTTGAAGCCCTCTGATGTCTTCCAAAAGTAAAAACATGTCAACTTTATGATGCCAACATAAAGTAGACATATTGTATATGTGAATCAATATATAATTTATTTGGAATATTCATTTTCCTTATAAGCAGAGAGCTTAAAAGTAAAAAAAAAATGCAAAATTTCCAATTTTTTTCATCACTTTTTGGAATTTTTCATAAGGAAGTACAAGTATCGACAAAATTTTACCACTAACATATAGAATATGTCACGAAAAAACAATCTCGGAATCAGAATGAAAGGTAAAAGCATCCCAGAGTTATTAATGCTTAAAGTGACAGTGGTCAGATGTGCAAAAAATGGCTGGGTCCTACACCAAAAATTGGCTGGGTCGTTAAGGGGTTAAAGACATATTATTTTTTTTTTTTTTTACTTTTTATTGAAAAATTCATCATTTACATTTTAATAAATAACAGTTATATTTCACATATCAAAATTTTAACCACCCTCCCTTTCAATCACCCTTCCCCCATTTACACAAATTCCCTTGATGGATGGGTGGGTGGCAGGCAGAGGGACACCGGCCATTCCAATCAATTACACTTTCTGTTATACTAGAATTTTTTATTTTCTTGCTTTCATTTCTTACATTCTTAATTGTAATTTCTCCCAGCTAATTATTCCCCCCTTTGGTCATGTGTCCCCCTTGTTCCCGCCCCCCTCACAAACAGAGAGAGAGAAAAAATTATTCTTCTTTTATCTTATTAACCTTGCTATCTCTTCTCTCCAATCCCCCACTTCTGGTCTAGTTGGGGCCAACCATTTCCTAATTATTAATAATCTGGCATAGAAGAGCATTGTCAACAATTCCCTCCTTTCTTTTCTCGGCTTGTTTACTATCATCACCCAAAATAATTAAAGCTTTATTATCTTTTATCTTAAGTTTTATTTTTCCCTCAATATCATCTATTATTAATACCCAATATTCTTGTATTCTCTCACACTCCCATATAATATTCAAAAATCCCACATTTTCCTTTTTGCATCTTGGGCAATTGCTATTTTCCCTCCTTCCGATCCTGAAATGGAATTTTGGTATATGATAAATTCTATATTCTATGTTCCATTGTATCAGTTGATGGTCTAAACTTGGGGAGATATTTTTTATATTCCTAAATACATTTATCCAATGACATTTATTTCTCTCTCCTAACTCTTCCTCCCATTGCTGGAAGCATTTGTGTTTCAGGTTGCTCTCATTGTTTTTCATTAATTCAGTGTAAATAACTGCCATTACTTTCTTTCCTATCTTTCCCTCCTCCATTCTTCTTATAATTTCTGTTCCTTCCACTATCTGGTTGGCACTGTCTCTGAGTGATCCACTTATAGCAGATCTCAAACCCTCAAACTCCAACCACATACCTTTTCCTAGTTTAAATTCTTCCTGCACCTCACTCCATTTTCTCATCTCTCCTTTTCTCCACACATCTTTCAAGATTTTACATCCCCTCCTTTGCAAATTATTGATTTCTAGTTTAACTACTTCTTTCCGATTTACATTATACCAGTTCAGTGCTGTTTCTAATATTCCCGTTATTTTCATTTCTTTTTAAAATGTTTCCCAAGTTTTACAAATCCCTGTTATTATGACATTTTTCTTCCATCTCTCTTCTTTTAATTGTCCTGACTCAAGAACCTGATAGATGTTTTCATATTTCCCTTTTGTTTCTTCCATAATATTCTTAAAGATTCCAAATCTCCTCCATTCCACCACATAGTACATCTGACTTGCTAAGAAATATCTCTGTATATCAGGGAGTTTTAGTCCTCCCTTCTCTCTTTCTTTACTTTATCCGCTTTCTTTTCCTTCCCCATATTAGGGCATTTAACATAGCAATTACCCTTCTAAAAATTCCTTTCTTGCACCAGATAGGGGCTGCTCCAAAGATGTATAGTAATTTTGGTAATATAACGGTTTTAATTAACCCCTTAAGGACGCAGGACGTAAATGTACGTCCTGGTGAGGTGGTACTTAACGCACCAGGACGTACATTTACGTCCTAAGCATAACCGCGGGCATCGGAGCGATGCCCGTGTCATGCGCGGCTGATCCCGGCTGCTGACCGCAGCCAGGGACCCGCCGGAAATGGCCGACGCCCGCGATCTCGCGGGCGTCCGCCATTAACCCCTCAGGTGCCAGGATCAATACAGATCCCGGCATCTGCGGCAGTGTGCGATTTAAATGAACGATCGGATCGCCCGCAGCGCTGCTGCGGGGATCCGATCATTCAGAACGCCGGACGGAGGTCCCCTCTCCTTCCTCCGTGCGGCTCCCGGCGTCTCCTGCTCTGGTCTGTGATCGAGCAGACCAGAGCAGGAGATGACCGATAATACTGATCTGTTCTATGTCCTATACATAGAACAGATCAGTATTAGCAATCATGGTATTGCTATGAATAGTCCCCTATGGGGACTATTCAAGTGTAAAAAAAAATGTAAAAAAATGTAAAAGTAAAAGTAAAAAAAAAGTGAAAAATCCCCTCCCCCAATAAAAAAGTAAAACGTCAGTTTTTTCCTATTTTACCCCCAAAAAGCGTAAAAAAACATTTTTTATAGACATATTTGGTATCGCCGCATGCGTAAATGTCCGAACTATTAAAATAAAATGTAAATGATCCCGTACGGTGAACGGCGTGAACGAAAAAAAAAAAAGTCCAAAATTCCTACTTTTTTAATACATTTTATTAAAAAAAAAATTATAAAAAATGTATTAAAAGTTTTGTAAGTTTTTATGCAAATGTGGTATCAAAAACAAGGACAAATCATGGCGCAAAAAATAAGCCCCCATACCGCCGCTTATACGAAAAAATAAAAAAGTTAGAGGTCATCAAAATAAAGGGATTATAAATGTACTAATTTGGTTAAAAAGTTTGTGATTTTTTTTAAGCGCAACAATAATATAAAAGTATATAATAATGGGTATCATTTTAATCGTATTGACCCTCAGAATAAATAACACATGTCATTTTTACCATAAATTGTACGGCGTGAAAACAAAACCTTCCAAAATTAGCAAAATTGCGTTTTTCGTTTTAATTTCCCCACAAAAATAGTGTTTTTTGGTTGCGCCATACATTTTATGATATAATGAGTGATGTCATTACAAAGGACAACTGGTCGCGCAAAAAACAAGCCCTCATACTAGTCTGTGGATGAAAATATAAAAGAGTTATGATTTTTAGAAGGCGAGGAGGAAAAAATGAAAACGTAAAAATTTAATTGTCTGAGTCCTTAAGGCCAAAATGGGCTGAGTCCTTAAGGGGTTAAAACTATCCTCTCTGCCCTCGTGAGATTTAACTTATTCCACATTTTTACCTTATTTTCCAGTTGCTTTATTAATGGATTTGTATTTATTTTATGGTAATAACCTATTCTCCCAGATATTTGAACACCCAAATAAGGAAAACTATCTCCTTTCTCTAAGATTTTAAACTCCTTAAAGGGGTACTCCGCACCCCTAGACATCTTATCCCCTATCCCTCTGCTGGGGACCCCCGGGATCTCGGCTGCTGCACCCACCTGTACGGCCTCCACCTGATATCTGCAATATCGAAGGCTTTGGATCCCGAGCATACCGCCCCGTGTGATGTCACGCCCCACCCCCTCAATGCAAGTCTATGCGAGGGGGCGTGACAAACCTCCCATATACTTGCATTGAGGGGGCGGGTGTGACATCCCACAGCGCGGAGTCGTGACGTCACGCTCGTCCGCCATTGTGGTCGGGATCCGAAGCCTCCAGCGTTGCCGGTGTGAGGTGGAAGCCATACAGGTGGGTACAGCAGCCGAGATCACGGGGGTCCCCAGCAGCGGGACCCCGGCGATCTGACATCTTATCCCCAATCCTTTGGATAGGGGATAAGATGCCTAGGGGTGCGGAGTACCCCTTTAACTGTCCCCATTTCTCCATTACCTAATGGAAGTAACACTGACCTATTCCAGTTTATGACCAAGCTTGCATAGTTCCCAAATTCCCCAATCACCTCCATAACTCTCTCTATGGAATTTTCTGACTTTTCTAGATCAATATCAATATGTCATCTGCGTATAGAGAAATTTTGTCCCCTCCACTCCAAAAGACATATTAGTTTAAAAAAAATCTTTTTTATTTACTTATTTTTTTAAACATTTATGCTTTATAGAATTTTATGTGGATAACATATAAACAACAAATAACTGTCCAGTTACAGGCAATGACAGATAGCAAATATTCAGTTGAAGAGCATAAAATCAACCTGCAGCTACATTACCAATGGATACTGCTAGACTGGCAATATAGCTGTAGCTAGCATCCTCAATACCTAACTTTACTTTACTAATCTCCTGTCACCATATCAGCACACTTGCTTTGACTTGAAAAAATTGTACCAAATGGCAACTGTCCCCAACTACACAAAAATACAAAAACAAAGCAAAGCAGATATAGAACAAAGAGTCACCACCTTCTCCTGAGAGAGCTGTATGACCACCATCCATATATACCTGGGTTCCAGACAGCAGCGATCCTGAAGAGAAGGAAGCACCATCATGCTAAAAAAAAAAAAAAAAAAAATAGAATAAATGGAGCTAAAAAAGTAAAGTGAAAATAAAATAAAATATGATTTAGAACGAAAACTAGAACAAAAAAATATGCAATACACTCCTCATTAATTTTTAATATTGAGCGCTGAATTTTCTGGTCCCTGACCGCTCCCAAAAATTAAAAGACAAAAAAAAAATGTTAATGTTCATTTTTAAACAGGGATACATTTATGTGGGTGGGCAGGGACCTAAAAATGTCGCCGACAATAATAAAAATGTAGAAAGGGGCAATTTAAATGTAAAAAATCATATATTTTTTTAAATAATTTTTTTTTTCATTAGTAATGTATTTTAATATTGTGTTCAATAAAGTGTGTGTATGTGTGATTCACTTTTTTCCTTTCACTTTTTTTTTTTAGGTAGTACTACTACTCCCAGCATGGAACATACTGTTTCATGATGGGGGCTGTAGTACCTGTACTAATAGACAGATCACAGCAGGTGTCACTCCTGACACCCGATGCAATTGTCCTTTCTATAGCAGAGATGAAGTGTCTTTCTCCTGCGCTCGCATCTCTGCACAATACTCCAGCCGGCCAGTGATGTGAATAGAATTCACATCACTTTTTCATATTTCCCACAGAGAGCTGTGACTGGTCAGATGGTTCCAGCCAATCACAGCTCTCTGCGAGAAATATGAATAATAGGTATATATACGGCATATACTCATACTACAGTGGGACCAGAGAAGAGCAGCCGGCCGGCCGCATCTATACATTATACAGAACGATCGCATTGGGTGTCAGAAGTAACACCCACTGCGATCTGTCTATTAATGCAGGTACTACAGCTCCTAGCATGGAGCAGAGTGTGTTCCATGTTGGGAGCAGTAGTACCTGCAGTTGAAAACAGATCACAGCAGGTGTCACTCCTGATGTCAATCTAGAAGCGAGAAAGCCTCCCGCAACTACACATACAGGATAATTGCAGCGGTTGTCAGGAGTGACACCCAGGACAATCTGTCTATTAGCACAGGTACTACTACTTCCCTCATGGAACATTCTGTTCCATGAGGGGAGTAGTAGTACCTAAAAAATGGAAAAAAATTGAAAAAATAAATAGAAATACACACTTTATTAACCACATTATTAAAATACATTACTAATAACAATTTGCCAAGAATTTATTCAGATCAAATTGATTTTTTTTTTTTATTCGGCGAATTGGCAGAATCAAATTTTTCAAAAATTTGCTCATCTCTAATAATATACAGTATTTTTTGCCCTTTCCTATCTTCTTTCAGGGTCCAATTCTTTTTAACAATAGCTGCCTGGTCTTCCCAGTGTAAGTATTTTTCTACAATTTTATTGGCACAGCACAATAAAAGATTCATGCCAGCTCACTTGAAGAACTTGATATTACCTGCTTCATTGGGCCTTAATATCACAGAGAACTATTTCCTGTACACGTGTTTTCTCCTTTGCGTTCACAACAACACTCCGATTATTTATGTCAAATAATTCATTCTCAAACAAGCACAATATGTTTGGCCTTCTTTCTGTCAGCAATCCAGACACCTAGAAATGACAAGCTTCATAACTCCTTTACCCTGGAATAGCTCATGAATTATTAACATGACCTAGAAAACATTATAATCAAATTCGAAATAAGTCACTTGAGAGTATTTGTGCATATTTCATAAGTCCTCTTTCTTCGGATACTGTGTATACAGTATCTAAAAAACTCAGTAGATCCATGTGTCAGGAGAATTTGGCAGTGGACAAAAACTTTAATTAAGTCTGTTCTATTTATGAAAGAAGAAAGAAAGTCAAATAAGAGACAGAAAGAGATAGATAATTAGATGGATAGATAGATAGATAGATAAATAGATAGATACTATATACTGGTATTGATGGTCTCAGCATACAGGTTTGGTTAGTAACAGTATGATGGTAATATGTATGGTGATAATATTTATCCTTGTATACTAGTGTTATTGATAATGTTAGTCCCAGTATACAGGATTTGGTCAGTTACAGTATAACATTGTATGGTGATATTTGCTCCATGCACACATACACACATACTGTATATACAGAAGGTGAAATAAATCTTGGGCACATCACCATTTTTCCTACTAAACATATTTCCAAAGATGTTATTGACATGACATTTTCACCAGTTTGGTAACAGCCCAAGTAATCTATACTGTACATGCAAAAAAAGCAAAGCATATCAGCTCAGAAATTAAGCAATATATGCAATAATATGAAATGACACTGGGAAAATGATTGAACACAAAAAGAAAGAGAGGTGCAAAAAGGCATGGAAAGCTAAGACATTCGCTGAAATCAATGAGTAATTAAAAAGCAATCCAGCCCCTTGTAACTGCACATTAATATCAGCTGGTTCTGTCCCAATTTATGGCCCACAAAAAGGTCTCATTGCCAAGGTGTCACACAAGATGTCAATCTCATGATGGCTAAAAGCAAAAAGCTGACTCAAGACTTTCGCAACCTAATTGTTGCAAAACAAAATAATGGCATTGATTACAGGTGCATTTCTAAGCTCCTGAATATTCCAGTGAGCACTGTTGGGGCCATAATACAGACGTGGAACGACAATCATTTCCCCATGAATTAGATTTCTGACATAGGAGTGAAAAGAATAATCAGCGCTTCAAAAAGAACTGGAATTAACCGGTATTCTAAACTTACTTTATTTATTGGCGTATAACACACACCCTCATTTTATCAGGGAAATCTGAGCTAAAAAAAAAAACAATAACTAGGAAGCTCTGAACTAAATGCCTCATCATCCCCCCAACTTTGATTCCCCCTGTTCCTCAGCTTGTTCCCCCACCCCCACCCCGTGACACATCATTCCTCTCTCTTTATCAGCTGCTGTGCCACATTTACCCCCCTCTCCTCTGATCCCCTGTGTGCCTCATTATTTTCCCTTTGTGTCTCCTTTCCCCTGTGACTCCCACCTGCCTCATTCCTCCCTGTTCATTCCCCATGCTTATCACTCTCCCCCCTGCTGCTCATCATCCTCCCCCTGCCGCTCATCATCCCCCCTGCCGTTCCCCCCCTGATCGTCATTAACCCCCTCATCATCCCCCCCCGCTCATTGTTTTCCCTGCCTTTTATATTTTTTATTCTCCCTACCTGGCCTCACTCTGGCAGGCTAAGGTCAGGCGGCTGGTTTTGCAGGCTGTGAGAGGCCAGTTCTCCTGCAGCCGATGCTAGTCAAAGTGGCCGCAGCACTAGCTGCTTGTTAAAGATCAGCAGCCCGGCTGCGGACACTTTAAAATAGTCAACAGTGGCGGCTGCAAGGAATGAGGAGTGACGTCCCTGACGCCATGCAGAGGAGCCGGCAGGTGACGTCATTCTTTACTGGCTGCACAGCCCGCAATACCCGCCGCCTGACCTGAGCCTGCCGGAGCGTGGCCAGGTAAGGAAAATAAAAAATATAAAAACCAGGGAGAATGATGAGCAGGGTAGAAGTGTTGGCCCACAACTGCCACCGTTGGTCACTTCTATGAATCATGATCTTCAGTTCTTTCAGTAGACTTTTAATGAGATTTAAGTAAAGTGATTGGCTGTGTCCAATTTACTCCAAAATGGTACCACTACGAATGTCAACTCTTCATGGAAATTTTTTTTGTCATCACACAACATTGTCGGTATAAAAATTCAAAAGAATACAACTCTCAATAAGTAGCGATGCACTAACAATATTTTTTTAATCAAAAAGAGTTTTTTGATAGCGTAAAAGTACTGAAGATCATGAGTCATAGAAGAGGCCCATGGAACCTTCAAGATTTAAGACTGTGAGAAAGAATGGGCCAAAATCCCACCAGAGTAATGTGTGCAACTAGTTTCTCCATGCAGGAGGTGTGTCTTGAAGCTGTCATTACCAACAAAGACTTTTGTAAATAGTATTAAATAGTGATGAGTAGCATAAGCCATAATTCAAATTTGCGATATTTTGCGAATATATGGACGAAAATTCATAATGAATTTTGCATAGTGTGCATGCACGATTATATCTTTCACCTAAAAGAAGGGAGGGATCATTGTCCTCTGACTGAAAGTGCCGTTATTCGTGAATATTTGCATATTCGCATATATTTGGAAAAAAATATTCGTCATTACGAATATATACTTATATTCTAAATATTAGCGAAATTGCGAAGTGCCGAAATTCGCTGTAAAAATTCACATTCCGAATATTTGCACTCAACACTAGTATTAAATAAATATCAGTAATAAATATCAGTAAATATCACCAGTGGTAAAACATTTTATATATATCTATATCTTTTTATTTAGATGAAAAAGAATCTTATCAGGTGATCAAACCGTACAATTTCTTAATCTATCCCACTGCTGCCATCCAAAAGAAAAAAATAAATAAAGCAAAAAAATATAAAAGCACATTATTAATCTGGCCAACAAACCCCCCCTCCCTCATATATTTTTTATACATGCTACACCGTTGTTGTTTTTTTTGCCTTTTACTTATTGCTTATTATTTTCAATAGGTGTTCAATATCTGGAGAATTTAAATTATACCAAAGTCTCAAAATCAACAATTTTGCTAGGAAAAATAAATTTATCAGCAACATTAACTCCTTCCCGCATAACGCCACCTTTACACGGCAGATGATGCGATGCCTTCACGCATTACGCCATATAAAGGCGGAGTTCATTAGCTAATTAGCTAAAGTCCCGGGGTGTCCAGTGGGAGACCACTCCCGCCCGACACCCCATGACCCCATTTGATTAACCTGATCAGCGATCGGGTGTGCAGGGGCGGCGAGTTTGGCGGGTGCGCGGCAGGATCAACGGGAGCGGCCGGTGTCCGGAGGTCCGGGAGCGGCATCCATGATGTCGGGGGTAAGTGCCCTCCCCCTTACAAGTGGCAAAACTACAACTCCCAGCGTGTCCAGACACCCTTGCACAATTACCCCCCCCCCCAATAAAAATGCGTTTCCAAAACAGAGAGTCCAGCTGTTGCAAAACAACAACGCCTTACATTGCCGGACGGCCACTTACTGTCCAGGCATGTTTTGTTTTCTGGGAGTTTTGCAAAAGCTGGAGGCACCTTGTTTGGGAAATACTGGCGTAGAGTATTTTTGGCGGCGGAGGCAAGAGTAACGCTTGCATCCGTGTCCACCCGTATGCAAATCCCTAATTTACGCCTCAAATGCGCATGGCGCTCTCACCTCGGAGCCCTGTCATATTTCACGGCAACAGTTTAGGGCCACATATGGGATATTTCCGTACACGGGAGGAATTGTGTTTCAAATTTTGGGGGCTTTTCCTCCTTTTACCCCTTATGAAAATGAAAAATTGGGGTCTACACCAGCATGTTAGTGTAAAAATTTTTATTTTTTACACTAACATGCTGGTGTTGCCCCATACTTTTCATTTTCACAAGAGGAAAAAGGAAAAAAAGACCCCCAAAATATGTAATACAATTTCTCCTGAGTGCGGAAATACCCCATATGTGGATGCACAACAAGGTTCAGGAGTGAGAGCGCCATGTACATTTGAGGCCTAAATTGGTGATTTGAACAGGGGTGGCTGATAGTTACAGCGGTTCCCACCTGTGACCCCATTTTGGGATCTACACTCCTCACGGAACGTAACAAGGGGTAAAGTGAGCCTTAAAACTCCACAGGTGTTTGGCAAATTTTCATTAAAGTTGGACATGAAAATGAACAATTGGATTTTTTTCCCTAAAATGCTGGTGTTACCCCAAAGTTTTTATTTTCACAAGGGGTAATAGTAAAAAAAGCCCCCAAAATGTGTAACCCCATTTCTTCTGAGTAAGGAACTACCCCAAATGTGTATGTAAAGTGCTGTGCGGGTGAACTACAGGGCTCAGAAGAGAAGGAGTGCCATTGGGCTTTTAGAGAGAGAATTTGGCTGGAATTGAAGGCCATGTTTGTTTACAAAGTCCCCCATGGTGCCAGAACGGTGGCACCCCCCCCCCCCCACACCCCCACGTGACCCCATTTTGGAAACTACACCCCTCATGGAATGTAATAAGGGGTGCAGTGAGCATTTACACCCCACAGGTGTCTGACAGATTTTTGAAACAGTGGTCCGTGAAAATGAAAAATTTTAATTTTCATTTGCACAGAGCACTGTTCAGAGGATCTGTCAAATGCTAGTGGGATTTAAATGCTCACTGCACCCTTTATTCTGTGAGGGGTGTAGTTTCAAAAATGGGGACAAATATGGGGGGATCCACTGTTCTGGTACCATGGGGGCTTTGTACACGCACATGGCACCCATCTTCTATTCCAACCAAATTCTCTCGTGAAAAACTGGAAATTGCTGCTAAACTTTGAAGCCCTTTAATGTCTTCAAAAAGTAAAAAAAAGTCAACTTTATGATGCCAACACAAAGTAGACATATTGTATATGTGAATCTATATATAATTTATTTGGAATGTTTATTTTCCTTAAAAGCAGAGAGTTTCAAAGTTTTAAAAAAATGCTAAATTTTAAAATTTTTCATGACATTTTGGAATTATTCACCAAGAAATGAAGCAAGTATCACCAAAAATTTACCACTAACATAAAGTTGGATATGTCACAAAAAAACTATCTTGGGATCAAATTAATAAGTTAAAGCATCCCAGAGTTATTAATGCTTAAAGTGACAGAGGTCAGATTTGCAAAAAACGGCTGCATCCTTAAAGGGGTACTCCTGTTGAAAACTTTTTTTTTTTTAAATCAACTGGTGCCAGAAAGTTAAACAGATTTGTAAATCACTTCTATTAAAAAATCTTAATCCTTCCAGTACTTTTTAGGGGCTGTATACTAAAGAGAAATCCAAAAAAGAAATGCATTTCCTCTGATGTCATGAGCACAGTGCTCTCTGCTGACCTCTGCTGTCCATTTTAGGAACTGTCCAGAGCAGCATATGTTTGCTATGGGGATTTTCTCCTGCACTGGACAGTTCACAACCCTCAAGGGAAAAACCAAGCTTCTGCTACTTCCACCATATCTTTAAAGAACCCCTTTAATTTCCTTGTAAAATTCCTCCAACCCTTGGAACCAACTAGCCGGTATCCACATTGGAGATGCTGACAATACAAAATATGGCTTGCATTGAGAGGCGGAGCGTGACGTCACACACTGCCTGCCCCGTGGTCGTCGGTAATCAGACCCAGAGCGAACATGCTCCGGGGACTGATTTAAACTGGGGTGCTGCGTGCAAGACTCCTTTGGATAGGGGATAGGATGTTTAAGCGCCGGATTACCCCTTTAACTCCTGATACTCTAGATATTACACCCGACCCTACTGGCAGAAGGGAGGATTTGCCCAAATTCATTTTGAAGCCAAACATTATTCCAAAGTCTTCCATCACCCTGATAACCTTTGGTAGCATTGTCTCTTGTATTTTCTTAACATAAAGGCAGGTTGTCTGCATATAGTGAGGCTGAGTTTCCACTTGTTTTTTTTTTTGGCAGTTTTTGGAAAATTGCCACTGCAGTTTTTGAGCCAAAGTCAGAAGTGGATCCATAAGGGAGGAGAAGTATAAGTTCTTCCTTTAAATGTCCTATTCCTTTTGAATACACTTCTGGCTTTGGCTCAAAAACTGCAGTGGCAGAAATCCAAAAACTGGCAGAAAAAAACCCAAGTGGAAACTTAACCTAAGAGCTTCTTCTCCTTGGCTTTAACCCCAAAACCCCTTTTTTTCTTTAGAGTTCCATATCCGTGTTGCCAATGGTTCGATAAAAAAAAACAAAGAGAGGTGGTGACAGTAGGCCCCAGTGTTCCCCTTAAAAGTTGAAATGGCCCAGACATGCAATATTCACACAGGTTCTTGAAATTAATTTGTTATATAATTGCTTAATCCAATTTATAACTCCTGCCCCCAACCCAAATCCCTGCAAGATTTGCCACAGGAATCTCTACTGTCTGGATCAAGAGAGGTTTGCTATGAGGATTTTCTACTACTCTGGACAGTTCCCGACATGGACAGAGGTGTCAGCAGAGAGCACTGTGGTCAGACAGAAAAGAACAACTAAACTTCCTCTGGAACAAACAGCAGCTGATAAGTACTGAAAAGATTTTTTTATGGAAATAATTTTCAAATCTGTTTAACTTTCTGGAGCCATTTGTTTTCCACCGGCGTACCTCTTTAATGCGTTGTATATCTATCTATGCATTTTTTTGTTATATTTGCTATTAGTGCTGTTGGGGTGTGAATGTGGATAATATAAAAAAATGATGAAAAATGATCTATACATTGTGTTAGGAGAATTGTATTTGTAAAGGGGAGGAGTTAATAAGATTATCATAGGATAGGGGATGAAAAGCTGATCGGTGGGGATTCTGATGCTGTTTTAATGGCAAGCGTGGTTTAAAACGTACACACAGTTGGAATAAAGTATGCGCTGCTATTATTGGAGTCGCCAGCTGGGATCCTCAGTTCAGGCACCATCAGTATACCATGCCGCCTGCACCGTAAACTCGTCAGCACAAGGACAAGGATGCTCTTAACTAGTGTTGAGCGGCATAGGCCATATTCAAATTTGTGAATATTCGCGAATATATGGACGAATATTCGTCATATATTCGCTTGATTCGCATATTCGTAATATTCTCGTTTTATTTTCGCATATGCGAAAATGTGCGTATGCTAAAATTAGCATATACAAAAATTAGCACAAGCGAAAATTTGCATATGCGAAAATTAGCATATGCAAATTTTCGCATATGCAAAAATTCGCACCCCAGTCTCACACAGTAGTATTAGAGCCTTCTTTACACCACACAAGCTGGAAGCAGAGAGGGGTTATCACTGTGTATACAAATATATAGTGCTATAGTCGCGAATATTCGCAAATTCGTGAATATGCGATATTCGCGAATAAAATTCGCATTGCGAATATTCGCAAGCAACATTACTCTTAACCCGGCTGATATCTACCACTGTATGGGCACTGTATGGGGGTAAAACTGGTCTTTGCATAGTGGTTTGAGCATGATTTATAGGAAAGCAGCTACCTTCAATATGTGGCACTAAAGAGCAAGCTCTTTTCCTTCTGGAAGAAAGCTATTTTGCATACTTTCTCAGGAAGCATTGCATGGCATAGCATTGCCAGAATGTCAGCCTCCCCAGGCAGATTAGATATTGTTTGTTGCAGGCTTTTTTTAAAGGGTACTTCTCATCAAAAAAACTTTTGATATATTATAGATTAATGTATGCAGAATAACTTTACAATTGCATGTTATTAAAAAATATGCTTCTTTCTATTTAATTTTCCACTTTGAAGAAATTACCACTAGGGGTCTCCCTACCAGTCCTGGCAGCAAGCATTTCAGACTCATGCTGGAGTCCTAAACACTACGAGCTGCCAGTCTGCTTTGTTCACAAAGGAGAACACTCAGAGCTGCCAGCCTGCTTTGTTCACAGCCTGTTTGGCTGTGAACAAAGCTGGCTGGTAGCTCTGAGTGTTTAGGACTCCAGCATGAGTCAGAAATGCTTGCTGACAGGACTGATTGGGAAAAATACAATAGAAAGAAGCATATTTTTCATTAACATGCTATTGGAAAGTTATTCAACATTCATTAATCTAAAATATATCAAAAGTTTAGTTGATGAGAGGTACCCTTTAAGGTTATTGCTGGATTATGTTGCTTTGTGACATTGTAGTTTGTTATAAAATTGTCTCCTGTTGTGTTAAAATGTTTTATTGTGCATGTCACATTCTAAATAAAATAATTATCATGTTTCTTAAAAGGGTACTCCGGTGACAGTTCCTGTCTGTCTCAGGAACTGTCAAGAGCACAGGCAAATCCCCATATCAAACCTATCCTGCTCTTGACAGTTCCTGAGACAGACAGAGGTGTCAGCAGAGAGCACTGTGGTCAGACAGAAAATACATTTAAAAAGAAAAAAACTTCCTGTGGAGCATACAGCAGCTGATAAGTACTAGAAGGGTAGAGATTTTTAAACAGAAGTAATTTACAAATCTGTTTAACGTTCCGGCACCAGCTGATGAAAAAAAAATTGTAATTGTTTTTCACCGGAGTACCCTTATAAGCTGTACATTTGGATTTCCCTGTAGTTGTTGTTACAGAAATGCTAATAAAAAAACGCAACACTCCCAGATACTTTAATGAAATAAAAGCCACTAGGGATTGGATTGGATCTATAGATGGGTGGTGCTGCTTAACCCTGGACAGAAAATATTGTATTTGCTTGTAAAATTAGTGGATTCTGCAAGCTCCTCCCACCTCTTATGTAAGAATAGTAATTTCAGAACAAGGTATTCTTCTCCTTTAAGTATTGAATCTTTTTCGCACTCATATTTCTAGGCTCACACCTGACAACACATTTATTACCATTGAGAGGAAGACAAGGCAATCCATTCACATGAATAACAACGTGTCTGATGTAGTTCCAAATAGCTAGCCAGTCTTACAAGATTACAAGTGACAGCCACTATGAATTTCTATCCAATCGGGTCTGAATTCTCGCTTTTAAATTCGAACCTAAATTATGAATTGTCATATTTTATTTATCAGCCTTTCTGAAAACTCCCTCCATTAAAACAGCAAATAATCTCCTTGGAGATTGAATATTTAAGCCATGAAAGCTTCTATCTCTCTGCGCCTTCCATAAGAAAAGAGTGGCCATGAAGATTCACAAAGTGTGTTTTACATAGAAACTTTTCAATGTGTTTGGTGCCCTAGAGAAAAAGCAACATAATGGAGCACAAAGCACAGTCAAGCCAATCCTGGAAGTCCTTGGAGATTTTAAATCCAAGAGAGCATGTTGGGTAGAGAACAGAAGACCTCAAAGAAGCAACTATTTTGACTAAAGGATTCATATAATGTCAACAATTCACCACTGTCGATCATCTGCATTAACCTTTTCATGACATCTGACATACATGTACATACATACGGTGTGGGATCAGGAGCTAACCCGGATCTTAAAGAGTATCTGTCACCAAACTAAATTTTTTTTATATATTGTTCCATATGTAATTATAAGACACTTTTTTATTTACTTGCTGTTAAAATTATCAACCTTTATATGTTTTTAATGTGATTGAAAAAATGGCCACTGTCACGATTCGGCTTCCAGGTAGTGGATCCTCTGTGTCAGCGAGGGATTGGCGTGGACCGTGCTAGTGGACCGGTTCTAAGAGGCTACTGGTGTTCACCAGAGCCCGCCGCAAAGCGGGATGGTCTTGCTGCGGCAGTAGCAACCAGGTCGTATCCACTAGCAACGGCTCTACCTCGCTGACTGCTGAGAAGGCGTGGGACAGAAGGACTAGGCAGAGGCAAGGTCAGACGTAGCAGAAGGTCGAGGGCAGGCGGCAAGGTTCGTAGTCAAGATGGATAGCAAGGGTTCAGGTAACACAGGCTTTGGACACACTAAACGCTTTCACTGGCACAAGGCAACAAGATCCGGCAGGGGAGTGCAGGGGCAGTGATCAGATATAGTCTGGGTGCAGGTGGGAGCTAATTAAGCTAATTGGGCCAGGCACCAATCATTGGTGCACTGGCCCTTTAAGTCTCAGAGAGCTGGCGCGCGCGCGCCCTAGAGAGCGGAGCCGCGCGCGCCAGCACATGACAGCAGGGGACCGGGACGGGTAAGTGACCTGGGATGCGATTCGCGAGCGGGCGTGTCCCGCTGTGCGAATCGCATCCCCGACGGCCATGACAGTGCAGCGCTCCCGGTCAGCGGGACCGACCGGGGCGCTGCGGGGAGAGAGACGCCGTGAGCGCTCCGGGGAGGAGCGGGGACCCGGAGCGCTAGGCGTAACAGTACCCCCCCCCCTTAGGTCTCCCCTTTTCTTTGTCCGGTAACTGCCTCCCCTGGGATGAGGACACCGGGAAAGAATGGAGGGTTTCCTCAACGGCAGGCAGCACAGCAGGAGTGGGAATGGGGAGGGAGGGCAGAGGGCGAAGCCTGGCACGGGGCAGTGTGACACCAGGACGGGGGCCATGAGGAGGCACTGAGGCTTGCCTGACGGGACTGGGAGGGGGGGAGAGGCACTTCCTATGGCAGGCAGAGTCCCAGTTCTTGATCTCCCCGGTGGTCCAATCAAGGGTGGGAGAATGAAGCCGGAGCCATGGCAGACCGAGGAGGACCTCAGAGGTACAGTTGGAAAGGACGAATAACTCAATCCTTTCGTGGTGGGGTCCAATAGACATCAGGAGGGGTTCTGTGCGGTAACGCACGGTGCAATCCAATCTGACTCCGTTGACCGCGGAAATGTAGAGCGGCTTGACGAGACGGGTCACCGGGATGCTGAATTTATTCACAAATGACTCCAAAATAAAATTCCCAGAGGCACCAGAGTCCAAGCAGGCCACGGCTGAGAGGGAGGAGTTGGCTGAAGGAGAAATCCGCACGGGCACCGTGAGACGTGGAGAAGCAGACTTAGAACCAAGAGACGCCACACCCACGTGAGCTGGGTGCGTGCGTGCGTTTCCCAGACGTGGAGGACGGATAGGGCAATCCACCAAGAAATGCTCGGTACTGGCACAGTAAAGACAGAGATTTTCTTCCCTACGGCGATTCCTCTCTTCCTGGGTCAGGCGAGACCGATCCACTTGCATGGCCTCCTCGGCGGGAGGCCCAGGCGTAGATTGCAACGGATACTGTGGGAGAGGTGCCCAGAGATCTAAGTCTTTTTCCTGGCGGTGCTCTTGGTGTCGCTCAGAAAAACGCATGTCAATGCGGGTAGCCAAATGGATGAGTTCTTGCAGGTTGGCAGGAATCTCTCGTGCGGCCAGCACATCCTTGATGCGACTGGATAGGCCTTTTTTAAAGGTCGCGCAGAGAGCCTCGTTATTCCATGATAACTCGGAAGCAAGAGTACGAAATTGGATGGCGTACTCGCCCACTGAAGAATTACCCTGGACCAGGTTCAACAGGGCAGTCTCGGCAGAAGAAGCTCGGGCTGGCTCCTCGAAGACACTCCGGACTTCAGCGAAGAAGGACTGGACTGTGGCTGTGGCAGGATCATTGCGGTCCCAGAGCGGTGTGGCCCAAGACAAGGCCTTTCCTGAAAGAAGGCTTACTACGAACGCCACCTTAGACCGTTCTGTAGGAAACAAGCCCGACAACATCTCCATATGCAGGGAACACTGAGACAAAAATCCACGGCAGAGTTTAGAGTCCCCATCAAATTTGTCCGGCAGGGACAAGCGGAGGCTAGGAGCGGCCACTCGCTGCGGAGGAGGTGCAGGAGCTGGCGGAGGAGATGGTTGCTGCTGTAGCAGAGGCAGAAGTTGCTGTAACGTGGCGGTCAACTGCGACAGCTGCTGTCCTTGTTGGGCAATTTGCTGCGATTGCTGAGCGACCACCGTGGTAAGGTCAGCGAGACTTGGCAGCGGCACCTCAGCGGGATCCATGGCCGGATCTACTGTCACGATTCGGCTTCCATGTAGTGGATCCTCTGTGTCAGCGAGGGATTGGCGTGGACCGTGCTAGTGGACCGGTTCTAAGAGGCTACTGGTGTTCACCAGAGCCCGCCGCAAAGCGGGATGGTCTTGCTGCGGCAGTAGCAACCAGGTCGTATCCACTAGCAACGGCTCTAACTTGCTGACTGCTGAGAAGGCGTGGGACAGAAGGACTAGGCAGAGGCAAGGTCAGACGTAGCAGAAGGTCGGGGGCAGGCGGCAAGGTTCGTAGTCAAGATGGATAGCAAGGGTTCAGGTAACACAGCCTTTGGACACACTAAACGCTTTCACTGGCACAAGGCAACAAGATCCGGCAGGGGAGTGCAGGGGCAGTGATCAGATATAGTCTGGGAGCAGGTGGGAGCCAATTAAGCTAATTGGGCCAGGCACCAATCATTGGTGCACTGGCCCTTTAAGTCTCAGAGAGCTGGCGCGCGCGCGCCCTAGAGAGCGGAGCCGCGCGCGCCAGCACATGACAGCAGGGGACCGGGACGGGTAAGTGACCTGGGATGCGATTCGCGAGCGGGCGCGTCCCGCTGTGCGAATCGCATCCCCGACGGCCATGACAGTGCAGCGCTCCCGGTCAGCGGGACCGACCGGGGCGCTGCGGGGAGAGAGACGCCGTGAGCGCTCCGGGGAGGAGCGGGGACCCGGAGCGCTAGGCGTAACAGCCACTAGGTGGCTCTGATCTGTTCCCTGCCGCAAGTCAAACAGTTAGTTTGGTCTCCTACCAGCCTGGCAGGAGACCAAACTCAAAGTGTGTGTGTGGCATGGGGAGGCTCAGCTCTCTCAGGCTTCAGTGATGTCGCACCTGCTGGGGAATGCCCACTTTCTCCTGCTGGGAGCTCACAAAATGTGAACAAGGAAAAAGGTATGATACAGAGCTTTAAAGCTCGGAAATTTTCTTTCAAAGGACAGGAGGGGTGTTAGGAGTAATTAGGGAGTATAATCTGAGTTAGTTAAGAAAATATGATTTGATGACAGGTACTCTTTAACTTGGTGAGTGCCAGCTGTTTATTAGGCCAGGATCAGAGATAACATTAACCATAGGACTAGCGTAACATGGACACATTTTTATGTAATTTTAAAGCAGCTAATCCTAACCAAACCTTGGTCTTGTGACCTGACCAGGCAGCTGTCAGTTCGGGTCATCAGCCTGACAGAAAGTCAGGGCCAGTGCTCAATTAATCAAGTGTCTACACCTATCCCCTGCCCTTAAATATCAGCTCCTCCCTTGGTTTCCTGCCGGATCTTTGGTTGCCTACTGTTACGCCTAGCGCTCCGGGTCCCCGCTCCTCCCCGGAGCGCTTACGGCGTCTCTCTCTCCGCAGCGCCCCGGTCGGTCCCGCTGACCGGGAGCGCTGCACTGTCTTGGCCGTCGGGGATGCGATTCGCACAGCGGGACGCGCCCGCTCGCGAATCGCATCCCAGGTCACTTACCCGTCCCGCTCCCCCGCTGTCATGTGCTGGCGCGCGCGGCTCCGCTCTCTAGGGCGCGCGCGCGCCAGCTCCCTGAGACTTAAAGGGCCAGTGCACCAAAGATTGGTGCCTGGCCCAATTAGCTTAATTGGCTTCCACCTGCTCCCAGACTATATCTGATCTCTGCCCCTGCACTCCCCTGCCGGATCTTGTTGCCTTAGAGCCTAGTGAAAGCGTTACTGTGTTTGTCCATACTGTGTACTTGACCTCCTGCTATTGCCTTATTGACTACGATTCTTGCTGCCTGCCCCGACCTTCTGCTACGTCCGACCTTGCTTCTGTCTACTCCCTTGTACCGCGCCTATCTTCAGCAGTCAGAGAGGTTGAGCCGTTGCTAGTGGATACGACCTGGTCACTACCGCCGCAGCAAGACCATCCCGCTTTGCGGCGGGCTCTGGTGAACACCAGTAGTGACTTAGAACCGGTCCACTAGCACGGTCCACGCCAATCCCTCTCTGGCACAGAGGATCCACCTCCTGCCAGCCGGCATCGTGACACCTACTACCATAGTGAAAGTCCTGTGTCCCTATTACCGTGTACCTGTTCCTTGCTACCTTACTTACCCTGCACCTGTGCTACCTGCCCTGACCTTCTGCCATCTTGCCACGTCCTGCCTGTCTCCTTCTGTGCCACGCCACCTCCCAGCTACCTGTGTGGACGAGTCGTGCTGGGTAGCAATCTGGGTGCCGACTTCCACAGCAAGACCATCCCGCTTTGCGACGGGCTCTGGTGAAAACCAGCGGCACCTTAGACTCCGCTCCCTGGCACAGCTCAAATCATTATCCACACAAGCCCAGAGGATCCACCACCTGCAGTGTCCCGTTACACAAGTCATGTCTCAAAAATGTGAACAGTAAAGGTCAGTTTACACGTTGATAACTCACAACCGGTTTACTACTGTGTGAGATCCTCAGTGAATTTCACTATCATTCACTCCAATGGATCCACCAGCATCTGAAAATGTTTCCACTGTCGCAGATTTTCCACAGACCAATTGCAGTGAATGGTAACAACACTGCAGTGAGAAACCCCCTGCGAGTTTATTTATGTGGGAACCTACCATAAGGGTAGGTTTACACACAGCGCATATGCATGTGTAATTCATGCTGCGCGAAATCTGCCAGGCAGCTGTGTATGCGATATGAGCAGACACACAGGGCTTCCCCTCGACAGTCCTGTGCACTGAGGCTTGGAGGCGGGCCCCCGCGTCACAGTTACGTCAGTGGGGGGGGGGGTTATTTAAGGCATATCCACACAGGCAAATGTCCACATGGAAAAATGATGTGTGTATGTTTGAGTGAGACCGCCCACCAGATGACAACTATGTATGTATGAGTGAGCCCACCCACCAGATGACAACTATGTATGTATGTATACACCCACTAGTCTTATAAGCACAAAGCTAGTTATACTGAATCTTTTCCTGTAAAATGATATATATAATTCTGTTAAGGTCTTCCTGCACTACAACATGCTGCTAGAAGATATATTTTTAATGTGTGTCATGTATTTAACTGCTAAATAGTAAATAGTCCTGTATTTGAGATATATATATATATATATATATATATATATATATATATATATATATATACTATATATATATAGTATGTTGGGTATTATATCATATTTATACCTCTACCTACTATGGTATAGAAGGTAGATATCTTAACATACTGGAAACCTTCCAGATATAGTAGTAGGTTGGCAGTGGAGAATGGATTTGGACTCCTGGATTTCACCTCTATTGTGGTCATCATTACAATTCTTAATGAAGCCACCAGGGTCAGTCATAACCATAATGTTCATTAAGCTAATGACTTTTGTCTAATAATATTGTAACTACAAAGGACTTTCATTTTACTTATTAATAACCAATTAAATTAACTTTTTAACTAGGTCACCTCAGGAAGACACATCAGGATAATGAATGTGTTACTTACAAATGCACTCGATAAATAGAGCAATGGTTTATTATGGGACTTGCTTGTTCTATTTAAAATTGCAAAACAAGCCAATTCCCATTAAAATATACATATTCAAGAATATATGGGAGGCATTTACAGGAGCATAGTAGTTACAAGGGTGTAGAGGTAGCAATGCCAATGGGTTCCGGTGCCTGAGGAGGCCTAAGGGCCACATAAGAAAATACAACACAATGCCCCACTACAAAACCTGGTTCCATTAAAGCATTTAGTGTTGAATATAATATCTCTGTACTGAGAGATGTGAATACGTAATACTTTCTGAACCATTTTACATTTATATACACTGTGCTATGTGTTTCTATATTTTGTGCTGCAAAAACTTTTCTATAAAAAACAAAAACAAAAAAAAAAACAAAGTCCACTTGCCCAGATTATAACTATTGATAAAAACCCTTCTATTTCAAAGATCAAAGATATTGCATTTTTTTACAAAAAATATACATGTAGTAGTAGTAAGATGACTATGGCAGAAAACTAATTGATAGTAGATAAACAACCAACACACAGACTCACATGTAGTTGTGTGGTATTCCTCTCATGTCCAGGTCATAATTTGTGGTGCAGAGAAGAATACCACAGATGGTAACTGAGCCCTGACACTTTGTCCATAGATGAGGGTCAATGAATTAGGAATCATCCAGAGGTCTCTAATACAAGAGTCCTATCAAGCTCCTCCATATGGATCAACTGTGAGACCTTCAATTCTGCAAGACCCTCTTGGGAAACATGTTGGAACAGTACAAATAGAGGCCTTATAGGTACAAAAATGGGGAAAACATATCAACTCCCCACAGATGCTGCCTTTGATTTAGCTGAAATCCAGAAACCCAGTGCAGCATCACAACAATTGTAACCACTGAACCATTGTGCTGCAGTGGTAGGTTGGGGCTCAGTTACAAATATGAGGCCAAAGGGTATGTTCATACAGGCGTTAACTGCATGGTTGTTGTGCAGAAACCTCTTTAACCACTTAGGGACCCAGGGCGTACAGGTACACCCCAGGACTTAAGGACCCAGGCAGGGCATACCTGGACAGGGATATCTATCAGCAGGCGCTCCGTGTTGAGACCCCCCCCCCATGTTGGTGATCAATTCAGAGCGGCGATTTGCGGCGATTCCGGGTCAGTCGGGTCTCTGGTGACCTGGAAAAAAGGGTGATTGGGGCTGTCCGAGAAAGCCCCATTCACCCTTACCCAGCAGGAGTGAGGTGGCACGGGTGCCACCTCACGATCACATGATTGTTCGGTCGGAACGACCAACCAATCACTGCCCTGCTGGGCGGGGGTCTCCTACCTTGCCCTGGTCCGGTGGGGGGTCCCCTCAGAAGCGGCAGTGGCGGTCCCAGCGGCAGGAGGGGAGGCTGCAGCAGCGGTGGCGGTCCCAGCAGCAGAATACAGCAGGAGGTGAGGCCTGTTCATCCCCTGCTGTTGCTTAGCGACAACTCTCAGCATGCACAGCCAAAGGGCATGCTGGGAGTTGTAATTTTGCAACAGCTGGAGTTCCAACTACAACTCCCAGCATGCCCTTTGGTAGTCTGTGCATGCTGGGGGGTTGTAGTTATGCAACAGCTGGAGACACATTTTTTCTATGAAAAAGTGTGCATCCAACTCTTGCATAACTACAACTCCCAGCATGCACAGACTACCAAAGGGCATGCTGGGAGTTGTAGCAGTGTGCCTCCAGCTGTTGCAAAACTACAACTCTCAGCATGCCCTTCGACTGTCAATGCATGCTGAGTGTTGCAGCTCAGCAACAACTGGAGACACATAGGTTGTGAAACAAAGTTTGTGTCCTATCTCAGTGTTTCGCAACCAGTGTGCCTTCAGCTATTGCTAAACTACAACTCCCAGCATGCACTGATTGTACGTGCTGGGAGTTTAGCAACAGCTGGAGGCACACTGGTTGCATTCACACGGGAGGGGGTTTACAGCGAGTTTTCTGCGGCAAGTTTGAGATGCGGCAAATTTTCCGCCGCAGCTCGAACTCCCACCGAGAAACTCACTGTAAACCCCGCCCGTGTGAATGTACCCAAAAAACACTGCACTACACTACACAAAATAAAAAGTAAAACACTACATATACATATACCCTTACACAGTAGGGCGCTCTCTCGCTTTGGAACCCTGTCGTATTTCAAGGCGACAGTTTAGAGCCACATATGGGGTATTTCCATACTCGGAGAAATTGCGTTACAAATTTTGGGGGGCTTTTCCTTCTTTTACCCCTGATGAAAAGGTAAAGTTGGGGTCTACACCAGCATGTTAGTGTAATTTTTTTTTTTACACTAACATGCTGGTGTTGCCCCATACTTTTAATTTTCACAAGCGGTAAAAGGAAAGTGCAATTTCTCCTGAGTACGGAACTACCCCATATGTGCACAACATGGCTCAGAAGTGAGAGTGCACTATGTACATTTGAGGTCTAAATTTGTGATTTGCACAGGGGTGGATGATTTTACAGCGGTTCTGACATAAACGCAAAACAATAAATAACCACATGTGACCCCATTTTGGAAACTACATCCCTCACGGAATGTGACAAGGGTATAGTGAGCCCAAACAAGGGTGTTTGACAAATTTTGGTTACAGTTGGATGTGAAAATGTAAAAAAAAATGTTTTCACTAAAATGCTGGTGTTACCCTACATTTTTTATTTTCACAATGGAGAATAAGAAAAAAGCCCCATTTCTTCTGAGTAAGAACATACCCCATAAGTGGATGTAAAGTGCTCTGCAGGCGAACTACAATGCTCGGAAGAGAAGGAGCAACATTAGGCTTTTGGAGAGAGAATGTGTCAGAAATTGAAGGCCATGTGTGTTTACAAAGCCCCCATAGTGCCAGAACAGTGGACTCCCCCACATGTGACCCCATTTTGGAAACTACACTCCTCCCAGAATTTATTAAGGGGTACAGTGAGCATTTACACCCTACAGGTGTCTGACAGATTTTTGGAACAGTGGTCCGTGAAAATGAAAAAACATTTTTTTCATTTGCACAGCCCACTGTTCCAAAGTTCTGTCAGATGCTAGTGGGTTGTAAATGCTCACTGCACCCCTTATTACATTCTGTGAGGGGTGTAGTTTCCAAAATGGGGTCACATGGGAGGGGGTCCACTGTTCTGGCACCATGGGGGGCTTTGTAAATGCACATGGCCCCCTGACTTCCATTCCAACCAAAATCTCTCTTCAAAAGTTCAATGGCACTCCTTCTCTTCTGAACATTGTAGTTTGCCTGCAGAGCACTTTACATCCACATATGGGGTATTTCCATACTCAGAAGAAATGGGGTTACAAATTTTGGAAGGCTTTTTCTCCAATTACCTCTTGTGACAATAAAAAACTTGGGATAACACCAGCATTTTAGTGAAAAAAATCAAATTTTTCATTTTCACGTCCAACTTTAGCGGAAATTTGTCAAACACCTGGGTGTTAAGGCTCACTGTATCCCTTGTTAAGTTTCTTGTAGGGTCTAGTTTCCAAAATAGTATGCCATGTGTTTTTTTTCTGTTCTGGCACCATAGGGGCTTCCTAAATGTGATATGCCCCCCAAAAACCATTTCAGCAAAATTTGCTTTCCAAAAGCCAAATGTGACTCCTTCTCTTCTGAGCATTGTAGTGCGCCCGTAGTGCACTTGACTTCCACACATGGGGTATTTCCATACTCAGAAGAGATGGGGTTACAAAGTTTGGGGGGCATTTTCTCCTATTACCCCTTGTAAAAATGTAAATTTTGGGGGAAAACCAGCATTTTAGTGAAAAAAATAATAATTTACACAGCATCCACTTACGATACATTCGGCCATCAGCGATGTCAGCGGGAATCAGTAGCACATGATAGACTGAGGATAATACAGTATATAGTAGCTTCTGCATCTGTTACATGATGAACAGTGCATGCTGGGACAGAACAATGATGGAGACTAAAAAGGGATTTAAAGGTGGTGGTCAGTATACAGTTCACACCACAATCATGTGCATGTAACATAACCATTTTCTGTGTCGGCTTTACTGTACTGGACATCACCAAAACATATTTCCTCTATACTTACCTGCACCCCCTAAATAAAAAAATTTAAAATTAAAAGCACAAGAACAGGGGACCTGAGTACCAATTTGTGAATGAAGTGTATGTCTGAATAAATCCTAAAGAGATTATCCAAAAATGTGTGGGATATTTTACACCAAATTTATTATTCACCATTTCCCCCAGCTGAGATTTATCAAAGAATGTCTAAGGTAGAGCTATTTTCCCACATTTATTTGGGTGGTGGGTTTGACTAGGGTGCATCTTATTTATGAGGAAGTTGCAGCAGAATGATGAATTTTGCACAGCTCTGCTGTGGTGGGAAAAGTTCTACCACATACACTTTTTCTAGACACTTGTGAGGGAAGTAGACACTTTCCCAGGTCCTGAATTTGGCAGGTTAGGTGTTTTTACTTACTTTCACAGAGCTGCCGGGACATTTTTACTTGCATTTTAGACGCTACAATCAAATTTGATTGCGGTGTCTAAGGGGTTAAAGCCGGGCATCACCATGATCGGTGATGTCTGGCATTAGAGATGGGTCTCCATGGCAGATAGCCACCAGGACCACCCAGCTATGACCCGCACTGAGCTCCTGAGCGTGTGTCATAGAAGAGGAGTGGGACACTGTCGTCCACAAGAGGTTAAAGGTTGAATTGTGGAAGGTAGAAATTATTCTCATGCCAACTGGTAGGTGGTGTAGCTTTGCGCCTAAAAAAGTACCTTTGTGCACAAAATAGCGACTTTTGACAAAAGTCGCGAATTATAAATACGTGACCACTGCATGGTCAAAAAGAAAAAGTTCTACTGGTAGGCAAAAAGAGTTAAACTGTCTATATCAAAAGGCGCATAAAAGTCTCAAAATATGCTGCTTGCGCCTGAACTGTGCCTAAACATAGACAACAAATATGCTCTAAAAGCAATGATAAGTCTCCCCCATAGTCTTGCACATCATTGGTAAATTTCCACCAGTGTAACTTATTCACAGTCAAAAATAGTGCTGAAAAAAATCTTTACGGAAATACAGTAACCCTGACATTAGATTGCTTCCCCTACTTCATAACTGTAGCTGTCACTATGGAGAACATGTTACATTACATACACATTTTATAGATACATTCTAGAAAAAATGGTAAAGGGGTATTCCAGCCCAGTATTTTTTTAAAGTAAGTGAGGGTGCTAAAAAAATAAAAAAGATACAATACTCATCTGTCCTGATCTTTTGACAGCTCTTGGTCTCACTGCAGTTTCCTGGTTCCTGTGATGTGTTGTCCCTGCAGGACAGATGAATATAGTTTCTTTTTGTATTTATAGCACTCTGGCTTACTTTCTTGGGCTGAAATACAACGGGGGCCTGCGGTGCCTGTGTTGGCCAAGTAGAATCCCAGCTGTAAAATGGTAATTCATGACCAGTGCATAATATTTTTGTAATAGAAGAAAGAAATCATTTCGCACTTCATTTATGCTAGAAAAGGTCAATGGCCTCTCCTCTGTCTGCATGGAGAGTGTTCTTAAAATGTAATTTTATGTGTCTATTCGGACAGGAATATACAGTTAATCTCCCTGGTCTGTATCTTTCTGGCAGACACAGTGAAATAGGTCTGCAAGCAAATATAATGAGTTCCACTGAGCCTGATGAGAGGACGATAAAAAAAATACGGGTGGCGGTAACCTGTGGCTCTCAGTTGGTCGTAGAACTTTGCATTCTAATGTGAAACGCTGAGATCTGCAGCTTTTAAGACATTTTTATAACATTTCACAGTTTAAATCGAATACATAAAAAGGCAGTGTAACTTTATATATACAGTACTTTTCTTCAGCCATTTTGCATAGATTGGGGCTTATATTAGGCTTTCTTCCCCGATCACCTCCAGAGTAAAAGATAAAATTATCTGCAGGCCTGAGGAATATAACGTGAATGGTTACCTCCGTCTCATTGTCGGTTCAGCTTCCATAATGCATTGCAACCTGGTAACAGGGAACCAGCAGGGGTCTGAATGTTTAGTCTTGGATGTGAATGAGCATAAAATATCATGTAAAGTATTTGAGGTAAATGTCAATGGTGGCAAACAGTAATCATTTTGTTCAAAAGTTTTTCTTTAAAATGTACAGTATGTTCACCTGTACACCATAGGGGAGATTTATTATTATTGAAAATGTGCCAGAATTGTGATGGACCTGCTGTGCACCACATTTATTTTGTGTTCAAGGCTAGGTTTCCACACAGGCTTTTTTCAGGCATTTTAGGGAAAAAAGTTACTGCAGTTTTTGAGCCACAGCCGGAAGTGAATCGCAGTGAAATGCAGTGACAGTTTTCCAAAAAATGCCAGAAAAAACCTGCGTGGAAACCTAGCCTTTTTCAATAAAGGGATGTAGCCTCGGCAAAAGGGTGCGTACTATGTGTAAAAGGGGCACATTCCTAGACTGTCTAGTCTAAGTTTACACTGTCTAAGGAATGGAGGAATTAGACAGGCTTTAGTAAATCTGCCCCATTATCTTTTTAAGATTCCAAGAGTTTTTAAGCTAATACCGAATAGTTTGCGCCAGGAAAATCAGACCAACCTGACATTGCATTGTGAAAAGCCAAAAAGGGGATGTGGTCTGTCACAAAGCAGCGTGGCTTCAAAACCCGACCTATCTACTATTAAATTCACAGAAAATCCTATGACTAAATGGATGGAAATTTTCACCGACTTGTAAATCTGTGAATCCCCATATTAATAGAATGGTATCCTGCAAGTCTGAAACAACATTTCACACTAGTAAAGACCCAACACTCTAAGTAAATGAAGGCCATTTTAACACCTTGGGGATGGAGGGTTTTTTCCGTTTTTGCATTTTCGGTTTTTCCTCACCTTTTAAAAATCATAACCCTTCCAATTTTGCTGCTAAAAATCCATATGAGGGCTTATTTTTTGTACCACCAATTCTACTTTGTAATGACATCAGTAATTTTACCCAAAAATCTACGGCGAAATGGAAAAAAAAAAATTTTGTAAATTTTGTGGGCTTCCGTTTCTACGCAGGACATTTTTCGGTAAAAATGACACCTTATCTTTATTCTGTAGGTCCATACGATTAAAATGATACCCAACCTATATAGGTTTGATTTTGTCGTTCTTCTGGAAAAAATCATAACTACATGCAGGAAAATGTATACATTTAAAATTGTCATCTTCTGACCCATATAACTTTTTAATTTTGTATGGGGCGGTATGAGGACTCATTTTTTGCACCATGATCTGAAATTTTTAGCTGTACCATTTTTGTATTGATTGGACTTTTTGATCGCTTTTTATTCATGATATAAAAAATTATCCAAAATACGCCATTTTGGAGTTTTGAATTTTTTTACACATACGCCATTGATTGTGCAGTTTAATTAACAACATATTTTTATAATTCAGACATTTCCGCATGCGGCGATACCACATATGTTTATTTTTATTTACACTATTTTTATTTTTTTTTGCAATGTTATAGCTCCCATAGGGGGCTATACCACTGCACACACTGATCTTTTACATTGATCAATGGTTTCTCAAGAAGGGGTCGGTTCCAGTACCCTGAAACGCGTCTAGGCGTATTACCTGTGTCTGAACACAACCATTGATGCACTGCGTTTATGCAACTGTCATCTGAACACTGGAGGATACCGATGAATTTTGATGCTGCCCAGCTACTCACCATTTTTATACAACAAGACCGAGGCTAACTTTGACGGGATATCACACCCACTGCAGATCACAGGTGCAGGAGCCTCTTGCCAGAGTCCTCCACACAGTGAACGTGACAAGCTACTACCCCGTCCAGCATTTGCCGGTCTCAACACATCGCTCAGGAGAACTGTCGGTCCGTTGCCACACGGAACCAGCTGTTTGGTGAGATAAAAGCTTATTCTATTTATATGGACAGCACTATACAAAACCACATCAGCGACAACTATATCCAGTTGTAAAACTACACCAGTGATAACACATACAGTTGCCAGATTATCCATTTTTTCCGGACTATTGGCGAATTAAAACCAATACTCTATACATTTATACCTTGCAAGGAGTTGCTTCAATGCCATTATATTCAGTGGTCGGACTGTCAACTTTATCCGGATTATCCGTGCTATTATTTCAAGGCAGTAGCTTCATGTTTTAATTCTGCCATTAGGGCCCAATGGCAGATAAGATGTTATAAATTGTTGTGTAAGATTACAGGAATATTTTATTAAAAGTAATCATTTTTAGTTATTGTATTTTAATAAAATCTACATCTTGTTCATATATACTGTCCTCAGTTACTTATTTCATTGTGTACCCTACGGGGGGTCTCCTGGAGGTGTGGTAAATGATTTCCTTTAGATTATTTATCATTTTATGATCGGTGGGGATTGATCTTTTTTACCACATATACCTCGAACACTAGGTTGTGAGCTGCACACAAGTTTCAATATTTCAAGATATGTAAATTACTTCTATTAAAAAATCTTAATCCTTTCAGTACTTATCAGCTGCTGTTACGATCCACAGGAAGTTCTTTATTTTTTAATTTCCTTTCTGCCTAGCCACAGTGCTCTCGGCTGACACCTCTGTCCATTATAGGAACTGTCCAGAGCAGGATAGGTTTTCTATGGGGATTTGCTCCTACTCTGGAGAGTTCCTAAAATGGACAGAGGTGTCAGCAGAGAGCACTGTGCTCAGGCAGAGGGGAAATTCAAAAAGAAAAGAAGTCCCTAACATCATAACAGCAGCTCATAAGTACTGGAAGGATTAAGATTTTTTTCATAGAAGTAATTTACAAATATGTTTAGCTTTCTGGCACAAGTTGATTTAAAAAAAAATGTTTTCCATTGGAGTACCCCTTTAATGTGCAGCTTTAGGTTAAGATTTGTACAGATTATTTACTGCAGATATTAGTGTGGATTAGAGATGATTGAACTATTCAAAAGTTCTGTTCTGCCACTTCGACAAACTCTGGCAAACCCTGGTTCTGTTTAAAATCATACTTCACCAATAGCCCAAGAATGTGTGTATAACAATGTCAAAAAGGGCCTAAAAGCCCTGTACAACACTGTTAGGTGTATCTATGTACTTCTCTTTTAAGGCAAAGTTCAAAGTTACAGCATCATGTTTGGCTATTGGTAAACGGATGGTAACGGGAGGTAACTAACAGGTTAAATAAAAACACTGTATTTTAATGTCCAAAATGATCCCTTTTTGGAGGCAGATGCATGTGGATGTTGATATACAGAGGTACCGAAAGAAGCAATGGACCGCTTTTTCCAAGTGATCCAAAAATTATCCCTTTTTGGAAGTAGCAAAGGTTTTGTGCCTGCAAAGTAAGGAAGCAATGGCCTTTTACAAGCTGTGAAATATGATTCCCATTTTGGGGTGCAGCAACAGGATTGGCATCCTAGAAAGTGCACAAAAGTGACAAAACCCTTTGTGCACGGCTTTTTCACAATTAGTGTAAAAAAAAAAAAATGTCACACTTTACTTCCAATTAAACAGACTCTGCACTGACAGAACAGATGCAGAACATTATTTGCTGCTTTACTACAATTATTATATTTGAGAGGTTCTACTCCTATAGGTGTTATTCACTGATCTCACTGTCCCTCACAGAGATCTTCTCCTAACAACTGATAGCTCTCAATTTGAAACTGAAGCTATGAACAATACAGACCAAAAGTTTGGACACACCTTTTCATTCAGAGTTTTCTTTATTTTCATGACTATGAAAATTGTAGATTCACATTGAAGGCATCAAAACTATGAATTAACACATGTGGAATAATATACATAACAAAAAAGTGTGAAACAACTGAAAATATGTCCTATTCAGGGTTCTTCAAAGTAGCCACCTTTTGCTTTGATTACTGCTTTGCACACTCTTGGCATTCTCTTGTTGAGATTCAAGAGGTAGTCACCTGAAATGGTTTTCACTTCACAAGTGTGCTGGTGTGGAGGAGGAGGTGTGATGGTGTGGGGGTGCTTTGCTGGTGACACTGTTGGGCATTTATTCAAAATTGAAGGCATACTGAACCAGCATGGCTACCACAGCACCTTGCAGCGGCATGCTATTCCACCCGGTTTGCGTTTAGTTGGACCTCCATTTATTTTTCAACAGGACAATTACCCCAAACACACCTCCAGGCTGTGTAAGGGCTATTTGACCAAGAAGGAGAGTGATGGGGTGCTGCGCCAGATGACCTGGGCTCCACAGTCACCAGACCTGAACCCAATCGAGATGATTCTGGGTGAGCTGGACCGCAGAGTGAAGGCAAAAAGGGCCAACAAGTGCTAAGCATCTCTGGGAACTCCTTCAAGACTGTTGGAAGAGCATTTCAGGTGACTACCTCTTGAAGCTCATCAAGAGAATGCCAAGAGTGTGTAAAGCAGTAATCAAAGCAAAAGGTGGCTAGAACCTAGAATATGACATATTTTCACACTTTTTTGTTATGTATATAATTCCACATGTGTTAATTCATAGTTTTGATGCCTTCAGTGTGAATCTACAATTTTCATAGTCATGAAAATAAAGAAAACTCTGAATGAGAAGGTGTGTCCAAACTTTTGGTCTGTACTGTATAATATAACAGCTTTACTGTATAATATAATAGCTTATAATATCTTTGACATCACCTTTACTTGCCTCCTGATTGGCTGAACTCGAGTGCTATGGGTTTGGTTAGCTCATCTCTTGTGTGGATTATGCAAATCTGCCACCTTTCCATAGCAAAACAGGCAAACTCCAGATTTATTTTGAACCTTGACTACCACATGGTGCTCAAAGGGAAAGTTCTGCAATAAATCTTTAGCTATTCCAATACCACAGTTCCTGGGGTGGATAAAGAAAAAAAGGAGGACAACAACAAAGTTCTTGTCAGCTCATTTTGAGAGTGGTGCTTGGCTAAGCATGCACCAGAAAAAAAAAAACATAAAAACAGGTCGGATTAAGTTTAGTAAAAGTGGGCCAGTGTGTTTCCTTGTGAAGACCACCAGAAGTTTAAAAAATACCACTTTCTTCTTAAGGCACAATACAGCATTTAAGTTTATTAATTTTACTTTTCATCTGAAATAGGTAGAGAGAAAAAAAAGTTATTTTCACACAAAGAAATACTTTATAATATATCATATCTGCCTGGAGAATAACTTCAAAGTCCATTTTTAACCATTTGTTTGGATATGAAAAATGAGATTTAATGAGAATTGGTGGCAATCATTGTTGAGGGACAGAGTAACATGATGTTATTTTATTAAACTTCCCTTACTTTACCCCAATCTTCTTTGTATTTTTTGGTTGGAGATATACAGGTATATAAGAAAGACCTATCTTCTGATGACATCATCATTAACCAGGATGATAAAAGTCCTCCATAAATAACAGCAGCCTTGTTATCCTTTCATCTGTTTCATGTCGCTGTTGGCAATTTGTCATTCTTAAGTCGGTCCAGTGGTGAGCTTTGTAGATAGGTCTTATATATTTCTTTTCACCTTAGTATCGTATGAAACACTGCCAGCTTATTACTTTTCCTTCTCCTACAATGATGCCTGCACTTCATTATTTTGTTTTATTTATTTTTTTATCCTCAGCACAAATTTCCTGCTTTTCACAACCCCCTTCTGTTCTAATACCTTTTGTGTCATGACTATTACATCTGGTTAGGAGCCCTACTGATATTCCTGACTAAGACATCCCAAAATAAATAGAAAGCTTCAAAACTATATTAAAGAGTTGTGAAGAGTCTGAAGGTCTTACAGGAGATATCCAGCCAAAAGGGGTAAAAATGAAAACTTTGTTTCAAAATCGGACCTCCATAGCCCCTATAAACAGCCAGTGAGGCAAAAAAAACTACACAAACCATGAGCCTCTGTGCTTGTTTCCTGTGTGAGCTGCAGAAAGGGGGCTGCCTTCAGAGAGCGAGCAGTGCATATAGATGAGGGAATTTTGTGAGCCTCAGCCTATCGGGGAGGATCATACATGTCACACTAAAGCTTGTCTCTCTGAGCTGAGGAGAAGGGAATGTGACATGATGTCTTCATGTGGATGCAAGTTATCATGTGTGATAAGATCTACTGGACTTCCTGCCTGGAGGAAAAGCTGAGAGAAACAGGGTATGTGCTCAGCAAAGATTATTCTTTACATTGCAAAGTAATATAACTTTAGCATGTGCAGCTATATAAATGTCATTTCATTAGACTGGAGTTCTCCTTTAACCCCTTACCGAAACCCTAATTCTCCTGAATTTAGATTTTTTGCTAACATGATCCATAACCTATACCCCTAACACTTGCTTAGCTCACAGCTATTCCCCTTCAACTCCCCACACACATACATAGTCTGTTTGGCCTAAGTGATGAAAGGAAATAAACTGCTGCCAGATATTTCTGTTAATAGCTTATCTGTCTTGAGAACAAAAGATCAGATATGTTGAAATTAGGTGGTTGCCAAGTTCCACAAGAATCAACAAAAGTGGCGATGTAGAGGTAATTCCTCAGAAGGGGGTGACATCTGAGCTTCAGCTGTTGTTGTATCTACCTGAACTTTGGGGAAATTCCCAGTCGCCAAACTTCAGAACATTGTCAGGCTCATCTTGCGCAAACCTGACAATGCAGTCAGTAAAGCAGTGATCTGTATAGATTCTCCTGGGGAGAGTGCCCATAAAGCAGTTTGCTCCCAAAACAGGGAGCCTGAAAGTGTTGCTAAATAACATTTCACACTAGTAAAAACCCAACACTCTAAGTAAATGAAGGCCATTATAATAAGTTATAGATGCCTCAGTTCGGTATTTCTGATATTTGGCTGTCTGCGAATGTTGGGAGTTGTAGTTTAACAGCAGCTGGAGGCTCCCTGTTTGGGAATACATTTCCAGAAGGGGTCTGTTCACATTAAACATTTTTAGCATGCCTTTTTGAACAAAACAGCTCGACGAGTAAGACTATTCAGCAGCTACTGAAGAAAGGAGGAGCCTCCTGAAACGCGTCTAGCCATTCTCCATTCCTCCCTATCACCCTGTGAACGTGACCTGGCTGCTCTGAAGACTGTTTTACACAAGCACAGATGGACCCCTGTACTGGCCAGTTATCAAACTGAGCACCTTTTTTCCTGCACTGAGCGTGCCTAGCATCAACTGAAACCAATGCGGACGCCATCCACAATCTTCGTGAATGACATACCGCTCCTGCCCGTGAGTGCTCACCGAGTAAGACGGACTGCCTTACCAGCAACTGTCTCGCACGGCTAGAAGTGCCAGGAGACAGTGTGAGCTGATGGAAGATGGTACCAAGCTGTCGCCCAGCTTGACACGGTGAGCAGGACGCAGTCCCACTGAATTTTACTCTACAGGAACGCAGCACCGTTACCTGAATAGGATACGGACATCTACTGAAGTGCAAGATTGCTATTTTCACTGTACTATTTCTACTGCAACTATTTCTACTGCAACCCTTTTTTACAGGACACTTTGCTCTTTAGGATACTGTGAACATTATCGATAATTACATATAATGGATCAACCTTTTCCCCACAGGAACTCTTTTCCATGAACTGTGAGAGTGCCAGAGTCACTATTGAGGGGTTATAATATAAAATAGATGGTGTTTTATTTTATATCTATATTTTTATATAGCATTTTATTATTTTGTGTAGTATATACTGTTTAGGTGGAGCCGCAAGGGCCCTGCTACATCCACCCTACTGTATGTGTATATTTTAACCAGTAAAATCGATTAGTCCTTTATCTTGAATAAGCTCATATTGCATTATTTATTCCATCACCTTTCAGAAATTTTTATCGATCCTGACATACCACCTTTTTTTACTTTTACTTAATTTTTTTGTCATTTTCTCTTTTTGTTCTGGTTTCTTTTTTTTTCTTTTCTCTGCTTCTTTCCTTTTCTTTCCTATAGCCTACCTTTTTTGTTATTTTTCTTTTATTTCTCCTTTTCCCTTTTTCTTGTTTTCCCTTTTTCTTTGTCACCTTTGACACACTACATCTATATTATTTTATCCCCGCATCTTGAAATATCCCTGGAGTTCAATAGAGGACTTTATCCTTCACATTATACATGTGATCTTCTTCTTGTGTAGCTTTGCCATACTGACGTTTGTCACAAGAGGCGGGGCTACACGAGAAGAGGCCGCAGCAGGAACGAGGCGGGTAAGTGGAACTCTTCAGTATACAGAAACGCAATGTGGTGTCCAGCTCACCACCAGGTCAAGGGTGTACGGAAGCGTGAGGACTGCACGCGAGGAGAAGACAGGAACAAAGAGAAATTCCAGCACTGCAGTCACGGAATAAAAACACTATTTACTTATTCATCGACAGGAACACAGACCACAGCATGCACGAACCAAGGAGTGACCCGTTTCGGCGGGTGTAGCCTCCTTAGTCGTACTACACATACCCAGAGTCCGTCCACTCTATATAGGGGGAGAACTCCACCCACCGCCAGGTGAAACACCTGGAAAGATTGGGGTGTAAACTCCACCCACACAGACGATACCATATTAAGTGGCAGTATATATATATAAACACACTATATCCATTGCCAACTGTTGTTTTCTCAAAAGTGAGAATGTAATACATTAAATAACCGTGAAGATATTTGTTAATACCCAGTATCCAAACCATACAAAACAGACAAAATATGGCCTAAACAGTATTAAAGATACAAATGTTAAAAACTCATGCCATGTATATTGACAATACTCTGTTCACATCCAGTATAAACAACATGTATAAAATATAAACCGTCAGAACAGGATATGGTATATACAGGTAGGGAAGGAGGAGCAAACACTGACAACAACTGTCATGGTATTGATATTTAATTAATAGTGCCGGTGATTCTGTAGGTCAGTGTGCAAGGGGTAAATAACCCATAGGTAAAATAACACATAATCATATACCATGGAATGCAGAACACTCCAGTGTTAACGCACATAAGACACCACAGAAACCACCGATTGAAAATAACATTGTGCCTAGAGTACACCAACAAATGAACCTTATCCACAAAATACTATGTGGCTATCCAACAGATACAGTGGGGATCAAAAGTTTGGGCACCCCAGGTAAAAATTTGTATGAATGAGCATAAAGAAGCCAAGGAAAGATGGAAAAATCTCCAAAAGGCATCAAATTACAGATTAGACATTCTTATAATATGTCAACAAAAGTTAGATTTTATTTCCATCATTTACCGTTTCAAAATAACAGAAAACAAAAAAAATGGCAAAAGTTTGTGTACCCTGCAGAATGTATAGCATGCACTGCCCCCTTTGCAAAGCTGAGACCTGCCAGTGTCATGGATTGTTCTCAATCATCATCTGAGAAGACCAGGTGATGTCAATCTCAAAGGTTTTAAATGCCCAGACTCATCTGACCTTGCCCCAACAATCAGTATCATGGGTTCTTCTAATGAGTTGTCTAGAAATCTGAAACTGAAAATAGTTGATGCTCACAAAGCTGGAGAAGGCTATAAGAAGATAGCAAAAGGTTTCAGATGTCAATATCCTCTGTTTGGAATGTAATTAAGAAATGGCAGTCATCAGGAACAGTGGAAGTTAAAGCAAGATCTGGAAGACCAAGAAAAATATCAGACAAAATAGCTCGCAGGATTGTGAGAAAAACAATTCAAAAGCCACTTTTGACTGCACAATCCCTCCAGAAAGATACTGGAGTTGTGGTACACTATTCAACTATAAAGAGATACTTGTACAAATATGGTCTTCATGGAAGAGTCATCAGAAGAAAACCTCTTCTACGTCCTCACCACAAAAATCAGCGTTTGAAATTTGCAAATGAACATATAGACAAGCCTGATGCATTTTGGAAACAAGTTCTGTGGACCGATTAGGTTAAAATGTAACTTTTTGGCCGGAATGAGCAAAGGTACGCTTGGAGAAGAAGGGGAACAGAATTTAATGAAAAGAACCTCTGTCCAACTGTTAAGCATGGGGGTGGGGTTGTATTGCAGCCAGTGTCACAGGGAACATCTCATGAGTAGAAGGAAAAATGGGTTCAATAAAATGTCAGCAAATTTTGGATGCTAACTTGATGCCATATGTGAAAAAGCTGAAGTTAAAGAGAGTATGGCTTCTACAAATGGATAATGATCCTAAACACACCTCGAAATCCATGGGGGATTACATCAAGAGGCGTAAACTGAAGGTTTTGCAAAGGCCTTCACAATCTCCTGACCTCAACTTAATTGAAAATCTATGGATAGACCTTAAAAGAGCAGTGCGTGACAGACAGACCAGAAATCTCAAAGAGCTGGAAGACTTTTGTAAGGAAGAATGGGCAAAGATACCTCAAACAAGAATTGAAAGACTCTTGGCTGGCTACAAAAAGCGTTTACAAGCTGTGATACTTGCCAAAAGGGGCAGTACAAGATATTAACTCTGCAGGGTGCCGAAACTTTTGCAGACGCCATTTTTTTGTTTTCTGTTATTTTGAAAGTGTAATTGATGGTAATAAAATCTATCTTTTGTTGACATATTATAAGAATGTCTAATCTATAATTTGATGCCTTTTGGAGATTTTTCCATCTTTCCTTGGCTTCTTTATGCACATTAATACAAATTTTTACCTGGGGTGCCCAAACTTTTGATCCCCACTGTACGTCAAAGCGGCAAAACAACAATTCAGTAATGCAAAATTACATCTTGTCATTTATTCATTCCCATTGGGAACCTAGTTCCCAGTTTAAGTATCCAGAAAACTTCTCAGTCCAGCAGTTTTTGTCTGTGATCACCACCACGTACGGGGGTGCTAACCCGTTCAATACCTTGGACCGAAGTACTAGGAAAACTGCACTGGTGAAGGTCAGAGCAATGCTTGCTGACCATGGACACGTGTCAAGAACCAAAATGTCAGACAAATGCTTCCTAACTCTCACTTTCAGAACATTTGTCCCACAAATTGAATGTTACATTCCCGACACGTGACCATGTACACAACAAATATGGTATTGCAGTTTATGTATTTTTGGGATTTGAAATTAGCAGCACAGACAAATTCATAGCTGCTGTTCATAACAAAGCAGCAGATGCATCTGCTATGTCCACACTTGGGAGATCCTGGACATGTAAGCCAATTGGGTCTTTAACGGGCCTGGCTGGTAAAGAAACTGGGTGAGACAACACTGGCAATAGTGTCAGCCCTTCTTCAAACACAGCAGAAGCCATTGCAAAACACATTAGAATATGCAGGATCCCCACTGACCATGGGGATAAATTTCAAAATAATCCTGCGTATGGCTGCAAAATCATCACTATATTGTGTTGAAAACACAATGGGCTGATCCACATTGTCAGGATTATTATATCGTTTGCCACCTGTAAGAAGAGTCTCCGGGGGTCTCTTTTTAGTTATTTGAATTGCCTGATCTACAAAACTGGCAGGCTCGTGCCATCTCCCCCACCGGTAGGTTTTTAATAACGTGAGGTGGATGGCACGAGCCCGCATGGAGGATGGAATTAACATCCGTCTCTTTCCTTTAGGCTCTCGTGATGATAGTCCCTGAAGTACTATCCCCAGTCAGTAGCAAATCCAAAAATGGCATGGTTCGCACCTGAAAGCAGGTTAAGGTTCATGGTATTGTCATTAAGAAAGGTGGCAAACTCTTGTACGGCCGCTACATCCGATTCCCATATGAATATGAGATCGTCGATGTAGCGGCCATACCACCTCGTAAACTTTCAGAGTAATGTGAATAAGTCTGTCCACCACCCCAAGCCCCACAAGATTTTGCAACAACAATTTAAAGTGTGTGGTGGGCTCTCCTCTCAAGGGCCTGTATGTGTTAGTATCATAGTTTAGTAATAAAGTAGTATTTAACACACAATACAGGCCCTTGTCGGGGATAACCACTGCTCCCCCTTTGTCAGCTTGTCGGACGATAATATCGTCCGACTTGCCTAGACTCTTTAAAGCTCTTCTTTCATCAGAATAGGTTGCTGCTGCAGACAGTTTGTTGCTGGGATAATTCTACCAGCTCATGTACTACAGCTTTCTGAAACCACTCGAGTATGGGGGGTTCTAAACATAATGGGATAGAAAGTGGGATTGGATATTTTAAAATCCGGTTTGTCATCCCGTGTTTCAACATAATGCAATTGTTGTAACTCGGACAGTGTCCTGAGGTCCCCAAATGAGAAACCCAGTACATCCCGAATGTCAACAGCCGCATGTTGGTCACAATGAATTTAAAGCACTATTGTTATGCAAATCATTTATGAATAAATCAACATTTCTTACATCATAATCATTTTCATTTTCAACATAACTGGAGTCTTCTACGCCCCCACCCAACATACTAGCAAAAATTTTTTGATAGTCACATTTCTGATGAACTTCTTAGTGTGCAGCAAAGTCCTGAATAGAAAAAAGGGGGGGCTTGGAGGTACTCAATCTACCAGTTTGTCCGAGAACTCTGTCTGGGTGATATCCTCATATACACCCAAAAGAACCAAGGGGAGATTATCAACAAGTGTCAGGTTCTCAAGGACTTAGTCTTTTAGGATGTACTGGTAGTGTTCGGTGAGTTAATACATTATGAAGTGAGAGAATTATATAAACAGTGCAAATAAGGGAATTGGATAGATGTTAGTGCAGGTGATGTACTGATGCAGGTGAGAAAATATGGTAAATTACATGTTACAAAACTATTTATTTAAAACTATAGCAGATTACATTTAAAATAATAGATACAAGTAGATAACAGTAAGAGAGGGTGCAGGATCCTGATACAACCCCTGATCAAAGAAGGGGAGCTGAGTAAAGCGCTGCCCGTTTAGCAAGTGCAGCAGTACCCCAGGATTTGCCCACTCTGCTGATTAAAGATTTATTTTTCTTTCAGTTCAAAGTTTGTATGCGCAGCTTATTCAATGCTAATGTTTAGGCAGCGGAGTCCTGGAACCGTGAAATATGGAGAGTTCCACGTACAGTATAGTGTTGAGCGGCATAGGCCATATTCGAATTCGCGAATATTTGCTAATATATGGATGAATATTCGTCATATATTCGCTAAATTCGCATATTCGTAATATTCTCATTTTATTTTTGCATATGCGAAAATTCGCGTATGCGAAAATTAACATATGCGAAAATTAGCATATGCAAAAATTAGCATAAGTCTCACACAGTAGTATTAGAGCCTTCTTTACACCACACAAGCTGGAAACAGAGAGGGGTGATCACAGTGATGTGTACTGTGAAAAACAAACAAACAAAAAAAAAACGATTATTCGTAATTACGAATATATAGTGCTATATTCGCGAATATTCGCAAATCCTCGAATATGCGATATTCACGAATATGCGATATTCGCGAATAAAATTCGCATTGCGAATATTCGGGAGCAACACTAGTACAATACAGACCAAAAGTTTGGACACACCTTATCATTCAAAGAGTTTTCTTTATTTTCATGACTATGAAAATTGTAGATTCACACAGAAGGCATCAAATTTATGAATAAACACATATGGAATTATAGACATAACAAAAAAGTGTGAAACAACTGAAAACATGTCATATTCTAGGTTCTTCAAAGTAGCCACCTTTTGCTTTGATTACTGCTTTGAACATTCTTGGCATTCTCTTGATGAGCTTCAAGAGGTATTCACCTGAAATGGTCTTCCAACAGTCTTGAAGGAGTTCCCAGAGATGCTTAGCACTTGTTGGCCCTTTTGCCTTCATTGGGTTCAGGTCTGATGACTGTGGAGTCCAGGTCATCTGGCGCAGCCCCCCATCACTCTCCTTCTTGGTCAAATAGCCCTTACACAGCCTGGAGGTGTGTTTGTCATTGTCCTGTTGAAAAATAAATGATGTTCCAAACCGGATGGAATAGCATGCCGCTGCAAGATGCTGTGGTAGCCATGCTGGTTCCATATGCCTTCGATTTTGAATAAATCACCAACAGTGTCACCAGCAAAGCACCCCCACACCATCTCACCTCCTCCTCCATGCTTCACGGTGGGAACCAGGCATGTAGAGTCCATCCGTTCACCTTTTCTGTGTCGCACAAAGACACGGTGGTTGGAACCAAAGATCTCAAATTTGGACTCATCAGACCAAAGCACAGATTTCCACTGGTCTAATGTCCATTCCTTTTGTTCTTTAGCCCAAACACGTCTCTTCTGCTTGTTGCCAGTCCTTAGCAGTGGTTTCCTAGCAGATATTCTACCATGAAGGTCTGATTCACACAGTCTCCTCTTAACAGTTGTTCTAGAGATGTGTCTGCTGCTAGAACTCTGTGTGGCAGCAGAGGTGACTCTTGGTCTTCCTTTCCTGGGGCAGTCCACATGTGAGCCAGTTTCTTTGTAGCTCTTGAGGGTTTTTGTGACTGCACTTGGGGACACTTTCCACCTAGAATATGACATATTTTCAGTTGTTTCACACTTTTTTGTTATGTCTTTAATTCCACATGTGTTAATTCATAGTTTTGATGCCTTCAGTGTGAATCTACAATTTTCATAGTCATGAAAATAAAGAAAACTCTTTGAATGAGAAGGTGTGTCCAAACTTTTGGTCTGAACTGTAGTTGCAAGTGATCACACTAATCACCCTTGTCGGCACGGCAGCTGCTGTAAATGATAGCAAAACATTGGTACTGTGTACCACTTACCCGTCCATGCAATGGTCTCTGGTGAAGAAGTCCTTCGGTATCCTGATAGTGAACTGGTCTTGTCCCGGGTCAGGTGACGGAGTCTGCCTCCCGACAGGTCACCCAAAATGGACATTCCGGTTCTAGAGATGGTAACCGCAGGTCCACGTGGTAACGCGCGGTCTCATGGTGAATCGGCTTTCTTTGATGACACTGTATCCTGTCCATTTTGGGGTCCTTTTTGCTGGGCAGTTACACAGCAGTGGTAAAGTGGTCTTTGAGGTGTGGGTGCTCTGGATCAAATGCATATCGGACCTTCCTGTTTCTTCATCAGTGATCTAGTGACTAATTGTGTAGGTTCTTTTTATATAATACGGATAATAAGGGGGAGGGGGGAATAAAGGGAGTTTTTTTTTTCTTCAAAACTTGATGTATCCTGGACATGGATGTTGGTTGGGAACATAACTAAAACCTGGACCAGATTCTAGTTGAATGAGTAAAGTGCATATGTGTTTAGTTATAAGTAAATAATATAGTAAATAACCACTAGTAAATAGTAAATAACCATTTATAGGGTAAAATTATTTTCATTTGTCTTCCTTTCTTGTTGTCTTATTTTTTCAAGTGCTTTGGTCAGTAAATTCTCTGGATAGTTTTTTTTTTTTGTATGAAATCTTTTGTTTGTTCTTTTGCTTCCTCCTGAAATGTTGCGTTGTCAGTGCAGTTCCTTTTGAGTCTCCTAAATTTTCCTTGGGGGATGTTTAGGAGCCATCTTGGGAGGTGGCAGCTTTCAAACATTATATATGAGTTTCTGGCCGTAGGTTTCTTTAAAGTTTCCAAATCCGTCCCTACTACTGTGATTTTTAAGCCTAACAACTCCACATGGGTGAGACTGGTAAAAGGAGTAAATTTAAAATTAAAATTATTAAAATTAATGTGAGATAAAAAATCTTTGTTCATTCCTTTCCAAACCATTAAAATGTCATCAATATATCTCTGCCATAGGACCAGATGTGCGCCAAGATGCTTTCCCAGTACCCCATAAAAAGATTTGCAAAACTTGGCGCAAATCTGGTCCCCAAGGCAGTGACCACTTTCTGACAATAAAACTTTTTGTTAAAATAAAATTACATGTTGGTTAATATAAACTTGATACTCTGTTAAAAAAAAAACTATTTGTGCTGGTGGGAGGTCTTTTGCTTCTGATAAAAAACAATAAGCAGCTTGGATTCCTTGATCATGATTGATGGCTGTATATAGGGAGCTGACATCGAGGGTTCCTAGCATCCAGCCTTTTTGCCATTGTATATTTTCCACAACTGTAATTGTGTCAGTGGTGTTTTTTAAGTATGAAGGTACTTTCTTTACATAAGGTTGTAGGTATCTGTCTACATATTGTGACAGATTTTAAGTTAGTGACTGAATGCCTGAAATTATCGGCCTCCAAGGCAGTTGTGTAGGGTGCCTATGAAGTTTGGGTACACATTAAAACAATGGCAATCTTTTCTCTGTGCTTAAAAGAAAATCAAATTCGTATTTTGTTAAAAAAAAAATTCTTTAATGTGTGGGTGCATAAGTCTTCTAGTTGTTTAGTAAATTCTATTGTTGGATCTTTAGGTAGATGTTAATAGGTCTCTCGGTCTTCTAATTGTCTGTAACATTCTTTAACATAATTTTCTGTGTCCCATATTACAACAGCCCCACCTTTATCTGCAGGGCAAATCGTGATTCAGTTGTCTTTTTGTAATTGTTTTAGCGTAGCGATTTCTTTCTGTTAAATTATTCTTACATTTTTTTGTATTAGTTTCAAGTTTTCTGATTTCACTGGCAATGAAAATCTGAACGCATTCATTTCCCCACTAACCTCTTGGGTTGGGTAGAACGTAGATTTTTTCTTTAGGTCTGAGTGTATGAAATGGCTTTCATTGAGTTCCTTTCTTTCAATGGAGTTCTTCATAAAATATTTCTTTAAACTTAGGTTTCGTGTAGATTTTTGTATACTCAAATGTATGTCAAATCTATTTGCTCCACAGCCAAAAACTCATATATATTGTTTGAAAGTTGCCACCTCCCGAAATGGCTCCTAAATGTCCCCCAAGGACAGGAGACCCAAAAGGAATTGCACTGACAACTCAAAATTTGAGAAGGAAGCAACAGAACTAACAAAAGATTTCATACAAAAAATTATTCAGAAAATCTACTGACCAAAGCACTTGAAAAAATAAGACAAGAAAGGAAGACATACTTTGAGGAACAAAAAAAATGAAAAAATGAAAGAGGAGAAAAATGAACAAATGAAAATAATTTTACCATATAATAACCATTTTTTAAAAAGTGGAACACGTTATAAACAATTAGCCGTTATTGAAACAAGATAAAACTCTGGCACCCTTACTATCAGACAAAGCCAAAATTGTATATATGAAAGCTCCAAACCTGGGAATAAAGATAGCTACAACTAAACAACCGGACATGAACTAAACAATCAACCCACAACAAACATGGTTATCCTTAAAAGGCTTTTTCAGATGTGGGAGGTGCAACAAATGTAAACAAACAAAATTCCCCGACAAAAAAACGAGACTATATCCTCAACCGTTAATTCATACGAACATAAAATAGAAGAACTACTCACCTGTGATAGCCTGTGATAATAACGTGTCCATGCAAAAAACAATACATTGGCCGCACGAAAAGGAGTCTAAAAACAAGAATCAGCGAGCACATGTATAACATCAAAATTGGGTATGTGAATCACTCATTATCGCACCATTTTAAAGAATGTCACAGTCAAGATCCTACCTGTACCACTTATGCAGCCATACAAACGGTAAAGAAAGACTGGCGAGGTGGTAATCATATCGCCGAAATGTCTCGGATGGAAAGTCGAAACATATATGAGTTTCAATCCTTAGCACCTTATGGCCTCAATTCGGAGCTGGAAATCTTTGGGTTTTTAAAATAAAAATATATCCCAACTTTTTTTTTTTATTCTCTAATTTTTTTAACATTATAAATATGTTAACATCTCTAATATTTATATTTTCATGGAAATATCTATCTATATCCGTAGTCCCAGATAAAGCCTAGTTCTTCTATCAATTTCAGTCTAACTTCTCTATAAATTTTATCTTCTTACACTACTTTCTAGCACTCAGTATCATCACATACATCTCAAGAATATTTCTATTTACTTATAACTAAACACATATGCACTTTACCCATTCAACTACAATCTGGTCCAGGTTTTAGTTATGTTCCCGAACCAACATCCGTGTCCAGGATACATCAAGTTTTGGAAAACAAAAAACTCCCTTTGTTCCCCCCTCCCCCTTATTATCCGTATTATAGAAAAATAACCTACACAACTAGTCACTAGATCACTAATAAAGGACCAAGAAGGTCCAAAACACGTCTGATCCAGAGCACCCACACCTCAAAGACCACTTTCCCACCGCTGTGTAACTGCCCTCCAAAAAGGACCCCAAAATGGACAGGATACAGTGTCATCAAAGAAAGCCGTTTCACCATCAGAGCACACGCACCCACGTGGACCTTTGGTTACCATCTCCGGAACTGGCATCTCCATTTTGGGTGACCTGTCTGTCGGGAGGCCGACTCCGTCACCTGAACAGGGACAAAACCAGTTCACTATCAGGATACCGCAGGACTTCTTCAACCGAGACCATTGCATGGACGGGTAAGTGGTACACAGTACCAGTGTTTTACTATCATTCACCGCGGCCGCCGTGTCGACAAGGGGGATTAGTGCGATCACTTGCACCTACTTGGAACTCTCCATATATCAGGGTCCCAGGGCTGCGCGGCCTAAACATTAACATTGAATAAGCTGTGTATACATACTTTGAACTGAAAGAAAAATAAATATTTAATCGCCAGAGTGGGCAAAGACTGGGGGACTGCAGTGCTTGCTAAATGGGCAGCACTTTACTCAGCTCCTCTTCTTTGATCAGTGGTTATATCGTTCATTCAGGGAGACGTGCAAGGATCCTGCAGCCTCTCTAACTTTTATCTACTTGTATCTATTGTTTTAAATGTAATTTGCTATAGTTTTCAATAAATTGTTTTGTACCTTGGACATGTAATTTTCCATATTTTCTCATCTGCATCAGTACATCACCTGCACTAACATCTATCCAATTCCCATATTTGCACTGTTTATATCATTCTCTCACTTCATAATGTATTAAAGTCCTGAATAGGTGAACTCTACATGAGGGAGCAAAAGTTAACCCTCGAGACTATGCAGAAAGTTTAGCAGAGGTAAGAATCTTTGAAGACAGGTTTAACACAGGGATAGTCCTCACTGCCTCCTGTAACGTCTGGGGCTTTTGAACGGTGTGTGTTTTCTCCCCACGCATTTTTTGATGACGTTTACGCTCGGCTGGATGCTACCCGAGATGACGTTGGCAGCATGGAGGAGGAAGCTACTGGAGCGCCGGAACTCGGTTCTTCCAAATGCTCACCATTTTCAGCAGTCCAATCTCCAGATTCAATATCGGTGCAGATAAAACTCACTTTAGAGTCCTTATGGTTTTGGGACTTATTCCTGCGTCTACACCCACGACCCTTTTTCAGGATTGAGCATGGAGTGGGGCGGGTGTCTGAATGAGTCCACTGGTACACCATCTTGGCTTTATAATCTTGTAAGTCCTGTAAGAACTTAGATTGCTTGACCTCTGTAATAGTGGCTTCAAACTTGGCAAGATTTTCTTTGATCCAGATGTCAAACTCTTTGAAGGTAAGGTGGTTTTCATATTGCTGAACAGATAGTTACAGTCTGGTGATGTTTTCACCGGCTTCGATCAGGGCTTGTTTTTCATATGCAATGATGAGATTCTGTTAGTAAATTCTCCCAATCCGTCTTGAATTGTCACAGAAAACAGTAGTGGGGAACTTTCTAATTCTTAGACCCATGGAACCATATTGCCTTCCCTCCCCACGGTCCACAAGAATCAGTTCCCCCCCCCATGAGGCCCATTTTAGCCGTAATTTCATCGCACAATGAGCGGCTATGTTCATGGATTGACAATTTATTACAGACCTTCAATAATCAAATGCCTGGTACAATAAAGACACAGCCCATGTTCTTTCTATGTGTGAACATTTAACATGGAATCACCAGTGTGTGTATAACGGCAGATGTTGCCTCTTTATATTCTGTCATTCCCCACACACAAGCCAAAATTGCTCTCATGTGGCTTTTGAAACTTATTCACATTACTCTGAAGGTTTACGAGATTACATAATCTTGGTGGTTGAGTACTTGCTAACCCACAATTTCTTTATGTTTGAAAATAACTTTTACCTCCAGATCACCGGAGCGTCGATAGGAGTGAAGTTCTCCCCCTCTCTCGCCAACATATCCATGTGTTGGTGGGAGAGGGGGATTCTCTTTGCCCCCCACTAATCCGTTTGCCACGTCCATCAGGTGATATGGCCGCTACATCGACGATCTCATATTCATATGATAATCGGATGTAGCAGCCATACAAGAGTTTGCCATCTTTCTTAATGACAATACCATGAACCTTAAAATTACTGTCTCCTTTCAGGCGCGAACCGTGCCATTTTTGGATTTGCTACTGACTGGGGATAGTACTTCACGGACTATCATCACAAGGACCTACCGGAAAGAGACGCCCGTTAATTCTATCCTTCATGCGGGCTCGTGCCATCCACCTCACATTATTTTAAAAAAAACTACCGTTGGGGGAGATGGTACGAGCCTGCCGAAACTTCTCCTGTGATGAAGACTTTGAACGCATGGCCACAGCTATTTCATGTCGCCTCAGAGATCGGGGTTACCGATCCAGTTGTGTAGATCGGGCAATTCAAATAGCTGAAAAGAGACCCCGGGAGACTCTCCTTACAGGTGGCAAATGATATAACAATCCTGCCAATGTGGATCAACCCATTGTGTTTTCAACACAATATAGTGATGATTTTGCATCCATACGCAGGATTATTTTGAAATATATCCCCATGGTGAGTGGGGATCCTGCATATTCTAATGTGTTTTGCAATGGCTTCCTCTGTGTTTCAAGAAGGGCTGCCACTATTGCCAGTATTATCCCAGTTTCTTTACCAGCCAGACCCGTAAAAGACCTAATTGGCTTACATGTCCAGGATCCCACAAGTGTGGACATAGCAGGTGTATCTGTTGCTTTGTTATGAACAGCAGCTATGAATTTGTCTCCGCTGCTAATGGAGGCAGATTCAAAATCCAACAATACATCAACTGCAATACCACATTTGTTGTGTACATGGTCATGTGTCGGGAATATAACATCCAATATGTGGAATATATGACAAATACTCTGAAAGTGAGAGTTAGGAAGCATTTTTCTGACATCCCATATTTTGGTTCCCCACACGTCCATGGTCAGCAAGCATTGCGCTGACATTCACCAGGGCAGTTTTCCTAGTACTTCGGTCCAAGGTATTGAACGTGTTAGCGCCCCCGTACGTGGTGGTGATCAGACAAAAACTGCTGGACCGAGAAGTTTTCTGGATACTTAAACTGGGAACTAGTTTCCCAATAGAAATGAATAAATGACAAGATGTCATTTTACTTTACTGAATTGTTGGTTTGCAGCTTTGATGTATCTGTTGGATAGCCATATAGTATTTTGCGGATAAGGTTTATCTGCTGGTGTTCTCTAGGCACTATGTTATTTTCATTCGGTGGTTGCTTCTGTGGTGTCTTATGTGCGTTAACACTGGAGTGTTCTGCATTCCATGGTATATGATTATGTGTTATTTTACCTATGGGTTATTTATCCCTTGCACACTGACCTACAGAATCACAGGCACTATGAATTAAATATCAATACCATGACAGTTGTTTTCAGTGTTTGCAGTGTTTGCTCCTCCCTCCCTACCTGTATATACCATATCTGCTGGTTTACATTTTATATTTTATATTTTGTCTGTATTGTATGGTTTGGATACTGAGTGTTAACACATGTCTTCACGGCTTTTTAATGTATTACATTCTCACTTTTGAGCAAACAACAGTTGTTAATGGATATAGGGTGGTTCTATATATACTGCCACTTATTCTGGTACAGCTACTGTTATGCTGAATTTCCTACCACATTTGAGGTGAAGATTACATGTAAGTCCCTGCCTGTGTGGGTGGAGTTTTCACCCCAATCTGTCCAGGTGTTTCACCTGGTGGTGGGTGGAGTTCTCCCCCTATATAGAGAGGACGGATTCTGGGTATGTGTAGTACGACTATGGCGGCTATGCCCTCCGAAATGCGTCACTCCTTGGTTTGTGCATGCTGTGTTCTGTGTTCCTGTTGATGAATAAACAGTGTTTTTACTCCGTGACTGCGGTGCTGGAATTTCCCTTTGTTCCTTTCTTCAGTGTACAGTATACAGCCATGACTGCATATAGTAAACCCCCTCACCCCCAAAAGGAATTAACTAATGTTAGTTATCTCTTCCCTTGCTGGAACGGTGCATATCAATCTGCCCAAAAGCATCACTTTCTGATGGTAAATTACCTAGTGTTTAGTTTCCCTGCAGCACAACCACAGAAGTACTGGGTCGTCCATATTCACCGCTCATATACTATCCCATTAACTAATCATATCAATAAGACATTACACATGTCAATAAAAAGGAATAAGGCATGTTGTAAGGTAGCTGGGGAAATATGAATGGTTTGTGAGAGTAAATCTTGCATAAACGCAAGGGAATAATTGGTCTAAGTAGAAATACCCCATTATCCTCAAATATGAACAAACGTAACAGCTCCTATTATTCTTACCAGTTTCATATGGAAGAATTGTATTTATTTGTGACTTTCATATAGTTATAGAGGTAGTCCAATAGATCAAAACTTTCCCTCTTTGTACAGGATACATGTTGCTATGTTGCTCCATGCACATAAAGAGATGGGGCTCCACTCTGCAGAACAGGGGGTGGGGGGTAGTTACCATCAGTCGGACCCCCTGTGATTTCCAGACTGAGACCCAGTTTCTCTGTATGCATGGAGCTCTATGGAAATGCCAGAAATACACAAGTGCGGTATTCTGGTATCTCCAGAACTTCCATATAGAAAACAAGAAAGTTTAGATAAAATCTATAAACCGTTACCAAAGACTAGGGACAGCCAAATATTTAGTAATATAAATGCATTTGGAAAGAATTGTCAGTTTTACAAAATTCCATCACCCAGCTGCAGACAGCGTAAATTTTTTCAAAACGCCTAAAAAAAATGTTTATAACTTTGTAAGAACTTGAAGGGTTAAACATCCCTGAGTGTTTGTTTATCTGGTTGCTGTGGCTACAACTAGCTCTGGGCTGGTCAGCTGACCTTGTTAGTTCACCTGTGTGTTACCTATACAATCCCGCAGTCAAGTGACTAGTGTTTATTATCTGTATTCCTGATCTTCCGGTATTTGTGACTTTCTGTTAACCCCTTAAGGACGCAGCCCTTTTTCACCTTAAGGACTGAGCCCTTTTTCGCAATTATGACCACCGTCACTTTACAAATTAATAACGCGAAAACGCTTTTACCGAATATTCTGATTCTGAGATTGTTTTTTCGTGACATATTCTACTTTATTTTGGTGGCAAATTTTCGGCATTAATTGCATCCTTTTTTGGTGAAAAATCCCAAAATTTCATGAAAATTTTGAAAATTTTGCATTTTTCTAACTTTGAAGCTCTCTAATTGTAAGGAAAATTGATATTCCAAATAAATTTTATTTTTCTTCACAAACACAGTATGTCCACTTTATGTTGGCATCATAAAATGGACATATTTTAGCTTTTTGAAAAAATTAGAGGGCTTCAAAGTAGAGCAGCAATTTTCAAAAATGTCATGAAAATTGCTAAATCTGAAGGGACAGATGTTACAGAACTACAACTCCCAGCATGCCTGGGCAGTCGAGGCATGCTGAGAGTTGTAGTTTGGCAACATCTGGAGGGCTACTGTTTGGGCACCACTGTAACAGTGGTCTCCAAACTGTGACCCTCCAGATGTTGCAAAACTACAACTCCCAGCATGCCCAGAGAGCCTTTGGCTCTCTGGGCATGCTGGGAGTTGCAGTTTGGCCCCCCTAGTGGTTGCCACAGTAAAGATCGATTTACTTTCACTTTCAATCCCCCCCCCCCCCACTGTCGATTCCCTACCTGATCAGGATCCTGCAGGCTCCAGCGAAGATCCCAGGTCCCCAGGCATCTTCTCCTGCAGGTACGGCCTCCATCTTCTTCCCCGTGCCCCTCGACATCCAGGGGCGGGCAGAACTGTCCTGTCCTGCGCTGCCATTGGTCAGAACCCCGTTCTGAGTAATGGCAGGGGATAGGAGTAGATCGCAGCTTTGCGATCTCACTCCAATCCTTTAGGCTGATCGGGGCTGTTGCTGACAACTCCGGTCAGCCCTATTTTCCGGGTGATCGGGTCACCAGAGACCCGATCAGCCCGGAATTGGAGAAAATCGCATGTCTGAATTGACATGCGATTTTCTCCGATCGCCAACATGGGGGGGTCTCAGGACCCCCCTGGGCGATGTGCCAGGGTGCCTGCTGAATGATTTCAGCAGGCATCCGGCTCCAATCCCCAACCGGCTAGCGGTGGGGACCGGATTTCCCACGGGCGTATGGATACGCCCTCGGTCCTTCAGGACTCGGAATGCAGGGTGTATCCATACGCCCTTTGTCCTGAAGAGGTTAATACACGCCAGTGATCTGTGTAAAAGATCAGTGTGTACAGTGTTATAGTCCCTATGGGAGCTATAACATTGCAAAAGAAAAAAGTTAAAAAAAAGTGTTAATAAAGATCATTTAACCCCTTTCCTAATAAAAGTTTGAATCACCCCCTTTTTCCCATTAAAAAAATAAAACAGTGCAAATAAAAATGAAAATATGTGGTATCGCCGCCTGCATAAATGTCTCAATTATAAATATTTATCATTAATTAAACCACACGGTCAATAGCGTACACGTAAAAAAAGCGTTTTTGGTCACTTTTTATACCATTAAAAAATTTATAAAAAGTGATCAAAAAATCAGATCAAAACAAAAATGGTACCAAGAAAATCTTCAGATCACGGAGAAAAAAATGAGCCCTCATACCACCCTGTACGTGGAAAAATAAAAAAGTTATAGGGGTCAGAAGAGGACATTTATAAACGTATACATTTTCCTGCATGTAGTTATGATTTTTTCCAGAAGTACGACAAAATTAAACCTGTATAAGTAGGGTATCATTTTAACCGTATGGACCTACAGAATAATTATAAGGTGTCATTTTTACCGAAACATGCACTGCGTAGAAACGGAAGCCCCCAAAAGTTACAAAATGGTGTTTTTTCTTCAATTTTGTCGCACAATTATTTTTTTTCCGTTTCGCCATGGATTTTTTGGGTAAAATGACTAATGTCACTGCAAAGTAGAATTGGTGATGCAAAATATAAGCCATAATATGAATTTTTAGGTGGAAAATTGAAAGGGTTATGATTTTTAAAAGGTAAGGAGGAAAAAACGAAAATGCAAAAACTGAAAAACCCTGCGTCCTTAAAGGGGTTCTCCGGTGCTTAGACATCTTATCCCCTATCCAAAGGATAGGGGATAAGATGCCTGATTACGGGAGTCCCGCCCCTCAATGCAAGCCTACGGGAGGGGGCATGATAGCTATCACACCCCCTCCCGTAAGCTTGCATTGAGGGGCGGAGTGTGACGTCACACGGGGGCGGAGGCGTGACATCACACGCCGCCGGCCCTGCGGTCGAGCATAATCAGACCTGGAGCGAACGTGCTCAGGGGACTGATTACAAACGGGGTGCCACGTGCATGATCACGGGCGTCCCCAGCTGCGGGACTCCCGTGATCAGGCATCTTATCCCCTATGCTTTTGATAGGGGATAAGATGTCTAAGCACCAGAGAACCCCTTTAAGGGGTTAAACAGATTTGTAAATTACTTCTATTAAAAAATCTTTATCCTTCCAGTACTTATTAGCAGCTGTATGCTACAGAGGAAATTTTTTGCTTTTTGAATTTATTTTTTGTCTTGTCCACAGTGCTCTCTGCTGACACCTCTGTCCGTGTCAAGAACTGTCCAAAGTAGCATAGGTTTGCTATCATGATTTTCTTCTGCTCTGGACAGTTCCTGATACGGGCATCAGGTGTCAGCAGAGAGCACTGTGGACAGGATAAAAAAAAGAAATTCAAAAAGAAAAGAATTTCCTCTGTAGCATACAGCTGCTAAAAAGTACTGGAAGGATACATATTTTTTAATAGAAGTAATTTACAAATCTGTTTGACTTTCTGGCACCAGTTGATTTAAAAAAAAAAAAAATGTTTTCCACCGGAGTACCCCTTTAAAGATATCAATGGCATCAGTTAAGGATGTTTCCGGCTGGGAAAATAAAGAAACATATCATCAGCATACAGTCCAATGCGATCTTTTCTAAGGCCAATATACAGTAAATGCTCTGGTACAGAGGATCTTGCCTATAATGTACCACTGTGAAGACAGAACTTAGAAGATATGTCGCCATTAAATATAACAGAACTAATGGGAGTTTTATAAAAGACTTATCCAAGACTTAAAGACTGGACCCAAATCTTTTTCAACAAGTTACAAAAAAACATTCTGGTGAATCAACTGCGATTGTTGTGTCTAAAAAGACTATTGCCCAATACATGGTCTCTCAATGCAGAATGATACATAATGTAGATAATAAAATTATATGTATATTTGTAATATACATTGATTAAAAAATGTGTACATATTTGGGATAACAAATGCTGTCTTGTCCATTCAGCTATTGCCTGTGTGTCTTTGTGTTGAGCCAAAATACAGGAAGTGTGGGTAGGACAAGCAGGGCTCTGTACACTGAGGACAAGCAGGGCTCTGTACACTGAGGACAAGCAGGGCTCTGTACACTGAGGACAAGCAGGGCTCTGCGCACTGAGGACAAGCAGGGCTCTGCACACTGAGGACAAGCAGGGTTCTGTACACTGAGGACAAGCAGGGCTCTGTACACTGAGGACAAGCAGGGCTCTGTACACTGAGGACAAGCAGGGCTCTGTGCACTGAGGACAAGCAGGGCTCTGTGCACTAAGGCTCTATGACATTCTCCCGGCTCACACAACAGGCTGATTGACCAGCCAGTAGCTTGCACAGGGCCCTTCCTCCAGTGAGAGGGACACTTTTTGTAGCTGCTTTCCCATCTGGCCAATCAACGGAGCTCTTATTAACTTAGAAGATGCCTAATGGGGTATTTTAGGATAGGTTTACTAAACCAGACAACCCATTTAATAACTTCTAAAACAAATCATTCTGCCCATTTTTGGCAGAGATGTTTTAAGCCCTCACTTTGAATTATTTTTACTTTCACTAATTATAGGAGTTCATTAAGATGGGATTCATTTTAGAAGAAAAGCCTTCTTTCATTTAGTATTCATGGCATTTACTGGCTATTCCAATGCAAATTTTTTGTATTCTCCAGATGAATACAGCCAAACAGAGGAGGAATAAACAGTTTTTTGTGGATTTTAGCCAGAATGTTTATGGACTTTTATAACAACTGTGGAATAAAAATTAAAATAATTATTCTGTACAATGAGAGAGGAAAAAAAAACATCTACAAAATTGTTATTAGATTACAGATTCAAAGAAAATAGCCTGGGATCAAGTATGTCTGTCAAGTCAGATTAAGGCAACAGCCAAAGTTTGCAAAAAAAAAAGATGCACGCTGCTGTGGTAAAATAATGGAGGCTCTTAGCGTAATTTTTGATCATAACGTGTCCCCTCTACACCAGGCGGAGGTGGCCTCACTTCGGATGGGACCCAAACACGCTCATTCTACTGACCTCTGTTGGGCATATAGGGCAATTAAAAAACTTCCTGTGAAGAGGGAGGGGTGCACAGCTAAAGACGGAGCCACTTGCATAGCAAAAAAAACTGTTTGGTAATTACATCACTTTTACTTACAGTGGCATTAAAGTTGGCATATGTGGTGGCTGCAAGATCAGTGCCTTTCACATAGGTTTAACCCCTTAAGGACTCAGCGTTTTTCAGTTTTTGCATTTACGTTTTTCCTCCTTACCTTTTAAAAATCATAACTCTTTAAATTTTCCACCTAAAAATCCAAATGACGGCTTATTTTTTGCACCACCAATTCTACTTTGTAATGACGTCAGTCATTTTACCCAAAAATCTACAGCGAAACAAAAAAAAATCATTGTGCGACAAAATAAAAAAATAAAAAAACGCCATTTTGTAACTTTTGGGGTCTTCCATTTCTACGCAGTGAATTTTTCGGTAAAAATGACACGTTATCATTATTCTGTAGGTCCATACGATTAAAATGATACTCTACTGATATAGGTTTGATTTTGTCGTACTTCTGGAAAAAATCATAACTACATGCAGGAAAATGTATACTTATACTTAATGTATATTTAAAAATGTCCTTTTCTGACCCCTATAACTTATTTTATTTTCGGCATACGGAGATGTTTGAGGGTTAATTTTTTGCGCTGTGATCTGTAGTTTTTATTGGTATCATTTTTGTTTTAATAAGACTTTTTGATTGCTTTTTATTCATTTTTATATGGTATAAAAAGTGGCCAAATATACGCTATTTTGGACTTTTTTTTATTTTTTTACGTGTACGCCATTGACCATGAGGTTTAATTAATTATATGTTTTTATAGTTCGGACATTTATGCATGCGGCGATACCTCATATGTTTATATTTATTTTTATTTACACTGTTTTTTTTTATGGGAAAAGGGGAGTGATTCAGACTTTTATTCGGGAAGGGGTTAAATCACATTTATTAACACTTTATTTTCATGCTTCTTTTTTTGCAATGTTTTAGCCCCCATAAGGGACTATAACATTACACACACTGAATTCCTACACTGATCACTGCCATGCAGTGATCACTGCACTGCTACCACGGTGGTCCCAATCAGCCTGACAGAGCTGCCGGGAAGGTTTCACTTTCACTTCAGACGTGGCAATCAACTTTGATCACTGCATCTGAAGGGTTAATACCGGGCATCACGGCGATCGGTGATGTCCGGTATTAACCGCAGGTTCCGGCAGCTGACGGTTGCTGGGACCGACCCCATATGACACGGGGTTACATAAATGGAGGGGCTGTAGTGTGACGTCACGAGGGGCATGGCCGTGACAACACGACCACTGCTGCCGGAATCCGGCATTTTAAGCAAACTTCAGGAGATCGTGGGGGTCAAGGTAAGGGGGTCTCCGCTCGCGTCCTAGCTGATCGGGACATCGCAATTTTATCACGATGTCCCAATCAGACCGACTGAGCTGCCGAGAGGGTTTACTTTCACTTTCAGACGCAGCAGTCAACTTTAATAGAGCGCAGCACAACGATCGGTGCCGCGCGCTGTTAGCCCAGGGTCTCGGCTATGATTAGCAGCCGGGACCGACCCGGTGTGATGCGGGGTCACAGCGTGACCCCGTTTTAAACATCGGGACCGGGCTCAGGGCGTACAGGTACGCCCTGAGTCCTTAAGAGGTTAAGGGGTTAAGTTCAGTTCCCAAGACTATCCCTTTAAGATATGAAAGTTGCGCTGTGATTGGTTGCTATGGGAAAGCCAGACAGTTTGGTTTTAGGCAGACAATTACAGCCGCTGGCTGTCCGGGCATGCTGGGAGTTGAAGTTTTGCAACATCTGGAGGGCCACAGTTTGAGACCCCTGATCTAGACCATTGTACAACTGCATGCATATGTTCTTATGCAATATACTGTATATCATCTGAAAGCAGCACAAAATTGCTATAAAAAGGTCAGATTAGAAAATAGAACAACTTGTATTTTTTCCCAGTCCATCGATAATACAACCTCCTGTATGGCCGTTTCTAGGGATGTTCACATAATCACTTTAACCTTTTTTTCTATCAGAAATTTAAATATTCATTTGCTTGGGGAAAAGAAAAGTGTGTCAGGACCAGCAGATTGCTGGTTACATAAGGGGAACATTTATAGGAAAGATGTGCAATGCATTTTTCAGAGTCTTGCATGTGTGTCCTTAATCTCACATCAGCCACCTGACTTGTGCCCCATATAACACACCCTCAGAGGATGAATAATGCATCACTGTTAGAACATGTGTAATGTTGCTCTACATTCAGTAACTATGAATCTATTTACACATACAAATATAGAAACCTTAAAGGGGTATTCCGGTGCTTAAACATCTTATCCCCTATCCAAAGCATAGGGGATAAGATGCCTGATCGCGGGAGTCCCGCAGCTGGGGACCCCCGGGATCATGCACGCGGCACCCCGTTTGTAATCAAACCCGGAGCGTGTTCGCTCTGGGTCTGATTATGGTCAATCGCAGGGCGGGCGGCGTGTGACGTCACGCCTCCGCCCCCGTGTGACGTCACGCTCTGCCCCTCAATGCAAGCCTACGGGAGGGGGCGTGATAGCTGATTACAAACGGGGTGCCGCGTGCATGATCCTATGGGGTCCCCAGCTGCGGGACTCCCGCAATCAGGCATCTTATCCCCTATGCTTTGGATAGGGGATAAGATGTTTAAGCACCGGAGTACCCCTTTAAGTGAATGCACAGTGGAAATGTATAAAGTCTAGTCTGCCAAGGAAATATAGAGCTAGGAGATAGACCGTAAAAATAGGAGATGTCGGCGCTGGATGAAGGAGCCAGGAGATATTGTAGCATAAAAGCGAGGTGGGTTTATTAGATGCAACGTGTTTCTCTGCGCATGCGCAGCTTCCTCAGGCGTTGCATCTAATAAACCCACCTCGATTTTATGCTACAACATCTCCTGGCTCCTTCATCCAGCGCCGACATCTCCTATTTCTACGGTCTATCTCCTAGCTATTTCGTTCCAAGGAGGGCTGCGGATGAGTGCACACATTTCTTCTGGCGCTTCACGTTGTTGTGTGTGTTCACACAACCAACTCTGGTAAGCGGCGTGGGATAGAACCTGCCCCCCCCCCCCCCCCCCTATGGGCCTGACCTGCTGATTCTGCACATGGAGCGCCTTCTGCTTTGCTTTTAGATTACAAGGAAATATAGAGTCTGTGTTTTTAATGTACAGTGATCCCTCAACTTACAATGGCCTCAACATACAATAGTTTTAACATACAATGGTCTTTTCTGGACCATTGTAACTTGAAACCAGACTCCACATACAATGCTACAGACAGTCCAGATCTGTGAAACATGTCAATGGCCGGAAGAACTGACCAATCAGAATGGGCAATTTACTGGTAAAACACCTGTATTACTGAAGCGTATGCACTGACTGATGTCTGGTAGCGCCCCCTTCAGTACAGGGAGGTATTAAATGTTCTGTACTCTTTCACTGTACCAGGGTTAGCTGCTCCTTTGGACACCAGGTGAGGGCGGCTCCATGTTACTTTTTTAGGACATTGCCTGTACTGTACAGGACCCCGAAGAAGCTCCTGTCCTCTCTCTCATTCAAAAGACTTGTTATTGCATGTCGTTCAAGTGTATGTAGGGCAAAACTGCAATACTAGTCACAGCCTATGGATAAGAATTGCGCTGATTCTTATTTTTTTTTTTTTTATACAACCCCTTAACCCCTTGGGGACGGTGCCCATTATGACCCTAAGGACGGGAGCATTTTTTCAAATCTGACCTCTATCACTTTAAGCATTAAGAACTCTGGGATGCTTTCACTTATACATTTGATTCCGAGTTCCGAGTTTTTCGTGACATATTCTAAATTATGTTAGTGGTAAATTTTCGTCTATACTTGCATTATTTCTTGGTGAAAAATTCCAAAATGTCAGAAAAAATTTGAAAATGTTTGCATTTTTCTAACTTTGAAGCTCTCTGCTTGTAAGGAAAAGGCACATGTCAAATAAATTATATATTGATTTACATATACAATATGTCTACTTTATGTTTCCATCATTAAATTGACTTGTTTTTACTTTTTGAAGACATCAGAGGGCTTCAAAATATAGCAGCAATTTTCCAATTTTTCATGAAAATTTCTAAATCAGAATTTTTCAGGGACCAGTTCAGTTTAGAAGTGAATTTGAGGGTCTTTATGTTGGAAATCCCCTATGATGAACCCCATTATGAAAACTGCACCCCTCAAAGTATTCAAAACTATATTCAAAAAGTTTGTTAACCCTTTAGTTGTTTCACAGGAATAGCAGCAAAATGGAGGAGAAAAATCAAAATCTCAATTTTTTACACTAACGTGTTATTGTAGCCCCATTTTTTTTCAATTTTTTAGAAGTAAAAGGTAAAAAGGCCCACATAAACTTATAATTCATTTTCTCTCGAGTAAGGAAATACCTCATATGTGGATGTGAAGTGCTCTGTGGGTGCACTAGAGGGCTCAGAAGGGAGGGAGCGACATTGGGATTTTGCTGAAATGGTTTTTCGGGGGCATATAGCATTTAGGAAGCCCCTATGGTGCCAGAACAGTGAAAAAAAAACAAATGGCACACTATTGTTAGGATTCGGCAGGCTGGAGGTGGATCCTCTGTGTCAGAGAGGGATTGGCGTGGACCGTGTCGGTGGACCGGTTCTCAGTTGCTACTGGTTTTCACCAGAGCCCGCCGCAAAGCGGGATGGACTTGTAGCGGCGGTAGCAACCAGGTCGTATCCACCGGCAACGGCTCAACCTCTTTGACTGCTGAGATAGGCGCGGTACAAGGGATTAGACAAGAGCAGGGTCGGACGTAGCAGAAGGTCAGGGCAGGCAGCAAGGATCGTAGTCAGGGGCAACGGCAAGAGGTCCGGAACATAGGCTAGGAACACACAAGGAACGCTTTCACTGGCACAATGGCAACAAGATCCGGCAAGGAAGTGCAGGGGAAGTGAGGTAATATGGACAGGGAGCAGGTGGAAGCTAATTAGGCTGATTGGGCCAGGCACCAATCATTGGTGCACTGGCCCTTTAAACCTTAGAGAGCTGGCGCGCGCGCGCCCTAAGGAGCGGAGCCGTGCGCGCCAGGACATGACAGACGGGGGCCGGGACAGGTGAGTGACTTGGGATGCGATTCGCGAGCGGGCGCGTCCCGCTATGCGAATCGCATCCCCACCGGCAGTGTCAGTGCAGCGCTCCCGGTCAGCGGGTCTGACCGGGGCGCTGCAGAGAGAGGAACGCCGCGAGCGCTCCGGGGAGGAGCAGGGACCCGGAGCGCTCGGCGTAACAACTATTTTGGAAACTACACCACTCAAGGAACGTAACAAGGGGTATAGTGAGCCTTAACACCCCACAGGTGATTGACAAACTTTCTTTAAAGTGAGACGTAAAAAAAAAAAAAAATGGTGTTACCCCAAACTTTTCATTTTCACAAGAGGTAATAGGAGAAAAAGACCCCAAAAATTTGTAACCCCATTTCTTCTGCATTTGGAAATACCTCATATGTGGATATCAAGTGCTCTGCGGATTAACTACAATATTCAGAAGAGAAGGCGCGCCATTGGGCTTTTGGAGAGCGAATTTGGTTGGAATGGAAGTCAGGGGAAGAGTGCGTTTACAAAGCCCCCTGTGGTGCCAGAACAGTGGACCCCTCTTCCGTACTCGGAAGAAATTGCGTTACAAATATTTTGGCAGTCTTTTTCTCCTTTTACCTCTTGTGAAAATGAAAAGTATGGGGCAACACCAGTCTGTTAGTGTAAAAATTTTTATTTTTTTACACTAACATTCTGGTGTAGCCCCTAACTTTTCCTTTTCATAAGCGGTAAAAGGAGAAAAATCACCCTAAAATGTGTAACACATTTCTACTGAGTACAGAAATACCCATATGTGGCCCTAAACTGTTTACTTGAAATACGACAGGGCTCTGAAGTGAGAGAGCACCATGCGCATTTGAGGCCTAGATTAGGAATTTGCAATAGGGGTGGAGCCAGATACAAGGATGGCGCTTGTCTCCACCAAAACCCTATGGCAGTGTTTCCCAATCTGGGTGTCTCTAGCTGTTGCAAAACTCCCAGCCTGCCAGGGCTGTCCGGCAATACTGGGAGTTGTTGTTTTGCAGCAGCTGGAGGCTCCATTTAGGAAACACTGCCGTGTGAGACATTTTTCATTTTTATTGGGGGCAGGGGGGGGTTTACCTGTGTAGGGGTATGTGTATATGTAGTGTTTTACTTTTTATTTTGTGTTAGTGTAGTGTATTTTTTTTTTAGGGTACATTCACACGGGCGGGGGTTCACAGTGAGTATTCCGCTGCAACCTGTACATTCACATGGGGGGGGGACGCCCCAAACCATTGCAAAACTACAACTCCCAGAATCCACTGTCAGACCTTACATGTAGGGAGTTGTAGTTTTGCAACAGCTGTAGGCACACTGGTGGGGAACCACAGAGTAGGGAAACAGACTCTAGCTCAGTGATTCCAACCCGTGAGCCTCCAGATGTTGCAAAACTACAACTCCCAGTATGCACTGACAGCCGAAAGGCATGCTAGGATTTGTAATTATGCAACAACTGTGGAAGAACAGTTTTGAAACCGCTAAGTAGTGGTCTCCAAACTGTAGCCCTCCAGATGTTGCAAAACTACAACTCCAAGCATGCCCAGACTGTCCAGTCATGCTGGGAGTTGTAGTTCTGCAACATCTGAAGGGCCAAATATTTCAGAACTACACCGTCCAGCATGCCCAGACAGTCCGTGCATGCTGAAAGTTGTAGTTTTGCAACATCTGGAGGACCACAGTTTGGAGACCACTACACAGTGGTCTCCAAACTGTGGCTCTCCAGATGTTGCAAAACTACAACTCCCAGCATACCCAGACAGCGATCTTCACTGCGATCCTCCACCATTGCACTTTCCAGCTGCACTCCTCCTTCCGCTGCCTGAGGTCTCTGTCACCGCCGATGCTCCGATACCGCCGCTCTGGTAAGCCGGTGCTCCCCCCCCTCGCCGCACTTTTTCCCCCTCGCTCTGCCCCGACTTCAATCAGTGGGCAGAGTGGGAGGAAATTAATTTTAACCCTCCCACCCCCAACTGCCATTGGGGAGGAGGTGGCACCCCTGCCACCACACTCATATCCTTTAGGATGATCAGGGCTGTCTCTGACAGCTCAGATCATTCTTATTTTCCAGGCTATTGGGTCACCAGTGACCTGATTGGCACGGAATCGCCCGTCTGAATTGACTCAGGACCCCCCTGGGCATTGCCACGGGATGCCTGCTGATAGATGTCAGCAGTCGTCCTGGTCCGATCACCTCCCGGCGAGTGGTGGTGATCAGAAATACGGAGGTCATACCAGGACGCGAGGGCGTACCTGTACGCCCTCCGTCCCCAACAGGTTAAAGGGGTACTATGGTGGAAAACATATATATATATATATATATATATATATATATATATATATATATATTTATTTATTTTTTTTTATTTATTTATTTATTTATTTTTTTTCAAATCAACTGGTGTCAGAAAGTTAAACAGATTTGTAAATTACTTCTATTAAAAAATCTTAATCCTTCCAGTACTTATCAGCTGCTCTATACTACAGAGGAAATTGGATAGTCCTTTTCTGTCTGACCACAGTGCTCTCTGCTGACACCTCTGTCCATGTCAGGAACTCCCGCTCTGGACAGTTCCTGACATGGACAGAGGTGTCAGCAGAGTGGACTGTGGTCATTACAGAAAGGAACTACACAACTCATGGGGCAATATTATGATAATGAAGGTGGTGGGTGAGCACTCTGCTCTCTGGGTGCTCACCAGCTGCCTTTATTAGCCTAATAATGAAGTGGGCGGGGGCAACGGGGATATGGAGGAGACAGGAGAGCTTTGCCAGCCTGCTCCCCGCCTCCAATGCGCGCTAGGAATAAATATTTACCAACATAACTCTGCACCTCCTGAACAGATTTAAGTCAGTGACCCATAATTTTAAAACGGTTCACCCGTACTATAACCAAGTATACTGGGTTTAGTGCAGGTGAACTAGCCTTCTAATGTAATCTACCGTACATGAAATTTATATGTCCTCCCTGTATTTAGTGGGTTGACTCTGGGTTTCTCATTTTCCTCCCACTCGCCAAACACATAAAATATCTATGATATTGATCCTCATGTGTGAACAGTGGTGACCATATAGTGCATTGCTTGAACATCTTAAGGTCTTCTAAGAAAGAAAACCTCTTATACCGTATCGTTGGTGAGTGTAATGAATTGATTCTGGCTGATGGCTTCATACAATGACTATCTCAATACTCATGCTGTGCATTGACAAGTTGTGCTAATGAAGTTGCAACATAACAAGGCAGATCCCCTGTGCAATCCAATAAACTCCTACAAATCTCTCTATCTGCTTGCTAAACAACCTGTAGCGGACCTCTCCTGACAAGCAATAACAAATTACTTATACATTTATTTTTTGTAATCGATGGTATAGAAATACTGGACCCATCTATATATAATGGCCAATAACTCTAGTGACAGATACATATTGCTCTGATGGGACTACTCCGGAAAAAGTTATAGGTGGTCAAAATAGTGATTTTAGATTACTGATTTTGTACAAAAAGTTTTATATTTTTTTTAAGCGGTACAAAAATATAAAAGTATCTAGCCATGGGTATCATTTTAATTATATTGACCCACAGAATAAAGAACACATGTTATTTTTACCATAAAGTGTATAGTGTGAAAACAAAACCCTCCAAAATGTGCAAAATTGTGGTTTTCATTTAAATTTCCTCCCTAAAAAAACTTTGAACTTTGATTTGAAAAGTCCTGTTTCCGTGCCTCTATACTGCAAGCGCACCTGTCTGCAAGAGCGAGTCATCACATATTGTAAACCCAACCTGTTTTGTAGTGTTAAGCACGAATATTCGAAATGAGAATTTTTACCTTGAATATTGTCACTTTGCGATTTCGATTTTCGATTGCGATTTCGATACATATTCATAATGACGAATATTGTTTTTTGTTTTCTTTTGCGCATATTCGCAAATATGCAAATATTCACGAATATTTGCACTTCTTGTCAGAGGACACCGATCCCTCCCTTCTTTTAGGTAAAAGATATAATCGCGCAGGCGCACTATGCAAATTTCATTCCGAATTTTAGCAGGAAAAAAAGGAATGAGCATAGCGAATATGTAAATTAGGGCAAATATTCATCCGTATATTAACAAAATATCGCAAATTTAAATATGGATTATGCCACTCATCACTACTGTTTTGTTGGGTTCTGCACCAAAAATTGTGTCTGCACCAGAATTTGCACCAAAAAAAAAGGAAAACCTGACCAACTCTCCATTTTACTCAGAAAACCTGAAAAAAGGGCGTAGTCGCTGGAAAAATGTGTCTGACATTTAAAAAAAAAAAAAAAAAGCTAATTTTTGCATTTGCTATTTTATCTTGTTCATGCAATTCACCTTGTGGATTCATCTACATTATATTTTAATCGTTCTGACATTTACACACACGGCAATACCACATATGTTTATTTTTATTTACATTTTGTATTTGATAGTTGGGGAAAGGGAGGGAATTCCAATTTTATTGGGAAAGGGGCCTATTCACATTTATAAAAAATTGTAGTCAATGGCAGCGTCTAAAAGGTTAATGCCAAACATCACTAGGGAAGAGCGAATCGAATCTGACAAATCCGAATTCGTTACAAATTTCAGGAAAAATTTGATTTGCAACGAATGAGAATACCACCAGGATTCAATTGCTTCATTAAATTCCATTTAGTGTGGTCCAGGCTCCAGGGCAGGGCATCAAAAATGGCAAATCCACGTGAGGACATCAGGCAAGGAATCCTGGGAAGGTGGGAACAAGGGTAGGCGTGATGACCCTGAATCACATGCAGCATGCAGCCTATCAGCAGCCAGTCACCTCTGTGATGTCACCGCCCTATATAACCAGCAGCCATCTTGTGGCCAGTCACTTCAGCCTTTTGTTGCAGAGGGATAGAGAGGGACAGACAGAGCTGTGTGTTGCACAGAAAAGAATATTTACAACAGCGATTCACCTCCCATTCACATCAGCGTTCTGTTACACAGAGAGAGGGACAGAGAGCAGTGTGTGTTGCACAGAAAAGCATTTTTACAGCAGCGATTCTCCTCCCAGTCACTACAGCGTTCTATTACAGAGAGGGACAGAGAGCAGTGTGTTGCACAAAACAGCAGCAATTCACCTCAAGCCCAATTTTGAAAGTAGTACACTGCGACTGTGTGCTGCCACACTGGTGTGTACTGCTGGTGTTATACACAAATACTGTTTTAAGCGTACTGGAGCGCATTGTCCTCCCCTCATAAGTGCATACCACATACGTACATCTAAGTGGTGTACTTTTTGTTCCTGTTAAATTCTTAAGGGCCTAGATACTGTGAAAGGCCAGCCAAAAGTACACACCGGCTGGTGTTGTACACAAATACAGTTTTAAACGTACTGGAGCGCATTATACTCCCCTCATATATGCACTAAGTATGTCAGGCAGAGAAGTGCAAGGATGTGCACAGAGGAGCGGAAGAGGCCTCAATTCATCAGGCAGAGGTCGCAGCAGACTAGGGGCGAGTGGAAGCAGGAGTCGCAGCGAGAGGCCTGAGCTCCTGGTATCAGCTAGCGGTCATGTCTCATCCAGCATCACATCTGCCGTCATCGATTGGTTAACAAAGTCATCCACTTCATCACAAGTGACAACTGACAGCCCAGTCAACAGTCGGTGGGTTCCTCACACACAACCTTCAGTTGGCATGGCCTGGGAGCAGTCTCTGTCCTCCCATTGCCTCTGTCCTATGCTGTTCCCTCCCCTATGGAAGTATCTTATGCTGTGTGTTCAGCTCCACTATTTAGTGAGGATGATCTAATAGAGGACATTCAGCAGCTACTGCCCAGCCAAAAAGTGGAGGAGACAAGTAGTGATGAGGAGAGTGGCGTGGGAGGTGGTGTTGCGAGTGTTGAGGCTCCTGAAGCAGACACTATTGAGGAACCTGAGGAGGACATCAGTGACGTGCAGACACAACTCGATGATGATGAAGCCGATCACACTTGGGAGCCGGGTGCAGAAGGGGCTTCATCATCATCAGGAGAAGAGGGTTGCAGGTTGCCCGTGAGTCAGCAGCTGAGCCAGCAAGGTGGTAGCATGGTTGGCAGTCAGCATGATGGCAGAAGTGGAAAGTCTGGAGCCAAATGTACCCGGGGTAAACCACCTGCTTCGCAGCAGCCTACCTTCCCGGGAGGTAGTGAAACAGGGTTTCCTGAAGTCGGCAGCAGTAGCAGTCAATCAGTGCGGACTGTTGGTGGGAAAAATCAGCTACTCAGCGGTGAGGCAGTTTTTCATCAAGCATCCGGAGGAGGTTAACATGGCCACATGCAAGATGTGTAGGCAGAAGGTGAAGCAGGGCCAGGGTCCATATGTTGGCACCACGGCCCTGTGTCAACATGTGCAGTGTCACTATAAAGCGGCCTGGGAGAACTGTGGCTCCAATGTGGTGGTCCAGCCTGCTGCATCACCAAGTGGCACGCCGCTCCCTGTTTCAGTCAGCCAAGGCTCCACCACCTCAGCTGAAGGGAGCTGTGTGTCATACCCCTCTTCTGTCACTCCAGATGCTCCTGCTCCTCCTACTTCGAGTCAGTCATTCTGCCAGCAATCCATGTCTCAGTGCCCCTCCAGCATACCATGTGTGCAGGGCACGGCAGTGTCACGCTGTTCTTCACATGGTTTGGCTTGGCGAATGGAGTCACACAGGGGAGGAACTGCTAAAAGTAATTCATGAAGAAATTGAATCATGGCTTACTCCAGAAAACTAGAAAAGGGAACCATGGTGACCGACAACGGGAAGAACATCTTGTCTGCGCTGCAACAAGGAACCCTGAGACATGCGCCCTGCATGGCACACATGTTCAATCTGGTTGTCAAGAGGTTCCTGAAGTGTTCCCCCCGTCTGCAAGACATCCTAACAATGGGAAGGAAACGTTGAATGCACTTCAGCCACACCGCAAAGCACACCCTCCTTGAGCTGCAGCGTCAGAATGGCATCCTCAAACATAGTCTGATTTGCAACGTTTCCACACGTTGGAATTCCACCCTCCATATGTTGGACCGACTATACGAACAGAGAAAAGCCATCACTGATTTCTTGATGATCCAAGCGGATAGGGTGACTCCCCTGTGTAACTTCAATGTCAACCAGTGGCAGCTCATACGTGACACCTGTCGTTTGTTCAGGCCCTTTGAGGAAGCTACATTATTAGTAAGTCACCAGGATTACGGGATGAACAACATCATTACATGGCTTCATCTACTACAACACGTGTTGTAAAAAATGGCTGGTCAGGGCACTGGAGACGTGGCGCCTACATCGCACGGCCACATGAGCCCTGTGGGGGCTGAACTGGAGGAGGATGAGGGGGAGGGCACAGTTTAGGTTTCGCAATATGGGCGTTTTTTACCTTTTGACAGGAGAGGAGGAGCAGGAGCAGCTAGAAGAGCTAGAGGGTTATGAGGAAGGCGAGACAGAGGACTCAGACACACTGTGGCAGTATGCAGTGGAGATGGAGGCTGGGAGTCCCTCCGAGTCACTTGCACAAATGGCACGATGCATGCTCACTTGCTTGTGAAGTGACCGCCGAATTGTCACCATTCGGCAGCGGGATGACTTCTGGCTTTCCACCTTATTGGACCCTCGCTACCAGCACAAAATGGGGGCCTTTTTACTCCCACTGAGAGGGAGGACAAACTGACCTACTACCGAGACATCCTACATAGACAGTTGGCCGATGCCTATCTGCACCATCGTCCATTCTCTCGGGGGTCTGACATGGGGGGCCCTCTGCACTCACCTTCCACTGCTATGGCTGCTGGGGAGGGGAGGGGTGGGGTGGCAGGAGCAGTACCAGCTCCATCAGCAGCAGAATGAGTCTACAGTCACTGATGAGTAGCTTTCTTCACCCGCATAGTGAAGCAACTCATCACCAGCAGGTGGTAGCTTACCTTGACATGATCATGGCAACACACCTTGAAGATCCGCTGGACTTCTGGGAAGCCAAACTTGATTTGTTGCCGCAACTAGCAGAGTTTACTCTGGAAAAGCTGTCCTGCCCGGCCAGTAGTGTGCCATCGGTGTGGGTGTTTAGTGCGGCGGGGGCCATAGTAACCCCAATGAGAACTTGTCTCTCCATGAAAAATGTGGAGAGACTGACCTTTGTGAAGATGAATCAGGAATGGATCAGCCAGAATTTCCACCCACCAATGCCTGATGCATCAGAGTAAATTGACCATGGTGCCACACCAACACTTCACAAATATGGACAGTGCTAAGCATATTTATGGTGCTGCTCTCCAGTTACAGACATTTCTCTGCATCAGACCACAAGTAAGTATTGAGGATATGCATTATGTAAAACTTAACTTTTAATAATATTCTTAGGATAAAATATATGTGCCCATAATTTTTTTTAAATCAAACAAAAGAAAGGTGTTCAAAAAACACCATGTGCCACCTACACCACCAAGTATTGATGTGATGCAAAGACCTCTAAAAGGTGGAAGGGAACAACGTATTGTCCATTGTAACCGGTGCGGGTAAAAACTTCCCCTGTAAGGCCCTACTCGCATTATTAATTCCCTTCTTGGCAAGTGTTACTCGCCCTAAAAAGGGCGGCCCCACACAGGAACCTCTCCCTATTTACCCCTACAAACACTGCCATTTCCCAGGGTTTTTAGGTGGAAATAGAGAGTTTCCTGTGTGGAGCCGCCCTTTTTAGGGTGAGTCTCAATTGCCAAGAAGGGAATTAATAGGGCGAGAGTAGGGCCTTACACGGGAAGTTTTTACCTCCACCTGCTACAATGGACAATATGTTGTTCCCTTCCACCTTTTCGAGGAAAGTGTTCCTGTGTGGGGCCACCCTTTTTAGGGCGAGTAAGACTTGCCAAGAAGGGAATTAATAATGCGAGAGTAGGGCCTTACAGGGGAAGTTTTTACCTCCACCGGTTACAATTGACCATACATTGTTCTTTTCTCCTTTTAGAGGTATTTGCATCACATCAATACTTGGTGGTGTAGGTAGCACATGGCGTTTTTTGTACACCTTTCCATTTGTTTGATTTAAAAAAAAATTGGGGGTCCATATATTTTATCCTAAGCATATTATTAAAAGTTAAGTTTTAAGTAATGCATATCCTTAATACTTACTTGTGCACACTAACACTTTTACAAAAGAGACCGTTTTCTTCTGCCTACCAGCCTCAGCTACTATTCCTATCCTGCCACCTGCCTGATGCCACACATCTGATTCCAAGTTCTCCTTTTCTCACCCACCTTCGTCACCAGGTACTGGTAATGCCACCCACCACACCACTCTGTCACTGGGTCTCTTTCAGGACTCCCGATGATGCTTATGCCACCTTTAGGCTGTCTCATTCTGCCACCATATCTTCTCCTCATGCTGATGCCAGCTCCAGGCTGTCTCATTCTGCCACCATATGTTCTCCTCATGCTGATGCCAGCTCCCAGCTGTCTCATACTGCCACCATATTTTCTCCTCATGCAGCTGCCACCTCCAGGCTGTGAAATTCAGTCACTATATGGTCTCCTCATGCTTCCGCCACCTCCAGGCTGTGTCATTCAGCCACTATATGGTCTCCTCATGCTGCCGCTAACTCCTCACTGTGTCATTAAGCCACTATATGTTCTCCTCATGCTACCACCAACTCCAGGCTGTGTCATTCAGCCACTAAATGTTCTCCTTATACTGCCGCCACCTCCATGCTGTCATTCAGCCACTATATGGTCTCCTCATGCTGCCGCCAACTCCAGGCTGTGTCATTCAGCCACAATATGTTCTCCTCATGCTGCCGCCACCTTCACGCTGTCATTCAGCCACTATATGGTCTCCTCATGCTGCCGCCAACTCCAGGCTGTGTCATTCAGCCACTATAAGGTCTCCTCATGCTGCCGCCAACTCCAGGCTGTGTAATTCAGCCACTGTATGTTCTCCTCATGCTTCCGCCGCCTTCATGCTCTTTCATTCAGGCATTATATGGTCTCCTCATGCTGCTGCCACCTCCACACTGTGTCAATCAGCCACTATATGGTCTCCTCATGCTTCCACCACCTCCAGGCTGTGTCATTTAACCACTATATGTTCTCCTTGTGCTGCTTCAAACTCCAGGCTGTGTCATTCAGCCACTATATGCTGCTGCCAACTCCAGGCTGAGTCATTCAGCCGCTATGTGGTCTCCTCATGCTGCCGCCAACTCCAGGCTGTGTCATTCCGCCACTATATGTTCTCCTCATGCTGCCGCCGCCTCCATGCTTGCCATGATGCCTGAAGAAGGAGGCTATATGTATGACCTCCGAAATGCTTTGCAATTAAATCTTATGAAATTAAGGGATTCCTTTTGGCTGTTCTTTACGAGTTTTCTTGGAGGGGGGTAAGTGTGTGAGGTAGGATCCTACATCCCCCCCCCCCATTGAAGTAAGTGAACCACTTCCCTGATCTATAATTTTATCTGGAATATCATTGCCAATATCTCCTTCTCTGAGCGCTGGTTCTTTTTATATTTGTTTCTATCCATATATTGCCACGGATTCCAAACTGTGATTCCGGAATACCCTGCGCCCTTCCTTAAGGGATGTCCTTGTGTCCTTTTTCTTATATACTGTATTTGCCGCCTCCATGCTGTCATTCACCCACTATATGGTAACCTCATACTGATGCCACCTCCAGGTTCTGTCATTGTGTCGCTCTGCGACAGTTATTCTAATAGCTACGCCTCTGATCTGCATGTCATACTGAATAACAGTATTATTTCACTACCTCAGCACACACCCTATGCTTGTAACAGCAAGGCAAAGTGTTCTCCACCCCTATTGAGGCTCTCTGTAGGCCAGAAATAGCCATGTTTAATTTGGACCTAAACAAAAAAAGTTCAGAGAATTCGGCGAATCGAATTGAATTTTTCAAAAAATTTGCTCATTTCTATACATCACCAATCAGTCATGGGTCCTGACTGCTGATAGCAGCAAGGATCAATCAGTTATGAAGCCCTGGAGAGTGTGCAGGGTGTACAAGTACGCCCGGCATCCTCTAGGGGTTAAAGGGGTACTCTGGCCCTAAGACATCTTATCCCCTATCCAAAGGATAGGGGATAAGATGCCTTATCACGGGGTCCCACCGCTGGGGACCCCCACAATCTTTCACGCAGCACCCCGCTATCATCCACCCTCGTGTAACATCACGCTCCACCCCCTCAATGCAAGCCTATGGGAGGAGGACGTGATGTCACGTTACTCCGGCCCCGTGATTCATCAGACCCGGAGCGATGTTCGCTCCGGAGGCTGATGATAATGGGGTGCTGCATGAAAGATTTTGGGGGTCCCCAGCAGCGGGATCCCCACGATCAGGCATCTTATCCCCTATCCTTTGGATAGGGGATAAGATGTCTTAGGGCCAGAGTATCCCTTTAAACTTTAGGCTCTAAGACTAAGGGGCTGCAAACAGAAAACAGCTGATATTGAAGTGATCCACCTGTCCGGACACACAGAGAGTTGTAGAACATCTGGGGGTCCACAGTTTGACAATCACTGCTATAAGGTATGCAGGGGTAGCAGTCACACCTTGGCTGTAGTCCCTGAGGTGGCCCAAGGGTCCCTTTGCCACATAGGCGGACACCATTGTTAGAAATAGTACATGGAAGAGGGGGTCCTATTACCAATATTCCAATGAGGCTTAGGAGCTTTAAGTTACACTCCTGGATACTAGCATAGCTGAAATACAGCACTGAAATGGTTATTTATGCACTGGCATCAATTCAGATCATGAGGAAACTTTATATTTAGATTTGTTCATATTGCAGTAGTTACACTTACAACTAATATGCTTTTTCGCTGTTATGAAAATGTGAAACTTATATAACACTTCTTATTAAGTACACAAAGTTATGTTGCTCTGAATGCATTGGCATTATTGTTCTTGTAATTTCCAAGCTCCTGTTTAATATTTTAGTTTGCCCTAGTTTTCTTTTCCTTGAACCTCTAGGGAAATGCTATATATTCCTGTGAACTTACTGCCAGCTGCTGGTGACACAATACATTACACTTACTGTAGCACTTCTCTCTCTGCAGACAGTAAATCACACAGTGGCAGTCCTGAACAGGCTAAATCATCTAGATAAAATTTGTTGTAACATGAAACATAAAAACAAATAAAGAAGCTTTAAAAATGGGGGAATTTGCTAAAACTTTCTTTGACCCTGTCATTATATTCAAGGACTCTAAAGTGACAGGGTCTGTTCCTCAGGACTGGCGCATAGCAAATGCGGTGCCAATATTTAAAAAGGGATCAAAAGGTGCCTCCGGGAATTATAGACCTGTTAGTTTAACCTCCGTTTTATGTAAATTGTTTGAGGGTTTTCTAAGAGATGCTATTTTGGATTATCTTGATAAAAATAAATGGGATTATGAGGGATCGGTCCTGTCAAACTAACCTGATCAGCTTTTATGAGGAGGTGAGCTCCAGACTGGACCAGGGACAATAGCTGGATGTCGTATATCTGGATTTTTCCGAAGCATTTGATACGGTGCCACATAAAAGGTTGGTACATAAAATGAGATGGATGGGGCTGGGGGAGAATGTGTGTAAGTGGGTAAGTAACGGGCTCAGTTGTAGGAAACAGAGGGTGGTTATTAATGGCACTTATTCTGATTGGGTGACTGTTACTAGTGGGGTACCGCAGGTGTCAGTTTTGGGTCCTATTCTATTTAATATATTCATTAACCCCTTAACGACGCAGGACGTATATTTACGTCCTGCGCCGGCGATATGAAGCGGGATCGCGCCGCGATCCCGCATCATATCGCGTCGGTCCCGGCGCTAATCAACGGCCGGGACCCGCGGCTAATACCACACATCGCCGATCGCGGCGATGTGTGGTATTAACCCTTTAGAAGCGGCGGTCAAAGCTGACCGCCGCTTCTAAAGTGAAAGTGAAAGTGACCCGGCTGCTCAGTCGGGCTGTTCGGGACCGCCGCGGTGAAATCGCGGCATCCCGAACAGCTGATCGGACACCGGGAGGGCTCTTACCTGCCTCCTCGGTGTCCGATCGACGAATGACTGCTCCGTGCCTGAGATCCAGGCAGGAGCAGTCAAGCGCCGATAATGCTGATCACAGGCGTGTTAATGCACGCCAGTGATCAGCATTAGAGATCAGTGTGTGCAGTGTTATAGGTCCCTATGGGACCTATAACACTGCAAAAAAAATGTGAAAAAAAAGTGTTAATAAAGGTCATTTAACCCCTTCCCTAATAAAAGTTTGAATCACCCCCCTTTTCCCATAAAAAAAATAAAACAGTGTAAAAAAAATAAAAAATAAACATATGTGGTATCGCCGCGTGCGTAAATGTCCGAACTATAAAAATATATCATTAATTAAGCCGTACGGTCAATGGCGTTCGCGCAAAAAAATTCCAAAGTCCAAAAAAGCGTATTTTGGTCACTTTTTATATCATTAAAAAATGAATAAAAAGTGATCAAAAAGTCCGATCAAAACAAAAATCATACCGATAAAAACTTCAGATCACGGCGCAAAAAATGAGTCCTCATACTACCCCATACGTGGAAAAATAAAAAAGTTATAGGGGTCGGAAGATGACATTTTTAAACGTATAAATTTTCCTGCATGTAGTTATGATTTTTTCCAGAAGTGCGACAAAATCAAACCTATATAAGTAGGGTATCATTTTAACCGTATGGACCTACAGAATAAAGATAAGGTGTAATTTTTACCGAAATATGCACTGCGTAGAAACGAAAGCCCCCAAAAGTTACAAAATGGCATTTTTTTCGATTTTGTCGCACAATGATTTTTTTTCCCGTTTCGCTGTGCATTTTTGGGTAAAATGACTAATGTCACTGCAAAGTAGAATTGGCGACGCAAAAAATAAGCCATAATATGGATTTTTAGGTGGAAAATTGAAAGGGTTATGATTTTTAAAAGGTAAGGAGGAAAAAACGAAAGTGCAAAAACGGAAAAACCCTGAGTCCTTAAGGGGTTAATGACCTTGTAGAGAGGTTGAATACTAAAGTAGCAATGTTTGCAGATGATACTAAACTTTGTAAAGCGCTAAACACAATAGAGGACAGTGCACTGTTACAAATTGATCTGGATAGGTTGGAGGTTTGGGCTGGAAAGTGGCAGATGAGGTACAACACTGATAAATGTAAGGTAATGCACATGGGGAGGAAAAATACAGGCTGGGATTATGTATTAAATGGGAGAACACTAGGGACGACTGACATGGAAAAGGACTTAGGAATCTTAGTAAAAGGGGTACTCCGGTGAAAACCTTTTTTCTTTTAAATCAACTGGTAGCAGAAAGTTAAACATATTTGTAAATTACTTCTATTAAAAAAAACTTAATCCTTCCTGTACTTATTAGCTGCTGAATACTACAGAGAAAATTCTTTTCTTTTTGGAATGCTCTCTGATGACATCACGACCAATGTTCTCTCTACTGACGTTATTATAATAATAATAATAACGCTTTATTTATTGTTGTCCTTACTGGGATTTGAACCCAAGGCCCCAGCACTGCAAGGCTAACCACTGCTGCCCTTAGCATGCATCTGCTATGCATGGTTGCTAAAATGGACAGAGATGTCAGCAGAGAGCACTGTGTTCGTGATGTCATCAGTGTTCCAAAAAGAAAGGAATTTCCTCTGTAGCATTCAGCAGCTAATAAGTACTGGAAGGATTAAGATTTTTTAATAGAAGTAGTTTAAAAATATGTTTAACTTTCTGCCACCAGTTGATTTAAAAGAAAAAGGTTTTCACCGGAGTACCCCTTTAACAGTAAATTTAGCTGTAGTGACCAGTGTCGGGCAGCTGCTGCCAGGGCAAATAAAATCATGGGCTGTATCAATAGTGGCATAGATGCCCACAACAAGGAAATAATTCTACCGCTGTACAAATCACTAGTCAGAACACACATAGAATACTGTGTACAGTACTGGGCACCAGTGTACAAGAAAGATATAGTGGAGCTGGAGAGGGTTCAGAGACGGGCAACCAAAGTAATACGGGGAATGGGAGGACTACAGTACCCAGAAAGATTATCAGAATTAGGGTTATTTAGTTTAGAAAAAAGAAGGCTTAGGGGAGACCTAATAAAGATGTATAAATATATCAGGGGACCATACAGAGATCTCTCCTACAACCTATTTATACCCAGGACTGTATCTATAACGAGGGAGCATCCTTTACATTCAGAGGAAAGAAGGTTTCTACACCAGCACAGACAGGGATTCTTTACTGTAAGAGCAGTGAGACCGTGGAACTCTCTCCCGGAGAAGGTGGTCATGGTGAACTCGGTAAAAGAATTCAAAAGGGGCCTGGATGCATTTTTGGACAGTAATAACATTACATGTTATGGATACAAGAATTAATCTGACTGCCATATTGGAGTCGGGAAGAAAGAATTTTTACCTCTGAGATTAGGGTTTTTTGCCTTCCTCTGGATCAACTCAGTAGGAACTGATTAGGGATATAGGTTGAACTTGATAGACTCTGGTCTTTTTTCAACCTTATGAGCTATGTTACTATGTTACCAGCATGGTTTTAGATAGGCTATCTCAGTTTGTTTGTGTACTGCAAAAACTAAAAATGCACCAGGAATGAGCCCTATCACCAGGTTATGGGTACAAATGGAAAAGTAATGCTCTAAACAAAAGATTTTGGGCTTAGACCACAATATCTTTGCAGGCATAAAGTATGCAATGATTGGTAAGCTGCCACTGATCCACCCAAACACCACACTGGGACTGTAGTTACAGAGAGATAGGAGTGGACTTTTTGGGGAAAAAAAGATACTTTTCAGGTACTTCTTCCAAAGGATATTTTAATCACATATAAAAGACACTATACAGATTGTTATATGCACTGGGTGATGCATTTCTGGCCCGTAATGGCCCTTTCTCAAGCATGTGCATGTACAATGAAAAACTATATATAGATATATCTATATATGTGGTGTTCCAGCACCAATGGCTGTACTTTGTTTGCAGCACAAGGTGTTGGGCCCATGAAAAGGACTTATTGTGTTATCAGTTATGTTTGCACTTTATTGAAAAGTAATATATTTTTCCTAATTCTATTGTTATCTGTGTATATGTTATTCATGTGTTACTGTACCCTTATGCAGAGAGCAGTGTAAACCCCATATGACCCTGCCTGCCAATGGAAACCCCTAAATTCTCACCCATATAGTGTAGTGGGGGAGGAGTTACACCAGTTTAGTTTCAGTTTCTGCTGTGGGCAGACCTAGAAAGCTAGGCTCCTGAGCAGCGCTCCCTGTAAGCTCCAGTGTGGTAAAGGTGTAAGGTGAGTTGTGTGCTCGGAGGGAAGACCCAGATCAAATCTACTTAATTTGGTCATTCTGCAAGGATCACCTGCACGGTGGAAGTTCATTGCCTGGCGGAGAAGGCTGCAATATCTTGAAAGAACCCTACCTACCAGGATTTATCTATCCATCTTACAAGCCCCAAGGGGTTACGCTGCATTCTCTCACACAAAACCATCTGTCAGTGTAATACCATCTGCACTCAGCTCAGTAAAGACAGTTATCTGTAACCTAACGTTGGTGTGTTCATTTACTCCCCGTGTCTGGCCCAGGAGAAGATGTCTCCAACCTCGGACCGTGTATAGGATAACAGTGCCCTGGCACCACGAAGTGATAAAATATTTTCCAAACCCCCCAGGGCTACCACATATATACATGCTAATATTCTTCACCGGGTCAAGAGTGGTGCACCCGCGCAGAGGGCAATGTCTTGGATAGAAACCTCCAGTAGTGAGCCTTGGCAGCTGTAGGAAGATGGCCGAACTCACAAGAGGTTGAGGCAACATATGGACTGTGGTAGCAACAGAACATTATGAATGTAAAAAAATAATTAATGTAATATCCTTGTTGACAAAAATAATGCTTATATATGTTATTCAAACGGTCACGCAGATGTTTTACATGTCTTTTTTTTGTGTCTAGCTTCTGTATTTGGCTTACAAATCCCTCCGTTCTGCTGCTCACTAATTCTAAAATGATTGTTCCACTGTTCAAGAAGAAGCGTGTCCCTGGCAAGCACTGAGCCCACCCACACTCACCATGCATTCACTTCCTCCCTTAGTCTGTTGTGCTGGTTCTCTTCATCCAATTACTTCAGGCTGCTCTGTAACCTCCTCCTCTCGGTTTTCAGACAAGAGACTGATAGATTAGACAGGAATGAGCACAGGGAAGTACTAGTCCAACCCTCACTTACTGGACTTTGTGCCTGCTTGTACTTTAGCTGGGGCAAAGATGATGCTAAAGTCAGACAGGATTATGTTCCAGGTGGTATGTGGACCCCTAGTGGTATATTTTATAAGCCATGATTTCTATAAAAAAGTAGATACATTTTTTGTATGAAGTATATTAGAAAGGTTTATGTGGTGCCAAGATGTACAGCATACAAAAGGTTTTTGATTGTGACGGTGCCCATTTAAATATATAGGTCATATAAGTGATACGTCATAATTACAACGCAGTGCTGAATGGAATAAAATTGTTACATATAAATCACACCCTATTTTATAGACCCGTGCATAAATCGTGTCAATAGGGTCCACAACAGAGAATGGATATTAAAAAAATGTATGACACATAAAATGTAGAGTAAAACCTAAAATGTAACTTAGAAGTAGTTAAAACAAGGAGTATCATAGCAATATAACAAATTCATGAATAGAATACATTGGCCCTGATTTACTAAAGAAACCTACACTCAACTCGAGTGTAGGTTTCTTTGTGGGTTTTAATTCCCTACAATTTTTTCCACAGTATTTACTAAGGTTTCCCCACCTTTTCAGTTTTGCAGTGAGCTGTATCAAAAAAAGACTACTCACAACACTTCATAGAACAAAAGCAGACAGCGGCACTTGTACAATGTATCTTCTCACAATAAACGGAACTACGGAACAGCTGGAGGAGTCTCTGTTCAGACACAACGGTGGTGCTAGGACAAAAAGTCAGGCATCAGTATACATAAAGACAACATAAAGAAACATAGTCTGCACTCACCGTACAATATGGGTCTCGCGGCCTCAGACTCTGGACCTCTTCAATGACGTGGGATCCACAACAACAGCTGACAGCTCTCAGAAAAAACAGGCAACTGCCGGCGGTTTCTCGTTATAATCAACACTTCTTCCGACCTGATGGAAACTTAATTTCACTGGGTTTTTAACAGGTAATACTGAAATCATGTGATCAGGTAACGTGTTAGTGCAGAACGGAAAAGGAAAATAACCAAATCGAATCCTTTTACTTTCACCAAATTATATAACACTACTCGCTAAAAGTGTTTAGCACTAAACTATAGGAAAGGGGACATGTCTAATCTATCATTAAGACCAAGTGGACCCTGCGCGTCAAGGCGCAGAATCCACCTGGCTTCCGCTTGTAACAAAGCTTGTCTCTTGTTCACATTACTGCGGTAAGTAGAAAGAAGCTCAATTCCTCCAAACTTTAATTCAGAACCATTACCCCCATGTATCATCCGCATATGCTCAGTAAATCTAGGAGATCCTCCTCCTTTTTTTACAGAATATATGTGTTCGCGGATTCTAATCCGCAGTTGCCTCTCCGTTTTTCCAATATAGAAGTTATGGTATCCCATCCTTTACTGGTTTTGGATGTGAGCTTCCATAATGTAGGATAGCATTTTTTGCTACTGATTTCCTGTAGCCTTGAGTGATTAACTGTCCATTTTTTACCACTAGTCTTAGATCTAAAAACTCTAGACTATCACCTCCATACACACACGTGAATAGCATGTTTATATTATTCTCTGTATTGAGAAAAGACACAAAGCTCTCAAATTGCTGCTTAGATCCCTCCCATACTACAAGGATATCATCCATATATCTCATGTATGCTTTCAGATGTTTAACATATGGATTGATGGTGCTGTACACGTATTGTTGTTCAAAGATTGCTAAAAAGAGATTCGCGTAAGAACATGAGGTCGGACTCCCCATGACAGTCCCCGCACACTGCCTAAACCATTGGGTGTTATATTTGAAGGTGTTATTTGAGAGTATAAACATTAAGGCATCACACACAAAATGAATATACTCAATTCTCTTCTCTGTTTGATTCAACACTGTGGGAACAGCCTGTACACCCGCCTCATGTGGAATGCGGTTGTACAGTGCCTCCACGTCAATGGATGCCAATGTATAAGACTCCTACCAACAGAACTCATCCACAAACCTCAACACGTCTCCCGTATCCTTTAAATAGGCTGGTATCTGAGATAATAATGGACGCAATGTCCAGCCTATATATTTAGAAAGATGCTCAGTAACTGAGCCTATTCCGGCCACAATGGGCCTCCCTGGGGGGTGGGTACAGGATTTATGTAATTTGGGAAGAAGATACCACTTAGGGTCTTTCGTACTATCCGGTATTAGTCTTTCTTCTAGTTTAGAGTCTATAGCTCCCAATTCTATATATCTCCTTAGGAGTGACCTCAGTTTCTCTTTTATCCTTGTAGTGGGGTTAGTAAGTAACTTCTCATAAGTTAAAGAATCTTGTAGTTGACGAGATGCTTCCTGATCGTATTGTTCCTGGGACCAAATCACAATACTTCCTCCTTTATCTGTTCTGGATGCTACAAATTCCTGAAAGGGTTTCAAGTACTAATGCAGATCACAATTCTCCATGTGTCATAGGTCCCCTGGGATTTTGCCCTATAACAGGTTTGAATCCCGAGGAATTTGAGTATACAAAAATTTTAGCCAGCTTAGCAGAAGGAGAACCGGATCTAGAAGAAAATGAACACATTCAGACAATGGGTTTTTCAGGGGGTACCCCTTCATCTTTTAATCCCCCTATTCTGCCAGGAAGCCCGTTAGATCTATTCTATAAGGCAGTAAGCAAGGATATTAAAGCTTTTGTTTATCCTCAAGCTATATGTAATATCTCACAGGAAGAAAGGGAAGGATTAATTTGGGTTACTAAGCGAGAAGACCTTGTAGTATCCAGAGCAGATAAAGGAGGAAGTATTGTGATTTGGTCCCAGGAACAATACGATCAGGAAGCATCTAGTCAACTACAAGATTCTTTAACTTATGAGAAGTTACTTACTAACCCCATTACAAGGATAAAAGAGAAACTGAGGTCGCTCCTAAGGAGATATGTAGAATTGGGAGCTATAGACTCTAAACTAGCAGAACGATTTATACCGGATAGTCCGAAAGACCCTAAGTGGTATCTACTTCCCAAATTACATAAATCCCGTACCCACCCCCCAGGGAGGCCCATTGTGGCCGTAATAGGCTCAGTTACTGAGCATCTTTCTAAATATATAGACTGGGCATTGCGTCCACTATTATCTCAGATGCCAGCCTATTTAAAGGATACGGGAGACGTGTTGAGGTTTGTGGATGGGTTCTGTTGGTAGGAGTCTTATACATTGGCATCCATTGACGTGGAGGCACTGTACACCCGCATTCCACATGAGGCGGGTGTACAGGTATATTAATTTTGTGTGTGATGCCTTAATGTTTATACTCTCAAATAACACCTTCAAATATAACACCCAATGGTTTAGGCAGTATGCGGGGACTGCCATGGGAAGTCCGACCTCATGTTCTTACGCGAATCTCTTTTAAGCAATCTTTGAACAACAATACGTGTACAGCACCATCAATCCATATGTTAAACATCTGAAAGCATACATGAGATATATGGATGATATCCTTGTAGTATGGGAGGGATCTAAGCAGCAATTTGAGAGCTTTGTGTCTTTTCTCAATACAGAGAATAATATGAACATGCTATTCACTAGTGTGTATGGAGGTGATAGTCTAGAGTTTTTAGATCTAAGACTAGTGGTAAAAAATGGACAGTTAATCACTCAAGGCTACAGGAAATCAGTAGGAAAAAATGCTATCCTACATTATGGAAGCTCACATCCAAAACCAGTAAAGGATGGGATACCATATAGTCAGTTCTTGAGGTTGAGAAGTAATAACATAGAAGACGACTGCTATAGAATTCAAGCTGCGGAACTTTCTGAGAGACTTAAAGCTCGAGGGTATCCTGCTAAAGTTATAAAACAGGCTTATAAAAAAGTGGAGAATAGAAGCAGGAGGGACCTTATTAAAGCTAGAAGAAGTCCTTATTTTGGAAGTGAAGATAAGAGTAATAATCAAAGATTTGTGTTTGCTTTCAAAAATAGTCCACTGAATTCTACCATTAAAGCAGCTATATCCAGTAACTGGCATTTATTACTTTCAGATTCGGACATTTGTGACACAGCAAAGAATAGACCTATTGTGACCTTTAGAAAAAATATCAGTATTCAGGCTTTTCTACAAAATAAATCTAAAGAATATAAAAAGGGTCAGAGACAAGAATCCTGGTTAACTAATTCCTTCCCAAAAGGTAACAAAAAATGTGGTTCCTGTAGCCAATGTAATATGAACATTAATACTAACAAGTATACATTGGGAGGACATACAATTAAAGTTAAAAAATTGATAACTTGTCGCAGTATGTATGTGGTTTATTTTATGCTTTGTCCATGTGGAAACTTCTATATTGGAAAAACGGAGAGGCAACTGCGGATTAGAATCCGCGAACACATATATTCTGTAAAAAAAGGAGGAGGATCTCCTAGATTTACTGAGCATATGCAGATGATAAATGGGGGTAATTGTTCTGAATTAAAGTTTGGAGGAATTGAGCTACTATCTACTTACCGCAGTAATGTGAACAAGAGACAGGCTTTGTTACAAGCTGAAGCCAGGTGGATTCTGCGCCTTGACGTGCAGGGTCCACTTGGTCTTAATGATAGATTAGACATGTCCCCTTTCTTATAGTTTAGTGCTAAACACTTTTAGCGAGTAGTGTTATATAATTTGGTGAAAGTAAAAGGATTTGATTTGGTTATTTTCCTTTTGCGTTCTGCACTAACACGTCATCTGGTCACATGATTTCAGTATTACCTGTTAAAAACCCAGCGCGATGACGTTTCCATCAGGCCGGAAGAAGCGTTGATCATAACGTGAAACCGCCGGCAGTTGCCTGTTTTTTCTGAGTGCTGTCAGCTGTTGCTGTGGATCCCACGTCATTGAAGAGGTCCGGAGTCTGAGGCCGCGAGACCCGTATTGTACGGTGAGTGCAGGCTATGTTTCTTTATGTTGTAAAAAAAAGACTACACCACATACTTGCACACCCAAATAATAACTCAAATTTAATGAAAAACATTTTTTACATGCTTTTATTGAAGTAACCATCACATACAAAACAAACATCTAAAAACAATTAAAAGTGCCCTGAACTAGGGACACCACAAGCAAACACTGGAAGAGGCCAGACACTCTCCCTCCTGGAGCACGGCATATAATACAATACACTACTGTACCTACAGTAGGGATCAAAAGTTTGGGCAGGTAAAAAATGTGTATTAATGTGCATAAAGAAGCCAAGGAAAGATGGAAAAATATTCAAAAGGCTTCAAATTACTGATTAGACATTCTTATAATATATCAACAAAAGTTAGATTTTATTTCCATCATTTACACTTTCAAAATAACAGAAAACAAAAAAAAGTAATCTGCAAAAGTTTGGGCACCCTGCAGAGTTAATATCTTGCACTGCCCCCTTTGGCAAGTATCACAGCTTGTAAACGCTTTTTGTAGCCAGCCAAGAGTCTTTCAATTCTTGTTTGAGGTATCTTTGCCCATTCTTCCTTACAAAAGTCTTCCAGTTCTTAGAGATTTCTTGGCTGTCTGTCACGCACTGCTCTTTTAAGGTCTATCCATAGATTTGCAATTATGTTGAGGTCAGGAGATTGCTAAGGCCATGACAAAACCTTCAGTTTACGCCTCTTGATGTAATACCCCGTGGATTTCGAGGTGTGTTTAGGATCATTATCCATTTGTAGAAGCCATCCTCTCTTTAACTTCAGCTTTTTCACAGATGGCATCACGTTAGCATCCAAAATTTGCTGAAATTTTATTGAATCAATTTTTCCTTCTACTCGTGAGATGTTCCCTGTTCCACTGGCGGCAATACAACCCCAAAGCATGATTGATCCACCCCCATGCTTAACAGTTGGACAGAGGTTCTTTTCATTAAATTCTGTTCCCCTTCTTTTCCAAACGTACCTTTGCTTATTCCGGCTAAAAAGTTCAATTTTAACCTCATCGGTCCACAGAACGCGTTTCCAAAATGCATCAGGCTTGTCTATATGTTCATTTGCAAAGTTCAAACGCTGATTTTTGTGGTGAGGAAGTAGAAGAGGTTTTCTTCTGATGGCTCTTCTATGAAGACCATATTTGTACAAGTATGTCTTTATAGTGGAATAGTGTACTACAACTCCAGTGTCTGCCAGATCAAACATGGGTTTTGAATAGTTTTTCTCACAATCCTGCAAGCTGGTCTGTCTGATATTTTTCTTGGTCTTCCAGATCTTGCTTTAACGTCCACTGTTCCTACTGCTATTTCTTAATTATATTCCGAACAGAGGATATTGATATCTGAAAACGTTTTGCTATCTTCTTATAGCCTTCTCCAGCTTTGTGAGCGTCAACTATTTTCAGTTACAGATTTCTAGACAACTGCTTAGAAGAACCCATGGTGCTGATTGCTGGGGCAAGATCAGATGAGTCTGGGCATTTAAAACCTTTGAGATTGACATCACCTGGTCTTCCAAGATGATGATTGAGAACAATCCATGACCCTGGCATGTCTCAGCTTTGCAAAGGGGGCAGTGCATGTTATAAATTCTGCAGGGTGCCCAAACTTTTGCAGACGCCATTTTTTTGTTTTCTGTTATTTTGAAAGTGTAAATGATGAAATAAAATCTAACTTTTGTTGACATAAGAATGTCTAATCTGTAATTTGATGCCTTTTGGAGATTTTTCCATCTTTCCATGTCTTCTTTATGCGCATTAATAAAAATTATTACCTGGGGTGCCCAAACTTTTGATCCCCCCCTGTAATATGAAGGTGGACAAATAACACTGCTGTCAGGATGGCAAAAACAGGATATATATATATATATATATATATATATATATATATAGCCCTAGCAACCCTTTGCCCATGTAAACAATAGCATAATATCCAAAAGAACAATTATAAAGAGACCGGTGCCTAGGTATATGCTAAAAGAGTACACACAGATTCCATCCTGTCAGACAAGAAAACCTGGATGAAGATCACGGTCAGTGCAATGTGGTATGTACAAAAAATGTATCAACCCGTGCTCTACATGACCCCACGCGTTCCGTTGCTCTTGGAAACTTCCTCAGGGGTGTGGTGTCCAAACAGAATAACCCACCTTTTACATGTTTGTGGATGAGTTGCAGCTGAAGTACCGATGTACAGACCATCCCCCCCTCACACACATAACACGTGCATCAATAGCTTCAGGTGCATGTGTCAAGCTCCTGTTGGGTCATATGACTTCACCTCCAGTCAATACCTCAAAGTACCCTTCACAAAGTTCATCATCCTCCTGGTATTGGTTTATACATAATGATTCAACCTTTCAACAATATGACCATTACCCATTGCTATTGCATTGCTCCATAGGACTACGCATGCGCAGAACAAGCAATTGTGCGATATATACGCGCTTGCGCCCATGGTAACACGAGGAACATGCGCTGTAGAGATATCCATATAAGACTGGCCAGATAATGACCAGCATGGAGTGATCTATTACACAATGATGGGAGGATCTACGCGCGGTCATGTGACATGGTGTGATTTACTTTATCTTTTACAATTTTCACTGATGGTAATGGTCATATTGTTGTAAGGTTAAATCATTATGTATAAACTAATACCAGGAGGATAATGAACTTTGTTAAGGGTATTTTGAGGTCCCGTGAGCAATGGAACACGTAGGGTCATGTGGAGCACGGGTTGATTAATTTTTTTTGTACTACACACCACATTGCACTGACTGTGATCTTCATCCAGGTTTTCTTGTCTGACAGAATGGAATCTGTGTGTACTCTGTTAGCATATGCCTAGGCACCGGTCACTTTATAATTGTTCTTTTGGATTTTATACTATTGTTTACATAGGCAAAGGGTTGCTAGGGTATATTGTTTACATAGGCAAAGGGTTGCTAAGGTATATATATATCTACTGTTTTTGCCATCCTGACAGCAGTGTTATTTGTTCACCTTCATATTACATAGTTACATAGTTACATAGTTAGTACGGTCGAAAAAAGACATATGTCCATCAAGTTCAACCAGGGAATTAAGGGGTAGGGGTGTGGCGCGATATTGGAGAAGGGATGAGATTTTATATTTCTTCATAAGCATTAATCTTATTTTGTTCCAGGAATGTATCTAACCCTGTTTTAAAGCTGTTAATTGTTCCTGCTGTGACCAGTTCCTGAGGGAGACCGTTCCATAAATTCACAGTCCTCACGGTAAAGAAGGCGTGTCGCCCCTTGAGACTAAACTTTTTCTTCTCCAGACGGAGGGAGTGCCCCCTCGTCCTTTGGGGGGGTTTAACCTGGAACAGTTTTTCTCCATATTTTTTGTATGGGCCATTAATATACTTATATACGTTTATCATATCCCCCCTTAAACGTCTCTTCTCAAGACTAAACAATTGTAACTCCTTTAATCGCTCCTCATAGCTAAGATGTTCCATGCCCCATATTAGTTTAGTCGCGCGTTTCTGCACCCTTTCCAACTCTGCAGTGTCCCTTTTATGGACAGGTGCCCAAAACTGAACAGCATATTCGAGGTGAGGCCGTACCAATGCTTTATAAAGGGGGAGTATTATGTCCCTGTCCCTTGAGTCCATGCCTCTTTTGATACATGACAATATCCTGCTGGCTTTGGAAGCAGCAGCCTGACATTGCATGCTATTCTGTAGTCTGTGATCTACAAGTACACCCAGATCCTTCTCTACCAGTGACTCTGCCAGTTTAATCCCCCCTAAGACATACGATGCATGCAGGTTATTAGTACCCAGATGCATAACTTTACATTTATCCACATTGAACCTCATTTGCCAAGTGGATGCCCAGACACTTAGTCTATCCAAGTCATCTTGTAACTTATGCACATCCTCTATAGACTGTACTGTGCTACAAAGCTTGGTGTCATCTGCAAAGATAGAAACAGAGCTGTTAATACCATCCTCTATATCATTGATAAATAAATTAAACAACAGCGGTCCCAGTACTGAACCTTGGGGTACACCACTAATAACCGGGGACCAATCAGAGTACGAATCGTTGACCACCACTCTCTGGGTACGATCCATGAGCCAGTGTTCAATCCAGTTACAAACTAAAATTTCCAAACCCAAAGACCTTAACTTACCTGTCAGACGTCTATGAGGGACAGTATCAAACGCTTTAGCAAAATCCAGAAACACTATATCCACAGCCATTCCTCTGTCAAGGCTTCTACTCACCTCTTCATAAAAGCAAATTAGATTGGTTTGACAACTTCTATCCTTAGTAAACCCATGCTGGCTATCACTTATAATACAATTATCCCCTATGTATTCCTGTATGTAATCCCTTATAAGTCCTTCAAACAATTTACCCACAATGCACGTTAAACTTACCGGTCTATAGTTTCCTGGGGAAGACCTAGAGCCCTTTTTGAAGATTGCCACCACATTCGCCTTGCGCCAGTCCCTTGGCACAATACCAGACACCAGAGAATCTCTAAATATCATGAACAGGGGTACAGATATTACTGAACTTACCTCTCTAAGAACTCTTGGGTGTAGTCCATCCGGTCCTGGGGATTTGCTTACATTTATATCACTTAACTTACCTTGTACCATCTCTACATTAAGCCAGTTCAGTACATTACATGATGTGTTACCAGCACTGACCTGTCCAATGTCAGCTCCTTTTTCCATAGTGTATACAGAACTAAAGAACCCATTCAGTAGCTCCGCCTTCTCTTGATCGCCTGTGACAACCTCCCCATTATCATTATTAAGGGGTCCTACATGCTCTGTCCTTGGTTTTTTTGCATTTATATATCTAAAAAAATATTTAGGATTAGTTTTGCTTTCTTTGGCCACCTGTCTCTCATTTTGAATTTTTGCTGTTTTTATTACATTTTTACAGATTTTATTAAGCTCCTTGTACTGTTTAAATGTTATAGCTGACCCATCAGATTTGTATTTTTTGAAGGCTATTTTTTTGTTGTTTATTGCTCTTTTAACATCATGTGTCAGCCATGTAGGATTTAGTTTTAATCGTTTATATTTGTTCCCCTTTGGTATATATTTAGCTGTATAGTTATTTAGAGTTGATTTAAAGATGTCCCATTTACCTTCTGTATCAGTATTTGACAACACCTCCCCCCAGTCTATGTCCTGTAGTGTAGCCCTCAGCCCAGGGAAATTTGCCTTTTTAAAGTTATATGTTTTTGCCTTCCCCGCCTGTCTTTGTTTTCTACATTTTAAGTCAAAAGTAACTATATTGTGGTCGCTATTACCAAGTGTTACGCCGAGCGCTCCGGGTCCCCGTTCCTCCCCGGAGCGCTCGCCTCATCCTCGTTGCTGCAGCGCCCCGGTCAGATCCACTGACCGGGTGCGCTGCGGTACCGCCTCCAACCGGGATGCGATTCGCGATGCGGGTGGCGCCCGCTCGCGATGCGCACCCCGGCCCCCGTACCTGACTCGCTCTCCGTCGGTCCTGTCCCGGCGCGCGCGGCCCCGCTCCCTAGGGCGCGCGCGCGCCGGGTCTCTGCGATTTAAAGGGCCACTGCGCCGCTGATTGGCGCAGTGGTTCTAATTAGTGTGTTCACCTGTGCACTCCTTATATATACCTCACTTCCCCTGCACTCCCTCGCCGGATCTTGTTGCCCTTGTGCCTAGTGAAAGCGTTCCCTTGTTTGTTCCTAGCCTGTGTTCCAGACCTCCTGCCGTTGCCCCTGACTACGATCCTTGCTGCCTGCCCCGACCTTCTGCTACGTCCGACCTTGCTTCTGTCTACTCCCTTGTACCGCGCCTATCTTCAGCAGTCAGAGAGGTTGAGCCGTTGCTAGTGGATACGACCTGGTCACTACCGCCGCAGCAAGACCATCCCGCTTTGCGGCGGGCTCTGGTGAAAACCAGTAGTGACTTAGAACCGGTCCACTAGCACGGTCCACGCCAATCCCTCTCTGGCACAGAGGATCCACCTCCTGCCAGCCGGCATCGTGACAGTAGATCCGGCCATGGATTCCGCTGAGGTGCCGCTGTCAAGTCTTGCCGACATTTCCACGATGATCACCCAACAAAATCACCAGCTGGCATACTTGTCCTCCGTGAAACAGCAACTGAAGTCACAGTTACAGCAGCTGCTGTCACTGACACAGCAGCTGCAACTGCAACAACCATCTCCTCCGCCGGCTCCTGCAACTCCTCCGCAGCGTCCGGCCATGGATTCCGCTGAGGTGCCACTGTCAAGTCTTGCCGACATTTCCACGATGATCACCCAACAAAATCACCAGCTGGCATACTTGTCCACCGTGACACAGCAACTGAAGTCACAGTTACAGCAGCTGCTGTCACTGTCACAGCAGCTGCAACTGCAACAACCATCTCCTCCGCCGGCTCCTGCAACTCCTCCGCAGCGTCCGGCCGCTCCTAACCCCTGCTTGTCCCTGCCGGACAAATTTGATGGGGACTCTAGACTCTGCCGTGGTCTCCTTTCTGGAAAGGCCTTGTCTTGGGCCACACCGCTCTGCGACCACAATGATCCTGCCACAGTCTCAGTCCAGTCCTTCTTCGTTGAGGTCCGTAGTGTCTTCGAGGAGCCTGCCCGAGCTTCTTCTGCCGAGACTGCCCTGCTGAACCTGGCCCAGGGTGTTTCTTCAGTTGGCGAGTACGCCATTCACTTCCGTGCTCTTGCTTCCGAGTTGTCCTGGAATAGTGAGGTCCTCTGCGCGACCTTTAAAAAAGGCCTATCCAGCAACATTAAAGATGTTCTGGCCGCACGAGAAACTCCTGCTAACCTACATGAACTCATTCATCTTGCCACTCGCATTGACATGCGTTCTTCCGGATGGCGTCTGGAGCTCCGCCTGGATATGGACTTTGTTCGCACAAGGCGTTTTTTCCCCCCGGCTCCTCTCTCCTCTGGTCCTCTGCAATCCGTTCCTGTGCCTCCCGCCGTGGAGGCTATGCAAGTTGACCGGTCTCGCTTGACACCTCAAGAGAGGACACGACGCCGCATGGAGAATCTTTGCCTGTACTATGCCGGTACCGAACACTTCCTGAAGGATTGTCCTATCCGTCCTCCCCGCCTGGAAAGACGTACGCTGACTCCGCACAAAGGTGACACAGTTCTTGATGTCAACTCTGCTTCTCCACGTCTTACTGTGCCTGTGCGGATATCTTCCTCTACCTTCTCCTTCTCTACTATGGCCTTCTTGGATTCCGGATCTGCAGGAAATTTTTTTTTGGCCTCTCTTATCAACAGGTTCAACGTCCCTGTGACCAGTCTCGCCAGACCCCTCTACATCAATTGTGTTAACAATGAAAGATTGGACTGTGCCGTGCGTTACCGCACGGAACCCCTCCTAATGTGCATCGGACCTCATCACGAAAAAATTGAGTTTTTTTTCCTCAGGTTCTTTGGCCCCAAGAAGAGGGGGAGACCCAAGGGGGGGGGTACTGTTACGCCGAGCGCTCCGGGTCCCCGTTCCTCCCCGGAGCGCTCGCCTCATCCTCGTTGCTGCAGCGCCCCGGTCAGATCCACTGACCGGGTGCGCTGCGGTACCGCCTCCAGCCGGGATGCGATTCGCGATGCGGGTGGCGCCCGCTCGCGATGCGCACCCCGGCCCCCGTACCTGACTCGCTCTCCGTCGGTCCTGTCCCGGCGCGCGCGGCCCCGCTCCCTAGGGCGCGCGCGCGCCGGGTCTCTGCGATTTAAAGGGCCACTGCGCCGCTGATTGGCGCAGTGGTTCTAATTAGTGTGTTCACCTGTGCACTCCTTATATATACCTCACTTCCCCTGCACTCCCTCGCCGGATCTTGTTGCCCTTGTGCCTAGTGAAAGCGTTCCCTTGTTTGTTCCTAGCCTGTGTTCCAGACCTCCTGCCATTGCCCCTGACTACGATCCTTGCTGCCTGCCCCGACCTTCTGCTACGTCCGACCTTGCTTCTGTCTACTCCCTTGTACCGCGCCTATCTTCAGCAGTCAGAGAGGTTGAGCCGTTGCTAGTGGATACGACCTGGTCACTATCGCCGCAGCAAGACCATCCCGCTTTGCGGCGGGCTCTGGTGAAAAGCAGTAGTGACTTAGAACCGGAACCGGTCCACTAGCACGGTCCACGCCAATCCCTCTCTGACACAGAGGATCCACCTCCTGCCAGCCGGCATCGTGACACCAAGGTTTTCCCGCACAGTTACATTACCAACCAGCTCTGCGTTGTTGGAAATGATCAGATCCAACAAGGCATCACTTCTTGTTGGGTCCTCCACAAACTGGCCCATAAAATTATCCTGCAATAAATTTAGGAATTGTCGCCCCTTTGTAGTTTTAGCCAACCCTGGACCCCAATCTATATCTGGATAGTTAAAATCTCCCATTATTACCACTGTACCTGCCCGGGCGGCCCTCTTTATTTGTTTATAAGGCCGAACTTCTATCTCTTCAGTGATATTAGGGGGTCTGTAGATTACACCAAATACTATTTTTTCAGTATTTCCCTCCTTTTGTAATTCTACCCACAATGATTCCACATCCTCAGAATCATCACACACTATGGCATCGTTCACACTGATATACTCATATTCATAGTATGAACTGTGGTGTTTTGTATTGTATTTTGTAATATCTGCCATGCTCCAGGAGGGAGAACGTCTGGCCTCCTCTAGCGTTTGCTTGTGGTGTCCCTAGTTCAGGGCACTTTTAATTGTTTTTAGATGTTTGTTTTGTATGTGATGGTTACTTCAGTAAAACCATGTAAAAACATTTTCATTAAATTTGTGTTATTATTTGGATGTGCAAGTACCATACAGTGTGTGGTGTAGTCTTTTTTTTATATAGTTTGGTTTACATTCTGTTTGAACCCCAATATATTTATGATTGTAGCTGAGCCCCCCTACAGACACAATCACAGTGAGATGTAACAACTAAAACCTGCTTGTCCAGCACTAACTAAACACTTTAACGCCTCACTATAAGCGCCAAACTACCCGCCACTTGACAAAACAAACTTTAAAGGAATAACCACACACACTATCAAATGTCGCAAAGTCTGCTTTTTGAGGCTATATCCTTCCAGAGTACAATTCTCATCTGCCGATCAGGTTCTTTTAAGCTTCACAAGCAGACTTGCTTTCAGCAATTTTTTTTAATACCCAGTAACCAGCTGAATTCAGCACCTATGCTGATCAGGGCTCAACAGAAAACCTGGTGTGGCCCAGAAATCGGAATGAAATACCCCACTGTCAATTCCGCCTTTCATTCCATACAAATCTTGGCCCAAATAGATAAGGTTAGCAAGATAAGTTTTGCTTGAGATATTACTCTTTCCTTGATTTGTTATATCTTGTAGAGCTGTTCCTGGAAGGGGTATATGGCCCTCCTAAAACCTGGTGGCTACATATGACATTTACCCTGGGAAAATATAGCAACCACCATCATTCTTGTCACTCTCACATTGGCCCTCATTTACTATTCTAAACCCGACCTCTTTTGTTGGTTTTTTTTGGCGCATCTTTGTCTGCGCCATGTCGCAGACATCGTGCGCCAGTCTGCGACACGATGCAACATTTTTTCCCGACGGACCCGATGTGGATTCTCCCAAACCCGAAAAAGGGGCGTAACCCGACATTTCTGAGCTTTCCCACGTATTTACAAAGGTTTCCAACCCGAATTTGTTGAATTGTTGTGGATTTTTTCCCGACAGCTCAGAGGAGTTGGAAACCAAAACCAACAAAACCCACGTGCGACAAACAGGATGCAACATAATAATAAATACCAGGGGGAAAAAGCAGTTGGGTAAGAATGCAATATAGACTTACAATCCGATTTTCTAAGTAAATGAGGGCCATTATATGTTAAAACCTCCAATGATCTGGCACCCCATAATCTAGACCTTTTTATAATCTGGAAGAAGTGCAAAGTGATCTAATGAGACTAATGGCATATTTTGGGTTAATATTTTCTTTAGTCTTTTTACCCTAAGAAGTACATTTTTCTATGATGGTCCTTTATTCTAGAACTTCTGATAACCTGCTACCCATCAAAGACACTGGACTTACTTTCCTCCCTTTCACATCAACTTTGCTTACAAAGCTTGTTTGCCTGTAATTCTAAATAGAGCAGAAAGGAAGCCATTTTCATGGAGAATGTTGTCATTGAGGGTTATTATCATCTTGACAAGTTAACCAGATGGAATAATGAAGTGGAAGTTTCCTTTCCTGCATGATGGAGCACACTTATAGTGAAGTTCTTAGACTGGCTTCCAAGAATTTATATTGTTCGAAGATGCATGTTAATGTATGTCTAACAATACTCCTGTCCCTCCACTCTATTGGCTGAATAATGTGTGCTTAAAGCGCATTTCTTTCCATTCCATTGTGAATCTTCAAACAACTTATATAACAGATTATTAGACATGGGAATACAGATTTTTATTCTATTGTTATTTTAAACAAATGTAAAGGAACAGAAAGGAAAATACAATGTGAAATTCACTTTGAACAACTGTTTTTGTTAGACTTGTCCCCCAATAATAAGCTGATCAACCATTTTCTTACTTAAAGTCCCAGCCATCAGCAGTAATCTGCAGGTAACCTAGTCGCTCAATTTCACAACAGCACCACCACAGGACAATTTAAGTGTTCTTCTAATGGTCCCAGCTTATCCTAATACAATAACGGGATACGCTCTCATATATGTGTACCTCAAACCCTTTTTTGTGCATCTATGGTTACTAATATTCTGTGATCTACATACTTGGTTACCGTATACTAACCTTGATTGTATATGAAATCTCTGGTACCCTTTTGTCACTAATCTGTGTGACCGTGACAGCTTTCCTATGACTACCTCTGACGCATTTTTCACCTGACATTCTTTTGCTGTCTCATTCTATCATTTATCATATGACGGATGTTATCTTCATTTGTTGTTTGTTTTGTCTTGTCTTAGGCCCATAGTTCCATTATCATTTTATATGTTTGTTATCTTGTACATTTGTTTTATGTACTACACTCTCCTCCAGCCCTGATGAACTCCAACTCATTAGTGGGGTGAAACGCTTTGGAAAAGGAGTAAGATCAGTCTATGTACATTGGTCTCCACATTCACATTATAGGTGGTTTCTACACATCCCCCCCTATCCACACTTAGTGGTAGTGTTAGGCTATTATTTTGCTAGGTAGGCCATTTAGAGATAGGTATTTATCTGTTATCCTCTTCCCCCATACCTCCACCATTGTGGGCCAATTGTTACGCCGAGCGCTCCGGGTCCCCGCTCCTCCCCGGAGCGCTCGCTACACTCTCGCTACTGCAGCGCTCCGGTCAGATCCACTGACCCGGTGCGCTGCGATACCGCCTCCAGCCGGGATGCGATTCGCGATGCGGGTGGCGCCCGCTCGCGATGCGCACCCCGGCTCCCGTACCTGACTCGCTCTCCGTCGGTCCTGTCCCGGCGCGCGCGGCCCCGCTCCCTAGGGCGCGCGCGCGCCAGGTCTCTGCGATTTAAAGGGCCACTGCGCCGCTGATTGGCGCAAGTGGTTCTAATTAGTGTGTTCACCTGTGCACTCCCTATGTATACCTCACTTCCCCTGCACTCCCTCGCCGGATCTTGTTGCCATTGTGCCAGTGAAAGCGTTTCCTTGTGTGTTCCTAGCCTGTGTTCCAGACCTCCTGCCGTTGCCCCTGACTACGATCCTTGCTGCCTGCCCCGACCTTCTGCTACGTCCGACCTTGCTTCTGTCTACTCCCTTGTACCGCGCCTATCTTCAGCAGTCAGAGAGGTTGAGCCGTTGCTAGTGGATACGACCTGGTCCCTACCGCCGCAGCAAGACCATCCCGCTTTGCGGCGGGCTCTGGTGAAAACCAGTAGTGACTTAGAACCGGTCCACTAGCACGGTCCACGCCAATCCCTCTCTGGCACAGAGGATCCACCTCCTGCCAGCCGGCATCGTGACAGTAGATCCGGCCATGGATCCCGCTGAAGTCCCTCTGCCAGTTGTCGCCGACCTCACCACGGTGGTCGCCCAGCAGTCACAACAGATAGCGCAACAAGGCCACCAGCTGTCTCAACTGACCGTGATGCTACAGCAGCTACTACCACAGCTTCAGCAATCATCTCCTCCGCCAGCTCCTGCACCTCCTCCGCAGCGAGTGGCCGCTTCAGGCCTACGACTATCCTTGCCGGATAAATTTGATGGGGACTCTAAATTTTGCCGTGGCTTTCTTTCTCAATGTTCCCTGCACTTGGAGATGATGTCGGACCAGTTTCCTACTGAAAGGTCTAAGGTGGCTTTCGTAGTCAGCCTTCTGTCTGGAAAAGCTCTGTCATGGGCCACACCGCTCTGGGACCGCAATGACCCCGTCACTGCCTCTGTACACTCCTTCTTCTCGGAAATTCGAAGTGTCTTTGAGGAACCTGCCCGAGCCTCTTCTGCTGAGACTGCCCTGTTGAACCTGGTCCAGGGTAATTCTTCCGTTGGCGAGTACGCCGTACAATTCCGTACTCTTGCTTCTGAACTATCCTGGAATAATGAGGCCCTCTGCGCGACCTTTAAAAAAGGCCTATCCAGCAACATTAAAGATGTTCTGGCCGCACGAGAAATCCCTGCTAACCTACATGAACTCATTCATCTAGCCACTCGCATTGACATGCGTTTTTCCGAAAGGCGTCAGGAGCTCCGCCAGGATATGGACTTTGTTCGCACGAGGCGTTTTTTCTCCCCGGCTCCTCTCTCCTCTAGTCCCCTGCAATCCGTTCCTGTGCCTCCCGCCGTGGAGGCTATGCAGGTCGACCGGTCTCGCCTGACACCTCAAGAGAGGACACGACGCCGCATGGAGAATCTCTGCCTGTACTGTGCCAGTACCGAACACTTCCTGAAGGATTGTCCTATCCGTCCTCCCCGCCTGGAAAGACGTACGCTGACTCCGCACAAAGGTGAGACAGTCCTTGATGTCAACTCTGCTTCTCCACGTCTTACGGTGCCTGTGCGGATATCTGCCTCTACCTTCTCCTTCTCTACTATGGCCTTCTTGGATTCCGGATCTGCAGGAAATTTTATTTTGGCCTCTCTCATCAACAGGTTCAACATCCCAGTGACCAGTCTCGCCAGACCCCTCTACATAAATTGTGTTAACAATGAAAGATTGGACTGTACCATACGTTTCCGCACGGAGCCCCTCCTAATGTGCATCGGACCTCATCACGAGAAAATTGAGTTTTTGGTCCTCCCCAATTGCACTTCCGAAATTTTCCTCGGACTACCCTGGCTTCAACACCATTCCCCAACCCTGGATTGGTCCACTGGGGAGATCAAGAGTTGGGGTTCCTCTTGTTTCAAGGACTGCCTTAAACCGGTTCCCAGTTCTCCTTGCCGTGACCCTGTGGTTCCCCCTGTAACCGGTCTCCCTAAGGCCTATATGGACTTTGCGGATGTTTTTTGCAAAAAACAAGCTGAGACTCTACCTCCTCACAGGCCTTATGACTGTCCTATTGACCTCCTCCCGGGCACTACTCCACCCCGGGGCAGAATTTATCCTCTCTCTGCCCCAGAGACTCTTGCTATGTCTGAGTACATCCAGGAAAATTTAAAAAAGGGCTTTATCCGCAAATCCTCCTCTCCTGCCGGAGCCGGATTTTTCTTTGTGTCCAAAAAAGATGGCTCCCTACGTCCTTGCATTGACTACCGCGGTCTTAATAAAATCACGGTAAAGAACCGCTACCCCCTACCTCTCATCTCTGAACTCTTTGATCGCCTCCAAGGTGCCCACATCTTTACCAAACTGGACTTAAGAGGTGCTTATAATCTCATCCGCATCAGAGAGGGGGATGAATGGAAAACGGCATTTAACACTAGAGATGGACACTTTGAGTATCTGGTCATGCCCTTTGGCCTGTGCAACGCCCCTGCCGTCTTCCAAGACTTTGTTAATGAAATTTTTCGTGATCTCTTATATTCCTGTGTTGTTGTGTATCTGGACGATATCCTGATTTTTTCTGCAACCTAGAAGAACACCGCCAGCATGTCCGCATGGTTTTTCAGAGACTTCGTGACAATCAACTTTATGCCAAAATGGAGAAATGTCTGTTTGAATGTCAATCTCTTCCTTTCCTAGGATACTTGGTCTCTGGCCAGGGACTACAAATGGATCCAGACAAACTCTCTGCCGTCTTAGATTGGCCACGCCCCTCCGTACTCCGTGCTATCCAACGTTTTTTGGGGTTCGCCAATTATTACAGACAATTTATTCCACATTTTTCTACCATTGTGGCTCCTATCGTGGCTTTAACCAAAAAGAATGCCAATCCTAAGTCATGGCCTCCTCAAGCGGAAGACGCCTTTAAACAGCTCAAGTCTGCCTTTTCTTCGGCTCCCGTGCTCTCCAGACCTGACCCATCTAAACCCTTCCTATTGGAGGTTGATGCCTCCTCAGTAGGAGCTGGAGCGGTCCTTCTACAAAAAAATTCTTCCGGGCATGCTGTTACTTGTGGTTTTTTTTCTAGGACCTTATCTCCGGCGGAGAGGAACTACTCCATCGGGGATCGAGAGCTACTAGCCATTAAATTAGCACTTGAGGAATGGAGGCATCTGCTGGAGGGATCAAGATTTCCAGTTATTATTTACACCGATCACAAGAACCTCTCCTATCTCCAGTCTGCCCAACGGCTGAATCCTCGCCAGGCCAGGTGGTCTCTGTTCTTTGCCCGATTTAATTTTGAAATTCACTTTCGGCCTGCCGATAAGAACATTAGGGCCGATGCTCTCTCTCGTTCCTCGGATGCCTCGGAAGTAGAGCTCTCTCCGCAACACATCATTCCTCCTGACTGCCTGATCTCCACTTCTCCAGCCTCCATCAGGCAAACTCCTCCAGGGAAGACCTTCGTCTCTCCACGCCAACGCCTCGGAATCCTCAAATGGGGTCACTCCTCCCATCTCGCAGGTCATGCGGGCATCAAGAAATCCGTGCAACTCATCTCTCGTTTCTATTGGTGGCCGACTCTGGAGACGGATGTTGTGGATTTTGTGCGAGCCTGCACTGTCTGTGCCCGGGATAAGACTCCTCGCCAGAAGCCCGCTGGTCTTCTTCATCCTCTGCCTGTCCCCGAACAGCCTTGGTCTCTGATTGGTATGGACTTTATTACAGACTTACCCCCATCCCGTGGCAACACTGTTGTTTGGGTGGTCGTTGATCGATTCTCCAAGATGGCACATTTCATCCCTCTTCCTGGTCTTCCTTCAGCGCCTCAGTTGGCAAAACAATTTTTTGTACACATTTTTCGTCTTCACGGGTTGCCCACGCAGATCGTCTCGGAGAGAGGCGTCCAATTCGTGTCAAAATTCTGGAGGGCTCTCTGTAAACAACTCAAGATTAAATTAAACTTTTCTTCTGCCTATCATCCTCAATCCAATGGGCAAGTAGAAAGAATTAACCAGGTCCTGGGTGATTATTTACGGCATTTTGTTTCCTCCCGCCAGGATGACTGGGCAGATCTTCTACCATGGGCCGAATTCTCGTATAACTTCAGAGTCTCTGAATCTTCCTCCAAATCCCCATTTTTCGTGGTGTACGGCCGTCACCCTCTTCCCCCCCTCCCTACTCCCTTGCCCTCTGGTTTGCCCGCTGTGGATGAAATATCTCGTGATCTTTCCACCATATGGAAAGAGACCCAAAATTCTCTCTTACAGGCTTCATCACGCATGAAGAAGTTTGCTGATAAGAAAAGAAGAGCTCCCCCCATTTTTTCTCCTGGAGACAAGGTGTGGCTCTCCGCTAAATATGTCTGCTTCCGTGTCCCTAGCTACAAATTGGGACCACGCTTTCTTGGTCCTTTCAAAATTTTGTGCCAGATTAATCCTGTCTCTTACAAACTTCTTCTTCCTCCTTCTCTTCGTATTCCTAATGCCTTTCACGTTTCTCTTCTTAAACCACTCATCATCAACCGTTTCTCTCCCAAACTTGTTTCTCCCACTCCTGTTTCCGGCTCCTCGGACATCTTCTCCGTAAAGGAGATACTGGCCTCCAAGAAGGTCAGAGGGAAAACTTTTTTTTTGGTCGATTGGGAGGGTTGTGGTCCTGAAGAGAGATCCTGGGAACCTGAGGACAATATCCTAGACAAAAGTCTGCTCCTCAGGTTCTCAGGCTCTAAGAAGAGGGGGAGACCCAAGGGGGGGGGGTACTGTTACGCCGAGCGCTCCGGGTCCCCGCTCCTCCCCGGAGCGCTCGCTACACTCTCGCTACTGCAGCGCTCCGGTCAGATCCACTGACCCGGTGCGCTGCGATACCGCCTCCAGCCGGGATGCGATTCGCGATGCGGGTGGCGCCCGCTCGCGATGCGCACCCCGGCTCCCGTACCTGACTCGCTCTCCGTCGGTCCTGTCCCGGCGCGCGCGGCCCCGCTCCCTAGGGCGCGCGCGCGCCGGGTCTCTGCGATTTAAAGGGCCACTGCGCCGCTGATTGGCGCAAGTGGTTCTAATTAGTGTGTTCACCTGTGCACTCCCTATGTATACCTCACTTCCCCTGCACTCCCTCGCCGGATCTTGTTGCCATTGTGCCAGTGAAAGCGTTTCCTTGTGTGTTCCTAGCCTGTGTTCCAGACCTCCTGCCGTTGCCCCTGACTACGATCCTTGCTGCCTGCCCCGACCTTCTGCTACGTCCGACCTTGCTTCTGTCTACTCCCTTGTACCGCGCCTATCTTCAGCAGTCAGAGAGGTTGAGCCGTTGCTAGTGGATACGACCTGGTCACTACCGCCGCAGCAAGACCATCCCGCTTTGCGGCGGGCTCTGGTGAAAACCAGTAGTGACTTAGAACCGGTCCACTAGCACGGTCCACGCCAATCCCTCTCTGGCACAGAGGATCCACCTCCTGCCAGCCGGCATCGTGACACCAATCACTTATGTATTTATTGTCCTAATTTTGTAATATATTTTTGTAATGATCTATGTTATCACTGATGTCAGTAAAAGTTACGTTTTACATATATATCATTTGGTCTCTTGTGTGGATGAATTCTTGGATCAATACTTACCTCAAGGTCAATCTTAGCCAGATTGGAGGACTACTCCTGTTTACATAGGACTGCACCAGAAGTAAAATAAGTTGTTTTCTATAAATCCTGGCTTTAGATGTGTTATTTCCCAGGGCCTTGTGTGTGGAAGACAGCTTATTTGAAGTCGAGGTTTTGTGGGATTGGTTGTGCATCAAAACACAGGGTTGCACCACTTCTGCCATGTGATACTACAGCCTTTATCATTCACTATCTTCTACATACAGAACGCTACTTATGGCATCACGAACTTGACATTTGTACAGCCTGAACATAAAAGCCAGTTAGATCTCCTGCCCAAACCACATCTTTACCTTCCTGGCTTATGTCCAGCCTCCATTATCACAGAGCCTAGTTTCTGTCATGCAGCATTTCCTGCTGCTAAGGTAAGCATTTGACATTGCCACCCAGCCAATCCATGGCTCCAGTGGTGTACTGCCTCAACAACTGATTGGCTGTGCGGCAATGTTTTGTGCTGACCTCAGCACGAGGAAGTATTATGTAGACAACCTCCAATATAATGTATTACATTTGGGTTGACCTTTCATGGAGTTGTTCAGTAGAATAGGGGTTTCTTAATAATATCTTCGTAGACATTCTTCTAGAAATCTGTAGTGCGAGAGAAACTTAAAGGGGTACTCCGGTGGAAAACTTTTTTTTTTAAATCAACTGATGCCAGAAGGTTAAACAGATTTGTAAATTACTTCTATTAACCACTTGGGGATGCAGGGCGTACGCATACGCCCTGCATCCCTGATCCTTAAGGACTCAGGGCATACCTGTATGCCCTGGTCCTGTTTACTGGGTTTAAACCGTTCTCAGCAGCAGAGTTGCTACCGGCAGCCAGGACCCACTGCTAATGCCGGTCACGGCCGATGCCCGGCATTAACCCTTTTGATGCCACGATCAAAGTAGATTGCGGCATCTAAAAAGAAAGTAAAAGAATCCCAGCAGCTCAGCGGAGCTGATCGGGACTATCGCAACAAAATCGCCATGTCCCAATCAGCTTACCGGATGACGGGAGGGTCCTCACCTGCCTCTCCTTCATCCGATCGGCGATCTATTGCTCCACGCCTGTGCAATAGGCAGGAGCAGCAGAGCGTCGGTTACACTGATAAGTGCGTTGCAATGGCAGAGCACTGATCAGTGTATGCAATCAGAAGATTGCATGTTTTAGCCCTATGGGGGCTAAAAAAAAGTTTAATAAAAGTTCATTGACCCCTTTAAATCAAGTTTAAATCAACCCCCTTTTCCCATTTTTTAAATAAAATAATGCAATAAAGAATAAAAATAATCATATGTGGCACCACCGTGTGTGTAAATGTCCGAACTATTAAAATATTAGGTTAGCTAAACCACAAGGTCTTAACCTTATGGACCTACAGAATAAAGATAAGGTGTCATTTTTACCAAATAATGCACTGCGTAGAAACGGTAGCCCCCAAAAGTTACAAAATGGCTTTTTTTATTTCACCCCACAAATATTTTTTGGGGTTTTTTGCTGCAGGTTATATTCTAAAATAGTGATTTCATTGCAAAGTACAATTGGTAACGCAAAAAACAAGCCCCTATATGGGTCTGTAGGAGCAAAATTGAAAGCGTTATTCCCCCTCCCATAGACTTGCAGAGCTGGGGCAGGGGGTGACGTCACACGGGGGCGGAGTCGTGATGTCACGATACACTGTCCCCGTGGTCGCCACCTGGCTGTTTGTGAGCTTGCACCGCGGCATGCAGCTCAAACAGGAGGGTGGCGAATACAAGATTGCGGGGGTCCCCAGCGGCGGGACCGCCGCGGTGAGACATCTTATCCCCTATGCTTTGGATAGGGGATAAGATGTCTCAGGACCGGAGTACTCCTTTAAGGTGAAAATAGGCCCTAGGGGGCTAAAAAATCTTAATCCTTCCAGTAATTATTAGCGGCTATATACTACAGAGGAAATTCTTTCCTTTTTGGATTTTCCATTTTGGACCATTTTGGACTTCATGACCACAGTGCTCTCTGCTGACACCTCTGTCCATGTCAGGAACTGTCCAGAGTAGGAGAAAATCCCCATAGCAAACATATGCTACTCTGGTCGTTCCTAAAATGGACAGAGGTGTCAGCAGAGAGCACTGTGGTTGTGACAGAAAAGAATAATAGGTCCTGGAAGGATTAAGAATTTTTTATAGATGTAATTTTCCAATCTGTTTAACTTTCTGGCACCAGAAGAGTACCACTTTAATGAGAGTCCACTCTCCTTAGCATATAGAATAAGGTTGTAAAGATGAAACAACCCCTTGAATACTCAGCTAACAGCCATTCAATCTATCCCAGCTTTATAGAATAACAATCTCGATAAGCCTATCCCACTGCCTGAGATTCATCCAAGTGCTACTGACTGTGTAATATAACTCCCTTTGTATAGTTCTTCCTCTACTACCAATGAAACACAGTAGAAAAATCTTGTATGTTGCAGATGTGAGAGATTTGACTCGTGTCTGAACATATGGATTTAATCACACTTGGCAACTCGTAGCAGAAAGAATTCCTATCAGACATTGTTAGTATTAGAACTGAGGCCCCAAGAAGCTTTTGTGAATCGTGAAGGCCTTCGTAAAGGGTCCATATGTGATAGAGCGTACCTCCTTACTGCACATTATATGATCTCGTGACCCCTGGGCACCAGCGTCATAAAGGACCTCAGTATGGATTATTCCTTACACATCCTATCTGTGTTCCTGCTCGTGGCTCACTCAATTCCTCAATGTTCAGCTCAAGATGAAACAATGATACGATACATTGAGAAACGTATTTTAACTCTTGAGGTAGGTAAGATAATGTTTTGTCTTTTTGTCACATCTGGCAGGGACACTTTAAAGCTACATGGATACCAACGTATTCAGATCATGTATTATGTTTAATGTTAAAGGGGGGTTTTCCCTTTGAATGGCATAGGCCTACAGTAAGCAAATGTAAAACCTGACATTGATTAAATACATTTTAGTTACATTTATGGTCTTTCCACTTAAAGAAAAATATCTCATGTTGATACCTCGGAGCTGTAAGCAAGTTGTTGTTGACTTATCTGTCACTATGGCCCAGATTTATCAAACTGCGTGAGAAAAAAAGTGGAGAGATTTTCCCACAGCAACCAATCACAGCTCAGGTTTCACTTTACCACAGCTTGTCACCTGAGCAGTGATTTGTTTCTGTGGGAAAATCACTCCACTTTTTCTCTCACACAGTTTGATAAATCTGGGCCAATGGGGGAGATTTATCAAAATCTGTCCAGAGGAAAAGTTGTCCAGTTGCCCATAGCATCCAATCAAATTGCTTCTTTCATTTTTAACAAGGCCTCTGCAAGATGAAAGAAGCAATCTGATTGGTTGCTATGGGCAATCTCCCCCATATGTGCCTCTGTTTATCCTGTATTGGCCTTAAAGGGGGTTGTCCCACAACAATTTTCTTTTCTTTTGTGATCTGTCAACAGGATAGTGTCTACAGGAAGTGTGAAGAAGTTTAAGACACACCTCCTTCCTCAGGTTACCACACTGCAGCTCTCTCTTTGCATATTGGCTGCTGTGTATAAACATAAGCTCACCATGAAGTCAGTGCAGGGGGAGAGGTTTTCCATTATAGCAAAGATAAAATGATTATAAAGTTGAGCCCACTAAATTACCAATGAAAAAAAAGAAGAAAATTGGTAATCGACTAACTGCTTCGGGTACAATTCTCCCCGATCTCCCTGCAGAACCCGCATTATGGGACTCCCCGTGATCTCTCTGCAGCACCCGCATGAGTCCGTTACACCCCTCCCATAGACATGAAAGGAGGGGGCGTGACATGATGTCACAAGGGGGGCGTGGCGTTATGTCACGTCTCAAGTCCCAAAAACTTCCGGTTTCCGAGCCTGGAGATGCAGCTCCGCACATAACGCGGGTGCTGCAGGGAGATCACGGGGGGTCCCAGTGGCAGGCCCCCTGCTATCAGACATCTTATCCTTTGGGTAGGAGATAAAATGTCTAAAACCAGAATACCCCTTTAACCCCTTCTCATTCTAGCAAATTTTGTCATTTTTTTTTGTTAGTGTTTTGTTTTGTTTTTTACACCTTACCTACTAAGAGCTATAATGTTTTATTTATCTTTTGACAGAGCAATATGAGGGATTGTAATTTCCAGAAAAAATTAATGCCAATGTAATATACATTTTTTATAGTTTTGCTATATATTATGTGATACCGTATAATGAAGAGTGTCATTATACGGTATCACATAATATATGGCAAAACGAAAAAATATTTTATAGGACTAAATTGAAGATAAAAAAAACACCTAGTTTACCTAGGCTTATGTGCCCAGATTTTATAATAAAACAAATAAAATAAAAGTTTTTATTCTCCTCCCTTGTAGCCTCAAGTATCAGTGCCTAGTCGTCCCCTTTGGCACATTGATGTGAACTGCTTTTAAACTTTGAAAATGAAGCTGAGGCTTTTATCTACTTGCTGGATCACTGCCCGATCCCTAAGGAATTTGGCTATGCAATCGCTGAATTGCTTGTGCAGAACACTGCAATACAGTTGGTTGTAGTGTGCTGTCATATTTCCAGTCTCCTATTACATTTTGCTTAAAGCAGGGTGTAAGAGACATACAATCATGGCATCCAAAGAGGCCTTCACAAGGCCTCCAGCTGCTATGACAACCAATTGGCACCCTTTGCATTGCAGAAGCAACAATCGAGAAGCAGGATGAAACGGCATGCGGCTTCTAGGAACCTAGATGCTGCAGTTACTACTTACCATGGCATCTAGGTCGCTTAAAGGGGTTCTCCTGTGCTTACACATCTTTTCCCCTATCCAAAGGATAGGGAATAAGATGCCTGATCGCGGCAGTCCTGCCACTGGGGACCCCCGGGATCATGCACGCGGCACCCCGTTTGTAATCAGTCCCCGGAGCGTGTTCGCTCCGGGTCTGATTACAGGTGACCACCGGGCTGGCGGCGTGTGACGTCACGCCTCCGCCCCTGTGTGACGTCACGCTCTGCCCCTCAATGCAAGCCTACGGGAGGGGCGTGATAGCTGTCACGCCCCCTCCCGTAGGCTTGCATTGAGGGGCGGAGCGTGACGTCACACAGGGGCGGAGGCGTGACGTCACACGCCGCCGGCCCGGTGGTCGCCTGTAATCAGACCCGGAGCGAACACGCTCCGGGGACTGATTACAAACGGGGTGCCGCGTGCATGATCCCGGGGGTCCCCAGCTGCGGGACTCCCTCGATCAGGCATCTTATCCCCTATCCTTTGGATTGGGGAAAAGATGTGTAAGCATCGGGGAACCCCTTTAATGGGAACCAATCATTAGATTTTACACTATATAACGCTTGGCAAAGCATTATATAGGGTAAAATCTTTATCCTCACCATCCCCGGGGGACGTTCCTGCCTCCGGGGATGGTGAGGATATGAACTTATATACTGCTCCCACTGACGCCCCTTTTGCTTGATTGACGGGCCGCGTCATCTTTCTGCTTACTGAAGAGAATGAGCAGAGCGAAGAATCGGCACGTCAATCAAGCTGAGGGGGTGTCGCTGCTGGCTGAAGACACAGGACTAGGTGAGAGGAGCTCCCCACCCAGGGAACTACTTACACGGTCAGCGGGAGCACTTAATAAGTTCACATCCTCACCATCCTGGCGGAAGGATCGTCCCCCCGCTAACCTCCCTCCCCCCCCCCCTGGACAGTGCACAGTAAACAGTAAAATCGGACAAGGCAACATCTTTATATAGTTTGTACAGTGGGTTTCCTTCTTCACTATATATTAGATTGAAAGCTTCCCTGGTACCGATATACAGTATGTTAGTGCTTAATAAGCAATGGTAAACAAAGTAAACAATATTTTGCATACAAACATTACAAATATTTTTTCATAATTTTTATTTCTTTTGTAGATCCATTTAAATGATGGTTTATCTATTGTTCATGTTGTTTTTCATGCTTAGTTGGTGTTGAGAATCTGCTGAAGACAGCTAGAGGCTGCTGAAATACCCCTGAGATTAATTAGACTCGCTTTTAGCTCTTTTTCACAGTTTCCATCAAATATTATATTGTATCTGCTAAAGTAAAAGAAACACGGAGAGTCTGCAAAGCATTTATTTTAAACATCAATAGTTATTGTTTTATTTCATTTTATTCTTTTTATTCAGTATTTTTTAACTCTGTGTCCAGATGAAATCTGAGATACAGAATATTATTGTATTGTAGATACAGTGCCTAGGGAAAGTATTCACCCACTTTGCAGTGTTGTTGCATTATAACATAGCATTAAATGCCACAGAATGTAAAAAGAACCCAAAATGATTGGTCACTTTATTGTGTCTGCTCTGGCCTACAGCTCCAGGTTACATGTCGTGTGTATTATAATTTATTTTGTGATTATTACTGTTTAATGCACTTATATTTTCCATTGTCATAAAAGTGTTAACTGTAACTGTGTGGGAGTATGTATAGTGAATCACATAAGCACTTTTGCCAATCAGGGCCTCCTGCCCTGCTACCCCAGGTCTGTCTAGATGGGGAGGAGTTAGGAGTGTAAGTCTGAAGAGGGAAGAGTGGATGTCCAGTCCAGACCTCTCCTGTGTGACCTGTTCCTTAGCACATGAGGACACGCCTAAAAGACCCAGTTGCTACAAAAGATTACAGTTCCTAAGCGACATCATCCTTCACCAGGAACCCGCCAACCAGTTTGTCCTGTTAAAGGGGTTATCCAGGAATATATATATATCAACTGGCTCCAGAAAGTTAAACAGATTTGCAAATTACTTCTATAAAAAAATCTTAATCCTTTCAGTACTTATGAGCTTCTGAAGTTAAGGTTGTTCTTCTCTGTCTAAGTGCTCTCTGATGACACGTGTCTCGGGAACCGCCCAGTTTAGAAGAGGTTTGCTATGGGGATTTGCTTCTAAACTGGGCGTTTCCTGAGGCACATGTAATCAGAGAGCACTTAGACAGAAAAGAACAACCTTAACTTCAGAAGCTCATAAGAACTGAAAGGATTAAGATTTTTTAATAGAAGTCATTTACAAATCTGTTTAACTTTCTGGAGTCAGCAACTCTGGTCCATACAAGTCCACCCTGGTGGTAAGCCCTTACACTGGATTCTACAAATGAAGTTGCAAGAGTCAGTGAAAGTCAACTCCCAAGTCAAGTCAGGCCAAATTGCAGGGAAGTCTTAGTCAGTGAGTCTAATCACGTCAAGGCTAGCTCCGTCAAGTCTGTCCACGTCAAGTTCAGACCAGTCAAGTCACATCTTAGTTGGAAAGGACTACAAGTCTCTAAGTGCCAATACAGCAACTATGGTTTCCTGTAGCATCCTTCAGCGAAATTGCACTGAAATTGAACTCTTCTGTTTGTATTTCACTGCTGCTTTGTATTCCTGAAGAAAATTTCACACGTAGTTTCCTTAACCTTGCAATTGTGCTATTCCTTACCCGGCAATTGGCACCAGCTACCGCTTCATCCTTGGAGTGTGGTGGGTTAACACTCCTGGCATCACAAACATTTATCTTGGTCACTATAACCATAGTCTACATACACAACATTAGCCCGACACCAGACACCTACGGTATATACAGTAAATTCTTACAACTGAAAGTGTTGGTCACCTCAATAATAATCTGGGTGCCATGGTGGAGGAGGTTGAGGAAAAGATCAATTGACTACATACCTTTTCCTTTAAATGTCACCTGTTAACCCCTTCCTGATACATGACATATTTCATACAGGGCAGCTATCTACATCTGACACCTGTCAGTAATGACCAACATCATAGATCTCTCTGATGTTGGTAATTTAACTGTTTAGAGGCTGTGATCAATAGTGATCATGGCATCTAAACCGTTTTTAGATGTGTTTTTGGTGGTGCTGAGACCCCATTGGGCCTATGGCAGGCTGTGCCAATAGAGCGTTGATCGAACGATTACATCTAATCGAGGAGGTCAGTTCTAGATTGTAAAGCTGTAGATGTTGTGTATCTGGACTTTTCTAAAACATTTACCACTGTGCTACATGTAAGGTTGGTACATGAAAATGAGGAAGCTTGAACTAGTGGAGAAAATATGCACATGGGTTAGCAACTGGCTAAGTGATAAGAAGCAGATGGTAGTTATTGATGGAGCGTACTATGATTGGGTGAGAATTAAAAGATGGGGTAACATAGGGGTCAGTATTGGGTCCTCATCTTTTCAATATGTTTATACACTGCTGAAAAATAAAGGGAACACTTAAACAACACAATGTAACTCCAAGTCAATCACACTGGCCCTCATTTACTAAGAAAATCGGGTTGTAAGTCTATCTTGCTTTCTCACCCGACTGCTTTTTTCCCCTGGTATTTATTATTATGTTGCATCCTGTTTGTCGCAGGTGGGTTTTGTAGGTTTTGGTTTCCAACTCTTCTGAGTTGTCGGGAAAAAATCCGCAACAATACAACAAATTCGGGTTGGAAACCTTTATAAATATGTGGGAAAGCTCAGAAATGTCGGGTAACGCCCCTTTTTCGGGTTTGGGAGAATCCACATTGGGTCCGTCGGGAAAAAATGTTGCATCGTGTCGCAGACTGGCGCACAATGTCTCCGAAATGGCGCAGACAAAGATGCGACAAAAAAACCAGACAAAAGAGGTCGGGTTTAGAATAGTAAATGAGGGCCACTGTTGTGAAATCACACTGTCCACTCAGGAAGCAACACTGATTGACAATCAATTTCACATGCTGTTGTGCAAATAGAACAGACAACAGGTGAAAATTATGGGCAATTAGCAAGACACCCCCAATAAAGAAGTGGTTCTGCAGGTGGTGACCACAGACCACTTCTCAGTTCCTAAGCTTTCTGGCTGATGTTTTGGTCACTTTTGAATGCTGGCGGTGCTTTCACTCTAGTTATAGCATGAGACGGAGTCTACAACCCACACAAGTGGCTCAGGTAGTGCAGCTCATCCAGGATGGCACATCAATGCGAGCTGTGGCAAGAAGGTTTGCTGTGTCTGTCAGCGTAGTGTCCAGAGCATGGAGGCACTACCAGGAGACAGGCCAGTACATCAGGAGACGTGGAGGAGGCTGTAGGAGGGCAACAACTCAGCAGCAGGACCGCTACTTTCCCCTTTGTGCAAGGAGGAGCAGGAGGAGCACTTCCAGAGGCCTGCAAAATGACCTCCAGCAGGCCACAAATGTGCAGGTGTCCACTCAAATGGTCAGAAACAGACTCATGAGGGTGGTATGAGGGCCCGACATCCACAGGTGCGGGTTGCTTACAGCCCAACACCGTGCAGAACACCAAGATTGGCAAAGTTGCCACGGGAGCCCTGTGCTCTTCACAGATGAATGCAGGTTTACACTGAGCACATGTGACAGACATGACAGAGTCTGGAGACACCGTGGAGAAAATTCTGCTGCCTGCAACATCCTCCAGCATGACCGGTTTGGCGGTGGGTCAGTAATGGTGTGGGGTGGCATTTCCTTGGGAGGCCGCACAGCACTCCATGTGCTTGCCAGAGGTAGCCTGACTGCCATTAGATTTCAAGATGAGATCCTCAGACCCCTTGTGAGACCATATGCTGGTGCGGTTGTCCCTGGGTTCCTCCAAATGCAAGACAATGCTAGACCTCATGTGGCTGGAGTGTGTCAGCAGTTCCTGCAAGAGGAAGGCATTGATGCTCTGGACTGGCCCGCCCGTTCCTCAGACCTGAATTCGATTGAGCACATCCGGGACATCAGATCTCGCTCGATCCACCAACGCCACGTTGCACCAAAGACTATCCAGGAATTGGTGGATGCTTTAGCCCAGGTATGGGAGGACATCCCTCAGGAGACCATCCGCCACCTCATCAGGAGCATGCCCAGGTGTTGTAGGGAGGTCATACAGGCACGTGGAGGCCATGCACACTACTGAGCCTCATTCGACTTGTTTTAAGGACATTACATCAAAGTTGGATCAGCCTGTAGTGTGGTTTTCCACTTCGATTTTGAGTGTGACTCCATATCCAGACCTCCATGGGTTGATAAATTTGATATCCATTAATAATTTTTGTGTGATTTTGTTGTCAGCACATTCAACTATGTAAAGACGAAAAATATTTAAAGGAGTACTATGGTGCATTTTATTATTAATTCTCTGTGCCTGGGCTGCAAAATGAAACTAAACAAACATTAACTCACCTTCCTATGTTCCCTAGTTTTGTCGATATCAGTGTCCCATTCTCCGGTCCCTGTCTTCTTCCGCTTTCTGCAGGTCGGTGAGTCATGCTGCTCTCAGCGTATTACCGGCTGCAGTGGGACATTTCTGCAGCCAGTGATACACTGAAAGCAGCGTCACTAACCGACCCACAGGAAGCGGAAGAAGACAGGTACCGGAGAACGGGACACTGATATTGATGCAACGGGGGAACATAGGAAGGTGAGTTAAAGTTTGTTTTGTTTCATTTTGCAGCCTGGGCACATAGGATTAATAATAAAATGCGATTCATTCAGATCTAGGATGTGTTATCTTAGTGTTTCCTTTATTATTTGGAGCAGTGTAAATGACCTTGTAGTGGGCTCTGTAAGGTAATTGACACAGAGCACAGAGAAGGATAATATTACACTATAGAAGGATCTGGGAAAGCTGAAGGCTTGGGCAGAGAAATGGCAAATTAAGTTTAATGCTGATAATTGTAAGGTTATGCTATTGGGCCAAGGCAACAAGATGTATCACTTTAGGTTGGCTCATAAAACACTGATGTTGGTAAAAGTACCACAAAAAGGTACTTGGGGTATTGGTGGACAGTAAACTCAGTTTTAGTGACCAGTGCCAGGCAGCTGCTGCCAAAGCAAGAAAAGGCATGGGATACATCAAAAGAGACATAGATGCTCATGACAAGAACATAGTTTTGCCTCTATACAAATAATTAGTAAGTCCACATTAACAAAACTGTGCTCAATTTTGGGCACCAGTATATAAGAAGAACATGGAACGGGTACAGAAAGGGAGCGACCAAAGTAACTAGGGAATGGGTGTTTTCTTTAGTTTAGGGGAGAAAGTTGTCTTAGGGTGATCTGATCAAAATGTACAAATATATGAATGGATAGTAGAGACATCTTTGTCTGGATCTTTTTATACCTAGGTCTGTAACCATTACAAGAATTCAACACAGATGGGGATTCTTTGCTGCAAGAGCAGTGAGACTATGGAGCTATCTGTCACATGATGTTGATTCATTGAACAAGTTCAAGGGGGGTCTGGATGCTTTTTTGAAAATATAATATTACAAGCTATGGTTATGAAATGTTGATCCGGGGATTTATTCTCATATTCTCCAGATTTGGAATCAAGAAGAAATTCTCCCCCCCCCCCCCCCCCCCCCCCTAGTATGGGGCAATCGGCATCAGTGTCCATAAGGAGTTTTTTTTTTTTTTCTGCCTTTACCTGCATCGGCACAGTGGAGTTATAGGTTAAACTTGATAGACTTCGGGAGAAGCTACCTAATGAGGCCATCTACCTACTAAGGGTCTTTCATCTACCGGAAACATCTAATGGGGGGACAATTACCTACCCAATTACCTACCCAATTACAATTTCCTATGTGGAGCCCACCATCATCCAATCCCCATAACTTACCTACCCACTCTTACTATGCAGGGCACCAAGGGAGGTATTATTTGGGGCCTCCGTTGGTCCCTTGGAATGTGCTAGAAAAGTGCAGAGCCTAAGATTTTTGTCTGGCAGTTTCTATGGAGGCGAGTCTTGATTGGAAAAAAAAAGTATTCAAGGTGGTCTGAGCCAGACAAGGAAATAAAGGGAACAACAACTCCAAGAACACACCACCTTTGAGTCACTGGATGTAACTGCATAGTCTGCAGAGCCTCTGTAGTGTTCTGGGTCACCACTGTATGGTCACTGTATGGGAGATATTGGTCTATTGGTGTACATATTTATGTATAGTGTTTATTTTATTTAGTATCAGTATGGTGCTGTTGTCCAGTCACTATATATTGGTAATAGTAGTAGTCATGGTGTGGCACAATTATTTGTCCATTGTATAGTGTGTTATTGGGATCTGTATACCATATATATGTGGTTATATACAGGACCATAGACAGGTAGATACCAGCTACACAGGATCTGTATACTATATAAGTGATTACTCATAGGTGACATCTTCTCTGATCATAGTCATCCTCTGTCCTTTCTGCTCTGTCCAGCTCAAACCATTATGACAATTTCTTTCAGCCAAAACTCTTCTCTTCAGCATCTGCAGGACAAAAATATTAGACTCCACATTTTTCCAGTGCCCTCCCCACCTTTACATATTCTCCCCATTGTGACAGTGTGGCAAGGAAAGGTTGTATTTCCCTAGCTAATCCTGGTGAAACCTCCACCTGTGGCCTAATTAATGAGGTAACAGAAAGGGGAAGTGTGTTTAAAAGGAAATCAAACAGACTAATCTGGGCTCTTCCCAGAAGACAGAAGGGGTGGCTGTGGGGGGAGGCAGGGGTCCTGGTGAGGAACACACAGCCCGAGCTGTGAGTGGCCCCAAGTGTTGACGAGACACACAGCAAGAGGTAATGCTGTGTGTGAACAGTGAGTAGAAGGTTGCAGGAAGCATAAGTTTAACTGGCCAGGAAAAGCCCACCAGTTTATAGTCAGGGCACGCTAGATTGCTAGATTATTTAGTTAGTGACTAGACGGTCTAGGGTTTTGTTTTTCCTGTCTTATGTTTTTATTTATCCTGCAACCTGTCTAAAAAAGCTGGCGAGGGGCCAGACTTGCATAAAGAACTGTTGTTTGAACTGTTGTTCCACTGTTAAAGTGGAAATGTGTCCTGTGGCGGTGTCAAGGACAATCCCAGAGCTATCCCCAGGGAGAAATCTTTACACCATATATAGGCCCCCAAACTAAAATAATAACCTACCCCTACCCCTTAATTCCCTGGTTGAACTTGATGGACATATGTCTTTTTTCGACCGTACTAACTATGTAACTATGTAACTATGTAACTATGTAACCTGCTTTGTGTCCTGCATAGTAAAAGTAGGTAGGATAATAGATCCACCATAAAGAAGGTATTTCCCCCACAGTAGGCAGGTAGTTCTCCCATTAGGTAGGTATGTCCCACAGTAGTTAGTTCCCTTATTAGGTAGTCCTCCACATAGGCTGATAAGTCCTTAGGAAGATAGTCCTCCCCCTCAATAGGTAAAAATCTTGGTAGTTAAGTATTCAGGTAGGTAAGTAGGTAACCAGGTAGGTAGGTTGCTAGCTAACTAGGTAGGTAGCCAGATAGATAGGTAAAAATGTAGGTAGGTAGCTAGCTAGGTTGTTAGCTAAGTAAGTAGTAGCCAGTTAGGTAAGTAGCGAGGTAGATAGCCAGGTACTTAGCTAGTTATTTAGCTAGCTAGCTAACTAGGTAAGTAGTAGGGGTGTGAATTGGCAAGAATCTGGCGATACGATATGTATCACGATGCACGTATGACGATACAATATATCCTGATATATCACGATTCTGTTTCAAAGAAGATATATTGCAATTTTTTGGCATGAGGCTGTATGAGGGCTAATTTTTGAGCCATAATCTGTATTTTGTATCGGTACCATTTTGGTATTGATCTGACTTTTTAATCTCTTTTAACTTTTTTTCTGGGATATTATAAAAATTGCAATTCTGTGTTTTTTTTTTTTTTTGTTTTTTTTTTACATTTACATCATTTACCGTACAGGATACATAATGTTATATTTTAATAGGTCGTACAATTACGCATGCAGTGATACCAAATATGTATATTTTTACTATATTTACATGTTTTTATATAGGAAAAGGGGGTGATTTGAACTTTTTGTATGGAAGGGGTTAATGTGTGTCTTTTAAACTTTTATTAAAACATATTTTTTTTTTTTTACACTTTAATAGTCCCTTAGGGGACTTTTAGGAGGAATCATTAGATTCCTCATACAGATGAATAGAGTTCTATTGAACTCTATTGATCTGTGTGCTCTGCGATCCATTGATAGAGCCTAGTCTAGCCAGGCTCTATCAATGACAGAGCCACGGACACCAGGGAAGCAGAGGTAAGCCCTCTGGCTACCTCTATAGTGGATTGAAAATTGCTGGCCCCTGTCAAGGTGCCACCTGGGTCCAATGGACCTAGTTGGACCCATGTTAGGGCCAGCCCTAGTCACATGCTCCTCCATAGGTTGACATGTTTTTGGACCGGAGAGATGATATGGCTAGGAAGGGGTGCAGAAAAGTGGTTATCCATCAGTCCCATATTACAATGCTTAGGATGTTTTTCATTAAAAATGACAGAAGGTGGCCAACTCTCTGAAGGAAGTGGAGAAAGGGTTTCATCTACAGCAGCAGTAAGTCCACAATACAGGCAGTGCACAAGAGCCTACTCTAAGGGCACGGGCAGCGCTGAACACATGCTCCTTGCCTCCAGACACTAAAATATTAACCCCACCCCACCTGTTACAGTCAACACACAAACACAACCCCTATTACAATTAAGTCTCCACCACACTAACAGATTACCTGAATTGTGTGTCATCCCCCACCTTGCCAAGCTTTCTAAGGGTTACAAGAACTCATTTTTTTTAAGTGACCCTTTAAGGAAATATTTTCTCTTCCTATGGTGCCCAATGAGCTGTAAACATTGCAGTAGCGCTCAGATCTGTGCATAGTCCTCCCCACCCCTAGGTAGGAGAGCAACAACATGTTCATAACAGCTGGACTTCAGATACATTTAAATTTAGACCTTTATTTCAATCGATAAACCATTACCTTCATTGTTTTAGGACAGACTCTACAAATGTGAACAAGATATTCAGCAATATGCGCACGAATTCAAAGAATTGTCTCATAAGCTGATGTCACGCCTGGATAACCTCAGAAACTATAAACATGAAGTGAAGAATGAAATGGAGAGTCTGTGGGCAAGAATGGAGAGAGCTGAGTGGGACATTGACTACCTGGAGAGCACAACTTCCTCCCACACTCATATAGAGGTGGATGAACACTTAGTAGAGAAGCAGCTGATAGAAAAAGCAGAGGAAAAGAAGAAATTGCGACTCAAATCAAGTACAAGTAAGTAGTAGTCGCTGTACAAAAGTTTTGCTGTCATTTTTTTCTTTAGATATTGATTATCCTTTATGGAAGATGATAACACAAGAAAACTTTTTTTTTTCCATTTGTTCTGGAATGTGATGTTATAAAAAAAAACGCAATTCTGGAATTTGCCTCTTTTTTGTTTACACCATTCATGACGTTGGATCAAAATAGTTGTATTTTAATAGTTTAAATAATTCCGCACACAGTGATACCAAATATGTTTTTTGGAATTTTTATGTTTTTAGTCCCCCCTATGAGATTTGTATAAGCAATTATTCAATTGCTCATACAATTCAATGCTGCTATCAGTTTGGAAAACAATATTTAAATGGTTAATAGCCGCCAGCAGAAATCACTCCATGCTGGCTATTAGTGCAAAAAAATTAGTCAGGTGCTGTAGCTTTTGGGGCAGGGAGCAGGCTCAAGTAATTAAATACCAAGGGTTGTTAAAGGCTTAAAGATGCACTTCGGGTTTTTTTTATTTATTTTTTTGGGGGGGGGGGGGGTTAGGTGGCTGCACACTCACTAGTACTATAGTGCCATTTGTTTTATTCCGACACAGCGGCATCTTATTAATTTCATCATTTGATCACGAGTCTGACTCTACAAATCTTCCCATGCCTAATGGTTACAAAAGGTGCTACACTGACTTCCTGTGGACTATAGGATGTCATCATCACCTACCAGATCCCTCCCACTAACTCCCAGACCCCTCTCCTCTCCTTTGGCTGTGTTTATATATTAAATTTGATATGCAAAATTTTGGTAAAAACTTGCAATTGTAAACTGAAAACAGTTAAAATGCAGTCAAAATATGTGAAAATTTGGGCACTGGGTCTTATTTTTCCCTGTGCTCAAAATATGTAATGCAGTAATGTAATGCAAAACGTCTAAATACTTCAATTTATCATAAAAAAAAACTTCAATTGTGATTACAGGCCAAATCACTTTCTCCTCCTGGCAATATTCTTCTTAAAATCTTACTCAGAGTAAGAAAATGCATCAAAACTGCACATTGTGAACTGACACCAACCCACTTAACTCCTTGGGGACGGAGCCCATAATAACCATAAGCATTTTTTGCAATTCTGACCACTGTCACTTTAAGCATTAATAACTCTGGGATGCTTTTACTTTTCATTCTGATTCCGAGATTATTTTTTCATGACATATTCTACTTCATGTTAGTGGTAAATTTTTGTCGATACTTGCATAATTTCTTGGTGAAAAATTCCAAAATTTGATGAAAAAATTGAAAATTTAGCATTTTACTAACTTTGAAGCTCTCTGCTTGTAAGGAAAACAGACATTCCAAATAAATTATATATTGATTCACAAATACAATATGTCTACTTTATGTTTGCATCATAAAGTTGACATGTTTTTACTTTAGGAAAACATCAGAGGGCTTCAAAGTTCAGCAGCAATTTTCCAATTTTTCACAAAATTTTCAAAATCTGAATTTTTCAGGGGCCAGTTTAGTTTTGAAGTGGATTTGAAGGGCCTTCATATTAGAAATACCCCAAAAATTACCCCATTATAAAAACTGCACCCCTCAAAGTATTCAAAATGACATTCAGTAAGTTTGTTAACCCTTTAGGTGTTTCACAGGAATAGCAGCAAAGTGAAGGAGAAAATTCTAAATCTTAATTTTTTACACTCGCATGTTCTTATAGACCCAATTTTGAAATTTTACAAGGGGTAATAGGAGAAAAAGCCCCCCAAAATTTGTAACCCAATTTCTCTTGGGTATGGAAATACCTCATATGTGTATGTCAAGTGTTCGGTGGGCGCAGTAGAGGGCTCAGAAGGGAAGGTGCGACAATGGGATTTTGGAGAGTGAATTTTGCTGAAATGGTTTTTGGGGGGCATGTCACATTTAGGAAGCCCCTATGGTGCCAGAACAGCAAAAAAAAAAAAAAAACACATGGCATACTATTTTGGAAACTACACCCCTCAAGGCACCTAACAAGGGGTCGGATGAGCCTTAACACCTCACAGGTGTTTGACGACTTTTCATTAAATTCGGATGCGTAAATGAAAAAAAAAATTTTCACTAAAGTGCAGTTTTTTCCCCAAATTTACCATTTCTACAAAGGGTAATGGTAGAAAAATCCCCCCAAAATTTGTAACGCAATTTCTCCCGAGTACGGAGATACCCCATATGTGGCCCTAAACTGTTGCTTTGAAATACGACAGGGCTCTGTAGTGAGAGAGCTCCATGCGCATTTGAGGCCTGAATAAGGAATTTGCAATAGGGGTGGACCCGGTTACAAGGATGGGGCTTGTCTCCACCAAAGCCCTACAGCAGTGTTTCCCAAACAGGGTGCCTCCAGCTGTTGCAAGACTCCCAGCCTGCCAGGACAGTCTATGGCTGACCGGCAACACTGGGAGTTGTGGTTTTGCAACAGCTGGAGGCAGGGGGGGGTCTACGTGTAAGGGGGTATATGTGTAGTGTTTTACTTTTTATTATTTGTTAGTGTAGTGTAGTGTTTTTAGGGTACATTCACACAGGCAGGGGTTCACAGTAAGTTTCCTTGAAGGAAACCCACTGTAAACCCGCCCGTGTGAATATACCCTGTACATTCACATGGGGGGGGGGGGCGCCCCAAACCTTCAGCTGTGGCAAAATGACAACTCCCAGAATGCACTGACAGACCGTACATGCTGGGAGTTGTAGTTTTACAACAGCTGTAGGCACACTGGTGGGGAACCACTGAGTTAGAAAACAGACTCTAGCTCAGTGATTCCAACCCATATGCCTCCAGCTGTTGCAAGACTACAACTCCCAGCATGTACGGTCTGTCAGTGCACTCTGGGAGTTGTAGTTTTGAACAGCTGGAGGCACACGGGTTTTAATCACTGAGTTAGGAAACAGACTCTAGCTCAGTGTTTCCCAACCAGTGTGCCTACAGCTGTTGCAAAACTACAATTCCCAGCACGGCCAGACAGTCAGGGATGCTGGGTGTGTAGTTCTGCAATATCTGGCCCTTCAGATGTTGCAGAACTACAACTCCCAGCATGCCTGGACAGTCTGGGCATGCTAGGAGTTGTAGTTATGCAACAACTGGGGAAGAACAGTTTGGAGACTGCTAAGTAGTGGCCTCCAAATTGTAGCCATCCAGATGTTGCAAAACTACAACTCCCAGCAAGCCCAGACAGTCAGTGCATGCTGAAAGTTGTAGTTTTGCAACATCTGGAGGACCACAGTTTAGAAACCACTACAAAGTGGTCTCCAAACTGTGACCCTCCAGATGTTGCAAAACTACAACTCCCAGCATGCCCAGACAGCCTTTGGCTGTCTGGGCATGCTGGGAGTTGTAGTTTTGCAGCTTTTAGAAGGCCACAGTGAAGATCACTTATCGCGATCTTCACTGCAGCCTTCTCCGCCGCACTTTCCGGCCGCCGCTGATCCGTGGATGCCGCCGATGCCGCCTCCGAAGGTCAGGGTAAGCCGGACCATGCTCCCCCCTCTCTGCCCGTGTTCCCCCACTCTGTACCGACTTCCGATCGGTGGCCAGAGCGGGGGGAAATGAACTCTAACCCCCCCGCCCCCCTCCTGCCATTGGTGGTCAGCCTGACCAACCAATGGCAGGGGATAGGAGGGGGTGGCAACACTGCCACCTCGCATCTATCCTTTAGGCTGGTCGGAGCTGGCTCTGACAGCTCCGATCAGTCTTATTTTCCGGTGACCAGTGACCCGATTTGCCCGGATCGCGGCAAATCGCAGGTCTGAATTGACCTGCGATTTGCTTCGATTGCCGACATGGGGGGGTCTCAGGACCCCCCTAGGCATTGCCAGGGGATGCCTGCTGATAGATATGCCCGGCGAGCGGCAGTGATCGGAAATGCCGAGGGCGTATGGATATGCCCTCCGTCCTTAAGTGACAGGACGCGAGGGCGTATCCATGCGCCCTTCGTCCCCAAAGAGTTAAAGGGGTACTCCAGTGGAAAGCTAAAAAAAAAAATGAACTGGTGCCAGAAAGTTAAACAGATTTGTAAATGACTTCTATTTAAAAATCTCAATCCTTTCAGTACTTCTTAGCAGCTGTATGCTACAGAGGAAATTATATTCTTTTTTAATTTCTCTTTTGTCTTGTCCACAGTGCTCTCTGCTGACACCTCTGTCCAGTGCAGTATAGGTTTGCTATGGGGATTTTCTCCTGCTCTGGACAGTTCCTGATATGGGCATCAGGTGTCAGCAGAGAGCACTGTGGACAAGACAAAAAAGAAATTAAAAAAGAAAAAAAATAATAATTTTCCCTCTAGCATACAGCTGCTAATAATTACTGGAAGTGTAAAGATTTTTAACAGAAGTAATTTACAAATCTGTTTAACTTTCTGGCACCAGTTGATTTAAAAAAAATATATGTTTTCCACCGGAGTACCCCTTTAAGAGTCTAACATGGGCGTAAATGTAAGGGATGCTGAGGTAGCAGTCCCAACTGGCCCTGGTGTGTGACAGGGCCCCAAGCCTCCTCTGCCTCAAAAGAAGATGCCAGTATTATCAATGGCACATGATAGACATTGGGCCCTGTTATACACTTTGGGGCCCACAAACCACAACTTATGCCTCTGGAGTCTAATAAGTCCACCATGATCTCCAGCACAAACAGCCTGGTGAGTAGTGTTGAGCGGCATAGGCCATATTCGAATTCGCAAATATTCGCGAATATATGGACGAATATTCGTCATATTCGCGAATATTCGCATATTCGTAATGTTCTCTTTTTATTTTCGCATATGCGAATATTCGCGTGTGCGAAAATTTGCATATACAAAAATCAGCATAAGCTAAAATTCGCATATGCGAATATTATCATATGCACATTTTCGCATATGCGAAAATTCGCACGCCAGTCTCACACAGTAGTATTAGAGCCTTCTTACACCACATAAGCTGGAAGCAAAGAGGGATGATCACTGTGATGTGTACTGTGAAAAAAAAAAACGAATATTCGTAATTACGAATATATAGCGCTATATTCGCGAATATTCGCGAATTCGCGAATATGCGATATTCGCGATTAAAATTCGAATTGCGAATATTCGCGAGCAACACTACTGGTGAGATGACCAGCCGCAATAATCAAATGCCCCAGCCAAAGCCAGAGAATTTTTGGGAAATGTTGGCTGCAATACAGAACCCACATCATTGTGCATTTGTAAGCCAAAAGGAAGCCTATACCATGTATGCCACATCTGCAAAAATAGTTAAATAAAAGACATACACAAGAAGCTCTACATTACTCTGTAATAAAAGCCTATGCTGCCCTATATAAGCAAAATGTTTTAAAAAATTCCGGAACGCTGCATTCACACCTCGTTTTTAAGTTACGGGTGCCGGATCCGGCTGGGGGAGGGGAAAACCGGGCTTTCCCGTACCCCAGCGGGACCAGTGCTGAAATCCATTTACTTTAATGAGCCGATTAAAGTCAAACGATGACTCCGGTCGGCTCATTTTTGAGCCATATCCGGTTTTATGACCGGACCTAAAACCTCATGGCATCATTACTGTCAATAGGATTCCAATGCACAGACCACATTACGTAATTTCAGCTGCTGAAAGTCCACAGCCAAAAAAAAGTGTCTCGGTCAGCTGCACCAGACACCCTCGGAGTCTCTGGCCAAACCTAGCCTTAGTGTTTCATTTCCCTGCAGCACCATCACAGGGAAAATTACACATTACATGGTATTCATTGGTAAAAAAAAAAAAAGTGTCCCTCACTCTGAAGGGCCTACTATTAATTCTACTCTTCACTCTGGGCAGGAGATGAGGATCCTGAACTGGGGTTTCCCCTATTCTAATTGAGAATTTTCCCAAAAAAATGTTACCAGACAACCACTTTAAGAAATATTATGTTCCCTCATTTCAGGTTGTACAACAATGTTGGATCAAATCAAATCTCAGAAGACAGTGAAGAAAGCTGGAGGTGCTATTGGTGCCTGGATGAAGAATACTGGTGATAATGTGGACAATATCTATTTCTTTACTGATTCCAGAAACAATGTGCTTCTAGAATTTGCAAACACAGAGGAATTTACAAGTCGCAGCTACCTACAGAAAGCTAAAAGTATAATATTACCTTTCTTCTGGCAAGGAACAGGTCTCCAGGTCTACAATGACTATGTCTTTTTCCATAGAAATGGTACAGTCAATGACATTGTAAAATACAACATCCTAACCAATGTTACACAGTCCATGACCATAGAAGGGGCTGGGATTGTCCCACCATATGAGCTTGCACCATACACAAAAATCGATCTTGCCATGGATGAACAAGGTCTCTGGGCCATTCATGTAAATTCGGCCAACGGAGGAAACATTGTGCTCACCAAGATAGACCACAATAAAATGGAGGCTGAAAATATGTGGAACACAACCTGCAACAGTAATAATGCAGAAGCTGCATTTGTTATCTGTGGTACACTGTATGTCATGTACAATAGTCCAAATGGGGGTAGGTCTCACATTGACTGTATTTATGACACCTCAGATCTCATTGATAGTCAGGAAATCCCAACACTATACTTCCCAAAGAGGTTCAGCAGCCACTCCTCCATGCATTACAACCCCAGAGACCAAAACCTCTATGCTTGGGATGACGGATATCAAATGGTCTATAAATTTGAATCTAGGAAGAAATTGGATCATATGTAAAACATGCTGCAGTACAATTTACAACAGTTTTTAATATATATATCCCCATCAGATAGGATTACTTCAGATCAGTGCACCGCCTGACATTATCTAAATGAGATAGAAAAGTAGCACTGCTAGGAATCTATTATCATAGATAATAGCTGAGCTTCCATAGTCAAGGCCTTTCAGTGCTATTAAATATGTACGATCATTATGAAATACCAGCAGCACCTTTCCCATAACTCTGCATTGTGCCGATCCTCTGTTATTCCTCCTAGAAATGTATAAATAAAATGCCATCTGACTGTTACAATTCCTTCCTCACAGTCTGATAGTGACCACACTGATTAGACAGGGACAAAAAGTGGAGGGACTTTTGGCCTTTTCTTACATTGTCCCTCTATTTCCTCAAAAGCAGGGCCCAAGTCCTGCAAGAACTCATGGGAATGGAGATCATGCACTTTTTCCACAGCAGGAACTATGTTCCCATTAGTAGGAGTCCAGCAGGACCAGCCCTTGAGTGGACATCTTGGGTGAGATCCCACACTTTTTTTGCCCAAGATTTGACCGTGGCTTAAAAGTAAATGAAAAATGTACAATATTTATAACTATAGGAAATATTTTTAATACCTGGATGCAAGTAATTTGCAGTCAATGCCTGTCTGGATTTTAGAACTAATTGACATCACCAAATGAAGAATCTCCTCCCTTGAGATGCTTTGCCAGGTCTTCACTTTGGTTCCTTTTTTCAAGTTATACTTACCTGCACTGATCCCCCAATACATCTATCTCAATAGTGTCTGGTCCCCACTGAGCAGTGATTTCTGCTTTTGGTTAAAAAAAGCAGTGCAGAAAACACTCATTCAGCCAATCAGTGGTTGAGACAGATCATACTACATCCAGTGATTGGCTAAGCAGGCATTCCTTCATGTCAAAAACAAATAGCTTTGCTAAGTCGAGAATGAGCTCCTTTGGAATGGATGCAGCAGGGGATCAGGACAGGTGAGTATAACTTTTGTTCTTGTGTGATATTTTAGTTTTTTCTAAATTTTTACAGCATTTGAGTTAATCTAGGCAGAAATTATCGCTCTATATACATCCTCTAAGGCCCAGGGGTAAAGCTTTAGGGGGGGTTACAGAATACTACCAAGCGGCATGTGCTCTCACAGTGCGAGCAAGAGAACACCAGTGCAGGTTGACACTTAGTAGTTGAAGGGGGCACAGAGATGCATTAAAACCAATTTGGAGGGGTCTGGGCACAGGAAGGCAATATTACCTATTGTGGGGGGAACTGTGTATAAGGAGGCACTATAACCTTTTGGGGGCAGTCTGGGAACAGTGAGGCACTCTTGTCTATTTTTGATGGGAGTCTGGGTGAAGAAGAAGAACTACTACCTAGTGGGGGTCTGGGTGCAGAAAGGCAGTATTACCTAGTCACGGAAGAGAGGCCCCAATTTCCTTATGGGGGACACAGTGGATGTAGTATTAGCTTTTGGGGGTACTATTACCTAGTGGGATCCACTTTTTAAAGCCACTATTGCATCCAAGGGGGCACAGAAGAGCCACTATTACTGTACCTAGTGGAGAAGATAGAAAATAGAAAAGAAAAAGAGAGACCGACAAGGACGCCTTGTGCGTTACCACTAAACGGGGATGGCAAATTAGAACAAAGTACCAGTGAACGGGCAGGACTTGCCCCTAGGAAATGGCCGCTCACCTTGTGCGAATAAAATATTCGCAAATAACCCACACCGTGGGTGACAGAAAGGCAGGAACAGCTGCTGATCCTGGGTCCCAGGGAAGGGAATGATCTAATCATGATAGAAGTGAAGGCAAAGAAGGAAAATATGACCCTTACAAAGGCGCTGCTAGTTCCAGAGTAACATGGATGCCAACCAGAGGTATTGGTAAAAACACCGGAGTGGTTTATTAGAACATAAGAAAACAATGAAGTACAGAGATGACGCATTTTGGGGGAGTGTACAAACTAATCTGAGGAAGGGGGTGGCTCCCCCTGAAACGTGTCATCTCTGTACTTCATTGTTTTCTTATGTTCTAATAAACCACTCCGGTGTTTTTACCAATACCTCTGGTTGGCATCCACGTTACTCTGGAACTAGCAGCGCCTTTGTAAGGGTCATATTTTCCTTCTTTTCCTTCATTCCTAGTGGAGAAGGGCACTGAGGAGGCACTATTACCTTGTGAGGGACACAGAGGGGATATTATTACCTTATGGGGGACACAGAGGATGCACTATTACCTATTAAGGGACACAGAGCAATATATAACTAGCAACAGCAGCAACAGCGATCGACACTTCCCTTTAAGGCTGGTAATGAGGTATATATAACCCACTAATGCGAACAGGAGAAATGTCCCAGTTCGTGCGGTGCACCGTCCACCTTCTATTGGTGCTACCACCCCTTGTGCGAATATAAGCAAATTCAGACAATGCTAGTGGAATAGAAATTTGCGGGGGAGCACTCACGAAGTCCACTCACGGTTACGGTGCCAAGGATATCTTTATTCAGGTGCAAGTTAAAACATCAAACGGACGCCAGGTTCCCGTGACAGGGGTAAGCAGCTTTCACGCCCGCTCAAAGGGCGCTTCTTCAGACCACTATAACCTTGTGTGGGACACAGGGGGCTTATTGGGTCACAAAGAGGGTTATTACTATAGAGGCACAAAGTCAGACAAATAAAGGGCACTATTGCCTTGTGGGGTCAGCAACTCTTTGTAAGGATACAGAGGTGGATATACACCCTGGAGGTTACAGTGGCTGATATAGATCCAACAATTTAGCTAAAGTTTATGAACAGGTTGTCAGGGGGCTCAAGGTGAATATTTGCACCAGGACCCAGGAGCCTTTACCCGTGGCCAATTGTACTACTGTCCAAATACTTTTGCACCCAACTTTATATGATATCAGCCATAGGAAATAGACTTCTATAGATCAGAGATGATTGTGCTATGTTTTGTCAAAATATAAAAGAATAGATCTGTTAATTAATCTTATTATCATTGGATTCAATTGTCCATTGCATAGTCTGTCCAGTGCAGAATAAAAATGATCAAAGGCATTAGAGCATAGAGGACTTGTCCTGGTATCAGGGTCTACTACAAGGTGCGAACACTGACTCTCCTAAGACAGCCCCACTTACCATTAGAAGGGGGTGGCAGGGGCTCCACCATGGCATTGGCTTACTAATAGGGAACCCACTTTCCCCAGATCCACCAGAGACTAGCAGGTGCCGCTTTTATCTGTATGGGCACACACACATATATGTTAGGCTAGGTCCCCACTGAGTTTTAGCAATATCTCAGGTATATACCACCAAAAATGGGATGCCGACAGGGGTCAAGTCCTGGAAAAAAAAGTGTGGGAACTCTTCCCCATAAGGGCTGGTCCTGCAGTGTTCCTGCTGTGGAAAAAGTGCAGGAACTCAGTTCCCACACGTTCCTGCAGGACTTGAGCACTGGATGCAGATGAATATCCAAATGACCACACTAAGTAATGGAGTCTCCCGGGTTCTAGGGAACTACTGCCCCACTATGTAATGGTGCCTATCAGGTCCCAACTGAATACCCCTCAATAAATAATGTTGCTTTTTTTTGCACCTAGGTGACCCACACACTAAGTAATGGAGACTCAGCACCAAAGTGACCCCCCCTAACACACACACTTACCCATTTACTAAGTACAGGTGCTTGTCTGGTCCCAGATGACTACCCCCTAATAAGTAATGGTGCCCAAATGACTCCCCACACACTAAAAAATAGTGCCTTTCTGGTCCCAGGGGGTATCTCCCCTCCCCCCCCCCCCACCCCCCCACATACACTAAGTAATGGCACCTCTTTGCACCCAGGTGAAACCCCTTCCCCACACACACCAGCACACAAACACATTTTAAGTAATGGTGCAGTCTGGTCCCCTGTTGCTACTTTGAACACTGTTCAGGTGGCTGTAGTCACATATGGATTGCTGCTCTGTTTAAAGTCTGTCTCTAAAAGACATAAGTACTGCATGCATGCACTGAGCCTTGTATAGAGTTTAAGGGGTTAACAATTTCTACCCAAAGTCTATTGCACTGTAAGAGCATTGGTAATCTGTCCATGTCAACCCATTAACCAATTAGTGCCATGGACTGTCAGTCTCCACCCCTATTTTCAGGATAGGGGAGGATCCAAAGAACAGAGTAGTTCTGGCCTAGCCAGAGAAGTGAAAGCATGTGTCCTCCAACTCTCTTGTCTTCAGAGGGAATTAGTCTACCATTCCAGCACTGTTACAGCAAAGATTATCCTGCCTTGCGTGTCCCACTACAGAGGTACTACAAGAGGTAGCATTCAGGATAAAGACAAATTTGAAAGGGCCAAAAAAGAACTAGGAATGCTATTCCTATGGACCTGGCCTAGTTTGCAGCAGAATAACTCCGCTCAACATAACACCCAGGGTAGACCTCACCTCTGAGTCTAACACATACAGAAAGGGGGAAACATAACCAAATCTTCAAGTATCAGCACAAACAAAATGAATATCTGCAAATATATTCTGGACAGTGACTGCTGACAGTTTACCTCTTGATCCTGTTCTTAAATGGTATATCAACTACATTACAAAGTGTTATTTCTGTGTTGGGACTGTACGCGGATTAAAGTACAAGTTGTTTTCCTTGCCTTGTGTATGAATTACCGCTTCTTTGAAGATGCAGATTGTGGGATCTACATTGTGATACAAGGTTGCACCACTCCAGCCACATGATACTACACTGCTCATCATACGCCTATATTACAATCATCCACAACCTTATTTCTGGTGTCATGAACTGGTGTTTGCTAGCCTAGCCAAATGAGCCGATTAAAGTACTAAGAGTGTTGTGTAGGTTTCTTTGTGGGTTTTAATTCCCTACAATTTTTTTTCCACCGTATTTACTAAGGTTTCCCTACATTTTGCACTTTTCTCTACATTTTGCTTATTTTGCACATGCTCTGATCTGTAGGGTTTTTCTTTAGCTGAAATCAACTACATTTTCTGTGGAAATCTGAGCAAACATGTTGGGTTTTTGTGAAAATGTAGGGAACACGCCCCTTTTCTGTGACTGGCAAGCCCCTTTTCATTTTATTTTTTTTTGTAAAATGGAGAGTTGGTCGGGTTTTTTATTTCTGGCGCAGACAGAATTCTAGCACAATGAGGCAGAATTCTGGCGCACATCCTAACAAAACATGTAGGGTTTACAATAGTAAATCAGCGCCATAGAATGTGTTGGCAGATAAGAACCACTTGGCCCATCCAGTCTGCCCAATAATCTGATTCCTATCAATGGTCCCTGACCCTATCTTATATGAAGGATAGCCTTATGCTTATCCCATGCCTTGACTGTATTTGCAGCTACCACTACTGCAGGAAGGCTATTCCATGCATCCACTACTCTCTCAGTAAAGTAATACTTCCTATTACTTTTAAACCTTTGCCCCTCTAATTTAAAACTGTGTCCTCTTGTGATAGTTTTTCTTCTTTTAAATATATTTTCTTCCTTTACCGTGTTGATTCCCTTTATGTATTTAAAAGTCTCTATCATATCCCCTCTGTCTCTTCTTTCTTCCAAGCTATAGTTAAAGGGTACCTCTCATCAAATAAACTTTTGATATATTTTAGATTAATGAATGTTGAATAACTTTCCAATAGCATGTTAATGAAAAATATGCTTCTTTCTATTGTATTTTTCCCAATCAGTCATGTCAGCAAGCATTTCTGACTCATGCTGGAGTCCTAAACACTCAAAGCTGCCAGTCTGCTTTGTTCACAGCCAAACAGGCTGTGAACAAAGCAGGCTGGCAGCTCTGAGTGTTCTCCTTTGTGAACAAAGCATACTGGCAGCTCGTAGTGTTTAGGACTCCAGCATGAGTCTGAAATGCTTGCTGACAGGACTGGTAGGGAGACCCCTAGTGGTCATTTCTTCAAAGTGGAAAATTAAATAGAAAGAAGCCCATTTTTTAATAACATGCAATTGTAAAGTTATTCTGCATACATTAATCTATAATATATCAAAAGTTTTTTTGATGAGAGGTACCCTTTAAGGTCCTTTAACCTTTCCTGGTAAGTTTTATCCTGCAATCCATGTACTAGTTTAGTAGCTCTTCTCTGAACTCTCTCTAGAGTATCTATATCCTTCTGGTAGATACGGCCTCCAGTACTGCGCACAATACTCCAAGTGATGTCTCACCAGTGTTCTGTACAGCGGCATGAGCACTTCTCTCTTTCTACTGATTATACCTCTCCCTATACATCCAAGCATTCTGCTAGCATTTCCTGCTGCTCTATTACATTGTCTTCCTACCTTTAAGTCTTCTCAACTAATTACTCCTAAATCCCTCTCCTCAGATACTGAGGTCAGGACTGTGTCAAATATTCTATATTCTGCCCAAGGGTTTTTATGCTCCAGGTGCATTATCTTGCACTTATTCACATTGAATTTCAGTTACCAGAGTTCTGACCATTCTTCTAGTTTGTCTAAATCCTTTTCCATTTGGCGCATCCCTCCAGGAACATCAACCTTGTTACATATCTTTGTGTCATCAGCTAAAAGACACACCTTACATGTGGAGACCTTTTGCAATATCACTAATGAAGATATTAAACAAAATTGGTCCCGGTACAGATCCCTGATGTACCCCACTGGTAACAAGACCTTGCTCTGAATATATTCCATTGACTACAACCCTCTGTTGTCTGTCCCTCAGCCACTGCCTAATCTTCTCGACAATATGGGAGTCCAAGCTCAAAGACTGTAGTTTATTGATAAGTCAATAAGTCTCCCTTTGTGGGACAGCGTCAAAAGCCTTACTAAAATCTAGATATGCAATGTCTACTGCCCCTCTGCCATCTATTATTTTAGTCACCCAATCAAAAAAATCTATAAGATTTGTTTGACATGATCTCCCTGAAGTAAACCCATGTTGTTTTTCATCTTGCAATTCATGAGATTTTAGATGTTCCACAATCCTACTCTTTAGTAGGGTTTCCATTAATTTTCCCACTATTGATGTCAGACTTACTGGCCTATAATTGCTTGATTCCTCTCTACTACCTTTCTTGTGAATAGGCACGACATTTGCTAATTTCCAATCTTCCGGGACGACTCCTGTTACCATTGATTGGTTAAATAAATCTGTTAACGGTTTTGCTAGTTCACCGCTAAGCTCTTTTAATAATTTTGGGTGTATTCCATCAGGCCCCTGTGACTTATTGGTCTTAACTTTAGACAGCAAACATAGAACCTCTTCCTCTGTAAAGACACATGCATCAAACGATTCATTAGTCTTCCTCCCTAATTGAGGTCCTTTTCCTTTTTTTTTCTTCTGTAAAAACTGAAAGAAGTATTCATTAAGGCAGTCCGCTAGCCCTTTATTCTCTTCTACATACCTTCCTTCCTAGTTATTCCTTGTTTTCATTTCCTTTTTTCATTTATATATCTGAAAAATGTCTTACCACCTTTTTTCCACAGACTGAGCTAGTTTTTCTTCTGCCTGTGCTTTAGAAGTTCTTATAACTTGATTGGCCTCTTACTGCCTAATCTTGTAGATTTCCCTCTCTTCATTGCTCTAGGTTTTTTTTATAATTACTAAATGCTAACTTTTTGTTTTTTATGATTTGGGCCACTTCTGTTGAGTACCACAGTGGTCTCTTCCTTTTTCTGCTTTTACTGACAAGTCTAATGCAATTTTCTGTTGCCTTCAATAAAGCGTCTTTTAAGTAGTCCAATTTCTCCTTGACTCCATGTAATACGTTCCAGTCTGATAGGGACTCATTTATGACTAATCTCAATTTGAAAAGTGTGTGGTGTGACTCCTTCATTGTTCTTATATTAAACCACACTGACTGTTGATCACTAGATCCCAAGCTTTCGCCTACAGTAACATCATATATCAAATCCCCATTTGTGAATACCAAATCCAAAATGGTCTCCTTCCGGATTGGCTCCTCAACTTGTAGACAGAATAATCCCAGTAGGGAATTTAGACTCATGGATTATCACTCTTTTGCCCCCAAGTTTAAATACTCCTTAGAAAATTCTTGGAATTGTTCACTGAGTACATTTGTTCCCTTGAGAGAAAGATGAAAACCCTATTTTTTTGTAAAGTTCCTTTCTATTCCAAGTAGAGCTATCATGAGACACAAAGCCAAAACCTTGCTCTTGACACCATTTACTGAGCCATAGTAATCTCCTAATTAAACAGTGGATGCAAAATCCTCACAAGCTCCTCCCTCAAAACAAATGGGCTATGGGCTATGCTCATTAGCAAACACACAATAGCATACACCTGAATAACAAATGTCTTAACTGTTCTCAAGCAGCAGTCACAAAAAACACAGATGTTGCAGTTGAAAATTCAAAGTCAGTCTCCTGCAGTATCTCTCCAATGCAGGGGCGTACCTAGAGCATTTGGCACCCAGGGCGGACCCTTTGTTTGGCACCCCCCCTTAATTACACCCCCCTCCCTCCCCTCCCCCTTTTATTTACCCCCTCCTCCCCCCCCATAATTACACCCCCTCCCATGAGCGGACTGACAACACTCAGGGCCCACGGACCAAAGAAAAGCAAGGGCCCCTACTAGACTCTGCAGCTCGTCAATCTTCTGCCATGCCCCTATTCCACCTAAATCCCACACACTATAAACTAAAATTTATATATATAAGAAACACTTTAACATAGGTACATTTCCAAGACCAATAATACTGGTATACAAGGAGTAAATATATACCACCACACAATAACTGGATAATACTGCCATACTGTACTGAATAAAACCCCTACAGACCAGTATACTATAAAGGATCTGTATACAATATAAGTGATTATATACAGGACCATATGGCGGTAGATATCAGCTGTACACAGGATGTGTACACCATATAAGTGATTACAGTTACATTTTGGGACTCACAATTACGTATTTTCTGATCAGCGGCATCCTCTTTCCTTTTCTTCTCCGTCCGGATAAGACCGCCATGTGGTTCTCTTAACATCTGCAGGAAAAACATGTCAGACTCTGCATTTTCCAGTGCCCTCCTCTACACAATCTTTCCATCTAAAGGCCCACAAACTGTAATAATGCCCTCCTTGGTGTCCTGCACAGTAAACGGGTAGGTAGGTAGCCAGGTAAATAGGTAACTAGGTAGGTAGATCAGGAAGCCAGATATGTAGGTAGGTGACAAGTTAGGTAGGTAGGGGGCTAGCTAGGTAGTTAGGCAGCCATGTATGAAGGCCAGATATGTACATAGTTAGGTAGCTGGGTATGTAGGTAAGTAGTTAGGCACCCAGGTATAAAGTTAGGTAGCCCCCCTTCCCTGTAGATATAGGCAGCAGAGTTAAACCCCCTTCCCAATAGGTATAGGAACAGAGTTAACCCCCCTTTCTCCTTAGGTATAGGCAGCAGAGTCCCCCCAACCCCTTTCCCCATAGGTATAGGCAGAGTAAAAAAAAAAAAAACCTCCCCCCTCTTCCAATTGGTATAGGCAGAGTTACCCTCCTCTTCCCCATTGGTATAGGCAGAGTTACCCCCCTCTTCCCCATTGGTATAGGCAGTTCCCCCCCACCTTACCCCATAGGTATAGGCAGAGTTACCTCCCCCCCCCTCTTTCCCATAGGTATAAGCAAGTACACCCCCCCCTCTTTCCCATAGGTATATGCAGTTACACCCCCCCTCTTTCCCATAGGTATATGCAGTTACACCCCCCCCCTCTTTCCCATAGGTATATGCAATTACACCCCCCCCCTCATTCCCATAGGTATATGCAGTTACATCCCCCCCTCTTTCCCATAGGTATATGCAGTTACATCCCCCCTTTCCCATAGGTATATGCAGTTACACCCCCACTTTCCCATAGGTATATGCAGTTACACCCCCCCTTTCCCATAGGTATATGCAGTTACACCTCCCTTTCCCATAGGTATATGCAGTTACACCCCCCTTTCCCATAGGTATATGCAGTTACAACCCCCCTTTCCCATAGGTAGGTATATGCAGTTACACCCCCCCCCCCTCTTTCCCATAGGTATATGCAGTTGCAGCCCCCTCTTTCCCATAGGTATATGCAGTTACACCCCCCCTCTTTCCAATAGGTATATGCAGTTACACCCCCCCTCTTTCCCATAGGTATATGCAGTTACACCCCCCCCCCCATCTTTCTCATAGGTATATGCAGTTGCACCCCCCTCTTTCCCATAGGTGTATATGCAGTTACACCCCCCCTCTTTCCCATAGGTGTATATGCAGTTACACCCCCCCCCCTCTTTCCCATAGGTGTATGTGCAGATACACCCCCCCCCTTTACCATAGGTATATGCAGTTACACACACCCCTTTCCCATATGTATATACAGTTACACCCCCCTCTTTCCCATATGTATATGCAGCTACACCCCTCCCTCTTCCCCATAGGTATATGCAGTTACACCCCCCTCTTTCCCATATGTATGTGCAGCTACACCCCCCCCTCTTCCCCATAGGTATATGCAGTTACACCCCCCCCCCCTTCCCCATAGGTATATGTAAAGTAACCCCCCTCCCCTTCCCCATAGGTATATGTAGAGTAACCCCCTGCCCTCCCCTTCCCCATAGGTATATGTAGAGTAACCCCCCCCCCTCCCCTATAGGTATATGTAGAGTAACCCCCTCCTCCCCTTCCCCATAGGTATATGTAGAGTAACCCCCCCTCCCCTTCCCCATAGGTATATGTAGAGTAACCTCCCCTTCCCCATTGGTATATGTAGAGTAACCCCCCCCCCTCCCCTTCCCCATAGGTATATGTAGAGTAACCCCCCCCCCTCCCCTTCCCCATAGGTATATGTAGTGTAACCCTCCCCTTCCCCATAGGCATATGTAGAGTAACCCCCCTCCCCTTCCCCATAGGTATATGTAGAGTAACCCTCCTCTCCTTAGGTATATGTAGAGTTATCCCCCCTCCCCTTCCCCATAGGTATATGTAGAGTAACCCCCCTCCCCTTCCCCATAGGTATATGTAGAGTAACCCCCCCCCCCTCTTCCCTATAGGTATATGTAGAGTAACCCCCCCTCCTCCATAGGTATATGTAGAGTAACCCCCCCCCCCTCCTCCCTATAGGTATAAATGTAGAGTAACCCCCCCTCCCCCATAGGTATATATGTAGAGTAACAACCCCTCCCCCATAGGTATATGTAGAGTAACCCCCCTTCCCCTTCCCCATAGATATATGTAGAGTAACCCCCCTCCCCCATAGGTATATGTAGAGTACCCCCCCTTCTCCCCTATAGGTATATGTAGAGTAACCCCCCCCTCCTCCCCTATAGGTAAATATGTAGAGTAACCCCCCCTCCCCCATAGGTATATGTAGAGCAACCCCCCCTTCCTCCCCTATAGGTATATATGTAGAGTAACCCCCCCTCCTCCATAGGTATATGTAGAGCAACCCCCCCCTCCTCCCCTATAGGTATATATGTAGAGTAACCCCCCCTCCCCCATAGGTATATGTAGAGTAACACCCTCCCCCTCCCTCCCCTTCCCCATAGGTGTGTGCAGACTTGAGAAAAATAAATAAAAAAAGGATGCTCACCTGATATCCCACGCAGCGATTTCCTCAGCTGCAGGCCTGCGTCTTCACCCCTCCACAGTACAGGCGCCGATGAGTGACGTCACCGGTGCCTGTACTGCGTGCTGCGTGGGGGCGGAGGTCACGTCTCCTCTGTGTAGCTGCAGATGCGGCTCACACAGAGTAGACACCTTCTCCTGTATGTATGTGTATCGCGCATACAGGAGAAGGCACCGCTATCTGCTGGGGATCTGGGACGAGTGTCCCGGATCCTCAGTAGTGGTGTCGGCGGCGGTGGCTGCGGCGGCTCAGTCCGCCCCTGGCACCCCTCTTGTGAGCGGCACCCAGCGGCACTCCTGGTGTATGACATCTTTTTGGAGTGGGTCACTGTGAAATGCTATTGCATTCTCTGCATTTTCTTAAATATTTTGCAATGACAAAATTAATTATAGTCTCTTTCAATGTAAAAAAGTTTCAATGTCTTTAAAAAAAGATCTCAAGTCACCCATTAAATGGAAAAACAGCTTGTTTCTGTATTGTTTTTAGAGGAAATGCACTTTAGAACTTCCAATGTCCCCCATATACCCTCCTTCTTCAACATTCATTGGTATCATAGCTCACACCCAACATGTGCGATTGCTATTGGAATCTCTAAGTCCATAGCTTTCACTCTTGCAAAAAGAATTTATCCTGAAGGGAGGAATCGCTTTTTGAAAATCTTGCTTGCTTATGAGATCTTCTACTTGAAAATGTCTATGCTCCAAATGTACCATACCTGGTAAGACCAGCATATGGAGGGTTAAATTTATATATTTATTTCCAATAGATTCCCCTTTGGGAATCCAAAAAAACCCTAATTTCCCATATACTACTTATTGTGATTAAAATTCCCATAAGCTTTATTAGTTCCTACACTTATTATATTAAAATCAGACAGCGCTGTTTGCTCCAAATTTTCTTTTTGATTATAAAATTACAGAGCAGACTTCTCTGCTAATTTCCTCCTTGCTTGTGAGTGCAGCTATCCTGTATGTCTGCAGGTCATACAGGGTTAATGCTTAGGAGCAGAAGCGCTGCCATGTTTAAAATATCCACTCTGCCCCCTCTGGATATTTTAAACATGGCAGCGCTTCTGCTCCTAAGCATTAACCCTGTATGACCTGCAGACATACAGGATAGCTGCACTCACAAGCAAGGAGGAAATTAGCAGAGAAGTCTGCTCTGTAATTTTATAATCAAAAAGAAAATTTGGAGCAAACAGCGCTGTCTGATTTTAATATAATAAGTGTAGGAACTAATAAAGCTTATGGGAATTTTAATCACAATAAGTAGTATATGGGAAATTAGGGTTTTTTTGGATTCCCAAAGGGGAATCTATTGGAAATAAATATGCTCCAAATGTAGCACAAGTCCTATGGGGATGCTCAGCTCTTGTTTGGCCAATTAGCTGAAGGTACTTGGGGTAGATTTAAAGGGGTAATCCGGCTTTATACATCTCCCCTATCCAAAGGACAGGGGACAAGATGTATGATAACAGGGGAATCCTTATTAGACTTGTTATGGAAACTAAACAGTTAATATCCTTTAAGTACAGAATTTGTTAGAAAATAAGCTTAATTTGAGAAAGGTTAAGGAGTTGATTCTAATTGATACCAGATGAGTTCTCAGAAAGGAATGACTAAGCTGATAACAGTAAGCTGAGGAATTTCTGGGAGACTGACCAAGGGCTGAGATAGCAAGCAGGTGTCCTTTGGTTAGTTGTATAACCTGTGATGTACACTTAGTATATAACCACTGTATAAAAAGTAGGTAGCTCTGCTTAAAGGGGTGCTCAACCCCTAGACATCTTATCCCCTATTCAAAGGATAGGGGATAAGATATCTGCTCATGGGGGTCCCGCCGCTGGGAACCCCCGCGATCTCTCCTGCAGCACCCCCTGTCATCTGCTGAAAGGAGCAAACCTTGCTCCATGCCTGATAACGGACGCCACATCCCCTCCCATAGACTTGCATTGAGGGGGCAGGCCCTAACTTCACAAAGTGGCGGGGCCGTGGCGTCATGATACTCCGGCCCCTGTATCGCCAGTCATCAGACACGGAGCTAAGTTCGCTCCGTGCAGCAGAAGACAGGGGGTGCTGCAGGAGAAATCGCGATCACCCCCACGATCAGACATCTTATCCCCTATCGTTTGGATAGGGGATAAGATGTCTAGTGGCGGAGTACCCCTTTAACCCCTTAAGGACCAAGCCCATTATGACTTTAAGGACCAGAGCATTTTTTGCGAATCTGACCACTGTCACTTTAAGCATTAATAATTCTGGGATGCTTTTACTTATGAATTTGATTCCGAGAATGTTTTTTTCGTGACATATTCTACTTTATGTTAGTGGTACATTTTTGGCAAGACTTGCATCATTTCTTGGAAATTTAGCATTTTTTTTAATTTTGAGACTCTGCTTGTAAGGAAAATGGACATCTCAAATAAATTTTATATTGATTCACATATACAATATGTCTACTTTATGTTGGCATCATAAGATTGACATTTTTATACTTTTTGAAGACATTAGAGGGCTTCAAAGTTCTGCTGCAATTCTCCAATTTTTCACAAGAATTTCAAAATCTGAATTTTTCAGGGCCTTCTTGTTAGAAGTACCCTTTAAATTACCCCATTATAAAAAAATTCACCCCTCGGAGTATTCAAAATGACATTCAGAAAGTTTTTTTCTAACCCTTTAGGTGTTTCACAGGAATAGCAGTAAAGTAAAGGAGAAAATTCTAAATCTTCATTTTTTACACTCTCATGTTCTTGTAGACCATTCTTTTGAATTTTTACAAGGGGTAAAAGGAGAGAAATCCCCCCAAAATGTGTAATCCAAATTCTGTCAAGTAAGGAAATACCTCATATATGTATGTAAAGTATTCTGCGGGTTCCCTAGAGGGCTCAGAAGGGAAGGAGCGACAATGGGATTTTGGAAAGCAAATTTTGCTAAAATGTTTTTTGGAGGGCATGTGTTACGCCTAGCGCTCCGGGTCCCCGCTCCTCCCCGGAGCGCTCACGGCGTCTTTCTCCCTGCAGCGCCCCGGTCAGTCCCGCTGACCGGGAGCGCTGCACTGTCTTGGCCGTTGGGGATGCGATTCGCACAGCGGGACGCGCCCGCTCGCGAATCGCATCCCAGGTCACTTACCCGTCCCGGTCCCCTGCTGTCATGTGCTGGCGCGCGCGGCTCCGCTCTCTAGGGCGCGCGCGCGCCAGCTCTCTGAGACTTAAAGGGCCAGTGCACCAATGATTGGTGCCTGGCCCAATTAGCTTAATTGGCTTCCACCTGCTCCCTGCCTTTATCTGACCTCCTCCCATGCACTCCCTTGCCGGATCTTGTTGCCTTGTGCCAGTGAAAGCGTTTAGTGTGTCCATAGCCTGTGTACCTGAACTTCTGCTACCCATCCTGACTACGAACCTTGCCGCCTGCCCCCGACCTTCTGCTACGTCTGACCTTGCCTCTGCCTTGTCCTTCTGTCCCACGCCTTCTCAGCAGTCAGCGAGGTTGAGCCGTTGCTAGTGGATACGACCTGGTTGCTACTGCCGCAGCAAGACCATCCCGCTTTGCGGCGGGCTCTGGTGAAAACCAGTAGCCTCTTAGAACCGGTCCACTAGCACGGTCCACGCCAATCCCTCGCTGACACAGAGGATCCACTACCTGGAAGCCGAATCGTGACAGTAGATCCGGCCATGGATCCCGCTGAGGTGCCGCTGCCAAGTCTCGCTGATCTTCCCACGGTGGTCGCTCAGCAATCGCAGCAGATTGCCCAACAAGGACAGCAGCTGTCGCAGTTGACCGCCATGTTACAGCAACTTCTGCCTCTGCTACAGCAGCAACCATCTCCTCCGCCAGCTCCTGCACCTCCTCCGCAGCGAGTGGCCGCTCCTAACCTCCGCTTGTCCCTGCCGGACAAATTTGATGGGGACTCTAAACTCTGCCGTGGATTTTTGTCTCAGTGTTCCCTGCATATGGAGATGTTGTCGGACTTGTTTCCTTCAGAACGGTCTAAGGTGGCGTTCGTAGTAAGCCTTCTTTCAGGAAAGGCCTTGTCGTGGGCCACACCGCTCTGGGACCGCAATGATCCTGCCACAGCCACAGTCCAGGCCTTCTTCGCTGAACTCCGGAGTGTCTTCGAGGAACCAGCCCGAGCTTCTTCTGCCGAGACTGCAATGTTGAACCTGGTCCAGGGTAATTCTTCAGTGGGCGAGTACGCCATCCAATTTCGTACTCTTGCTTCCGAGTTATCATGGAATAACGAGGCTCTCTGCGCGACCTTTAAAAAAGGCCTATCCAGTCGCATCAAGGATGTGCTGGCCGCACGAGAGATTCCTGCCAATCTGCAAGAACTCATCCATCTAGCTACCCGCATTGACATGCGTTTTTCTGAGCGACACCAAGAGCTCCGCCAGGAAAAAGACTTAGATCTCTGGGCACCTCTCCCACAGTATCCGTTGCAATCTACGCCTGGGCCTCCCGCCGAGGAGGCCATGCAAGTGGATAAGTCTCGCCTGACCCAGGAAGAGAGGAATCGCCGTAGGGAAGAAAATCTCTGTCTTTACTGTGCCAGTACTGAGCATTTCTTGGTGGATTGCCCTATCCGTCCTCCACGCCTGGGAAACGCACGCACGCACCCAGCTCACGTGGGTGTGGCGTCTCTTGGTTCCAAGTCTGCTCCTCCACGTCTCACGGTGCCCGTGCGGATTTCTTCTTCAGCCAACTCCTCCCTCTCAGCCGTGGCCTGCTTGGACTCCGGTGCCTCTGGAAATTTTATTTTGGAGTCGTTTGTTAATAAATTCAGCATCCCGGTGACCCGTCTCGTCAAGCCGCTCTACATTTCCGCGGTCAACGGAGCCAGATTGGACTGCACCGTGCGTTACCGCACAGAGCCCCTCCTCATGTCTATTGGACCCCACCTTGAGAGGATTGAGTTCTTCATTCTCCCCAACTGTACCTCTGAGGTCCTCCTCGGTCTGCCTTGGCTCCGGCTTCATTCCCCCACCATTGATTGGACCACCGGGGAGATCAGGAACTGGGACTCTGCCTGCCACAGGAAGTGCCTCTCCCCCCCTCCCAGTCCCGTCAGGCAAGCCTCTGTGCCTCCCCATGGCCCCCGTCCTGGTGTCACACTGCCCCGTGCCAGGCCTCGCCCTCTGCCCTCCCTCCCCATTCCCACTCCTGCTGTACTGCCTGCCGTTGAGGAAACCCTCCATTCTTTCCCGGTGTCCTCATCCCAGGGGAGGCAGTTACCGGACAAAGAGAAGGGGAGACCTAAGGGGGGGGGTACTGTTACGCCTAGCGCTCCGGGTCCCCGCTCCTCCCCGGAGCGCTCACGGCGTCTTTCTCCCTGCAGCGCCCCGGTCAGTCCCGCTGACCGGGAGCGCTGCACTGTCTTGGCCGTTGGGGATGCGATTCGCACAGCGGGACGCGCCCGCTCGCGAATCGCATCCCAGGTCACTTACCCGTCCCGGTCCCCTGCTGTCATGTGCTGGCGCGCGCGGCTCCGCTCTCTAGGGCGCACGCGCGCCAGCTCTCTGAGACTTAAAGGGCCAGTGCACCAATGATTGGTGCCTGGCCCAATTAGCTTAATTGGCTTCCACCTGCTCCCTGCCTTTATCTGACCTCCTCCCATGCACTCCCTTGCCGGATCTTGTTGCCTTGTGCCAGTGAAAGCGTTTAGTGTGTCCATAGCCTGTGTACCTGAACTTCTGCTACCCATCCTGACTACGAACCTTGCCGCCTGCCCCCGACCTTCTGCTACGTCTGACCTTGCCTCTGCCTTGTCCTTCTGTCCCACGCCTTCTCAGCAGTCAGCGAGGTTGAGCCGTTGCTAGTGGATACGACCTGGTTGCTACTGCCGCAGCAAGACCATCCCGCTTTGCGGCGGGCTCTGGTGAAAACCAGTAGCCTCTTAGAACCGGTCCACTAGCACGGTCCACGCCAATCCCTCGCTGACACAGAGGATCCACTACCTGGAAGCCGAATCGTGACACCATGTCACATTTAGGAAGAACCTATGGTGCCAGAACAGCAAAAAAATAAATAAAAAACCCAGAGGTGTTTGACGACTTTTACTCAAAAATGTTCATTTTCAGAAGTAGTAATAGGAGAAAATGCCCCCCACAATTTGGAAATACATTTCTTCAGAGTAAGGACATACTCCATATTTGGACGTAAACTGCTCTGCGGGAGCACACCGGGTCTCAGAAGAGCAGGAGCGCCATTCAGCTATTGGAGAGGGAATTTTGCTGGAATCTGTGTCGGCGGCCGTGGGCGTTTACAGAGCTACCATGGTGCCAGAACAGTGGTGCCATCATTTTGGAAACTACACTCCTCAAGGAATGTAACAAGAGGTACAGTAAGTATTTACACCTCACAGTTGTTTGAAACAGTGGGCGGTAAAATTACAAATTACAAAAAAATTCACAAAAATGCTGGTGTTACCCCAAATTTTTCATTTTTACAAGGGGTAATAGGAGAAAAGGCCCCCCAGAATGTGTTACCCCATTGCTTATGAGTATGGAAATACCCCATATATGACATAACATGCTGTGAGGCACATAACAGAGCTCTAGAGTCATAGAGCTAGGTTCGCATTTGTGGCCTATGGCATATCACTAGCTGATGGTTACATCCATTCTGAGGAAAATAACAAAAAGAAACACTCACATGTGACACCATTACAGAAAGTACCCCCTGAGGAAAGGGTATAGGGGTAAAGTGGACATTTTGAACACACGGGTGTTTCCTAAATTTATTTTCTAGGAATGGAAGTTTAGTTTGGGAAAAGTGAAAATTGCAATTTTTACCTATGCTCTGCATCTTTCTAGGAACAACTAACATGTGACCCCAAATTGTTGCCTGGAAATATGATGGGCTCATGAGAGGGAACTCTGTTCGCATTTGAGGCCGATGTTTCTTACGGACCTATCAGTAGCTGACAGTTACATACATTCAGAGGAAAATAAGAAAGTAACACCCACATGTAAGCCTATTACAGGCAGTACACCCCCAAGGGAAGGTGTATAAGGGGGAAATGGACATTTGGAATGGATGGGTGTTCCCTAAATTTATTTTCCAGGAATGGATGAAATGTACTATAGGGAAAATAAAAATAAAAATTTTACTACTGATATGTCAATTATGTTCCCAGAATGATGACCCAGAGCATAGCCAAAAGTACATAATATGCCCGCACCAAACCCTATGCTCTGAATCATCATTCTGGGAATGTGATGTGTGTGGCCGTCCCTAACCTGTTGCCTCAGGTGGGGAGAGAAAACTGTGCATTTAAGGCAACATTAAAAAAAACGATGCTAATGACTCAGTGACCCATGACCCAGTTTTGGAAAAAAAATACCCCAAGGGGTCTTATTTTTGTTTTCAATTCTTTTTATGAAAGGGTGTTTAGGGCAATTTTGTGGTTTATGGGGTTAAAATTTGGAATGTACTCTGGACTGGTACATTGGGGTCAAATTATGGGAAATTAAAATGAAAAGGGAAAAGGATAAAAAATGTAGTACTCCATGGAAGTGTGATGCTCCCTGAAGCAGTTTTTAATGCAGAGTGTGTCACAATGAGTGGTGGTGTCCTTTCATGTCCCCCTCTTGCAACACACTTTGCATTTTTTCTGGGATCATCCCTTCTTTCAAGTGTGGGGGACCTCACCTGGAAAGTGTTGGCCCAGGACGATCCTGGCACCTATAACTTCAGTTCCTTGGGAAGTCCGGCCTACTCTTTCCCAGTCACCAAAAATCAGGGCCTTTAGGACTTCCTCTTGGAACTGAAGGTATGTCCCTGGGTTGCCAGCGTACTGGGACAGTACAAAAGAGTTGTACATGGCAACCTGGACCATGTAGACCGCAACTTTTTTTGTACTATGTCCGTGTTTTCCGCATGGCGTTATATGGCTTGAGGACTTCATCAGAGAGATCAACTCCCCTCATATACCGATTGTAGTCCAGAATATAATCGAGCTTGAGGACTGGTGTTGTGGTACATCGCACAGGGACAGGGTAGCTGCCGTTACCATAAATTGTGGTCAGGATAAGAATATCCCTCTTATCCTTATACCTGACCAGCAACATATTTTCACTGGTAAGGGCACGGGACTCACCCTTGGGCATAGGTGCCTGGAGAAAATTTAGAGGGAGACCTCTCTGGTTCTTCCGCACAGTTCTGCATAAGTTCCCTCGTATACTCCAAACTTATAAGTGTACCCTGAGAGTTTCCCATCATATCTCACCCACCCGCTTAGTGGGAATGTATTCGCCGAAGATCAGTGCCCCCTTAAAACTGATAAGAGACTCATCAACAGAGAGCTCCCTTTGGGGTATGTAGGCCTTCAAAAAAAATTTTTTTTGGGGGGGGACATGCTACATTATCAGCGTAATGTAGGCATTTCCGTATGGCCTCAAACCATCTCCGTGCCATGGCCATACTGTCCCCACTCCAGTACTGCCTGACACAGGTTTTTTTACTGGGCCCATATGCAGCACGATGCCCCAAAACGTCCTCATTTCGGCTGCATTGAATCGATCAATCGGCCTAGCCAAAAGTGAATCTGGGTGGTGGGCGAAGAACTGTTGGGCGTATAATTTTGTCTGCTCCACCATTAGATTCACAGTCGTCACTGAAATAATACCTAAAAAAGTCTATTTCAGTGTATCCGACTATGTCAATCTGGATTCCTGAGTCGCCAACAAACTCAGGAATCACCGGCTGATGTCCCTCTAGGGCTCTCCAGGCAGGTTCACCGATAGGGATCTCCAGTATGTTTGTCTGGGGGGTCGGACTCCTAGTACGAGCGGCAGGGTCACTCTTACTAGTGTCGGGCACTAGGTCACTGTCATGGGGGGGCAGGACCTCGCCTGGCAGTGTCTCTGCCGCCTTGTTGGGGGCCAATCATCACAACTAGATGATGAGGAATATGAGGAAGACCACAAGAAAGTAGGGTCTTCCTCGCCCTCACTGGCAGATTCGGTGTCAGAGGCAAGTAAGGCATATGCCTCCTCCACAGAATATTCTCGGCGGGCCATCACCTTTCTTTTCTACCGTCGCGGGGGGGGGGGGGTAGGGGGTAAGGTGTGTGTGGGGGGAGCGGGGGAAGTGTGTGCGTGTGCTTTGTGTAAACTATATAACGGTGTGTGATTTAGATATCACACGCCGTTATACTATCGCAAAAAAAAAAAAAACGCTCCCAAAAAAATAGGAGGCAAAATGCAGCGCCCTGAAACCCTAATAGGGCCTGGGTCATGCCGCTAACAGTGTACCCTCGGGCACCTATTAGGGGTCGGGGGGGGGAACAATTTTTTTTTTTTTTTTTTACTTTTGACACCACCTACCTATCCCTCAACACAGCAGTCCCTGCTCTAGAAACAGTGCCACTTATCAGTGCCCTGGGGGGGGGGCACTGATTAGGCTAGGGGAGGGGTCCCTGACTACCTCACTCTGATCTGCTCGCCGACTAAGGTGGGTTGGAGGGCAGAGTGGAGAAAGGGGTGACATTAACCCCTCCCCTGCCTGTTATTGGTAGGATGTTTCATCTGACCAATAATAGCGCTGCTGGGGAGGTGATGTGATCGCCACCTCCCCCTAGCAACAGAGGGTGATTGGTGGTGTGTAGAACACCCCCGATCACTCTCTTATTTCGGGTCATCGGGTCACAGGAGACCTAATGAACCGGAATTGCCTCAGATTGCCGGTCTCAGGACCCCCCAGGCATTGATACGTGATGCCTACTGAATAATTTCAGCAGGCATCCCGTTACGTTCACTGCTTGGTTACCGGTGGTGAACGGAAATGCCGTTTCCGAAACTGGAGACACAGCCCTGCATAAAATGTGGGTGCTGAAGGGAGATCGCGGGGGGTCCCAATGGCGAGAACCCCCTGAAATCAGACATTTTATCCCCTATCCTTTGGATAGGGGATAAGATATTTTTGCCTGGAATGCTCTGCCCCTAGACTAAAAAGTATTGTGCAGTTCTTTCATCACATTTTGTTAAAGAATTTCCCCAATAACCCATCAGTTCTTGGGCTCTCTTATTCAGGAGGGAGAGAAAAGACCCATGTTCCTCAACAAGTACCAGAACATCAACTACATACAAATAACTCTCATTCTCACTAGGACTCATCTATAACGAAGAATAAATATTCCTATAATACAAGTACAGCACACTAAGCATCTGGTCATTCCCACTAACAGTCCATTTGTATTGCAGCTTAGAAAAAAAATATCTTCAGTGACCCCTTAAGTTACAATATTAATTGGTTCTGGGACGACCATTGTATGTTGAGACCATAACTCTATGGAAACCAGGTAATTGGTTCTGAAGCCACCAAAATGTCATCCAAAAATAGGAAAAAGTGAGGATTAAAGAAAAATAAATAGATAACTAATACAGATAAAGCAAATCCTTACATATAAAAGTAATAAAGATCTGCTGGGAGCTGTAAATCACTGTCTATGTAGAGGACAGGAGCTTCTTCATGGTCCAGTACAGTTCACACAATGTCCTTAAAAAGTAACATGGAGCCGTCCTCACCTGGTGTCCAAAGGAGCAGCTAACCCTGGTACAGGTAAAGAGTAGTACAGAACATGTAATACCTCCCTGTACTGTAGGGGGCACTACCAGACAGGAATTCACTGAATACGATTCAGGAATCCAGGGGTTTTACCAGTGAATGCCCATTCTGATTGGTCAGTTCTTCCAGTCATTGACAGGTTTTGTAGATCTGGACTGTCCATAGCATTGTATGTTGAGTCTGGTTTCAAGTTACAATGGGCCAGAAAAGAGGACTGTGTGTTGAAACTATTGTATGTTGAGGCCATTGTGTGTTAAAGGGGTATTCCATGAAAAAACTTTTCTATTAAAAAATCTTAATCCTTTCAATAATTATCAACTGCTGAAGTTTTCTGTCTGGCAACAGTGTGCAGTTCCCGAGACAAGCAGAGATGTCAGCAGAGAGCAGAGTTGAAGAGGTTTGCTATGGGGATTTGCTTCTAAACTGGGCGGTTACCGAGACACGTGTCATCAGAGAGCACTGAGACAGAAAAAAAACAGCTCAACTTCAGCAGCTCATAAGTAGTGAAAGGATTAAGATTTTTTAATAGAAGTAATTTACAAATCTGTTTAACTTTCTGGAGCCAGTTGATATATATCCAAAGGATAGGGGATAAGATGCCTGATTGCGGGAGTCCCGCAGCTGGGGATGCCCGCGATCATGCACGCGGCACCCCGTTTGTAATCATTCCCCTTAGCGTGTTCGCTCCAGGTCTGATTACGGGCGACTACAGGGCCGGCGGTGTGTTACGTCATGCCTCCGCCCCCGTGTGACGTCATGCTCCGCCCCTCAATGCAAGCCGATGGGAGGGGGTGTAATAGCTATCACGCCCCCTCCCGTAGGCTTGCATTGAGGGGCAGAGTGTGACGTCACATGCCGCCGGCCCTGTAGTCGCCCGTAATCAGACCGCGTGCAAGATCGCGGGTGTCCCTAGCTGCGGGACTCCCGCGATCAGGCATCTTATCCCCTATCCTTTGGATAGGGGATAAGATGTGTAAGCACCGGAGTACCCCTTTAAGAGATCACTGTATTCTCTGCCACTTAAGTGACTCAAGAGAGGGAGACTCAACAAGTTGACTCTTTGCAACACGCTCCTGCAACATACTACCAAATACTTCTTACACCTACTAACTCTTTGACTATATAGACTTCAAACATTTGCTTTCAGTGATTCCCAAATTGTAGAAAAAGGGGTGTGCAAATGTTAATGGATAAAACCTACTTGTTTTTCACACTAAATCATTGTCTTTCAACCAATGCCACCAAAAAGGGTACAGGTGCCATTGCTAACACACTGCCAAATCTATATACCAAAAACTCAATAATCAGTTCTTCAACGAGAATTGTGGTTATTGGTTACAATTTATTTAATTTATTATTACTATTTTTTTTTTTTTTTGTAAAAAGCAATTGTATTCCTTACCACTAGGTGGTGCAAAAGACCAGAATAATTCAACTCCCTAGATGGTTTTGCAGTAGATGTGGAGTACAGTAACCAGGGCTTTATTACATTCTATAGTCAATGTAAAAGGTCATCAAAAAAAGGCTGTGACACGCTGAGATTTCATTTTACTCTACTACAAACAGGATTTCCCTTCTTATACCATTAACCCCTTAAGGACCAAGCATTTTTCTGCTTTTGCACTTTTCCTCCTTACCTTTTAAAAATCATAACCCTTTCAATTTTGCCCCTAAAAATCCATATGATGGCTTCTTTATTGCGCCACCAATTCTACTTTGTAATAACATCAGTAATTTTACCAAAAATCTACGACGAAACAGGAAAAAAATCATTGTGCGACAAAATTGAAGAAAAAACGCCATTGTTGGTCCATACGATTAAAATGATACCCTACTTATATAGGTTTGATTTTGTTGTACTTTTGGAAAAAATCATAACTACATGCACGAAAATTAATACATTTAAAATTGTCCTCTTCTGACCCCTATAACTTTTTTATTTTTCCACATATAAGGGCTCATATTTTGCACCATGATCTGAAGTTTTAATCGGTGCCATTTTTGTTTTGATTGGACTATTTGATTGCTTTTTATAAATTTTTTATGGTATAAAAAGTGACAAAAAATACGCTATTTTGGACCTTGGAATTTTTTTGTGTGTACGCCATTGACCAATCGGTTTAATTAACAACAACATTTTATAGTTCGGACATTTATGCACGTGACGATACCACATATGTTTATTTTTATTATGTTTATATATATTATTTATATGGAATTTGGAAAAGGGGGATGATTTTAACTTTTAATAAGGAAGGGGTTAATGTGTGTGTTTTTAAACTTTTAAATTTTTTTTTTTTTTTACACTTTTAGTCCACTTAGGGGACTTTTAGCAGGAATCATTTGATTCCTCATACAGATCAATGTGATCAATTTATCATTGTCAGAGCTGCGATCGTGCTGTGGGGGGGGGGGCAATCCACCACACTGGACCACCAGGGACAGGATAAAGGCACAGTTTCGATCTAAAGGGTTAATAGCCGCCCGTGGTGATCGCCGCATGTTGGCTATCAACGCCGGCCCCCAGCTACAGGAATCAGCTGCGGGCCGGCCGGTATGACGCGGGCCCGCACCATACATCGTTAACAGTACATGGACGAGTATACACATCCATGGTCGTTAAGGGGTTAATGTGTTTGCACAAGTAGTGAGATTAAAAGGGGACTGTGTATCCTCTTGGCACTTGCATTGTGTACACCATTGTTTTCCAACCAGGGTGCCTCCAGATGTTGCAAAACTACAACTCCCAGCATGCCCGGACTGCCGTTGGCGGTCCGGGCATGCTGGGAGTTGTAGTTTTGCAACAGCTGGAGGCACCCTGGTTCCCTGGTTGGGAAACACTGGTGTACACTGAAGGAGGCTGCTGCTGACCTTGTAAAAAGAGCCTGTCTTACTCAGGGTTACCTAAAACCAAATGACCTACTTACATTACAGCATAAAAAGTACCATACTCTCCCCAGATCTGTGTACAAAATCAGCGAGACTGTCGTGTAACCCTCTAATGCCCAGCCTACAGTCCTGCGTCTTATTTTACCAAGTGGTACTGGGCAACACATAACCTGCTTTATACTGATATCGGTCATAGAGAATTATGAAATCCACAGTGTATAGTTACCACCTGAATTGGTAACATTTACACTTCCCAGCAGGTCTAGCAGTCCCTGTGTATTTATCAGTGGCATTAGTGGATCGGGCTAGCAATACCATGTGCTCTGGATCTGGGGCAGCATTGGCACCAACTAACAACAGTATGTTCTGCTTGCTCATCTCTTTTTGTAACGTAAAGGACAACTGTAGTGCAAGATTTTTATATATTGCTGTGCCAGGGCTGCAAAAAAAAACAAAATAAACTATAACATACCTTCCTACATGCCCCCGTCGGTCCGGTACCGGCCTCACGGTCCAGCGGTGCGAACCTCATTCAACTTCCTGGGGATGGAGACGTCACAGAGCCGTCGGCGTATCACCGGCCGCAACAATTCCCTACAGTAAACCTCTCCTGCTCTGGACAGTTCCTGACATGGACAGAGATGTCAGCAGAGAGCACTGTGGTCAGACAGAAAAGAACTACTCAACTTCCTCTGGAGCATAAAGCAGCTGATAAGCACTGGAAGGATTAAGATTTTTAAATAGAAGTAATTACACATCTGTATTTGCACCGGAGTACCCCTTTATATGGAATGTTGCTGAATGTTTCTCTGACAAGCTAACATTACACTTTGGCAACACTAGACTCTTAAACTTTAACACAACTAGCTCCCTGACATGTTTGTCTCAAAACAGCATCCTCAGAGGTCTGGGCTACAGGAAAATATTTAAAATGGGGTTCTTCAAGGGGAACCACCTCTATAAAGATACCTGTCAGCTCCTTTTTGGCACGCTCTAAGGGCAGCATGAAGCAGCGACAAAGGTCAGCAATCTGGTATTTAGGGCTCATTCACACTAAGGACATTCCTTCAGTAGAATTTTGATCCAGAAATCTGCTTGAAGAAGAGTCCCACTGTTTTCAATGGGATACTGCTGCTCTGTGCACACTGCAGATTCTCTGTGTCGGAAAGTATGTCCGCACTGTCCTACCGCCAATGATTTCAGCAAAGCCGTCTGCAAGTGGGCGGAACTCTGCCGACTGAATATCCACAGTGTGAACGAGTCCTTGCAGTAGTTTTAAAGGATTTACAAGTTGTTTGCCATAGTACAATAATAGCAGTGTGATGTATTCATGATATACAGGTTTCCCCCTCTCACCCACCACTGACACTGTTTCCTATGCATTCTGAATCTGAATCAGCGGCAGACAGGCTGTAGAAGTTGTAAACATTTTGCACCCCATGAAAACCTTTGGGGTTTTTGCAGCATATTTTACAAAAATCATAGCAAACCTCAGAGGGTGTTGCAACACATCCGCAACGTGTGAACACAGACTAGAGGGGCTGCCTTCCGGTGAAGTCTATAGGAATACCTCTAGTGCTCTTGTGCAGCATGTATAAATAAGCCCTGTGTGTCATGTGAGAATGCAGATAGCTCATGACAAACTGACACAGACCAGCTGCGATGACAGACAAATGCAGGTAATGACAGATCAAAGACCTCTAGTGACGGCACAGGTCGCCTCAGTAATGGAGTGTCACACGGACATGCAGTGACAGGTCACAGGCCTGGTGTGACATACAATGCTGCCGTCTACTTATACCTTATAACAAACACGGTGATATCTAGGTATTTGTGGAAAAATTTATCGCCATCTGTTGAAATATAATACCACTTTCCTTGTCGCTATACTGTGCATTGAGATAAGAGGAATCTTGTAATAGCCAATGAGTGACAAGCAGCTCTGTACACACTTAACCTCTTGGGGACCCAGGGCATACGCGTATGCCCTGCATCCCCAGTCCTTAAGGACTCAGGGCGTACCTGTACGCCATGGTCCAGTTTAACGGGTTTAAATCGTTCTCTCCGGCAGAGAACAGGTTAAACCCGGTGTGTCCCAGTTGCTACGGGCAGCCAGGACCCATGGCTAATGCTGGGCATGGCCAATCGGGCTGATGCCCAGCATTAACCCTTTAGACACCGCTATAAAAATAGTTTATTTTACATGTGAAAATCGGCCACTAGGGGTCTCCCTCCTTGTTGCCAGCTGCAGCCTGGCGTGACGTCACACCTGAATTCAGACCAATGCCGGCCGGGCAATCTGTCCTAATTCATTCAGGCTGTGCTCGCTCCCTGCCTGAGCATATTGGCTCGCACGCCGGCCCCGCCTCCCTGCATACACACGCCGACTAAGTCCAGCACTCCACTCCTGAACTTGGGTATGTCTTTTTTGGGGTGGGGGTGAGCGGTTGAGTGGTTCGGGAGAGTGGGTTGCGGCGTTTGGGGGAGCGGGTTGCACGGCCGTAACAAAGATATTGTTTTCAACACAGGGTGCCTCCAGTTGTTTCACCACTACAACTCCCAGCATGCCCTGACAGCCAATAGATGTCAGGGCAAGCTGGGTGTTGTAGTGGTGAAACAGCTGGAGGCACCCTGTATAGGTGAACTGAGGACAGAAGTCGCCCCCCCCCCCCCCCCCAGCAGGCATCAGTGACATCGTGCCTGCTGGGGAAGTCTGCCTGGTAAGTGAGCACACTACCAGGCAGATAAAAAGGCATTTCTAAGATTATAAAAAAAAAAGGCAGAAAAGGGGTTAGGGATAGATGGGCAATAGGCAGGGACAGAGAAAAAAAAAAAAGGATGGTGGAAGCTACTCTTTGACACCCCACAGGAGTTTGACGACTTTTTGAAGATCGATGTGTAGATGGAATTTTTTTTCCACTTAAATGCTGTTTTTTCTCCAAATTTTACATTTTTACAAGGGGTAATAGGAAAAAATGCCTCCCAATTTTGTAACCCCATCTCTTCTGAGTATGGAAATACCCCATATGCTGATGTAAAGTGCTCTGCAGGCGAACTACAATGCTCAGAAGAGCATTGAGCTTTTGGATAGAGAATTTGTTTGGAATGGAAGTCGGGGGCCATGTGCGTTTACAAAGCCCCCCATGGTGCCAGACATGTGACCTCATTTTGTAAACTACACCCCTCACAGAATTTAATAAGGGATGCAGTGAGAATTTACACCCCACTGGCGTTTGACAGATCTTTGGAACAGTGGGCTCTGCAAATTAAAAATTATTTTTTTCATTTTCATGGACCACTGTTCCAAAAATCTGTCAGACACCTGTGGGGTTTAAATGCTCCCTGCACCCCTTATTACGTTCCATGAGGGATGTAGTTTCCAAAATGGGGTCACATGTGGGGGGGGGTCCATTGTTCTGGCACCATGGGGGCTTTGTAAACGCACATGGCCCCCAACTTCCATTCCAAACAAATTCTCTCTCCAAAAGCCCAGTGGCGCTCCTTCTCCTCTAGGCATTGTAGTGCGCCAGCAGAGCACTTTACATCCATATATGGGGTATTACCATACTCAAAAGAAATGGAGATACACATTTTGGGGGGCTTTTTACCCTATTTTCCCTTGTGAAAATGAAAAAATTAGGATAACACCAACATTTTAGTGAACTTTTTTTTTTTCATTTTCCCATCCAACTTTAACAAAAATTTTCAAAGATCTGTGGGGTTTTAAGTCTCACTATACCCCTTGTTACTTTCCGTGAGGGGTGTAGTTTCCAAAATGAGGTCACATGTGGGTATTCATTTTTTTGCGTTTTTGTCAGAACCGCTTTAAAATCAGCCACCCCTGTGCAAATCATCAATTTAGGCCTCAAATTTACATAGTGCGCCCGCAGAGCATTTTACGCCCACATATGGGGTATTTTTGTACTCAGGAGAAATTGCGTTACAATTTTTTGGGGTCTTTTTTTCCTTGTGAAAATGTGAAGTATGGGGCAACACCAGCATGTTAGTGTAAAAAAGTTATTTTTTTTACAATAACATGCAAGTGTAGACCCCAAGTTTACCTTTTCATAAGGGGTAAAAGGAGAAAAAGCCCCCCAAAATGTGTTACGTAATTTCTCTCGATTACGGAAATACTCCATATACAGCACTAAATTGTTCCCTTGAAATACGACAGGGCTCCAAAGTGAGAGAGCGCCATTCACATTTGAGGCCTAAATTAGGGATTTGCATAGAGACGGACCTGGATGCAAGAATTACACTTGCCTCCGATACCAAAATTACCCTGCGGCAGTGTTTCCCAAACAGGGTGCCTCCAGCTGTTGCAAAACTCCCAGGATGCCCTGGACACTCAATGGCTGTCCGGCAATACTGGGAGTTGTTGGTTTGCAACAGCTGGTGGCTCCGTTTTGGAAACAGTGCCGTACCAGACATTTTTCATTTTTATTGGGGGGAGTGTATCTCTGCAGGGGTGTATGTATATGTAGTGTTTTACTTTATATTTTGTGTAGGTGTAGTGTAGTGTTATTAGGGTACATTCACACAGGCGGAGGGAGTTTGAGCTGTCGTGCATGCTGGGGGTTGAAGTTATGCAACAGCTGGAGGCACACTGGTTGCAAAACACTGAGAGTTTGTTGCAACCAGTGTGCCTCCAGCTCTTGCAAAACTACAAATCCCAGCATGTACGGTCTATCAGAGGAGGGACACTGGTTGCGAAACACTGATTTAGGTAACAAACTCTGTCTTTTGCAACCAGTGTGCCTTCAGCTGTTGCAAAAAGCTACAACTCTCAGCATGCAGTGACAGCCGAAAGCTTTGGCTGTCTGTGCATGCTGGGGGTTGTAGTTATGCAACAGCTGGAGGCACAAAAATGTGCCTCCAGCTGTTGCATAACTAAAACCCCCAGCATGCACAAACTACCAAAGGGCATGCTGGGAGTTGTAGTTGTACCTTCTGCTGTTGCATAACTACAAGTCCCAGCATGCCCTTGTGTGCATGCTGGGAGTTGTTGCTTAGCAACAGCAGGAGGCCAGCCTTACCTCCACCTGCCATCGCTGCCTGCCATGCCGGGGATCGGGGGCCCCAGCCTCAAGTGAGGACTCACGGCACCCACTCTCGCCCTCCGGAATAGGGGCGGAGCAGGTGCCGTTAGGGACACCCCTACAGCAGGCGTCCTGATTTGTCTGCCGGTAACGGCAGACGAATCAGGACATTTGTGAGGTGACGGGGACTGGAAATACTCAGTGTGTACAGGTACGCCCTGAGTCCTTATAGATTGGGGATGCAGGGTGTATGTATACGCCCTGCGTCCTCAAGAGGTTAAACAAAAAGTTTTCCTTTTTTATTTTTTTTAACAAAATCAATATGCCTAAAATTGTCCTTTTCTGACCCCTGTAACATTTTTTCCCCGAATATGGGGATGTATACATGTGAGGAATGTCCGCAGCGAAAATTCTGCAATGTGAATGGAAACTGCGGAATCCCACACACATGCAATTTCCATGCAGATTTTGCCATGGAAATTCTGCCGTGTAAAAATAGCCTCATAGTTCGGACATTGCAATACCAAATATGTTTTTTTTTTTTTTTATTGTTTTAAATTTTTTATTTGTAAAATGGGATACATTTCTCTTTTATTATTGTGGGAGGGACTTATCCCATTTTCTTTTTCTTTTTTTTTCTTTTCTTTTTTCTTTAAACCTTTTTTTTTTTTTCCTGTCCCTATGGAGACTATTTTTTTATTGCTAATACTGTTCAATGCTATGCATAGGCATATTACTGATCAGTGATATTGGCAATTGAGAAGAAGATCGCCGTAGCTGGCCATGAAACTCCAGCCACCATCTTGACACATCAGATCATAATGAGTCTCTTGAAGTCCCCTAATATTTCAGGTGCTGTAAACAGTATTGATTGCCTCATCTGAAGGGTTAAGGGGTACTCCACTGGAAAACTTTTTTTTTTTTTTAATCAACTGGTGCCAGAGAGTTAAACGGATTTGTAAATTACTTTTATTTAACAATCTTAATCCTTACAGGACTTACCAGATGCTGTATGCTCTACAGTAAGTTCTTTTCTTTTTGAATTTCCATTCTGTCTGACACCTCTGTCAATTTTAGGAACTGTCATAGAAAACCTCTCCTGCTCTGGACAGATCCTAAAATGGACAGAGGTGTCAGCAGAGAGCACTGTGGTCAGACAGAAAGGAAATTCAAAAAGAAAAGAACTTCCTCTGTAGCATACAGCAGCTGATAAGTACTGGAAGGATTAATATTTTAAAATAGAAGTAATTTACAAATCTCTTTAACTTCCTGGCACCAGTTGATTTAAAAAAAAAAAAATTTTCAGTGGAGTACCCCTTTATTGGTGGGCATCAGCATGATCGCAGAATTCCACAATTAGTAGCAGGTCCCCACGGTCTATAAAGCAAACTTAGCTCCTGAGCTCTCTTCATAGCCCTGAAGAGACTGGTGCACCAAGTACCAGGAAGCCAAGGTGTACAGGAACGTTGTGCGTCCAACCGAATGTGGGGGAACTATGCTGCCAACCTAATGTGGGGGAACTATCTTGCCAACCTAATGTGGGGGAACTATACTGCCTTCCTAAAGTGGGGGAACTATGCTGCCTACCTAATGTGGGGGAACTATGCTGCTGCTATAATGCTGGGGAACTATTTTGCCAACCTAATGTGGGGGAACTATGCTACCAACCAAATGAGGGGGGAACTATGCTGCCTACCTATTGTGGGGGAACTATGCTTCCTACCTAATGTGGGGGAACTATTCTGCCTACCTAATGTGGGGGAACTATGCTGCGTATTAAATGCGAGGGACTTATGTTGCATACTTAAAGAGGTACTCCACTGCCCCAGTGTTCAGAACATTTTGTTCCGAACGCTGGGTGCGGGCTGCGGGGGTCACGGCCACGCCTCTCCTGATATCACACCACGCCCCCTCAAATCAAGTCTATGGGAGGGGGCATGTTGACCACTGCGCGATACTCTGATAGTCCCCCTCCTGAGACAAGACTCTGGATCTGCCTCTGGACGTATGTCATTTTACATGCGCTTTTTTGGGTGTGATTAGCAAAAATTATGATCGTGAAAAAAAAAATAGCAATTTTTTTTTCAGATTATGGCTAAAAAGCACAGGTAAAATAAAAAATGTCTGTGACTTTTACACTTGTGAACCTGGCTTCAAAGCTATAAATTTTAAATATGTAAGAACAAAGTGCTATTTTCCTGTTAAGTTCAATATTGATAATAGACGTAGTGATTTTGCAGCATAGTGAGAGATCAGTGATGTCACAGTATAGAGACGATACCCATAATGGTGTCACAGTACAAGGATAATGTACACAGTGATATGACGTGAGGCCGATACCAGGTATTTGCATGGTATCAGGGACTCGTCCAATGTCCCTGATATCAAATCCGATACCTGGTGTAGTGCTCCGCTCCGCTGCCCCGTTCTGCCGTCCGCATCACTGCTGATGCCCCGTTCGGCTGTCCGCATGTCACACGTCACTTCACTGTGCCCAGCGTAACGCTACAGAGGAAGCAGAGTGACGTGTATGTCACATGCTCCTCCATAAGACGCCATGATGCTGACGGCAGAACGGGGCAGTGGCAGTAATGAGTATGGGGCTACAGAGCAGCAACACTGGACAGGTGCAAGTGAGAAACTGCAAGGGGGGCCCTGCTATCTACAGTGGGGGTCCTGCTGGCTACAAGGGGGAGGCCTGCCATCTACAAGGGGTGGGGGTGTCTGCTTGCTACAAGGGGAGGCCTGCTATCTACTGGGGGGGGTCCTGTTATCTACAAGGGGGTCCTACTATCTACAAGGGGGTGGCCTGCTTTCTACAAGGGGGAGGCCTGTTATCTACAAGGGGAGGCCTGCTATCTACAAGGGGGACCTGCTATCCACAAGGGGGGGCTGCTATCTACAAGGGGGTCCTGCTATCTACAAGGGGGGTCCTGCTATCTACAAGGGGGTCCTGCTATCTACAAGGGGGGTCCTGCTATCTACAAGGGGGGTCCTGCTATCTACATATGGGGTCTGCTGTCTACAATGGGAGGGGGGCTGCTACTAATGTCTGCACCTGTCTATATTCCCTGTAAAGACAATCTTACAGCAGAGTCACTTGCACTAACTTGAATTTATATGTAGATAGTGCAGGTGACCCGGTTTCTACCGCTGCTCACCATGTGATCATCAGCACAATTGCTCCAGAGACATTGGTTTTGTCGCCAATGCAAATTCCCTGTTATGCCCAATGGAGAAGAGAGAAATCTTGGCTCATACTACAGCAGCCGCCTCCATTGCACACAACAGGGACCCACATATCAGCACAGTAAGCAGCGCCAGAAACCGGGTCACCTTGCTGTCAGATTCCCTTTAAAATAAAAGTAATCTTACTTGGTATCGGCGAGTACTAAACTTAAAGTATCGGTACTCGTACTCGGTCTTAAAATGGTATCCCTACTACCTACCTACTGGGGGAAATTACCTACTGCTCAATTATTTGCCTTGTCCTTCATGCTGCCACACTGCAACTATATCGCAACTTGCATACATCATTTTCAATTATGAGTGTCAGTGAGAGCCCCATGTTCGGGTTTCATCTAAGGCCGCACAAAGTCTTGGCAGGAACTATACACTCAGTATATCTTCACCTTAGGAATCATTTAAAAGCGATGACATGGTACAAAAATATGCCCAGGCTATTTATCTGTAATATTTTCAGAAAGGGTGCTTTGCACTTGGCACTACTTGGGTAATGCCCATATGAACAGAAGCGCTCCTCCACCCTCCCAGACAACAGATAATTGTGGGACCTCTGCGGCCAGTGTGGGCAGCAAGCATAGTACTGATGATTGACAAGTGAAACATTATACAAGGACTCTTGCTTTTTCAGTCTCTCTATTCTAGTTGCCAAATATTAAGGATTAGTGTTGGGTAATAATTATCTTCAGCAGCTATGTTAATTGAAAGGCATGAGCAATGACGCAAGAGAAACCTTAGCCCCACATTGATCTTAAGAATTTATGAATGCCAGTCCTGCGTTAAAGGGGTTGTTTAACCAGCACAGCCCTATTAGAACTTAGGGTCTTCAGAGGCTCTGGACCTTCTGGAGAAGTCACAGTTAATGGTTGTCATGTAATACCACATCTCTTCTGTAGTGGCCACTGTAGAAGAAATGTATGGTTCCTCCCAGCTACCAGAGGCAACAACCTACAGGTGTGGGGAACCACACAACAACCAGAGGCAATCAACTGATTGTGAGCTGTCCTCATTTCAGAATAAGTTGTCGATTAGCGACCCCTTTAAATTACTAGAAGGGATACAGAATTATATTATTGAGGTTACTGTTGTCAGACCTCTGTGGATCTTACTTTTATGACATAGCTGATTGACATAATAAATGTCTATTTTTAAAAGAAAATCAATAATATATAAAATAAGCCAATGTATCCTTTATCAGATAAAGGGATAAACCTACGACAGGAAACAAGCTCTATCCAGTACTTACACTTTCCTCATTCTAGTGCCAGTTGTAATTCATGCATGGCCCTAAGAGTTGGGATTATAAGTGAGAAAATATTGCCAGTTTTAGACAATGGAGTCATGAATAAGGCATGCCAATGTGATAAATCAGCACCGGGCTGGGTATTACTGCAATAATCCTACAAGGGCGATGTTTACTGAAGGCCAACACAATCCTGCTAGTATGTATAAGTGTAGTATATATATATATATATATATATATATATATATATTTATATATATAGTAACAATATCCCTCTGAGGTTAGCTCTGGGATCGTCCTTGACACAGCCACAGGACACATTTCTACTTCAGTCAGCAGGCAAACAACAGTTCTTTATGCAAATCTGGCTCCTCGCTAGCTTTATTAGATAGGTTGCTGGATACATAAAAAAATAACACCGGAACAAACAAAATTCTAGACTGTCCAGTCACTGACTACACATTAAACACTTGCCTCTTAATCCACTGGTGAGCTAGTCTCCACCAGCTCAAAACACAAGTTTCCTGCAACCTTTACTCACTGTACACACACAGTGTTTGCAGCCTCTTGCTGTGTGTGCTAAGACTCCTTGTTTGTCCGCTTCACTGGTGGGGGGATCACTCACAGCGCCTGGCTGTCTGCTCCTCACAAGGACCCCTGCCTCCCCCCACAACCACATTGCTGTCTTCTGGGGAAAGCCCAGACCATTCTTTTTCCTTTCCATATACACAAACTTCCCACACTTCTGCTGGCCTCATTAATTAGGCACCTGCTGAGAGTCTCTGCTAGCTCCCCACCCCCTGCTCAGACCACTGGGAAGGAGCACTCTACTTCAAAAGACAGTGTACAACTGCCTTTCCTTTGACTTGACCAACTTTGTCCAACAGGTTTTTACTTCTTCAACCGATTCCATATGCACCCTTCTTTGATTCTCACTTTCACCAGCCACTGAGCACAAGACTTTTGGTCACTTTTGACAAATCCCTTGTAGAGGGCTCCATTCATCTCACGCTTTTCCAACGCCAGGTTCTTCATCTTGGTCTGTGCAGTGCTCTGGACAACGCAGATTCTCCAGGCCTTTGTCTTCTTCTGTAAACGGTATGACCACCACCCAAACTTTGCTGGTGGCCAACCAAGCCTGCATCACCCATTTGCATGACTTCTAAGACATTCTCCACAATTTCAGGAGGCTTCCCTTTATTGTACCTGTCCATCTTCTCCTTGAGACGGACTCTTCTCCAAATTCTACTTCTGCGGACTTTCTTCTAATGTTTTCTGGAACGAATCCAGCGCCTCTCAGGGTTTCTACCACAACCCCTCTTTTTAAGGACTCTGCTTTCTCATTAGCCTTTTCTTTAGGGACACCAACCTTCACAGGCTCATCTGCAGGCTGAGAACTCTTGGATCCTTCAGGCCTCTCTTCACCTGCACCTTCAGATGTGTCTCTGACATTACTTGCAGCTTCTGCAGTTATCTCTAATTTAGCTTCTGCCTCAGAGAACTTCTTATAGGGTTGTACCTCAGTCTCAGCTTAGGAGGACTTCCCATATGGTTTTACCTCAGTCTCAGCTTCAGAGGACTTCCCATATGGTTTCACCTCAGTCTCAGCTTCAGAGGACTTCTCATGATCTTCAGACTCTTCTGTTTCTTGAGTCCAGTGCTCAGATTCCGCCACTTTTACAGTAAGCTTATCCATCTTCAGCCGCTTTTGCCCCACAAACTGTTTTTGTTCTTCAATGCTAACAGCTGTGACTTTGGCCTCAGTTTCCATCTGAGACACTTTTAACCTCTCTTTAGCCAGTTCTGCTACAACTTGGTCACTGCTTTATTTTAGGACCTTCATGTCCCCTTCCAGCTTAAATTTTTCTGCTGCTCACTCTTGAACTTAACAGAGTTCACCTTCTCTCTTTCCAGCAATTCTGTCAAGTTTTTGACAGCATCCTCCAGGGACAGCAGTTGTTCTCTCATATGCTCATTGTCTTTACTCAGCTGTGCCATCTCGGACACTTTCTGCTCATAGACCTTTAACTTAGCCTCTTGTTTGGAAATCTGCGTTCCCAGCGAATCCAAGGTAGCTGTGTGCCAAAATAACAGTAGAACTCCAAGGTGTGGATGGGATACATGGGCGCTCGACAACCAGGTAGCAGGATAAAATGTTTAATCACCCATAATGCAACACGTTTCACAGCACAGCTGCTTCATCAGGCCTGATGAAGCAGCTGTGCTGTGAAACGTGTTGCATTATGGGTGATTAAACATTTTATCCTGCTACCTGGTTGTCGAATGCCCGTGTATCCCATCCACACCTTGGAGTTCTACTGTTATTTTGGCTATATCTGACGAGACGAGGAGTGGCTGCTGACACCTTATTCATTTTCTACACCTTGTTCCATTGTTGCACTTGGTGGAGTGTAACCCACTGTGGAAAGAGCAATATCCACCTGCATTAATCCCTCTGTGCAACAATGGTATCACACTATGGAGCGCTGTCTGCCTTTTGTTTTAAGGTAGTTGTGTGAGAATTAATGTGCGTTTCGTTCTGCGCCTCCAGGCTCTGTACCTTATGAGCCATTACCACTTTCTCCTTCGTCAGGTGATGAATCTCATCTTCCTTTTGCACCAATTTAACCGAAACCATCTGTAAGGTTTCTTCAAGATACCAAGACCAGTTAGTTTTTTTCCGAGGTCTCTTACTTACAGCGGTCTCCTCACTCTCGCTGCTGGACCTTGAGACATTCTCTTGTCCTTTGACAGTCACCTGTCCTTTGCCTGACTCTTCCTTCAAGCCGACTCGTTCCGACTCTTCTCCTCCTTTAGGAGTTGTCGTCCCCTTTGCCCCTTGGGCCTTGGGTAATTACCCCTTGGGTAATTCCTGGACAGTTTCTCGCTGTCTCCCTGCTCACTCGCAGACTTCTCTTTCATTTCACCACCGTCTCTCCACTGCCCGGCAGAGACATCTAGAGCTCCGGGGTCTGCAACATCTGGTTCAGTGGTTCGACCTTCCAGGCTACGATCCCTCTCTGGTCCAGACATCACATCTCCTTCACTCAAGACTCAGTAAGCGCAGCACCTGGCTCCACATGTACTCTCTTCAGTACTTCTGCATTATCCACAGCCATCATTGTAGTTTCTTTTTTGTCCAACATTACCTCTTCCAGATGACAGTGCAATGTCAGCCCCCCCTTGGGCTCATCTTTAACTGGCAGATGGAACCCATGTTTCGGCACCTGCTCCATTTCTGGTTTTACTGAAGACTCTGTTTCAGTCAGAGGCACACTTGTCATGTGAGGTCTTGTCATGTGAGGTCTCTGACTAACATACGTACCTGTAGCCCGGAGCGGTGTCCCTCTGTATGTCCATTTCTTTGTCCGATGAATTGCGCACTGGGAGCACTCCCGTGACCAGCGCTCATGAATATTCAAATTCAGCCAGCGGGCTCACCTCCAGCGCACAATTCACCGAAGAAAGAAGCGGACCTTTAGAGGGACACCGCTTTGGGCAGCAGGTACGTATGTTAGTCAGAGACCCCACATAGGTCTCCTGTTCACCCGCACTATAACCCAGTGTATTGGGTTTAGTGTGGGTGAAGGGGATGACTGTTTTCTTTTAAAGACTAACAAATTAAAATTGGTATGTACAAAAAATTGTGTACTATATCAATTGTATAGAAAAAAGCTCCAAAGTATTTATTGTATATTGCTGGGTTTTTTTCTCATGTCGGGTAGAAGTTTCCAAAAACATCCACTGCTTGTTTGTCCATACATATGTTTTTACAAACTACATATACAGTATATTTAGACATTCCAAGGCACATAAATCTGTTCACAAGTAACCGTATTGCTTAGGGGTAGTGAACTTTTATATGGGACAGTTTTACGGAACATTCAGCAAGACACCTGATGCTGCTTTATTACACTCCTTAAATACACTGGATAAGGAATTCATGGAAAGGAAATGCGGTGGGGCTTTGGCAAAACTTGTGCCCTGTCAACAGTTCCTGTGAAGTAAAATAAACCTCACTACAGCTAGATAAATGTCTAAGTATAGCCATGGAAGTGAAGCAGCAGCCACTACAGATTTTGGACAGGACCATATGCACTATGAGGTTATACGGTTATTATAGAGGAAGACCCCTGTTCAAGACCCCCCTCTTTGAGCCTGAACGAAGAGCAGTTTCCGTTCTGTCGGACTTGAGCTGTGCTTGAAATACTACATTTCCCCTGCAGCAGCTGTTTGGCCATGGATTACCTGACAAAATCAATATTTATGCAGGATTTACAGTACCAGCAAAGTGAATGAGATTTAACCCCTATGGTGCTGCCGCCTGGTCCTTGACATAAAGCGTCATACATTTATGTTGGGGTGTGTTTACTGACTATAAAGGGGAGGACTAATAAGGGGTACTCCGATGAAAAAAAAAATTGAAGTCAACTGGTGCCAGAAAGTTAAACAGATGTGTAAATGACTTCCATTTAAAAATCTTAATCCTTCCAGTACTTATCAGCTGCTGTATGCTCCACAGGAAGTTCTTTTCTTTAAAAAAAAAAAAAAACATTCTGTCTGCCCACAGTGCTCTCTGCTGACTCCTTTGTCCATGTCAGCAACTGTCCAGAGCAGTAGCATATCCCCATAGCAAACCTCTCCTGCTCTGGACAGTTCCTGACATGGACAGAGGTGTAAGAAGACAGAACTGTGGTCAGACAGAAAAGAAATTCAAAAAGAAAATAACTTTCTCTGTAGTATACAGCAGCTAATTAGTACTGGATGGATTAAGATTTTTAAATAGAAGTAATTTACAAATCTGTTTTACATTTTGGCACCAGTTGATTTTAACCCCTTAAGGACCAAGCTCATTTTGACCTTAAGGACCAGGCCAATTTGATTTTTGCATTTTCATTTTTTCCTCCTCGCCTTCTAAAATCCCTAACTCTTTTATATTTTCATCAACAGACCCATATGAGGGTTTGTTTTTTTGCGTGACCAATTGTACTTTGTAATGACACCTTTTTTCCATAAAATTTATGGTGAACACAAAAAATAATTTTTTTTAGTGAGGAAATTTAATTTTGCAAATTTTGAAGGGTTTTGTTCCTTTCCTGTGGTTCTTATGATAATGAGAAGGACAAGAAATAGAAGCTTCTCTATTAAATTTTTAACCCCTTAAGGACTCAGCGTTTTTCCATTTTTGCATTTTCGTTTTTCCCTCCTTACCTTTAAAAAATCATAACTCTTTAAATTATGCACCTAAAAATCCATATGCTGGCTTATTTTTTGCGTCACCAATTCTACTGTGTAATTACATCAGTCATTTTACCCAAAAATCTATGGCGAAATGGAAAAAAAATCATTGTGAGACAAAATTGAAAAAAAACACCATTTTGTAAATTTTGGGGGCTTCCGTTTCTACGCAGTACATTTTTCGGTAAAAATTACACCTTATCTTTATTCTGTAGGTCCATACGATTGTTACGCCGAGCGCTCCGGGTCCCCGCTCCTCCCCGGAGCGCTCGCTACACTTCCCTCACTGCAGCGCCCCGGTCGGTTCCACGGACCCGGGGCGCTGCGTTACCACCTCCGGCCGGGATGCGATTCGCGATGCGGGTAGCGCCCGCTCGCGATGCGCACCCCGGCTCCCGTACCTTACTCGCTCCCCGTCAGTTCTGTCCCGGCGCGCGCGGCCCCGCTCCCTAGGGCGCGCGCGCGCCGGGTCTTTGCGATTTAAAGGGCCACTGCACCGCTGATTGGTGCAGTGGTTCCAATTAGTGTTTACACCTGTGCACTTCCCTATATCACCTCACTTCCCCTTCACTCCCTCGCCGGATCTTGTTGCCCTAGTGCCAGTGAAAGCGTTCCTTGTGTGTTCCTTGCCTGTGATTCCAGACCTTCTGCCGTTGCCCCTGACTACGATCCTTGCTGCCTGCCCCGACCTTCTGCTACGTCCGACCTTGCTTCTGTCTACTCCCTTGTACCGCGCCTATCTTCAGCAGCCAGAGAGGTTGAGCCGTTGCTAGGGGATACGACCTGGTCACTACCGCCGCAGCAAGACCATCCCGCTTTGCGGCGGGCTCTGGTGAAAACCAGTAGTGACTTAGAACCGATCCTCTAGCACGGTCCACGCCAATCCCTCTCTGGCACAGAGGATCCACTACCTGCCAGCCGGCATCGTGACAGTAGATCCGGCCATGGATCCCGCTGAAGTTCCTCTGCCAGTTGTCGCTGACCTCACCACGGTGGTCGCCCAGCAGTCACAACAGATTGCGCAACAAGGCCAACAGCTGTCTCAACTGACTGTTATGCTACAACAGTTTCTACCACAGCTCCAGCAATCATCTCCTCCGCCAGCTCCTGTACCTCCTCCGCAGCGAGTGGCCGCTTCTGGAATACGACTATCCTTGCCGGATAAATTTGATGGGGACTCTAAGTTTTGCCGTGGCTTTCTTTCCCAATGTTCATTACACTTGGAGATGATGTCGGACCAGTTCCCCACTGAAAGGTCTAAGGTGGCTTTCGTAGTCAGCCTGCTGTCTGGAAAAGCCCTGGCTTGGGCCACACCGCTCTGGGACCGCAATGACCCCGTCACTGCCTCTGTACACTCCTTCTTCTCGGAAATTCGAAGTGTCTTTGAGGAACCTGCCCGAGCCTCTTCTGCTGAGACTGCCCTGTTGAACCTGGTCCAGGGTAATTCTTCCGTTGGCGAGTATGCCGTACAGTTCCGTACCCTTGCTTCAGAATTATCCTGGAATAATGAGGCACTCTGCGCGACCTTTAAAAAAGGCCTATCCAGCAACATTAAAGATGTTCTGGCCGCACGAGAAATCCCTGCTAACCTACATGAACTCATCCATCTTGCCACTCGCATTGACATGCGTTTTTCCGAACGGCGTCAGGAGCTCCGCCAGGATATGGACTCTGTTCGCACGAGGCGTTTCTTCTCCCCGGCTCCTCTCTCCTCTGGTCCCCTGCAATCTGTTCCTGTGCCTCCCGCCGTGGAGGCTATGCAGGTCGACCGGTCTCGCCTGACACCCCAAGAGAGGACACGACGCCGCATGGAGAATCTCTGCCTGTACTGTGCTAGTACCGAACACTTCCTGAAGGATTGTCCTATCCGTCCTCCCCGCCTGGAAAGACGTCCGCTGACTCCGCACAAAGGTGAGACAGTCCTTGATGTCTACTCTGCTTCTCCACGTCTTACTGTGCCTGTGCGGATGTCTGCCTCTGCCTTCTCCTTCTCTGCTGTGGCCTTCTTGGACTCTGGATCTGCAGGAAATTTCATCTTAGCCTCTCTCGTCAACAGGTTCAACATCCCGGTGACCAGTCTCGCCAGACCCCTCTACATCAATTGTGTAAACAATGAAAGATTGGACTGTACTATACGTTTCCGCACGGAGCCCCTTCTAATGTGCATCGGATCTCATCACGAGAGGATTGAACTGTTGGTCCTCCCCAATTGCACTTCTGAAATCCTTCTTGGACTTCCCTGGCTTCAACTCCATTCCCCAATCCTGGATTGGTCCACTGGGGAGATCAAGAGTTGGGGGCCCTCTTGTTCCAAGGACTGCTTAAAACCGGTTCCCAGTAAACCTTGCCGTGTCCCTGTGCTTCCTCATGTAACCGGTCTCCCTAAGGCCTATATGGACTTTGCGGACGTTTTTTGCAAAAAACAAGCTGAGACTCTACCTCCTCACAGGCCTTATGATTGTCCCATTGACCTCCTCCCGGGCACTACTCCACCCCGGGGCAGAATCTATCCTCTGTCCGTCCCAGAGACTCTTGCCATGTCTGAATACGTCCAAGAAAATTTAAAAAAGGGCTTTATCCGTAAATCCTCCTCTCCTGCCGGAGCCGGATTTTTCTTTGTGTCCAAAAAAGATGGCTCTCTACGTCCTTGCATTGACTACCGCGGTCTTAATAAAATCACGGTTAAGAACCGCTACCCCCTACCCCTCATCTCTGAACTCTTTGATCGTCTCCAAGGTGCCCATATTTTTACCAAACTGGACTTAAGAGGTGCTTATAATCTCATCCGCATCAGAGAGGGGGATGAATGGAAAACGGCATTTAACACCAGAGATGGACACTTTGAGTATCTGGTCATGCCCTTTGGTCTATGCAACGCCCCTGCCGTCTTCCAAGACTTTGTTAATGAAATTTTTCGTGATCTACTATACTCCTGTGTTGTTGTATATCTGGACGATATCCTGATTTTTTCTGCCAATCTTGAAGAACACCGCCAGCATGTCCGTATGGTTCTTCAGAGACTTCGTGATAATCAACTCTATGCCAAAATAGAGAAATGTCTGTTTGAATGCCAATCTCTTCCTTTTCTAGGATACTTGGTCTCTGGCCAGGGACTACAAATGGACCCAGATAAACTCTCTGCCGTCTTAGATTGGCCACGCCCCTCCGGACTCCGTGCCATCCAACGTTTTTTGGGGTTCGCCAATTATTACAGGCAATTTATTCCACATTTTTCTACCATTGTGGCTCCTATTGTGGCTTTAACAAAAAAAAATGCCGATCCCAAGTCTTGGCCTCCTCAAGCGGAAGACGCCTTTAAACGACTCAAGTCTGCCTTTTCTTCGGCTCCCGTGCTCTCCAGACCTGACCCATCTAAACCCTTCCTATTGGAGGTTGATGCCTCCTCAGTGGGAGCTGGAGCTGTCCTTCTACAAAAAAACTCTTCCGGGCATGCTGTTACTTGTGGTTTTTTTTCCAGGACCTTCTCTCCGGCGGAGAGGAACTACTCCATCGGGGATCGAGAGCTTCTAGCCATTAAATTAGCACTTGAGGAATGGAGGCATCTGCTGGAGGGATCAAGATTTCCAGTTATTATTTACACCGATCACAAGAACCTCTCCTACCTCCAGTCTGCCCAACGGCTGAATCCTCGTCAGGCCAGGTGGTCTCTGTTCTTTGCCCGATTTAATTTTGAAATTCACTTTCGGCCTGCTGATAAAAACATTAGGGCCGATGCTCTCTCTCGTTCCTCAGATGCCTCTGAAATTGAACTCTCTCCTCAACACATCATTCCTCCTGACTGCCTGATTTCCACTTCTCCAGCCTCCATCAGGCAAACTCCTCCAGGAAAGACCTTTGTTTCTCCACGCCAACGCCTTGGGATCCTCAAATGGGGTCACTCCTCCCATCTCGCAGGTCATGCGGGCATCAAGAAATCTGTGCAACTCATCTCTCGCTTCTATTGGTGGCCGACTCTAGAGACTGATGTGGTGGACTTTGTGCGAGCCTGCACTATCTGTGCCCGGGATAAGACTCCTCGCCAGAAGCCCGCTGGTTTTCTTCATCCTCTACCTGTCCCCGAACAACCTTGGTCTCTGATTGGTATGGATTTTATTACTGACTTACCCCCATCCCATGGCAACACTGTTATTTGGGTGGTCGTTGATCGATTCTCCAAAATGGCACATTTCATCCCTCTTCCTGGTCTTCCTTCAGCGCCTCAGTTGGCTAAACAATTTTTTGTACACATTTTTCGTCTTCACGGGTTGCCTACACAGATCGTCTCGGATAGAGGCGTCCAATTTGTGTCTAAATTCTGGAGGGCTCTCTGTAAACAACTCAAGATTAAATTAAATTTTTCTTCTGCATACCATCCTCAATCCAATGGACAAGTAGAGAGAATTAACCAGATCTTGGGTGACTATTTACGACATTTTGTTTCCTCCCGCCAGGATGACTGGGCAGATCTTCTACCTTGGGCCGAATTCTCGTATAATTTCAGAATCTCTGAATCTTCCTCCAAATCTCCGTTTTTCGTGGTGTACGGCCGTCACCCTCTTCCCCCCCTCCCTACCCCCTTGCCCTCTGGTCTGCCCGCTGTGGATGAAATTTCTCGTGATCTTTCCACCATATGGAAAGAGACCCAAAATTCTCTCTTACAGGCTTCTTCTCGCATGAAGAGATTCGCAGATAAGAAAAGAAGAGCTCCTCCCATTTTTTCCCCTGGAGACAAGGTATGGCTCTCCGCTAAATATGTCCGTTTCCGTGTCCCGAGCTATAAGTTGGGACCACGCTATCTTGGTCCTTTTAAAGTTTTGTGTCAAATTAATCCTGTCTCTTACAAACTTCTTCTTCCTCCTTCTCTTCGTATCCCTAATGCCTTTCACGTCTCTCTTCTTAAACCTCTCATCCTCAACCGTTTTTCTCCTAAATCTGTTCCTCCCACTCCTGTTTCCGGCTCCTCGGACATCTTCTCTGTCAAAGAGATTTTGGCCTCTAAAAAGGTCAGGGGAAGAACTTTTTTTTTAGTGGATTGGGAGGGTTGTGGTCCAGAAGAGAGGTCCTGGGAACCTGAGGACAATATCCTGGACAAAAGTCTGATCCTCAGGTTCTCAGGCCCCAAGAAGAGGGGGAGACCCAAGGGGGGGGGTACTGTTACGCCGAGCGCTCCGGGTCCCCGCTCCTCCCCGGAGCGCTCGCTACACTTCCCTCACTGCAGCGCCCCGGTCGGTTCCACGGACCCGGGGCGCTGCGTTACCACCTCCGGCCGGGATGCGATTCGCGATGCGGGTAGCGCCCGCTCGCGATGCGCACCCCGGCTCCCGTACCTTACTCGCTCCCCGTCAGTTCTGTCCCGGCGCGCGCGGCCCCGCTCCCTAGGGCGCGCGCGCGCCGGGTCTTTGCGATTTAAAGGGCCACTGCACCGCTGATTGGTGCAGTGGTTCCAATTAGTGTTTACACCTGTGCACTTCCCTATATCACCTCACTTCCCCTTCACTCCCTCGCCGGATCTTGTTGCCCTAGTGCCAGTGAAAGCGTTCCTTGTGTGTTCCTTGCCTGTGATTCCAGACCTTCTGCCGTTGCCCCTGACTACGATCCTTGCTGCCTGCCCCGACCTTCTGCTACGTCCGACCTTGCTTCTGTCTACTCCCTTGTACCGCGCCTATCTTCAGCAGCCAGAGAGGTTGAGCCGTTGCTAGGGGATACGACCTGGTCACTACCGCCGCAGCAAGACCATCCCGCTTTGCGGCGGGCTCTGGTGAAAACCAGTAGTGACTTAGAACCGATCCTCTAGCACGGTCCACGCCAATCCCTCTCTGGCACAGAGGATCCACTACCTGCCAGCCGGCATCGTGACAACGATTAAAATGATACCCTACTTATATAGGTTTGATTTTGTCGCACTTCTGGAAAAAATCATAACTACATGCAGGAAAATTTATACGTTTAAAATTGTCATCTTCTGACACCTATAACTTTTTTATTTTTCTGCGTATAGGGCGGTATTGGGGCTCATCTGAAGTTTTTAGCGGTACCATTTTTGCATTGATCGGACGTTTTGATCGCTTTTTATTCATTTTTTTCTTGATATAAAAAGTGACCAATGTTAGGATTCGGCAGGCTGGATGTGAATCCTCTGTGTCAGCGAGGTATTGGCATGGACCGTGTCGGTGGACCGGTTCTAGGTTGCTACTGGTATTCACCAGAGCCCGCCGCAAAGCGGAATGGTCTTGCTGCGGCAGTAGCAACCAGGTCGTATCCACCTGCAACGGCTCAACCTCGCTGACTGCTGAGAAAGCGTGGGACAGAAGGACTAGACAGAGGCAAGGTCAGACGTAGCAGAAGGTCGGGGCAGGCGGCAAGGTTTGTAGTCAATGGTGCTAGCAAGAGGTCAGGAACACTGGTAAGGCAAACACTATAAACGCTTTCTCTGGCACAAGGCAACAAGATCCAGCAAGGAAGTGAAGGGGAAGTGAGGTTAAATAGACAGGGAGCAGGTGGAGGCTAATTGGACTGATTGGGCCAGGCATCAATCATTGGTGCACTGGCCCTTTAAATCTTAGAGAGCTGGCGCACGCACGCCCTAAGGAGCGGAGCCGCGCGCGCCAGGACGAGACAGCCGGGGACCGGGACAGGTGAGTGACTTGGGATGCGATTCGCGAGCGGGCGCGTCCCGCTATGCGAATCGCATCCCCCCCGGCAGTGTCAGTGCAGCGCTCCCGGTCAGCGGGTCTGACCGAGGCGCTGCAGAGAGAGGAAAGCCGCGAGCGCGCCGGGGAGGAGCAGGGACCCGGAGCGCTCGGCATAACAACCAAAAATGCACTATTTTGGACTTTGGAATTATTTTGCGCGCACGCCATTGACCGTGCGGTTTAATTAACGATATATTTTTATAATTCGGACATTTCTGCACGCGGTGATACCACATATGTTTATTTTATTTTCACTGTTTTTTTTTTTATGGGAAAAGGGGGGTGATTCAAACTTTTAATGGGGAAGGGGTTAAATTATCTTTATTCACTTTTTTTTCACTTTTTTTTGCAGTGTTATAGCTCCCATAGGGACCCTATAACACTGCACACACTGATCTTTTACATTGATCACTGGTTTCTCATAGGAAACCAGTGATCGATGATTCTGCCGCTTGACTGCTCATGCCTGGATCTCAGGCACTGAGCAGTCATTCGGCGATCGGACAGCGAGGAGGCAGGTAGGGACCCTCCTGCTGTCCTGTAAGCTGTTCTGGGTGCCACGATTTCACCGCGGCTATCCCGAACAGCTCCCTGAGCTAACCGGCATACTTTCACTTTAGACGCAGCGTTCAACTTTGAACGCCGCGTCTAAAGGGTAAATAGCGCGCGGCAGCGCGATCAATGCCGCGCGCTATTAGCCACAGGTCCCGTCCGTTGTTAGAGGCCGCGCCCGACCCGCTATGACCCGCGTGGCCCCACGTTATAGATCGGGAGCGGACTCATGACGTAGCTGTACGTCATGAGTCCTTAAGGGGTTAAATTCAGTAACCTTTTTTGACATATTTCTCAAAATGCATAGCTTTGTTGGAAGAGCTTACAAAGGTTGTTAAAAATTTCTTGAATTATTCCCACCCACAAATGTATTATCTTTGGGCTCCCCCAAATGATATAAAGAAAGTCTGCTTCTTGCCTGCCACAATTATTCTAAACTGAATAAGTTTATGGTTTTCATTATATGGAGACCATTTGTATCCTTTCAATATGCTTCCTATTCCTCTTTGGTGATTGGACCAAGAATTCTTTCCAACCTAATAGACCACCACATTTCACATGTTTATCCTTTCGATTACAAGAGACTTCTTTTTTTCCCCAGCATCAAAGTTTAACTTATTAAATTTGTGTTAATTAAAAATAATAGTATTTGTAAGCCCCCGAAACATAATTGATGATATCTATATCTCTGTTTCCCTTCAATTGCAAAAACTTTTTGAAGTGTTCTAAAACTTTTTAAATTACCATAATCAAACAGATCCACTCTGGTCACCCATAACTTTTGCCAAAATAACTTATCTTGGAATTTGTGAAATTCAAGAAGATTTAGGTTACCCCAATTAGGAGAGCAAGAAATGTTGACCTCAGTTGAGACTATAGACCTGAACTTACCCCAGGCTTTGTGTAGTTTAGTGCATATTGTCAATTTTTTTAATACCTTATCTGTAAAAGTTCCTATTTCTAAAAACTCCAAAATATTACCAGTTCCTATTCTATATTTTTGTGAAACATATTCATTTAACATTGCTCAATTGGGAGTCCACAACACCCTGGCGCAGTGTTCCTTGAAAAAGATTAAAGAGACCCCTCTATTTAGCAAGGGAAAAGAGAGACCACCTATTACTCTACAATAATCAATCTGTTTCGGAATAATTATTGTGGAATCTGTTTCTCCCCGTGTACGATCGATCGCACCATTTATATCCCTCACAGCTTTAATGGGACTTTATGTCCTACTCTCGCCAGTGATCTTCACCAAAATCCTATTGGACCTACCTCCGCCTTGAAACCTCTTCAGCCCTAAAACCATTGAGGCATGATCAGACTAGGATCTATGGGGATATTTGTAAGATTTATTAAAGGGGTATTCCAGGATTTTTTGTTCTTTTTGACCATGCTACAGGGGCTGTAAAGTTAGTGTAGTTCATAATATAGTGTCTGTATCTGTGTTTCATGGTGGTCTTGCAATTCTTCTGTGATTTTTGACCCTACATTCATTTTTATCAGCATACAAAATGAGTGTCATCTCTGGTTTTCCCAGGTTGCAGTGCGGCACGAGACATTACATCACGTCAGGTGATCAGAAGGAGCCTGTCATTGCTTCAATGCGTGGAGCGACCGCTTGGTGGGGGATCATTTTGTAAGAAGTTGCAACAGTTGGAGGAACCCTGATCAGAAACACTAGTCTATTGCATTGAAGGGGTCACAGGTGTGTTTCAATGGGTGGGGTGGCTGATGTGTGGGAGGACACTTACAAACAAGGAACTATGGGATCTGTAGTTTTAAAGAACAAACTCCTACAGGAAATAGCCAGTTCACAAAAAGATAGCCTCAGCATTATGGTAATCTCACAAAATAGCCCTTTAAACCCCAAGACAAGCACAGATCCTTTCTAAGCATGTCCATTAGGGTGCTTTCCCACCACGTTTTCAGCCTACGGATCTAGCTGGGGGAGGGGAAACCAGTGCCCCGTATCCGGTTTTTTGACCAGACCTAAAACCTGCGTCAAACGGTGACTTCGGTCGGCTCATTAAAGTCAATGGATTTCAGCGCTTGTCCGGCTGGGGTATGGGAGTGCATGGTTTTCCCCTCCCCCTGCCGGATCCGGCAGCCATAGGCTGAAACCGTGGTGTGAAAGCACCCTTACTGTCTGGCAGGTACGTACTAAAATTACTTTATGTGGGATAACCCCTTTAAAGTATGGAAACATCCTCCTGACTATACATTTCTAACCAGATGTGGGGGAGATCCAATTCAATACAGTATTTTTTTATTGCTCGATCTATCTAAAGACCGATCTAACACACAGTTAAAGTCCCCATTTAGGTAAAGCTGACATTCCTCTGTATCACTTACAGACTTAGCTGAATGAGTAAAGACGTCTGAAGGGGGAGGAATACAAACAAAAACTAGAATCACCAGGCCACTATTAAGGAGACCACATAAAATATATACCTCCCTTTAGCATCCACTCCTTTTTTTTCTCAAAGAAAAAAAAATCAATCTGAGGTTGAAAAAACCCTGAAACCCCAGACAGACAGAAGCTAAAGAAACATGAACTGAACGCTAACAGTGTCCAAGCTTTTTAACCCCTTTACTCAATAGCCTGTTTTGACCTTAATGACCAAGGCAAATTTTCAAAATCTGACATGCGTCCACATATTTGGTATTAACTTTGGAACGCTTTCACTTATGAAAGCGATTCTGAGATTGTTTTTTTCGTGGCATAATGTACTTTACATTAAGGCTAATTTTTGATTGATATATTTAGTGTTTTTGTAAAAAGAAATTGCGAAAAAAATGTTAAATTTGCATTTTTCTAGATTTCATATTTTCTGCTCGGCCGACAAATAGCCATGCCGCACCAAATTAAAGGGGTATTCCAGGAAAAAACTTTATATATATACAGCAACAGAAGAATGCAGCAGCACACTGCCAGCACAAGGATATAGGTGAAACATGAATATGCAGTTAAAACATGGAGAGCTATACAGCTATGGTGTAATAGATGCAAATGTGAAACTATGAAATAGTGAGGCACTTAGCTCGCAAATTTGTCTCCGCCGGCGGTCAAATAGCTTGGACCGTCCCACCGCGATAAGGTGGCCTCATTGGGACGGACCCTACACTGTGAATATGCCTCTGTGTGAACTGTTCAGTAAGCATGGCAGGGTCTGGAACATCCAAGACACCTTATATACACACCTGATAGAGGTGGGTGGGGTGCAAGGCCAACATGGAGATAGCCACTCCCCCGTATGTGCAATACAGACAAAGAATAAGTCAGCTAGCACTTTAGTTGATACCAAACTATTATATGGACCTTGGCCTTGCACCCCACCCACCTCTATCAGGTGTGTATATAAGGTGTCTTGGATGTTCCAGATCCTGCCATGCTTACTGAACTGTTCACACAGAGGCATATTCACAGTGTAGGGTCCGTCCCAATGAGGCCACCTTATCGCGGTGGGACGGTCCAAGCTATTTGACAGCCGGCGGACACAAATTTGCGAGCTAAGTGCCTCACTATTTCATAGTTTCACATGTGCATCTATTACACCATAGCTGTATAGCTCTCCATGTTTTAACTGCATATTCATGTTTCATCTATATCTTTGTGCTGGCAGTGTGCTGCTGCATTCTTCTGATGCTATATATATATATATATATATATATATATATATATATATATATACCGTATTTATCGTCGTATAACACGCACTTTTTAGGCTAAACATTTTAGCCTAAAGTCTATGTGCGTGTTATACGCCGATACCGCCCCAGGAAAGGCAGGGGGAGAGAGGCCGTCGCTGCCCGCTTCTCTCCCCCTGCCTTCCCTGGGGTCTAGAGCCCTGCTGCCGGCCCTTCTCACCCCCTGGCTATCGGTGCCCGCTGCCCGTTCTGTCCCCCTGACTATCGGTACCGGGCGCCGATAGCCAGGGGGAGAGAAGGGGCAGCGGCACCCATTGCCGGCGCCGCTGCCCCGTTGCCTCACCCCATCCCCGGTGGCATAATTACCTGAGTCGGGTCCGCGCTGCTGCAGGCCTCCGGCGTGCGTCCCCTTTGTCGTTGCTATGCGCTGCACGGCGCGGCGCATGACGTCAGTGCGCCGCGCCGTGCATAGCAACGACGCAGGGGACGCACGCCGGAGGCCTGCAGCAGCGCGGACCCGACTCAGGTAATTATGCCACCGGGGATGGGGGGAGGCAACGGGGCAGCGGCGCCGGCAATGAGTGCCGCTGCCCCCTTCTCTCCCCCCTGGCTGTCGGCGCCGCTTCTCTCCCCCTGGCTATTGGCGCCGGCAGTGGGGCGCCGGGTACCGATAGTCAGGGGGACAGACAGAACGGGCAGCGGCGCCGATAGCCAGGGGGAGAGAAGGGCCGGCAGCAGGGCTCTAGACCCCAGGAAAGGCAGGGGGAGAGAAGCGGGCAGCGACGGCCTCTCTCCCCCTGCCTTTCCTGGAGATGTATCGGGGTATACACGCGCACACACGCACCCTCATTTTACCATGGATATTTGGGTAAAAAACTTTTTTTACCCAAATATCCTTGGTAAAATGAGGGTGCATGTCATAGGCCGTTGCGTGGTATACCCCGATAAATACGGTATATATATATATATATATATATATATATATATACATATATATATATATATATATATATTATCTCAACAGGCTCCAGAAAGTTAAACAGATTTTTAAATTACTTCTATTAAAAAAATCTTAATCCTTCCAATAATTATCAGCTGCTGAAGTTGAGTTGTTCTTTTCTGTCTGGCAACAGTGCTCTCTGCTGACATCTCTGCTTGTCTCTGGAATTATAGAAGAGGTTTGCTATGGGGATTTGATGCTACTCTGGACAGTTCCCGAGACAGGTGTCATCTGAGAGCACTTAGACAGAAAATAAAAACTCAACTTCAGCAGCTAATGAGTACTGAAAAGAATAAGATTATTTTTTTTATTATATATATATATATATATATATATATATATATATATATATATATATATATATATAGAAGTAATTTACAAATCTGTTTTGGAGCCAGTTGATATATATGAAAAAACGTTTTTTCCTGGATAACCCCTTTAATGATTAATTCACATCTACAATATGTCTAATTTATGTTCCCATTATTAGATAAACATTCTTTAACTTTTTTAGAATGTTAGAAGGTTTATAAGTTTAGCAGCAATTTTCCAGATTTTCAAAAAAATAGCAAAATCTATTTTTTCAGGGGAATTGAGGGATCTGTATGTTAGATACTCCCATAAATCACCCCATTTTATAAACTGCACCCTTTAACCCCTTAAGGACTCAGGGTTTTTCCGTTTTTGCACTTTCGTTTTTTCCTCCTTACCTTTTAAAAATCATAACCCTTTCAATTTTCCACCTAAAAATCCATATTATGGCTTATTTTTTGCGTCGCCAATTCTACTTTGCAGTGACATTAGTCATTTTACCCAAAAATGCACGGCGAAACGGAAAAAAAAATCATTGTGCGACAAAATCGAAAAAAAAAACGCCATTTTATAACTTTTGGGGGCTTTCGTTTCTACGCAGTGCATATTTCGGTAAAAATGACACCTTATCTTTATTCTGTAGGTCCATACGGTTAAAATGATACCCTACTTATATAGGTTTGATTTTGTCGCACTTCTGGAAAAAATCATAACTACATGCAGGAAAATTTATACGTTTAAAAATGTCATCTTCCGACCCCTATAACTTTTTTATTTTTCCACGTATGGGGTGGTATGAGGACTCATTTTTTGCGCCGTGATCTGAAGTTTTTATCGGTATGATTTTTTGTTTTGATCGGACTTTTTGATCACTTTTTATTCATTTTTTAATGATATAAAAAGTGACCAAAATACGCTTTTTTGGACTTTGGAATTTTTTTGCGCGTACGCCATTGACCGTACGGCTTAATTAATGATATATTTTTATAGTTCGGACATTTACGCACGCGGCGATACCACATATGTTTATTTTTTATTTTTTTTACACTGTTTTATTTTTTTTATGGGAAAAGGGGGGTGATTTAAACTTTTATTAGGGAAGGGGTTAAATGACCTTTATTAACACTTTTTTTTTACATTTTTTTTGCAGTGTTATAGGTCCCATAGGGACCTATAACACTGCACACACTGATCTCTAATGCTGATCACTGGCGTGCATTAACACGCCTGTGATCAGCATTATCGGCGCTTGACTGCTCCTGCCTGGATCTCAGGCACGGAGCAGTCATTCGTCGATCGGACACCGGGGAGGCAGGTAAGAGCCCTCCCGGTGTCCGATCAGCTGTTCGGGACGCCGCGATTTCACCGCGGCGGTCCCGAACAGCCCGACTGAGCAGCCGGGTCACTTTCACTTTCACTTTAGAAGCGGCGGTCAGCTTTGACCGCCGCTTCTAAAGGGTTAATACCGCACATCGCCGCGATCGGCGATGTGTGGTATTAGCCGCGGGTCCCGGCCGTTGATTAGCGCCGGGACCGACGCGATATGATGCGGGATCGCGGCGCGATCCCGCTTCATATCGCGGGAGCCGGCGCAGGACGTAAATATACGTCCTGCGTCGTTAAGGGGTTAAAGTAGTCACAATGACATTAAAGAAGTTTATTAACCCTTTAGGAGTTTCACAGAAATAAAAGCAAAGTGGAGGCGTACTTTTAATATTTAATTTTTTTGTAGATTTTTCATTTGAATCCATTTTTTTTCTGTAACACAGTAGGTGTTGACAAAGAAATAAACATTTCCCCAATTCTGACGTACTTAGAAATATCCCATATGTGGCCTTTGTGCTCTATGTGTCTCTCACACAGGCATCAGACATGAAGGTGTGCTGTGTGGATTTTGGGGCATCCTTTTAGTTTAAGATATTTTGTTGGCATCATATAAAATTACAGGAGCCTTGGGGTGCAAAAATATTTTGACGCTTTCATCAGTACCATTCTGGGGTACATGTGACACTGACCGTTTTTTATTTTATTTTTTTATGAGGTGATATACATTAAAAAATCTATTCTGCGGTTGTTTTTTTTATTTTTTTAGGTCGTTCGTCATGTGGTATAAATGACATGTACACATCACACTACAGGTTGATGCAAAATTTTTATACTTTTTTTATATTTTAGTTCATTTATGGCATAAAAACTTTTATGAATAAAATTTTATTAATTTTTTTTTAAATCATGTTTGTCAGTTGTCGCATTCTGTGAGCTGTAACTTTTTTTATTTTTTTTCAGGTAGAAGAAACAGACAAGGTCGCACATCTACAATCGTTATAATGATCTAATTGCTTCTCAGCATAATATAAAAAAAAAAAAACTGGTTGTTAGTATACATTTTTGATCAAAAAGTACAAGCCCACTCGCCACGTCAAGGCCACCTATTTAGAGTAGGTCCCTAATGTCCCTAGCATAAAATGGCGTAGCACCGGGCGGTGACCACCACCGCCGTGGCAAAAGTGCCCCATGGGGGGAACGACCCACCGGCAGAGCGGCCCCAATGCCCACTCAAACCAGTCTATGGGGCCGCACCCCCCCCCCCACCCCCCCCCCACAGACACGGCGCCACGGCCGGCAACGGACGCCGCACAGCACCACACCAGTGTGAACAAGATGTAACAGCACACTTACTAATGCTCTTACCAGTCAGACTGGGAGGCTGCTAGGAAAGAAATGGCCCTTGTGTAGCTAACTACTACTTATATAGGGTGGGCTGAGGGGGTGGGGGAAGAATGCAGACACATGTTCAAACAAAAAAAAAAAAGGAGGGGATAGAAAACACAATGTGAATTCAGGTAGAGAAGACAAGTGACATTGGTCACATCTACAATCTTGTATAATGATCTAATTGCTTCTCAGCATAATATCAAAAACTAACAGGTTGTTAGTATACATTTTTGATCAAAAAGTACAAGCCCACTTGCCGCGTCAAGGCCACCTATTTAGAGTGGGTCCCTAACGTCCCTAGCATAAAATGGCGTAGCACTGGGCCGGCGACCACCACCGCCGCAACACCAGTGCCCACTGGTTGCCGCAAGCCCCTCCCCCATACAATACCTCTGTCATAGCATCCGCAATGGTGTGAGCGCCGGACATACATCACGTTGGTCACACAGGTCACGTGACTCGTTCAGTCACATGACCCACAGTAATATACAAATGGACCATAATATACATGTATTTTCACACTTATTCCAATAGTTTCAATACCTGCATAATATATAAGACCCAAAAATTATGCACAGTAGTTGTTTTTACATGTTACAATCTGCGCCGCAAGAGTCTGGTGCTGATATCTGCCCACTTGACAGGTTATCATGTGACTAACGAGGTCATGTGACCTGCAGTAGGTCCAAATAATTAAAATATTAGTTAAAGTCCAGTCACAAGAGCGCTCACGTCCCATAATTAGTTAAAGAATGAGGCGAAAACATCCAAATGTATAATATGAACGGTGCTACAGGAGATAGACTACCGTCCGATCATGTGATTGGTTGATATATGACTCGTGATCCACGTCATAAACAGCCCAAGTATACAGTATATACAGCGCCGCAAAAAGTACACTGGCATCCGATCATGTGATTAATGATCACATGATCCACAGGCCACTCCGTAAGCTACATAAATATACCCAGCAGAAAGGATGTTCTCATGCTTGAGAAAGGCAGTATGATACTGCTGAAATGTTGTATCTGAACATGGGATATTAAAAATGACCTTGTTTGCAATTCCTTGGTGTGCTGCTGGACTTTTCTGCTGGATACATAAATATGCGGCTATTTCAAACAGCTCACGCTAGTATATCTGCAATATAGCATTCATAAACCAGGACCCACGGCTAATGCCGGACATCGCCAATCGGGTTGATGTCAGGCATTAACCCTTTAGATACGAAAGTATCGCCACGTCTCAAAGAAAAGTAAACATTGCCGGTTAGCTCAGTGGAATTGTTAGGGACTGCCGCGGTGAAATTGCGGCATCCCAAACAGCTTGCAGGACGTGAGGAGGATCCCTACCTCCCTCCTCGCTGTCTGATCGCCGAATGACTGCACCGTGCCTGAGATCCAGGCAGAAGCAGTCAAGCGGCAGAAACACTGATCAATGTTATGCTATGGCATAGCACTGATTAGTGTAAGAGATCAGTGTAATGCATGTTATAGTCCCCTATGGTGGGTATAACATTGCAAAAAATAGTGAAAAAAAAAGGAAATAAAGATCATTTAACCCCTCCCCTATTAAAAGTTTGAATCACTCCCCTTTTCCCATAAAAAAAGCAAAAACTGTGTAAGCACAAATAAACATGTGGTATCGCCACGTGAGTAAATGTCCAAACTATAAAAATATATCATATATTAATTAAACTGCGCGGTCAATGGCGTACACGCAAAAAAATTCCAAGGTCCAAAATAGCGTATTTTTGGTCACTTTTTATATCATGAAAAAATTTATAAAAAGCGATCAAAAAGTCCACTTAATACAAAAAGGATACCACTAAAAACTTCAGATCATGGCGCAAAAAATGAGCCCTCATACCGCCCCATACACAGAAAAATAAAAATATTATAGGGGTCGAAGATGACAATTTTAAACATATAAATTTTCCTGCATGTAGTTATGATTTTTTCCAGAAGTACGACAAAATCAAACCAGAATAAAGATAAGGTGTCATTTTTACCGAAAAATGTACTGTGTAGAAACGGAAACCCCCAAAATTACAAAATGGCGTTTTTTCTTCAATTTTGTCACACAATGATTTTTTGGGGTTTCGCCGTAGATTTTTGGTCAACCCCTTAATGACGAAGGACGTCCTGGTGATGCGGTACTTAACGCACCAGGACATACATTTACGTCCAAAGCATATCCGCGGGCATCGGAGCGATGCCCGGATCATGCGCGGCAGGTCCCGGCTGTTGATCACAGCCAGGGACCCGCCGGTAATGGCGGACACCCACGATCCCGCGGATGTCCGCCATTAACCCCTCAGTTGCCGTGATCAATACCGATCACGGCATCTGCAGCCTAGCGGTCACTTAATTGGATGATCGGATCGCCCGCAGCGCTGCCACGGCGATCCGATCATCCAGCACAGCAGCCGGAGGTCCCCTCACCTGCCTTCACTGTCTTCCAGGAGTCTTCTGCTCTGATCTGCCTTCCCGCAGACCAGAGCAGAAGATGACCGATAACCCTGATCAGTGCTATGTCCTATACATAGCACTGAACAGGATTAGCAATCGAGTGATTGCTATAAATAGTCCCCTATGGGGACTATTAAAGTGTAAAAATAAAAGTAAAAAAAAATAAAGTAAAAAAAAATGTGAAAAACCCCCTCCCCAATAAAAACGTAAATTGCCCCATTTTCCCTATGTTATATACATATTTGGTATCGCCACGTGCGTAAATATCTGAACTATTAAAATAAAATGTTAATGATACCGTACGGTGAACAGCGTGAACGTAAAAAAAAAAAATCCAAAATAACTGCTTTTTAACCCCTTAAGGACCAGGCCATTTTATACCTTAAGGACCGGAGCATTTTTTGCAATTCTGACCACTGTCACTTTAAACATTAATAACTCTGGAATGCTTTTAGTTATCATTCTGATTCCGAGATTGTTTTTTCGTGACATATTCTACTTTAACTTAGTGGTAAAATTTTATGGTAACTTGCATCCTTTCTTGGTGAAAAATCCCAAAATTTGATGAAAAAAATGAAAATTTTGCATTTTTCTAACTTTGAAGCGCTCTGCTTGTAAGGAAAATGGATATTCAAAATATATTTTTTTTGGGTTCACATATACAATATGTCTACTTTATGTTTGCATCATAAAATTTATGAGTTTTTACTTTTGGAAGACACCAGAGGGCTTCAAAGTTCAGTAGCAATTTTGAAATTTTTCACAAAATTTTCAAACTCACTATTTTTCAGGGACCAGTTCAGTTTTGAAGTGGATTTGAAGGGTCTTCATATTAGAAATACCCCATAAAAGACCCCATTATAAAAACTACACCCCCTAAAGTATTCAAAAAAACATTCAGTAAGTGTATTAACCCTTTAGGTGTTTCACAGGAATAGCAGCAAAGTGAAGGAGAAAATTCAAAATCTTCATTTTTTAACACTCGCATGTTCTTGTAGACCCAATTTTTGAATTTTTGCAAGGGATAAAAAGGAGAAAATTTTTACTTGTATTTGAAACACAATTTCTCTCGAGTAAGCACATACCTCATATGTCTATGTTAATTGTTCGGTGGGCGCAGTAGAGGGCTCAGAAGGGAAGGAGCGACAAATGGTTTTTGGGGGGCATGCCGCATTTAGGAAGCCCCTATGGTGCCAGGACAGCAAAAAAAAAACACATGGCATACCATTTTGGAAACTAGACCCCTCAGGGAACGTAACAAGGGGTAAAGTGAACCTTAATACCCCACAGGTGATTCACGACTTTTGCATATGTAAAAAATATATATATTTTTTTTACCTAAAATGCTTGGTTTCCCAAAAATTTTACATTTTTAAAAAGGGTAATAGCAGAAAATACCCCCCAAAATTTGAAGCCCAATTTCTCCCGATTCAGAAAACACCCCATATGGGGGTGAAAAGTGCTCTGCTGGCGCACTACAGGTCTCAGAAGAGAAGGAGTAACATTTGGCTTTTTGAAAGCAAATTTTGCTCTGGGGGCATGCCGCATTTAGGAAGCCCCTATGGTGCCAGAACAGCAAAAAAAAAACACATGGCATACCATTTTGGAAACTAGACCCCTCGGGGAACGTAACAAGGGGTAACGTGAACCTTAATGCCCTACAGGTGTTTCACGACTTTTGCATATGTAAAAAAAAATATTTTTTTTTAACTAAAATGCTTGTTTTCCCAAAATGTTTACATTTTTAAAAAGGGTAATAGCGGAAAATACCCCCCAAAATTTGAAGCCCAATTTCTCCCGATTCAGAAAACACCCCATATGGGGGTGAAAAGTGCTCTGCTGGCGCACTACAGGTCTCAGAAGAGAAGGAGTAACATTTGGCTTTTTGAAAGCAAATTTTGCTCTGGGGGCATGCCGCATTTAGGAAGCCCCTATGGTGCCAGAACAGCAAAAAAAAAACACATGGCATACCATTTTGGAAACTAGACCCCTCGGGGAACGTAACAAGGGGTAATGTGAACCTTAATACCCTACAGGTGTTTCACGACTTTTGCATATGTAAAAAAAAATATATTTTTTTTACCTAAAATGCTTGGTTTCCCAAAATTTTTACAATTTTAAAAAGGGTAATAGCAGAAAATACCCCCCAAAATTTGAAGCCCAATTTCTCCCGATTCAGAAAACACCCCATATGGGTGTGAAAAGTGCTCTGCTGGCGCACTACAGGTCTCAGAAGAGAAGGAGTCACATTTGGCTTTTTGAAAGAGAATTTTGCTCTGGGGGCATGCCGCATTTAGGAAGCCCCTATGGTGCCAGGACAGCAAAAAAAAAAAACACATGGCATACTATTTTGGAAACTAGACCCCTCGGGGAACGTAACAAGGGGTAATTTGAACCTTAATACCCTACAGGTGTTTCACGACTTTTGCATATGTAAAAAAATATATATTTTTTTTACCTAAAATGCTTGTTTTCCCAAAAATTTTACATTTTTTAAAAGGGTAATAGCAGAAAATACCCCCCAAAATTTGAAGCCCAATTTCTCCCGATACAGAAAACACCTCGCATGGGGGTGAAAAGTGCTCTGCTGGCGCACTACAGGTCTCAGAAGAGAAGGAGTCTTATTTGGCTTTTTGAAAGCAAATTTTGCTCTGGGGGCATGCCGCATTTAGGAAGCCCCTATGGTGCCAGAACAGCAAAAAAAAAACACATGGCATACCATTTTGGAAACTAGACCCCTCGGGGAACGTAACAAGGGGTAACGTGAACCTTAATGCCCTACAGGTGTTTCACGACTTTTGCATATGTAAAAAAAAAATATTTTTTTTTACCTAAAATGCTTGTTTTCCCAAAATGTTTACATTTTTAAAAAGGGTAATAGCGGAAAATACCCCCCAAAATTTGAAGCCCAATTTCTCCCGATTCAGAAAACACCCCATATGGGGGTGAAAAGTGCTCTGCTGGCGCACTACAGGTCTCAGAAGAGAAGGAGTAACATTTGGCTTTTTTAAAGCAAATTTTGCTCTGGGGGCATGCCGCATTTAGGAAGCCCCTATGGTGCCAGAACAGCAAAAAAAAACACATGGCATACCATTTTGGAAACTAGACCCCTCGGGGAACGTAACAAGGGGTAATGTGAACCTTAATACCCTACAGGTGTTTCACGACTTTTGCATATGTAAAAAAATATATATTTTTTTTACCTAAAATGCTTGGTTTCCCAAAATTTTTACAATTTTAAAAAGGGTAATAGCAGAAAATACCCCCCAAAATTTGAAGCCCAATTTCTCCCGATTCAGAAAACACCCCATATGGGTGTGAAAAGTGCTCTGCTGGCGCACTACAGGTCTCAGAAGAGAAGGAGTCACATTTGGCTTTTTGAAAGAGAATTTTGCTCTGGGGGCATGCCGCATTTAGGAAGCCCCTATGGTGCCAGGACAGCAAAAAAAAAAACACATGGCATACTATTTTGGAAACTAGACCCCTCGGGGAACGTAACAAGGGGTAATTTGAACCTTAATACCCTACAGGTGTTTCACGACTTTTGCATATTTAAAAAATATATATTTTTTTTACCTAAAATGCTTGTTTTCCCAAAAATTTTACATTTTTTAAAAGGGTAATAGCAGAAAATACCCCCCAAAATTTGAAGCCCAATTTCTCACGAGTACGGCGATACCCCATATGTGGCCCTAAACTGTTGCCTTGAAATACGACAGGGCTCCAAAGTGAGAGCGCCATGCGCATTTGAGGCCTAAATTAGGGACTTGCATAGGGGTGGACATAGGGGTATTCTACGCCAGTGATTCCCAAACAGGGTGCCTCCAGCTGTTGTAAAACTCCCAGCATGCCTGGACAGTCAACGGCTATCTGGCAATACTGGGAGTAGTTGTTTTGCAACAGCTGGAGGCTCCGTTTTGGAAACAGTGGCGTACCAGACGTTTTTCATTTTTATTGGGGAGGGGGGTTGTATAGGGGTATGTGTATATGTAGTGTTTTTTACTTTTTATTTTGTGTTAGTGTAGTGTAGTGTTTTTAGGGTACAGTCGCACGGGCGGGGGGTTCACAGTAGTTTATCGCTGGCAGTTTGAGCTACGGCAGAAAATTTGACGCAGCTCAAACTTGCAGCCGGATACTTACTGTAATCCTCCGCCCATGTGAGTGTACCCTGTACGTTCACATTGGGGGGGGGGGGGGGGGAATCAGTGCAAAACTACAACTCCCAGCATGTACGGTCTATCAGTGCATGCTGGGAGTTGTAGTTTTGCAACCGCTGGAGGCTCCGTTTTGGAAACAGTGGCGTACCAGACGTTTTTCATTTTTATTGGGGAGGGGAGGGGGGCTGTGTAGGGGTATGTGTATATGTAGTGTTTTTTACTTTTTATTTTATTGTGTGTTAGTGTAGTGTAGTGTTTTTAGGGTACAGTCACACGGGCGGGGGGTTCACAGTAGTTTCTCGCTGGCAGTTTGAGCTGCGGCAGAAATTTTGCCGCACCTCAAACTTGCAGCCGGATACTTACTGTAATCCTCCGCCCATGTGAGTGTACCCTGTACGTTCACATTGGGGGGGGGGGGGGGGGGGACATCCAGCTGTTGCAAAACTACAACTCCCAGCATGTACGGTCTATCAGTGCATGCTGGGAGTTGTAGTTTTGCAACAGCTGGAGGCACACTGGTTGTGAAACACAGAGTTTGGTAACAAACTCAGTGTTTTGCAACCAGTGTGCCTTCAGCTGTTGCAAAAGCTACAACCCCCAGCATGTACGGACAGCGGAAGGGCATGCTGGGTGTTGTAGTTATGCAACAGCTGGAGGCATACTACTTTGGCTGGGGATGCTGGGGATTGTAGTTATGCAACAGCTGGAGACACACTGGTTTGCTACTTAACTCAGTGTGCCTTCAGCTGTTGCAAAACTACAACTCTCAGCAGTCACCGACAGCCAACGGGCATGCTGGGAGTTGTAGTTATGCAACCACCAGATGCACCACTACAACTCCCAGCATGCACTTTAGCTGATTGTGCAAGCTGGGAGTTGTAGTTACACAACAGCTGAAGGTACACTTTTCCATAGAAAGAATGTGCCTCCAGCTGTTGCAAAACTACAAGTCCCAGCATGCCCATAAGGGCATGCTGGGAGTTGTGGTGGTCTGCCTCCTGCTGTTGCATAACTACAGCTCCCAGCATGCCCTTGTTGCATGCTGGGAGCTGTTGCTAAGCAACAGCAGGAGGCTGTCACTCACCTCCAACGATCCTCGCTGCACCAGGTCAGTCCCTCGTCGTCTCCGCCGCCGCCGCTGCTCCTGGGGCCCCGATCCCAACAGGGGCGCCGGGGATCGGGGTCCCCAGCACCCGGGGTGCACGTCCCGCACCCGCTCACGTCCTCCGGAAGAGGGGCGGAGCGGGTTGCGGGAGTGACACCCGCAGCAGGCGCCCTGATTGGTCGGCCGGTAATCCGGCCGACAAATCAGGGCGATCGTGAGGTGGCACCAGTGCCACCTCACTCCTGCAGGCTCTGGCTGTTCGGGGCCGTCGGAGACGGCCCCGAACAGCCTGTAATTCCGGGTCACCGGGTCACTGGAGACCCGATTGACCCGGAATCCGCCGCAGATCGCTGGACTGAATTGTCCAGCGATCTGCGGCCATCGCCGACATGGGGGGTCATAATGACCCCCCTGGGCGATATGCCCCGATGCCTGCTGAACGATTTCAGCAGGCATCGGGGACCGGCTCCGCTCCAGATGGTTGCGGGGGGCCGGTAAAACACATGACGTTCTCATACGTCATGTGTCCTTAAGGACTCGGAAATGGAGACGTATGAGAACGTCATGTGTCCTTAAGGGGTTAATATAACATTTTATTCCAAAAAAATTTATAAAAATGTATTAAAAGTTTTATATAAGCAAATATGTTATTAATAAAAAGTACAGATCATGGCACAAAAAATTTGCCTTCATACTGCTGCTTATACGGAAAAATGAAAAAGTTATAGGTCTTCAAAATAGGAGGATCTTAAACGTACTAATTTGGTTAAAAAGTTTGTGATTTTTTTTAAGCGCAACAGTAATAGAAAAGTATATTATCATGGGTATCATTTTAATTGTATTGACCCAAAGAATAAAAAACACATGTCATTTTTACCATAAATTGTACGGCGTGAAAACGAAACCTTCCAAAATTAGCAAAATTGCAGTTTTCTTTTTAATTTTCCCACACAAATAGTATTTTTTTGGTTGCGTCATACATTTTATGGTAAAGTGAGTGATGGAATTACTATGGACAACTGGTCACGCAAAAAACAAGCCCTCATACTAGTCTGTGGATGAAAATATAAAAGAGTTATGATTTTTTGAAGGCGAGGAGGAAAAAATGAAAACGTAAAAATTAAATTTTCTGCGTTCTTAAGGCTAAAATGGGCTTCGTCCTTAAGGGGTTAAAATGACTGATGTCATTACAAAGTAGAATTGGCAGCACAAAAAATAAGCCATAATATGGATTTTTAGGTGCAAAATTGAAAGGGTTATGATTTTTAAAAGGTAAGGAGGAAAAAATGAAAGTGCAAAAACTGAAAAACGCTCGGTCCTTAAGGGGTTAATGATTAATAATGTATTCAGAAGGCAAAGCCACAGAAATGTTGCCGCCACATGAAAGACCTGTCCATTGTTGTGTTTCGCGGCACTGTGACATTTAGGCTCTAAAAATAAACCAGTAACTGTAACCAGTAACCCTCTCTTCTTACTGGTTTGGGACACTGGCCAGACCCTTACAATACGTGTATACTGGATCTACTATTTTCTGTATATTATGTATATTCCGAACATTATTACCACCTATTAAATTATTTTAAGGGTGTCCAAAAAATGAATCCTATAATTCTGTTACTGTGTACAAGATTAGGAAAAGCAACATCATTCATCTATCACACAATAGCTCATTGTTTTCTGGGTAACACAGCTGTGATATAGATACTAGGAGTTCTATGGGTTAGTGACATAAATAGAAAATAGAGGGGGCTGTTTGGAAATGATCAAATCAGCCATTTTTATTCACCACCCAGGATAGAAGGGCCTGGGAGTCCAGTGGTATACATCATAGTCTTCTATTAGATGTATAAGTGGTATATCTCTGACATGATGGGAATGGAGCTTTACCAAGTTTTTCCCTATTAGAATCTGCTTACCATTTATTGGAGACAGACATGCCTCTATTACACTTAGGAGGGAAGTTATCATTGGTTTTACCCTGGTTTTGTGGTGAACATTTGTCTCACAGTTTGTCTCAGTTGCTGTTTTGAGATTTTCATTGCGACTTTTGCTTTAGAAGGTTTTTCTAAAAGAACATACCAAGTCATGATTTCAGTTGATATCATGCAATGGTCAGGAATTTATGATGTGCGACTTTTCAGTTTGTCGCATCTTTGGTCGCAACTGCACTTAATTAGGTGCAAATCTACACCATCCCTGTCTTGGCTTACAAAACTGACTGTTGACAGCATTATTAAAGTATAAAAGTTGAATATTTTGTTGCACGGGATAAAAGTCGCACAAAAACTCGCAGAGGAATCACCATACAATGTTGAGTACTGAAGTAAAAAATGTGATCAGCACCAGATTTATCATTTGCCCTGCACCATGTAATAAATCTGGTGCGGGTACACAGTTTCCACTGGATGAATTAATGGGGTAAAAAGACATTCACCTACACCACTCTTGATGAATCCCCCCCCCCCCTTAGTGTTTTTTTCCTTCTATTTTGTGACGGGGGAAAGTACAAAAGAAATAGTGCATGCACTTTTTCTCCCATTACTTCCTCCCGTCACAAAATAACGGCCGTTATTAATAACAGGCTATGACGGGTTAAAACTGATAATGTAGACTACAATGGGATTTTGTAATGGTTGTTTAAGGGTTTTGTTAACAGAACATTATAACGGATCTTTAAAACTTGTAATTCTATAGTGTGAAAGGGGCCTAACACATTCAGAACCAGCATGTGAAATACCGGTCTTTAACCCCTTAAGGACCAGGGTTTTTTCCGTTTTTGCATTTTCGTTTTTTGCTCCTTGCCTTTAAAAAATCGTAACTCTTTCAATTTTGCACCTACAAATCCATATGATGGCTTATTTTTTGCGACACCAATTCTACTTTGTAATGACATCAGTCATTTTGCCCAAAAATCTACGGTGAAACGGAAAAAAAAATCATTGTGCGACAAAATTGAAAAAAAAAAAACGACACCTTATCTTTATTCTGTAGGTCCATACAATTAAAATGATACCCTACTTATATAAGTTTGATTTTGTCGTACTTCTGGAAAAAATCATAACTACATGCAGGAAAATTTATATGTTTAAAATCTTCTGACCCCTATAACTTTTTTATTTTTCCGTGTATGGGGCGGTATGAGGGCTCATTTTTTGCGCCATGATCTGAAGTTTTAAACGGTACCATTTTTGCATTGATAGGACTTATTGATCGCTTTTTATTCATTTTTAAATTATATAAAAAGTTACCAAAAATGCACTATTTTGGACTTTGGAATTCTTTTGCGCGCACGCCATTGACCGAGCGGTTTAATTAATGATATATTTTTATAATTCGGACATTTCCGCACGCGGTGATACCATATATGTTTATTTTTATTTTTATTTACACTGTGTTTTTTTTTATTGGAAAAGGGGGGTGATTCAAACTTTTAATAGGGGAGGAGTTAAATGATCTTTATTCACTTTTTTTTCCACTTTTTTTTTGCAGTGTTATAGGTCCCATAGGGACCTATAACACTGCACACACTGATCTTTATCATTGATCACTGGTTTCTCATAAGAAACCAGTGATCAACGATTCTGCCGCATGACTGCTCATGCCTGGATCTCAGGCACTGAGCAGTCATTCGGCGATCGGACAGCGAGGAGGCAGGTAGGGGCCCTCCCGCTGTCCTGTCAGCTGTTCAGGATGCCGCGATTAGCCGCGGCTATCCCGAACAGCCCGACTGAGCTAGCCGGCAACTTTCACTTTCACTTTTAGCAGCAGCTCTGAGCGCGCGGCTAAAGGGTTAATAGCGCGCGGCACCGCGATCGGCGCTGCGCGCTATTAGAGGCGGGTCCCGGCATCACTATGACGCCGGGCCCGCCGTGATATGCCGCGGGGTTACTGTGTAACCCCGCGTTATATCAGGAGAGCAGGACCAAGGACGTATCGGTACGTCCTTGGTCCTTAAGGGGTTAATAAACTGCACCCTAAAATCTTTAGGACATAGAACCCATTTAAGTGTTGCCTGGTCCAGATTGTAAGAGTGAATTCCCCTGTTGCTTTGACTTGTGTGCCTTCCCTCTGCACCTTTTTCCTTCTTTCCATTTTTATTAAACATTTTTAACAAATTTTGGTACTGGTAGTATTTGAACCCTGTTTTTATCTTTAAACATATAATACAATGCTCCCCACTTTTACATATGACAAACATAGTTACCAACAGAGACTTCACAGAAGGGGTATAACAACTTAAAACTTAGCATTTATTGTGCTATTTAAAAGACAAGACCCCACTGACAACAATACAACAGAAAAAATAGTCACATCGGACCCAGAGACCATAGATTGTGAACAGCAGTCTGAGTCAGTCACAAAGGCCAAGGTAAAGAATGGTCAGGGAGTGATAGGGGATGAGCACTGAGAGACCAAGGTGGGTAGGGCTGTGGCCCTAGTATACCCTATCAGGGAGATGTCGTGCCACTACCCCTGCTCGCTCAGGGAACTGTCGGGGCACTCGTCCTTGAAAGGACGACCCCTGCCCCGGTCTACCCCTTTGTCAAACCCTGTACTATAGAATAATCAGCCCGCCCGCCCAACGCGTTTCCCCCAGGTCACTGGGTTCGTCAGGGGCTACAGAGCACAAACAACCAATGTCACAAATATAATCTATAACTTGATGACACAGAGTGCAAAACAAGAGCCAAGGCCAAAAAGGTGCATCAGTTACAATAAAGTGCGCCATATAGAATAAACAAATAATACACACCGCAACCACATCCCATACGCTTAAGCACCCCTCAATAATAAGTTACAGTGCAGGGAGTAGCGATGTGCTAATGACCCAGAGCAGAGCCTTGCTCCTAGGTACTGACTCACGTGACCCACAGTGGCGGTCTGCGAGATGCTGGCATCTGAAGTGGCAGAATGCACAGCTATGGCGTCTGTTTTCCGCTAGTTTGATCAGCGAAACAGGAGCCCTATTATAGCACTTACCTAATCAGACGCTGCTACGCTTGAGTTGCGCGCCACTTCCGGATGCCGACGTCACACTGGTGAGTCTGCATCACTTCCGGGGGCGCGTCACCAATACAGAGCGGAGCGTCTGCCGTTGCCTGGCGACGCCATAGTGCTAAGCGCAGGCGCCGTCCGCAACTTGTAAACATAGACAGAATGATTATTTAGTGGCCGAATCTGGGACAACAACGGTAAGTATAAACAGAAAGGTAGTACAATCCTACTAATTGGGGACATGTTAATAAGTCTCAGGCAACTGATAAACTATAGAATCAGAAAGATTAATTCAGAATACAGAATGTATGGATCATTGTTGTAGATATAAAGCAAAATTATAAACAAGGGTGTAAAAGGTGGAGGAACCATGGAACTAAACTGAATAGTGAAGGAGTGACAGGGCATGAGGGTATAAGCTGAAAAGGACAATATATATATATATATATCAGCTACAGAAAACATGCGTAACTTAATTTCTCATTTAAGCCTTTCGGGGACTGAGTCTGGAGACGAAATATCCACTGGGCCTCTTTTTGCAAAATCAATTTATCCCAGTCCCCTCCCCTTAGGGGGGGTCTTACCAGCTCAATCCCCAAAAAGGTCACCACTTTTGGGTCCCCCCCATGGCTGTCACAAACATGTCTTGCCAAGGGTTTGTCCGCTTGATTTGCAATGTCCCTTAGATGCTCCCCTACCCTCCTTCTCAGTTCACGCTTGGTTTTGCCGATATACTCAAGACCACATATACAATTGGCCTTGTATACCACCCCCTTGCTCCGACAGTTTATGAAATCACGGATATCAAATGTGCCCCCTATGATGGAACTCGTGAAGGTCTTAGTCACTGCAATGTGGTTGCATGCAATGCACCCACTGCATCTAAAGCAGCCCTTGATTCTGCGGTCTAGCCAAGTACGTCCTTCATAGTTACCAACATTTTCAAAACTTTAAATTGTGCCATTTAGGCCCCACATGGAAACAACTCCAAAACAAAAAATGCCACATCAAGGCCCAGTTTCAGGCAAGTTTAGACCTTGAGCAACAATAAATATAAGTAAAGAAAGTCGAATAAGGTTTTTACCCTATTATATTCTGCCAGTGATATAGCTTTTTAAAATTGCTACCAGGTACTGACAATGCTATGACCTCCCAGATGCCTCTTAGGCACAAAAGGATTTGTGGAGCCCAATGAAGGGGGGGGGGGGTATCTGAGAGATGCTTATATTTTGGGACTTCTTGGCAGATTTTTCTTGTGTTCTGTATTTCTTTTTCATAACTTTTTGTATTAGCTGTAATAAGGAAACCTGACAACTAGGGTTCAATTTCGGGTTGAAATGGAGCAATGCACAATTCTCATTGAAATCTGTATGTACAAACATGCTGGGTCCTTTAGAGATCTCTACTCATAAAACTCATAAATTCCTTGCAGATTGTTTCCTAACTCAGACAAGCCCTGTAACCTTAAATGGGCACTGTCAGATACAAAAAAAATGTGATATGTTTTAAAGCATGCAAAACCAATAGCTTTTACAATTGCTTTCATTAGAAAATTTTCAGTATTTCATACTGAAAAAGCCAGTCAAACAATGCCCCCCCCCCCCCGCCTGCTTGGGCACATGCTAGTCCTGTTGTGTCCATGCGTCATGGACACACTTCCTTGATTGACAGCTTTGAGAGCAGGACTCCCAGCTGGAGGAAAAATCCTCCCACTGTCAGCTTGTGTCCCGCTACTGTCAGTGAGGACAAGCTGGGAGTTGTGGTTTTGCTAATGCTAGGGGAGATGTGAGCAGACAGCATACTGAGGGAGGGGGCGGAGATCTGCACAGTGAGGCCACGCCCCCTCCCTTTGAGAGGAATTCAGACTAGTGAGCTAAATTAAAAGTGTAATAAAAAAAATAAAGGTGCTAGACACATAAAAATTAGATGTACATGGTCAGGATTAGGTACTGGGTGATATAAAAAAAAAAAAAAATTTTTGTTGGATCTGACAGGTACTCTTTAAAGAGGCTGTCCGGTGTAAAACTTCTTTAAATTATTGTCCCCAGCCTGCCTATTAAAATAATATAAACTTTAACTTACCTTCCTCTGCTCCCTCGTAGCCTCTGATATAAGGAACCCCTGTCTCTGGATCGTCTCTACTTACAGTCTGCTTCAGAGATCTGGATGTCACAGTGCCACTTAGCTGATCACTGTCCGCAGTTGTGTCCCGCCTTAGCCAGTGATTGGCTAACACTCTCAGTTTTCCTGGCTGTGGACACTCTACAGCTTTGTGGAAACCAGCGTCACCGGCCGTGGACAGAGCTCCCTGATGCTGGAGCTACGAGGGAGCGGAGGAAGTTAAGTTAAAGTTTTTATTTATTTGACAGGCTGGGGTCAATACTGTAAAAAGGTTTTGCACCAGATAACCCCTTTAAATATTGTATACCCTACTGTGCCCTACTGCAAATCCAACAAATGCAAAGACAAAAACGGAACAGACCCGTGCGCATCTAAGCACAGTATTATTTTTGACAGGGGTGAAATTGGTGAAGTTAAATTTTCCACTCACCTTAAGGTGTTGTACTTAGAGCACAACTTGTTGTACTTGATTCCCACACCTGGGGAAGAACAATGCTGTGGAGGAGTGCAGCCTGCACTGATCCCGTGATCCCCCAAGGGAGGACGGTCTGTGGTACTGTAGAAATGACGTGGAGATGCAAGAATCCCCAGGTCCAAAAGGGGGTGCTTCTGAGTGGCGCTCTCCTCCTCTTAGATCACAGCAGTTAATTAGGGCATAAAAACCGTCATGGAAGCGGACTTATAGTAAAACAAAGAAGATTTATTTGAGAAAAGGAACAACGCGTTTTGAGGGGTGGGGACCCCGTCTTCATCAGGTTCAGATTACTGCAAATCCATTAATATCCTTCCAAAACTGTTTTCATTGACTGGGAACCATCTCAAGCCTTGGCCACTTTTAATATAGGCGATGAATGCTAAGTTGGACATTAAAGAAAGACAAGAGCGTATTATATAATTGGAAAATGATCAATTATCAAACTTTAAAATGAACATTCTGCTACTTCAATGGCTTTTATCTACACGTGGGTTTTGGAATGAGAGTTAATGCACTTGTAAGTGGCTTATTAAATCTAAGTGGAGATGCTCAGACCTCTATATCTAATTATACTGGGAATATTCCTACTGGTAATTAGATAGCGCAGGCCGGTGTGTGTTAGAATTATTGAAAATATGCCATTTTGGTTTGTAATGTCTATTTATGAGGATTTTTTTTTTACCCCTTTAATTGTATTCTATGCTATACAATAGAGCCTGCTTTCATAAGAAAATAATGTAGAAATGAGGCCTCTTTTTACACTATGTACTATATGTTAAAGGGGTACTCCACCCCTAGACATCTTATCCTTTATCCAAAGGATAGGGGATAAGATGTCTGATCACGGAGGGCCCGCCGCTGGGACTCCCCATGATCACCCTGCAGCACCAGAGGCTTGTGACATCACGGCAAAGCCCCCTTGTGATGTCACGACCATGCCTCCTCAAAGCAAGTCTATGGGAGGGGGCGTGGGGGCTTTCACACGCCCTCCCATAGACTTGCATCGAGAGGGAGGGTGTAATGTCACAAGAGAGTGTGGCCATGACATCAGCACCGCATCGCTAGTCATCAGGCACGGAGTGAAGTTTGCTCCTTGCAACAGATGACTGCGAAGCCGCAGCAGATATCGCAGAGAGTCTTTTAGGCCGCTTTAGGGACAGTAGCCCAGACATGACTGCTACTTTTGTATCACTTATATTTAACCCCTTAACAACCACGGGGTACTTTGCGCACCAGGACATGACCGCGGGCATTGGAGCGGTGCTCGCGTCATGCACTGCAGGTCCCGGCTGCTATTAGTAGCCAGAGACCTGCCGGTAATGGCAGACCTCAGCGATCATGCTGATGTCCACCATTAACCCCTCAGATGCCGTGATCAATGCAGATCATGGCATCTACAGCAATGCGCATGTTTAAATGGATGATCAGATTGCCCGCGGCACTGCCGCAGGGATTCGATCGTCTAATATGGTAGATGGAGGTCCCCTCACCTGCCTCCGTCCGTCTCCTGGGGTCTTTTGCTCTGGTCTGAGATCAAGCAGACCAAAGCAGAAGATCACCAATAATACTGATCAGTGCTATGCATATGCATAGCACTGTTTCAGTAGATGCAATATGCAATCAAATGATTGCTATAAATAGTTCCCTGTGGGGACTTAAAAGTGTAAAGAAAAAGTTAAAAATGTAAAAAAAATATATTAAAAAGGAGAAAAATCCCCGCCCTCAATAAAAATGTAAATCATCCCTTTTTTCCATTTAACCCCCAAAAAGCATTTAAAAAAATGTATAAGCATATTTGGTATCGCCGCATGCGTGAATGTCCGAAATATCAAAATATAATGTTAATGATCCCGTACAGTGAACGGTTTAAACATAAAAATAAAGTCTAAAATAGCTATTTTGTCACATTTCTTTCAAATTTTTATTTTTATAAAAAGCGATTTAAAAGCTTCATATACACAAATGTGGTATCGATTAAAAGTACAAAAATGAGCCCTCATATAGTCGCATATACGGAAAAATGAAAAAGTTAAAGGTAGTCGATAGGGCTACCTATCTGATAGCGATATCCCTGACGAAAGAGGCCGTATTTGCCATTGAAACGCGTTGGAATCCATTCTGACCCTTCAGGTTCACAGTAGTGACATCACTCGAAACAAACACACAGACTTCAGCTGGAAAGGTTTAGGTCAAGATGCCGCCGGCCGAGGCTGTCTCCCAAACCTCCCCAAACTCGGACTATCAAGCATTACCTGCAAGGACATCGCTATATACACATCCTCTGGAGGACAGTATGAAAAGGAGCACATCGGTACAGAGCCTTATTGGGTGTGATTCTCAAGATTGAAATTCTGAACACTAGCACAGAACATCGCATCTTCATAGTAAGGTGTATTATATACATAACTTCTCAAAGTCCCTATTTTTGCGTTTTGAATACACTTTTTATACAGGACATATAACATGCCTTTTACTATTCAGATGTTTAGGTCCCACGACTTGGAACATTGCCAAAACTACAATGTCATATTGCACATACTAAATAAACAGGCTTTCTGGCAGTCTCCTAATGGGAATGGGAATGGGAATCTAGCAGGCTTTTGGTATATGAAACAATATGCTAGCACTTCTTTTTTGAGGACACTCCTCTAGTACTGTTAATGTGGATTGTTCACTAGGATATGCCAGCACAAGGAATTGCAGCGGGATCAACAGGAGGGCAGGTTTAACAACACCCTGGCCATCGTTATGTAAAAAAAAATCTTTGCTTGTTTATGTGGGCACTCTGTTCAATTTGCGTACGCAGTGCACGCTGATGGCACTGCTGACTAGGGCACGCTGATGGCACTTCTGACTGGTGCACGCTGATGGCACTGCTGACTAGGGCACACTGATGGCACTTCTGACTGGGGCATGCTGATGGCACGTTGATGTCACTGCTGACTAGGGCACGCTGATGGCACTTCTGACTGGTGCATGCTGATGGCACTGCTGACTAGGGCACGCTGATGGTACTTCTGACTGGGGCACACTGATGGCACTTCTGACTGGGGCACGCTGATGGCACTGGTGACTGGGGCATGCTGATGACACTGCTGACTGGGGCATGCTGATGGCACTGCTGACTGGGGCACGCTGATGGCACTGCTGACTGGGGCACGCTGATGGTACTGCTTACTGGGGCACACTGATGGCACTGCTGACTGGGACACGCTGATGGCACTTCTGACTGGAGCACGCTGATGGCACTGCTGACTGGGGCACGCTGATGGCACTGGTGACTGGGGCATGCTGATGACACTGCTGACTGGGGCATGCTGATGGCACTGCTGACTGGGGCACGCTGATGGCACTGCTGACTGGGGCACGCTGATGGTACTGCTTACTGGGGCACACTGATGGCACTGCTGACTGGGACACGCTGATGGCACTTCTGACTGGAGCACGCTGATGGCACTGCTGACTGGGGCACGCTGATGGCACTGCTGACTGGCAAAAGAAGAAATGATCCAGCGAAGTATAAATCCAACTTTATTGACGGCACGAGTAAAATCAGTACAACAACCCAGGCATATCAGACGCGTTTCAGGCGCATGCGCACCCTTCGTCAGTGATGTCATCACCTCACTCAGGTGTCCTGTTAAATAGTACTCCTGATGGAAGGGAATTTAACCCCTTCCTAATATCTTGGAGACTATCACATTAACTGGACTACTGAGGAGGGGAAAAGCCACTAATACAATACACATGTAAGTAAAAGTAATACTAAAATAATGATACAAAAGCGAAAGTTGCAACATATGGCTCAATGAAAAAACACATAAATAGAAGATTAGATATAAATATGCGTGATTTTTGTAAACTTGTGGGTTGTACCAAGAGTGAGGTGGCTCTGCGGGTTTAGTAATGAAACAGCAGTTCATGTTTGAGATTCATGCCATTAGGAGAACTAGTTCCCAACGTGAACTGCCAAAATGCTTCTCTTTCTAAAAAATTTCTCACTGCTGACTGGCACATGCTGATGGTACTGTTATTCATAGACATTCGTATTGCTCTGATAATAGAAGCATAACCATTACACACTGAGTAGGAGCTTAGCTCTATTTGAGACTGTATTACTAGTATAGATAGGATCAAAGAACTGTGCTTACCCTACGATCCTGAATCATATTGCCTAGACATGAAGACGACATTGTCATAAAATAATGGAAGAACACCTGTTTTTACAGCTGGTGGGGTGTGTAACTGTAAATTGCGACAAATAATTACCCCGTACATACAGCAATTATATGGGAGCACCTTTTAGCAGTTTATGGAATGCCATTGAACAGACAATGCATCTTAGAAGTCTGAATAAAGCCACATCTTGGTCGAGCAGTCAGACTTGAATTCATTATCTGTTAAATTGATGAGAAGTTGTACAGGATGTGATCTGCAATGTATCCTTCGAGAAGAGATTCATGACATGTGACATGATGAATCTGTAGAGAAAAGAAAAGAAAGGACCGACGGACGGCGCCTCGTGTATTTACCCTCAATGGATCGGGTGGTGGGTGGGGGGGCAACCCCACGGGGCTTATAGATGGCCGCTCACCTTGAGATCTATGCAAAAAAGCATATCACCCACGATATAATCTGGGTACTGGGTACTGCGAGTCGCTGCTATGCCGATGGGTTGCAGGAGGAAACAAGTCATCCTGGGAGTCAATATTAGAAGTAGAGCAGGAAAAAACCCTCAGGTATGGCGCTGCAGACTCTTGTAGACAGATGAGGCGGATGCCAAAGGTAATAGGAAAGTCCTCAGCAGGACATTTTATTTAAAAAAACAATAAAATGGACAAGATTACGCGTTTCGGGAGGATCCCTCCCTTCCTGATCTGAGGAAGGGAGGGATCCTCCCGAAACGCGTAACCTTGTCCATTTTATAGTTTTTTTAAATAAAATGTCCTGCTGAGGACTTTACTATTACCTTTGGCATCCGCCTCATCTGTCTACAAGAGTCTGCAGCGCCATACCTGAGGGTTTTTTCCTGCTCTACTTCTAATGTGACATGATGGGTGGATCTCGTAAATCATCTGCAACCACTATGTCAGCTGGGTACACTTTTTGCCTGTGAATACACACAGGTCCTAAAATAAGGGCAGGCACGGATAGCATCTCATGAATGTGCATGGTATTTCTAGGGATATAAAGTAGAATTCCTATTTCTCTTTCCAGCCTTACATTGTGGAAGGATTGAATGATTTCCGCTTCCTTAGAGATGTTATTTATGATAGTCGCCAGTTAAACACACACATTGAGCCTCTACTAAACCACATGTTAGTTTATATGTGGCACTTGAGCAGACATCTCATATTTCTTTACACCTCTCATAAATAACTTTTCACTCTCACAGGTACACAGAGGGTTCATCTTATCCATGTGTATAGAAGCATTTCCGTCCCTACTAATAAACATATCATGGACAAGTCAGATAGCTTCTGGGGAACTGATCTCCTTCCTGAATGAAGAACTTTTCCTGGCTATGGAATCTTGTAATGTTTCAGATTATTCTGATCTCCTATTTGGACTCTTTTGGACTTTATGCTTTAAAACATAGTTACCGAAACTTTAAAAGACAAAATTGGAAAATGTAAGCCCAAAAAAACACTGCCTATAACACATAAAAAAATTACATTGGTGGACTAAAACTTCCAGATTAAAGGTTTATTTACACTTACAGTATCCTGCGCATATTTGATGCACAAGATTTAATGCTAAAGATTTGAAGCTGCGTTCAGTCTTTTACTTTACATTAAAATCTGCAGCTTTAAATCCTGTACATCAAATATGCACAGGATACTGTACATGTGAGAACACCCTAAATGAACTGGGGTGCACCATAGTGTGACTAAACCCTGTAGGAATCCCTTAGAGATTTAATTTAGCCTATGGATATAAACTGCTCAAAAGCTTAAATGCTAAAGCCTCCTATTACATCTTCCGCAGGGTAAGTTGTATAGTAATCCATCTAAGGACAGTCATGGCCATAAACGTTGGCACCCCTGAAAAGAAGTATTTCTCACAGAAAAGGATTGCAGCAACATATGTTTTGCTATACACATGTTTATTCCCTTTGTGTGTATTGGAACTAAACCAAAAAAAGGAGGGGAAAAAAAGCTAATTGGATATAATGTCACACCAAACTCCAAAAATGGGCTGGACAAAATGATTAACTTAATATTAACTTAACTTAACATTTGGTTGCACACTCTTTGGAAAAAATTACGGAAGTCAGTAGCTTCCTGTAACCATCAATAAGCTTCTTACACCTCTCAGCCGGAATGTTGGACCACTCTTCCTTTGCAAACTGCTCAAGGTCTCTCTTATTGGAAGGACGCCTTTTCCCTACAGCAATTTTAAGATCTCTCCACAGGTGTTCAATGGGATTTAGATCTGGACCCATTGCTAGTCACTTCAGAACTCTCCAGCGCTTTGTTGCCATACATTTCTGGGTGCTTTTTGATGTATGTTTGGGGTCATTGTCCTGCTGGAAGACCCAAGATCTCGGACGCGAACCCAGCTTTCTGACACTGGGCTGCACAGTGCGATCCAAAATCCATTGATAATCCTTAGATTTCATGATGCCTTGCACACATTCAAGGCACCCAGTGCCAGAGGCAGCAAAACAACCTCAAAACTTCATTGAACCTCCCCCATATTTCACTGTAGGTACTGTGTTCTTTTCTTTGTAGGCCTCATTCCATTTTCAGTAAACAGTAGAATGATGTGCTTTACCAAAAAGCTCTATCTTGGTCTCCTCTGTCCACAAGACGTTTTCTCAGAAGGATTTTGGCTTACTCAAGTCCATTTTGGCAAAATTTTGTCTTGCTTTTTTATGTCTCTATGTCACCAGTGGAGTCCTCCTGGGTCTCCTGCGATAGCGTTCCATTTCATTTAAATGTCGACGGATAGTTTACGCTGACACTGATGTTCCCTGAGCCTGCAGGACAGCTTGAATATCTTTGGAACTTGTTTGGGGCTGCTTATCCACCATCCGGACTATCCTGCGTTGACACCTTTCATCAATTTCTCTCTTCCGTCTACACCCAGGGAGGTTAGCTATAGTGCTAAGGGTTGCAAACTTCTTGATAATGTTGCGCACTGTGGCTAAAGGTAACTCTAGATCTCTTTTGATGGACTTGTAACCTTGAGATTGTTGATATTTTTCCACAATTTTGCTTCTCAAGTCCTCAGACAGTTCTTTTCTCCTCTTTCTGCTGTCCATGCTTAGTGTGGCACATACAGACACACAATGCAAAGACTAAGCAAACTTCTCTCCTTTTTATCTGCTTTCAGGTGTGGTTATATATTGCCCACACCTGTTACTTGCCCCAGGAACATCACATGCTTGAAACAATCTTATTTATCCACAATATTGAAAGGGTGCCAATCATTTTGTCCAGCCCATTCTTGGAGTTTGGTGTGACATCATGTCCAATTAGCTTTTTTTCCTCCCTTTTTTGGTTGAGTTCCAATACACACAAAGGGAATAAACATGTGTATGGCAAAACATGTGTTACTGCAATCCTTTTCTGTGAGAAATACTTCATTTTCTAGAAAAATTTCAGGGGTGCCATCATTTACGGCCGTGACTGTAGTTCCCAAATAATATCCAATAATCTACTCATGCTCCTTTAAATATAACTGCAATGCAATTGTGAAATAACATTCAGTGTTCACAGAATGTTTTTGGGGCTCTAGTCATTTGCCAAGTTTTTAACCCCTTGAAATGGGTCGTTATCTACCTGGATTTTATTTTAGTGAGACCTTGCAAATTTCAAGGCACAAGTTTCATTGAAAATATCCTAATGCCTTTTTGACACTGAACATGTTGAACGTTGAGAAAACGTGTACTTCCGAAGTTGAAAAGAAACCAGTGGAGCATTTCAGACAAGTATTGGCAAAGACTTCATTGAAGAAAGAACATGAATTAGGAATTTAGGTGGAATTCGTTTCAATCCTGGGTCTATCAGCTACTAAAGTATTTCTAGATAATGTAATGTTTATTCAGTTACATGTGTTGTTGACTTTTTGTCACATGTACTTAACATAGGTTCTCCCAGACCCTCAGTTCTGATCATGTGGGGGGGGGGTGCCCTTCTAAAAATGTTGCTTTTATCCACAAAAACAAGGACAACATCAGTGAAATCTTACCATTACCCTCACTGGTCAGCAACTAGCAATTTGCAGCAGTTGCCATAAGCCACACATTACGCTGCAGGGGAAATAGTAGTATTTTTCATTGGAATGGGTGCCAAGTAATACAGGATCAGCCAGTACACATTCCCATTCTAGTGAATAGGGTCTGGGCCAGTCTATCGCGTCTAGGCCGTTGGGACTTGCTGTAAGGCATACATTAACATGCTGTTAAAAGAGTCCTTATTATGGTTTTTAATGTAATGTACTTTGTATCTTGATCATGTTTTGGGTAGCCTCATTTCAGTTATTCAGAAAAAAGAAAAAGTGGCACCGATTCCTTTAGGATGCAGCCCTCCGAGATGGACAATAGGAACAAAGGGCAGGTAGTCAGGTGAATCAACATGCGGCGGTGCTAGGACAATATGAATAGCACATCAATAAAAAGAAAAAAGAAATAACATACAGGCGTCCTGCCCTCACCGCATAAGTTTTTGTCAGTCAGATCCCATCTCGGGCTGCTCCTACGGATCGGTATACAAGGTAGCGTGGGGCACTCAGAGGCGACTGCCGGCGGTTTCACGCATAGGAATGCACTTCATTCGGCCTCAAGAGCAGATTTTCTCCACTCCGCCAGCTTTGATATTGCTAAAAGATGAGAAATATAAATAAAGGCCGGTTGGGTTGGAAGATGTCACCAGGTTCCACCTTGATGTTCAGGCAGCATGAACGTGATGACAGGTTCCCTTTTCTTGCAATACACTTCTTTTTTGCAAAAAGATAGCCGTTGGCCAAAAAATACATTCAGCCAACATCTACACCCTAGAACCCTTTCCCCCCTCCCACAATACGAATACATACACTACACAGCCATTAGGGGAACGTAAGGACAGCTGGAGTTTTGTGGTCAGTTCCACTGGAATTAGTGGGTTTTGTTGATATTAATTGAATCCATATATCCAGCCTTACCCATGAGCTGTGAACCAGGAAGGTCATAAGTATATGAATAGTATTTAAGGAGAAATTTCCAAATCCAAAAAAGTCTTCACAATACATCTGAATCATCCATTTCAAAGATAAGTTAAAAAAAAAACAGATACTGTATAAATCCACAACTTTTATACTATGCCTTTACACATGTCTAAAGAATGTGCTGAATCTGCTGATATATAAATGCAGTTCAGCTCCTTTTTACACAAGCAGACGATAGAGCATCATATTCCAATGATCTTCAAAGCTTTGTACAAATAACTTTCATATGAACCATCCCCAGTTTACACAAAGACGTAATTATTGGTAAGTGCTTTTTATCACTTGTCATTTGTTTGTATTGCATGTTTACATTGGGAATGTGCATTCATACCGAAGATCATTCAGGTGATTATCAACATATGCAATGAGACCAATCTGAATGGAAGTTACATTCATTTTTTCGGCTGCTCTGCTAACACTGGGAAATTTCCATGCATGAAGTTATGACCCCAAATGCATTCCACCAGAAGGTCGAACATTTTCATTCCTCTGGACGAAAAAAGCCCACTGAAGTCAATGGGACTATTTTTTCTGATTGAGGGTCTATTCAAATGGCAGCATTTCTACTTGCGGAATTCCACTTTAAATTAAAGCCCATAGACTTCTATGGGATTCCGCACTCCCATTCACACCTATGAATTTCCGCTTGCGGAAATTCAGTGGTGTGAATGGGAGTGTAGAATCCCATAGAAGTCTATGGGTTTTAATTTGAGGCGGAATTCCGCAAGCTGAAATTCTGTCATGTGAATAGTCCCTAAATGAATTTGAAGTGGAACTGACACAGAATTTTTGCTTAGATCTAACCCCAAAATGGCTGAACCTCCCCCACAGAACTTCCTGAACCCTCTCCTGATTAAATAGACTATTTTTATGTGGACCAGGAGTCATTTATTTACTCATTTTTAAAAGGCACGATATGTTGTTAGATATATGATGTATTGTTTTTACAGTTTTTTTTTAACATTGCTTTCTTTATAAATGTTAATTATTGGAGTAGCCACAAGAGCCATGTAGACAGCTTCCATAGAACATATTTATTGAATAAACCTGACACTTTCTCTTACACTTAAACTTATCTTCATACATATAAAAGGGGTACTCCAATGGTAAAAAAAAAAAATTAATAAATAAATTCAGATCAACTGGCTCCATAAAGTTAAACAGATTTGTAAATTACTTCTATTAAAAATAACATAATCCTTCCAGTACTTACCAGCTGCTGTATACTACAGAGGAAAGTGAGTTGTTAATTTGTCTGACCACAGTGCTCTCTGCTGACACCTCTGTCCATGCCAGGAACTGTCCAGAGTAGAAACAAATCCCCATAGCAAACCTCTCCTGCCCCGAACAGTTCCTGACAGGAACATAGGTGTCAGCAGAGAGCACTGTGGTCAGATAGAAAAGAACAACTCAACTTCCTCTGGAGAATTCAGCAGCTGATAAGTACTGGAAAGATTAAGATTTTTTAATAGATCCTGGCAGTGCATGCGGCAGGATACAGGCCCGTTGCTACAGGACAGGCAAACCAAGCAATTGCTTGGGGCCCCGAGCTGGCTGGGGGCCCCCGAGCACAGCCAGTGCTTGCCCGTCCTGTAGCGATTAACAATCCTGCTCTTGGAGTTTGTGCTCTTGTTTGGGGGCCCCAGGCACCCAAACAAGAGGGCCCCCCGAATGTCTGACATGTTTTTAAAATAAACTAATTTGCAGCTTTGGTGTTCTTCTCACCTCACCACAATCACGCTCCCCCCCCCTGCACTTGGTATGTTCCCTCAGCCCCGGACTCTTCTCTCAGCCTTCAGCTGTCTGAGCAGTAGGAGGGGGAGGGTGAGGAGAGAGCTGTGAGGAGAGGAGACCGCAGAGGCTGTATAACATGGGGCCTGACTAACATAGGTGTCCCTGCATGTATATATGTGTATAAGTGTGTGTGTGTGGATATATATATGTGTGTACATATGTGTATGTCTATGTACTGTGCCTGTGTGTGTGTTACTAATGTGGATGACTATATGTAAAGTGCATGTGTGTATCTATACCAGTGTTTCCCAACCAGGGTGCCTCCAGTTGTTGCCAAAGGCTGCCAGGTGCCAAAGGCTGTCTGGGCATGCTGGGAGTTGTAGTTTTGCAACCTCTGTAGCCATCCTAGTTGGGAAACACTGATCTATTCTATCTGTGTGTATGAAGCATGTATAGTATGTAATGTGTACAGTGTGTGTGTGTGTATGAAGCATGCACAGTATGTAATGTGTACAGTGTGTGTATGATGCATGTATAGTATGTAATGTGTACAGTGTGTGTGTGTATGATGCATGTACAGTATGTAATGTGTACAGTGTGTTGTGTGTATGATGCATGTACAGTATGTAATATGTACAGTGTGTTGTGTGTATGATGCATGTACAGTATGTAATGTGTACAGTGTGTGTATGATGCATGTACAGTATGTAATGAGTACAGTGTGTGTGTATGATGCATGTACAGTATGTAATGTGTACAGTATCTGTGTGTGTATGGTGCATGTACAGTATGTAATGTGTACAGTGTGTGTGTGTATGATGCATGTATAGTATGTAATGTGTACAGTATGTGTGTATGATGCATGCACAGTATGTAATGTGTACAGTATTTGTGTGTATGAAGCATGTATAGTATGTAATGTGCACAGTATGTGTGTGCATGATGCATGTACAGTATGTAATGTGTACAGTGTGTGTGTATGATGCGTGTACAGTATGTAATGTGTACAGTATGTTGTGTGTGTATGATGCATGTACAGTATGTAATGTGTACAGTATGTGTGTATGATGCATGTACAGTATATAATGTGCACAGTATGTTGTGTGTGTATGAAGCATACATGTACAGTATGTAATGTGTACAGTGTGTGTGGGTGTGTGTGTGTATGATGCATGTACAGTATGTAATGTGTACAGTGTGTGTGTATGATGCATGTACAGTATGTAATGTGTACAGTGTGTGTGTATGATGCATGTACAGTATGTAATGTGTACAGTATGTTGTGTGTGTATGATGCATGCACATTATGTAATGTGTACAGTATGTTGTGTGTGTATGAAGCATGCATGTACAGTATGTAATGTGTACAGTGTGTTGTGTGTGCATGAGGCATGCATGTACAGTATGTAATGTGTACAGTGTGTGTGTGTGTGTATGATGCATGTACAGTATGTAATGTGTACAGTGTGTGTGTGTATGATGCATGTACCGTATGTAATGTGTACAGTATGTTGTGTGTGTATGATGCATGTACAGTATGTAATATGTACAGTATGTGTGTGTATGATGCATGTACAGTATGTAATGTGTACAGTATGTTGTGTGTATGAAGCATGCATGTACAGTATGTAATGTGTACAGTAGGGATCGACCGATATCGTTTTTTTAGGGCCGATACCGATAATCGGTGGAGGTTAGGGCCGATAGCCGATAACTTATACCGAAGTTATCGGCTATTTTTCCCCCCGCGACACCGCTGCAGATCATTGATTTAAGGCGGGCGCTTTAAATCAATGAACTGCAGTGGCTTTTGCGGTGCCATAGACCGCCGCCGCCACCCGCTTCTTTCCCCCTGCCTGTCCGGGGGTCATGAGTCCTATCACTACCACCGCTCCCCCCACCGCCACCCTGCCGCCCCACCGCACCGCCCCGGCCCCATTGCCTCCCCCATCCCCAGTTTTATAATTACCTGTTCCCGGGGCCCGGGGTCCACTCTACATCTGGCTCCGGTGGCGTCCTCCTGAGCTGTCACTGTGCGCAATGACGGTGACGTCACGTCGCGTCACGTCACTCGTCATTACGCACAGCGTAACGCAGGAAGCAGCAGGAGCCAGAAGTAGCGTGGACCCTGGCCCCCGGGAACAGGTAATTATAAAACTGGGGATGGGGGAGGCAATGGGGCCGGGGCGGTACGGTGAGGGGTGCGACGCGGTGTGGCGGGTCGGCGGTGCGGTGGGGGCGGTGCGGTTGGCGGGGCATTATCGGCTTATCGGCAAGGTAATTGCCGATACCGATAATGCCCAAAATCGTGATTATCGGCCGATAATATCGGCCAAACCGATAATTGTTCTATCCCTAGTGTACAGTGTGTTGTGTGTGCATGAAGCATGCATGTACAGTATGTAATGTGTACAGTATCTGTGTGTGTATGAAGCATGCATGTACAGTATGTAATGTGTACAGTATGTGTGTGTGTATGATGCATGTACAGTATTTAATGTGTACAGTGTGTTGTGTGTGTGTGTATGAAGCATGCATGTACAGTATGTAATGTGTACAGTGTGTTGTGTGTGTATGAAACATGCATGTACAGTATGTAATGTGTACAGTGTCTGTGTGTATGAAGCATGCATGTACAGTATGTAATGTATACAGTATGGTGTGTGTGTGTGTGTGTGTGTGTGTATGAAGCATGCATGTACAGTAATGTATACAGTGTGTTGTGTGTGTATTTAATGCATGCAGTGGCAGATCCGGGGGGGGGGGGAAACGGGGCAATTGCCCCGTCCCGTGCGTGCGCCCATTGGAAAGCAATGCCGAGGAGCGGAGCAGCGAACAGGGCATGTGCTGGCCAGCATGGTAAGTGAACAGCGGCAATCAGCTTCAGTGCTCCGACCACCGCTCCTCCAGCCCCGGGACCTACTGCTATGGTGGCCAGACAAAAGGAGCAGTGGTCAGAACACTGAAGTAGGGCAGTAAACAGACATACAGCCTCCAGCCATACACTGTATATGGCTGAAGGCTGTATGTCTGTGGGGGAACATACTACACCTAATGTGGGGGGTCTATACTGCACCTAATGTGGGGTAAACTATACTGCCAACCTAATGTGGGGGAACTATACTGCACCTAATGTGGGGTAAACTATACTGCCAACCTAATGTGGAGAACTAAACTGCACCTAATGTGGGGTAAACTATACTGTACCTAATGTGGAGAACCATACTGCACCTAATGTGGAGAACTATAGTGCACCTAATGTGGGGGAACTATACTGCACCTAATATGGAGAAGTACACTGCATCTAATGTGGGGAGAACTATACTGCAGCTAATGTGGGGAACTATACTGCACCTAATGTGGAGAACTATACTGCATCTAATGTGGGGAGAACTATACTGCACCTAATGTGGGGAGAACTATACTGCACCTAATGTGGGGGAACTACAGCCTAATGTGGGGGAACTATACTGCACCTAATGTGGGGAACTATACTGCACCTAATGTGGGGAACTATACTGCACCTAATGTGGGGAACTATACTGCACCTAATGTGGGGAGCTATACTGCACCTAATGTGGGGGAACTATACTGCACCTAATCTGGGGGAATTATACTGCACCTAATGTGGAGAACTATCCTGCACCTAATGTGGGGGAACTACAGCCTAATGTGGGGGAACTATACTGCACCTAATCTGGGGAACTATACTGCCAACCTAATGTGGGGAACTATACTGCACCTAATGTGGGGAACTATACTGCCTAATGTGGGGGAACTATACTGCACCTAATGTGGGGAACTATACTGCACCTAATGTGGGGAACATAACTGCACCTAATGTGGGGAACATAACTGCACTTAATGTGGGGAACTATACTGCACCTAATGTGGGGGGAACTATACTGCACCTAATGTGGGGGAACACTGCTAGCCTAATGTGGGGAGAACTCTGCTGCACCTAATGTGGGGGGAACTCTGCTGCACCTAATGTGGGGGGAACTCTGCTGCACCTAATGTGGGGGGAACTCTGCCGCATCTAACGTGGGGGGAACTGTGCCGCACCTAACGTGGGGGGGAACTGTGCCGCACCTAACGTGGGGGGAACTGTGCCGCACCTAACGTGGGGGGAACTGTGCCGCACCTAACATGGGGGGAACTGTGCCGCACCTAACGTGGGGGTAACTGTGCCGCACCTAACGTGGGGGGGACTGTGCCGCACCTAACGTGGGGGAACTGTGCTGCACCTAATGTGGGGGAGCTATACTGCACCTAATGTGGAGAACTATACTGCACCTAATGTGGGGGAACTACAGCCTAATGTGGGGGAACTATACTGCACCTAATCTGGGGAACTAAACTGCACCTAATGTGGGGAACTATACTGCACCTATTGTGGGGAACTATACTGCACCTAATGTGGGGAGCTATACTGCACCTAATGTGGGGAACTATACTGCACCTAATGTGGGGAGCTATACTGCACCTAATGTGGGGGAACTATACTGCACCTAATGTGGGGGAATTATACTGCACCTAATGTGGAGAACTATACTGCACCTAATGTGGGGGAACTACAGCCTAATGTGGGGGAACTATACTGCACCTAATCTGGGGAACTATACTGCCAACCTAATGTAGGGAACTATACTGCACCTAATGTGGGGAACTATACTGCCTAATGTGGGGGAACTATACTGCACCTAATGTGGGGAACTATACTGCACCTAATGTGGGGAACTATACTGCACCTAATGTGGGGAACTATACTGCACCTAATGTGGGGAACTATACTGCACCTAATGTGGGGGGAACTATACTGCACCTAATGTGGGGGAACACTGCTAGCCTAATGTGGGGAGAACTCTGCAGGACCTAATGTGGGGGGAACTCTGCTGCACCTAATGTGGGGGGAACTCTGCTGCACCTAATGTGGGGGGAACTCTGCCGCATCTAACGTGGGGGGAACTGTGCCACACCTAACGTGGGGGGAACTGTGCCGCACCTAACATGGGGGGAACTGTGCCGCACCTAACGTGGGGGGAACTGTGCCGCACCTAACGTGGGGGGGGGGACTGTGCCGCACCTAACGTGGGGGAACTGTGCTGCACCTAATGTGGGGGCTTCGTATAGAAGTTCGCTCATGTCGCGCTCCCAGCATTCAAGGGCCGGCGTTACTACATCCTGACACCGGCCCTAGAGCATGACGTGTGTGAACAACAGAGGGGGGGGGGGCCTCCATGTCCATTTTGCTTGGGGCTCCCAAATTCCTTCAAACGGCCATGGCAGGATACAGCAGGAGGTGAGGCCTGTTCACCTCCTGCTGTTGCTTAGCAACAACTCTCAGCATGCACAGCCAAAGAGCATGCTGTGAGTTGTAGTTTTGCAACAGCTGGAGTTCCAATGACAACTCCCAGCATGCCCTTTGGTAATCTGTGCATGCTGGGGGTTTCAGTTATGCAACAGCTGGAGGCACATTTTTTCTATGAAAAAGTGTGCCTCCAGCAGTTGCAAAACTACAACTCTCAGCATACCCTTCGGCTGTCAATGCATGCTGAGAGTTGCAGTTTTGCAACAGCTGAAGGCACACTGGTTGTGAAACAGAGGTTGTGTCCTAACAGTGTTTCACAACCAGTGTGCCTCCAGCTGTTGCAAAAATACAACTCCCAGCATGCACTGAGAGACAGTATATGCTGGGAGTTCTAGTTTTGCAACAGTTGGAGGCACACTGGTTGCGAAACACTGAGTTAAGTAACAAGCACTGTGTTTTGCAACCAATGTGCCTCCAGCTGTTATATAAATACAACTCCCAGCATGTATGGTCTGTCAATGGATGCTGGGAGTCATAGTTTTTTAACAGCCGAAGGTGAGCCTCCAGCTCTTGAAAAACAACCAGTATTGCCGGACAGCCTCTGACTGTCAAGGCATGCTGGGAGTTTTGCAACAGCTGGAGACACCCTGTTTGGGAAACACTGCCGTAGGGTATTTTGGTGGCGGATGCAAATTCCCAATTTAGGCCTCAAATGTGCATGGCACTTTCTCGCTTTGGAGCCCTTTTGTATTTCAATTCTTCAGTTTAGTGCCACAAATTTTGGGGGGCTTTCTCTCCTTTTACCTCTTATTAAAATGCAAAGTTGGGGTCTACACCAGCATGTTAGTGTAAAAAAATGTAATTTCTTACACTAACATGCTGGTGTTGCTCCATACTTTTAATTTTCACAAGCGGTAAAAGGAAAAAAAAAGACCCCCAAAATGTAAAACAATTTCTCCTGAGTAAGGAATACCCCATATGTGGACGCAAAGTGCTCTGCGGGCGCACAACATGGCTCAGGAGTGAGAGCGCACTATGTATATTTGAGGTCTAAATTGGTGATTTGCACAGGGGTGGCTGATTTTACAGTGGATCTGACATAAACGCGAAACAATAAATACCCACATGTGACCCCATTTTGGAAACTACCCCTCATGGAACGTAACAAGGGGTATAGTGAGCCTTAACACCCTACAGGTGTATGAATAATTTTCATGAAATTTGGATTTGAAAAAAAAAAAAAAATGCTAAAATGCTGGTGTTATCCTACATTTTTCATTTTCACAAGGGAAATAGGAAAAAAGTCCCCCAAAATTTGTATGTAAATACCCCATATGTGGATGTAAAGTGCTCTGCGCGCAATCTTCAATGCTCAGAAGAGAAGGAGCGCCATTGGGCTTTTGGAGAGAGAATGTGTCCGAAATTGAAGGCCATGTGTGTTTACAAAGCCCCCATGGTGCCAGAACAGTGGACCCCCCCCCCCCCCCACATGTGACCCCATTTTGGAAACTACACCCCTCACATAATGTAATAAGGGGTACAGGGAGCATTTACACCCCACAGGTGTCTGACAGATTTTTGCAACAGTGGTGCGTGAAATGAAAAATGTCATTTTTCATTTGCACAGCCCACTGTTCCAAAGATCTGTCAAACACCAGTGGGGTGTAAATGCTCACTGCACCTCTTATTCAATTCTGTGAAGGGTGTAGTTTCCAAAATGGGGTCACATGTGGGGGTCCACGGGGGCTTTGAAAATGCACAAGGCCCCGACTTCTATTCCAACCAAATTCTCTCTCCAAAGCTCAATGGCGCTACTTCTCTTTTGAGCATTGTAGTTCGCCCACAGAGCACTTTACATCCACATATGGGGTATTACCATACTCAGAAGAAAGTGGGTTACAAATTTTGGGAGGCTTTTTCTCCTACTACCCCTAGTAAAAATAAAAATTTGGGGTAACACCAGCATTTTAGTGAAAAAAATCTAATTTTTCATTTTCACATCTGACTTTAACAAAAAGTCGTCAAACACCTGTGGGGTATATGCCATGTGGGTTTTCTTTTGCTGCTCTGGCTTCCTAAATGCGACATGCTCCCCAAAAACCATTTCAGCAAAATTTGCTTTCCAAAAGCCAAATGTGACTCCTCCTCTTCTGAGCATTGAAATGCGCCCGCAGTGCACTTGACATTCATAAATGGGGGTATTTCCATACTCAGAAGAGATGGGGTTACAAATTCTGGGGGGGGCATTTTCTCCTATTACCCCTTGTAGAATTTGGTGAAAAAGCAGCATTTTTGTGAAAAAAATAATTAAATTACACATCCAACTTTAACAAAAAGTCGTCAAACACCTGTGGGGTGTTAAGTCTTACTGTACCTCTTGTTACGTTCCTTGAGGGGTGTAGTTTCCAAAATAGTATGCCATGTGGTTTTTTTTTTTATTTATTTATTTTTGCTGTTCTGGCACCATAGGGGATTCTTAAATGTGACACGCCCCCAAAAACCATTTCAGAAAAACTCACTCTCCAAAATCCCATTATGCTCCTTCCCTTCTGAGACCTCTACTGCACCCACAGGACACTTTACACACACATATGTGGTATTTCCTTACTCTAGAGAAATTGGGTTACAAATTTTGGTGGATTTCTCTCATTTTACCCCTTGTAAAAAATCAAAAACTGGGTCTACAAGAACAAGCAGGTATAAAAAATGAAGATTTTGAACTTACTGCTTCACATTGCTGCTATTCCTGTGAAACACCTAAAGGGTTAACACCATTTTGAATACTTTGAGGGGTGCAGTTTTTAAAATGGGGTTATTTATGGGGTGTTTCTAATATGAAGGCCCTTCAAATCCACTTCAAAACTGAACTGGTCCCTGAAAAATTCTGATTTTGAAAATTTTGTGAAAAATTGGAAAATTACTGCTATACTTTGAAGCCCTCTGATGTCTTCCTAAAGTAAAAACAAATCAATTTTATGATGGAAACATAAAGTAGACATATTGTATATGTGAATCAATATATAATTTATTTGGCATGTCTATTTTTCTTACAAGCAGAGAGTTTCAAAGTAAAAAAAATGCAACATTTTCAAATTTTTCATGAAATTTTGGAATTTTTCACCAAGAAATGATGCAAGTATCGACAAAAAAATTACCACTATGCTAAAGTAGAATATGTCACAAAAAAACAATCTCGGAATCAAATTCATAAGTAAAAGCATCCCAGAGTTATTAATGCTTAAATTGACAGTGGGTGCAAAAAATGCTCCCGTCCTTAAAGGGTAACTCTCATTAAAACTCATTTTTGCTATTTCACTCCTTATGGTAAATAAAAAAATATTTCTAATATACTTTGTTTAAAAAAAATGACGTTTTCTATGTTTTATTTGTGCTTAAAAAAGCTCAAGAGCACATTTTTCCCCATCTCATACACAGACTTTGAGTCTAAACACAGAAAGTGCAGCCTGGAGTACTGAGGGGTGTGTGTCCAGCCTTATCCACTCATAGCTCCTCTCACACTTGAAGGGGTACTCCGCCGCCCTGCTTCTGGAGCTCCGCTCCCCAGCGTCCGGAAGTTTACTGTTCCGAACGCTGGGTGCGGTGCTTCTGTATTCAGAGCCACCCCTCGTGACGTCACGCCCGCCCCCTCGTGACGTAACGAGGGGCGGCCCTGAACACAGAACAATAAACTTCCAGACGCTGGGGAAGCAGGGCAGCGGAGTACCCCTTTAACTGCCATATGATGTTGGTTGGACACACCCCCCTCAGCACTCCAGGCTGCACTTCCTGTGTTTGGGCTTCGGTCCAAATTCTGTGTATAAGATGGGGGAAAATGTGCTTTTTTAACCCCTTAAGGACGCAGCCCTTTTTCACCTTAAGGACTGAGCCCTTTTTCGCAATTATGACCACCGTCACTTTACAAATTAATAACGCGAAAACGCTTTTACCGAATATTCTGATTCTGAGATCGTTTTTTCGTGACATATTCTACTTTATTTTGGTGGCAAATTTTCGGCGTTAATTGCATCCTTTTTTGGTGAAAAATACCAAAATTTTATGAAAATTTTGCATTTTTCTAACTTTGAAGCTCTCTAATTGTAAGGAAAATGGATATTCACAATAAATTTTATTTTTATTCACAAATACAATATGTCCACTTTATGTTGGCATCATAAAATGGACATACTTTTGCTTTTTGAAAAAATTAGAGGGCTTCAAAGTAGAGCAGCAAGTTTCAAAAATGTCATGAAAATTGCTAAATCTGAAGGGACAGATGTTACAGAACTACAACTCCCAGCATGCCTGGGCAGTCGAAGCATGCTGAGAGTTGTAGTTTGGCAACATCTGGAGGGCTACTGTTTGGGCACCACTGTAACAGTGGTCTCCAAACTGTGACCCTCCACATGTTGCAAAACTACAAATCCCAGCATTCCCAGACAGCCTTTGGCTCTCTGGGCATGCTGGGAGTTGCAGTTTGGCCCCCCTAGTGGTTGCCACAGTAAAGATCGATTTACTTTCACTTTCAATTCCCCCCCACTGTCGATTCCCTACCTGATCAGGATCCTGCAGGCTCCAGCGAAGATCCCAGGTCCCCAGGCATCTTCTCCTGCAGGTACGGCCTCCATCTTCTTTCCAGAGCCCCTCGACATCCAGGGTCGGGCAGAACGGGGGGTTGCCAGAACTCCGTTCTGACTAATGCCAGGGGATAGGAGTAGATCGCAGCTTTGCAACCTCACTCCTATCTTTTAGGCTGATCGGGGCTGTTGCTGACAACTCCGATCAGCCCTATTTTCCGGGTGAACGGGTCACCAGAAACCCGATCAGTCCGGAATTGTAGAAAATCGCATGTCTGAATTGACATGCGATTTTCTCCGATCGCCGACATGGGGGGTCTCAGGACCCCCCTGGGCGATGTGCCAGGGTGCCTGCTGAATGATTTCAGCAGGCATCCGGCTCCGGTTCCCAACCGGCTATCGGTGGGGACCGGATTTCCCACGGGCGTATGGATATGCCCTCGGTCCTTAAGGACTCTGAATGCAGGGCGTATCCATATGCCCTGTGTCCTGAAGAGGATAAGCACAAATAAAACATAGAAAACGTCATTTTTTTTAAACAAAGTATTTTAGAAATATTTTTATTTGACATAAGGAGTGCAATAGCAAAAATTAGTTTTATTGAGAGTGCCCATTTAAGGTGAAAATGGGCTGGGTCCTTAAGGGGTTAAATTGTTTATTTAGAATTTTATACCAATCAGGACTTTACCTGGACTGCTAAGGACTGGGAATTTATAATTTTTTTTAAAGGGGTAGTCCAGTGGTGAAAAACTTATCCCCTATCCTAAGGATAGGGGATACGTTTGAGATCGCGGGGGTCCGACCGCTGGGGCCCCCTGCGATCTCTCTGTACGGGGCCCCGGCTCTCCGCCGAGATAGCGGGTGTCGACCCCCGCACGAGGCGGCGGCCGACACGCCCCCTCAATACATCTCTATGGCAGAGCCGGAGATTGCCGAAGGCAGCGCTTCGGCTCTGCCATAGAGTTGTATTGAGGGGGCGTGTCGGCCGCCGCCTCGTGCGGAGGTCGACACGCCCCCTTCCCGCGGGCTGTCGGGGCTCCGTACAGGAGATCGCAGGGGGCCCCAGCAGTCGGACCCCCCGCGATCTGCAACTTATCCCCTATCCTTAGGATAGGGGATAAGTTGCCCACCACTGAATCACCACTGGACTACTCCTTTAAATCTTTTTACTCATTTTCACATTTTGCACGAATTCCAAACAAAATCCCACACCAGGCAGCAGATGGCAGATTTGCTCAATTTCCTGACTGAAATGATTCTCTATTAATGCCTCGTCAATTCCTCAGTGTGAATATACCCTAATAGTAATGCCCTTACCTGCCTCTGGTTAATATGATTAATGTTTTTACAGCTTCAAATTATATTTGGATAAACCAGATTATCCCATAGACCCCTTTAAATTGAACATTTTAGGTATAATGGATGACATGATTTGATGTATGTTGTCAGCCCTTCTGACTTTTTGCTGCAGCGAGGCTGAACAAAGTTTGGCAGTGACTGTTTACACTCAGTTTATCAGTGCCCCCCTAAGAATGCCATTATCCTCTTTTGTAGTACTGATAAGGCATTTGTTTGCCTTGCGTGACACTGTCCAGTGCGCATACCAGGACGAATCTAAACACAGCGTAACCTTCATGCCTTTATAGTCCTCTAGCTGGGGGCAACTATGGCATCCTGGGCTTGATAAAGGAATGAAACAAAGAATAATTATTTCTGAACAGTACATACACACACATTTTAGATGGTCCATGCACACATGACATTTGAAGGGAAGTCCACTTTAGGAAAGCACCTTATAGTTCCTACCACTGTCGAGTCCAAGGCTATTAGGACAACAAAACAAATTTCATGTAACTTACCTAAATGGTCACTGTCATTTAAAAACGATTTTGCTCAATTTGATAGCCTACATGGTTACTAACAAATCTGTAAATCACTTCATTGACCAAAAATGACTCCTTACCCCAGAAAAAATGCTAAAATCTTGGCCACTAGCAGTCTCACTTCCATACAGACTGCTGCCTGCAGTTGGGGAAATTCCCTCTCTAGCAGCAGAGACACCAAGACAGAACACAGGAAGTAGAGGAGGGGCTTAGATAGTGTTATGCAAAAGAAAGAACCAGGACTATGTACAGGGGCGTAGATACAGAGGTAGCAGTCGCACCGGGGCCCTGGTGCCTAAGGAGGCCCAAAGCACATCTGCCCCATAAGAGACCATTATTATAATTGACATATGGTGCCCTGTTGCAGATTTTTCATCGGGGACCACAAGCTACAAGCTACGCCTCTGACAATGTATGTGCATGCATTCTAAACCTGTCAGTTCACAATGAACCAGTATTTTCTTCTTATTTCTAACCACTCATTAAATTGTGTGCAGCCCCTTGAACAAATACTTGTGTTCTTACTATTAGGGGAGACAGGATAGGGGATAAGCATCTGATCATGGGGAGTCTCCCGAACATGGGTCTCTGCAGCTGTGACTAGTTACCCCTCTCCTGGCAGCTTTTTAAACTAGTGGGCATTTTCTGCATTTGTCTGTCTATAGTCTAGTCCTACCTAGACAGGCTCTTACATTCAACCCAGAGACACCAAGCAGCCCAATCTGGCCTCACTTTATGGAGGTTCAGTAAGACTGATACAAGGGCAGGTTAAACATTCCTATTCCCACCAGTATGTAGACCAGCTACAATGCTATATTTTGGCCAAAATATCAACTTATACTTCATGTTTATCATGTCTTGTATATATATTTTTATGATGTGGCCTGGCTTTATGATGCTGGGGGAGCCCGAGGTGCCATTGCGTTGTAATATCAGATGCTAGGCAGCCCACATGATGGAATAGTATGGGCATCACTAATATGTTGGAAGCCAGCATGGTACACTATACACTATCATGTAACTGGCACTTATCTGCAGGGCTGGGGCAAGAATTTTTGCCACCCTAGGAAAAGCTAATTTCACCGCCCCCTTGACTCCACCCATTGGCTATGCCGTCCTAATGTAATCACCTTACTACTGGAGTGACACACTATAACAAACCTCCTCCTCATGTAATTTCCATACTACTGGAGTGACACACTGTAACAAACCCCCTCCTCATGTAATTACCTTATTACTGAGGTGACACACTGTACCAAACCCCCTACGCATGTAATGCATGCTCTGTCACAGACCTCAGAGTGGAGCAAGGTGCGCATATGGTACGGGGGGGGGGTGTTGGGGTGTCAGAGGGAGGGTTGGTGAATAGTGGGTGGGTGCGCTGTCAGGATGCTGGATCTGACCTGGGTGATCACGTCTGTGACTCAGAGAGGAGCGCTGTGGTGCACATTACCCTACAGGGGGTGGGGTTGCTGCTGGCTGAACTGTGAGTGTGTGGTTGTGACTTCGGATGCTGGCTAAGTTTATTTCGGCAGACAGAGCAGAAGCCCACTTAAGAGGGCGCTGTAGGCGGCTGTCTATTTTGCCTATAGGCAGAGCCGGCCCTGCTTAGCTGTGTGCAACTACGGTATTATATTAAGTATGTACCCCCCCCCCCCCCCCATAGAAATAGTAGGTTTTTTAGTGGTTGTACATTATAGTATTTTGCACCTATGTGACCTCCACCATATAGCATTCTGTCATGCTAGGGATTCCATTAGTGAGTGACGGAATCCATTGGCTTATTATAATAAAATTATATTGACTTATTTTGATGATTAGAATATCTTTGATTTAATATCTTTGATCCTGAGTAAAACAATTCCGTACCCCAATTCCTTTAGGTGTTCTTAATACATAGGGCAATCATGCAGTATGAAAATTAACTCCTAACTGCACTGGAGGCAGACTCTGGCTCCCGTTCGCACTGCCGTGCATATCAATATTCTTCTCCTTGGTAAGCTGGGTGGCGTGAGTGGGGCCTAGGGAATGACATCAGAGGTGCCTTCAATCCCACCTTCAGTCCAGTTAAGAGTTTTTTTTTGCATAAAGCAAGATTGTGCTATTCCTCTGGAGCCATTAAAGGGGTACTCCCGTGGAAATTTTTTATTTTTAAATCAACTGGTGCCAGAAAGTTAAACAGATTTCTAAATTACTTCTATTAAAAAAATCTTAATCTTTCCGGTACTTTTTAGGGTCTATATACTACAGAGGAAATGGTTTTATTTTTGGAACACAGAGCTCTCTGCTGACATCATGACCACTGTGCTCTCTGCTGACATCTCTGTCCATTTTAGGAACTGTCCAGAGAGCACTGTGGTCATGATGTCAGCAAAGAGCTCTGTGTTCCAAAAAGAAAACCATTTCCTCTGTAGTATTCAGCAGCTAATAAGTACTGGAAGGATTAAGATTTTTTTAAGAATCTTTACTTAGAAGTAATTTACAAATCTGTTTAACTTTCTGGCACTTTCTGGCATCAGTTGATTTTAAATAAAAAGTTTTCCACGGGAGTACCCCTTTAAACAGGCTGGAGTAAGGAATACGTTGTTTTACTTAGGATCACCCACACTAACCACCTGTTTATTAAGGTTAGTGGAGTTGATCCATCTGTTAGTTTCCCTTTAATCTCTATTGACAGCGTGACTGAGCATAATCATGAGTTTTCCTAAATATACGCCTCCGTCAGAAGGCTTTGATGTGTGCAACAGTATAGTCTTGCAGTTGCATACTTAAACTGTGAAAGCATAGCCCACTGTATAGGAAAGCACAGTCTACTACGGTTTCTTATACGCACGCTCTTTTGGCTTCGATTAACAAAATACTGGCAGCATAGGGCCAGAGCTTTCATCTATGTGCCAACAGTCTTGCCACCAGTTGCATGTGGCACATTATCCTTCTAGTTGACACAAGGTCAGATCATTTGGTGAATTCAGAAATCCTATAGTAGACAAACCTTCTGAAGCCAATGTTCTAGTATTGTACAGTCCATTGGCATGTGTGGACCAATTTTCATTACTCTGTGGGGTGTACTCATGTTCTGGCATGGACTGCTCATATTTGAGGACAGATGTGTCAGTACTGCTGACATCCCTAGTAGAACATCAAATATGTATAGAGCAAATAATAGATGTGGCTCATCTAATGAACCTTTTTAAGGACAATTATACATCCTTAATTTGGTAATATCTTGTATAACTACAGATCATCTTAGGTGAAGCATCATCCAGGATGTAAGGAAGAGGCTTTTATGACTACGTTCTCAGTCTGCTTAAAAAATATCAAGGACTGCTTAAAAAATATAATACAGTATAACAATTAAAAGATACTTAAGTGTCCACCTAAAACTTAAAACTTTGACATGGAGCAAGAGTTATAGATATTATTGATCTCTATGACAGCTATATTTTTCTGGATATTTTTCTGATATACTTTGCATATACAGTATCTTCTTTAGGATGCAAATCTATCTTGGTTTTATGATTATTTATCACAGAATTTTGCCCTGCAGCCAAGTCTCTAAAGGAAGGGGATCATGCTCGGTTTTCAGTATGTTAGCATTCATGGTTCCCTCAATGAATTGTAGCCCCCCAGTACCTGCACCCCTCAATCAGCCCCAGACCATGACACTCATGCTTGACACCATTTGAACCAAATAAGTTTATCTTGGTCTCAGACCACAAGACATGGTTTTAGTAATCCATGTCCTTAGTCTGCTTGTCTTCAGCAAACTGTTTGTGGGCTTTCTTGTGCTTCTTTAGAAAAGGCCTTCTTCTGGGACTTGCAGACCAATTTGATGCAGTGTGCAGCGTATGATCTAAGTACTGACTGGCTAATCCCCCACCCCTTTTAACCTCTGTAGCAAACTGGAAGCACTCACATGTCTGTTTCCCAAAGACAACATCTAGATATGATGCTGAGCATGTGCACTCAACTTCTTTGGGCAACTATGGTGAGGCTTGTTCTGAGTGGAACCTGTCCTGTGAAACCGCTGTATAGTCTTGCCTACCATGCTGCAGCTCTGTTTCGAACTGTATTGGTTACTACACAAAATTTGTTAAAATACCTGTGTTTAAATCCATAAGTACAGTGGGGCAAAAAAGTATTTAGTCACCCACCAATTGTACAAGTTCCCCCACATAAAAAGATGGGAGAGGCCTGTAATTTTTATCAGATGCCACGCTCCATCCCACCCCACTTTAGACGGCTGCAGCTACTACAATGGGCTGTCCCGCCCTATGGGAGTGTCTGAGCAACGTCAATTAACCCTATAGTGACAGTAAGATTGTACTCAGTGTGTAACTAGTACAGCAATCAATTCTTTCAGTATATGTGATACTTGCCATTACTCCCGTCTGCTATTCAATCTTACTGTCACTATAGGGTTAATTGACATAGCTCAGACACTCCCATAGGGCTGGACAGCCCATTGGAGTAGCTGCAGCCGTCTAAGGTGGGGCGGGATGCTCACAACAACTGACCTACTTGCCCGGATGTGACATCACACGCCAGACCACATTTAACTCGGAGCGAGTCTCTGAGAATTTAAAGCTCTGCCATTTAGCAGGGCGAGTGGGGATCTCTCCTCCTGTGAGCACCCAGTACACCGGGACTACGGCAGTAAGGTAATTTTCTGGCTAATGATTAGACGGGAACTCTGTTCATTGTATATCAGGGTTGTACATGTCCCGCTTATGCTATGCTGCTTCCTTTCTAGGTTCTCCTGCCGGGTCCGTGGTTTCTAAGCCCCACATCTGGATACCGTGAATACCCCAAGGGGATTTTCCTTGATATCTGTGCCTAAGCATGGTGTTTTTTTGCAGTCTGCCACTGTTTATCCTGATTTTAGGTATACTGTGTATCATGCTCTGTAGTCACAAAGAGAGATGACACTTGATATAAATGGGACAGTGACACCCATACTGCCCTATTGCTGATACTGGGCATATATACATTTATGCTCAGTTGATAATGTTTGGACCATATACTATGTTTTCCCATTGCATTAATCTAGCATGCTATACCATTGTCTACTTAGTGTCCTTGACTATTCCCCTGAGGACTCTGCCGGTACAGGCAGAAGAAACATGTAGGGAGGTCATTTAGGGTGAAATAGGGTGCATTAGGGTCGGGTTCCTGTGTGGGGCCACCCTTATCAGGGCAAAACAACACTTGCCAAGAAGGGTGGTCTAGGGCTAGTCTCATAGTGCAAGTTTAGTATCTGCCTGCCCGCCATCTGCCCTACCAATATCAGCTCCACCACCTGCCCTGACCATTTATATTGGCATAGAATATATATTTTTTTGTTTCTCACCTTCATCACATGTTTTTCACCTGGTGTATTTTTGGTCCAAAGGACTTTTTAGATGGCCTAATAAAAGTTACATTTTAATATGCTAGTAACTCTATTTTGACTTGGGTACAGCATCCCCATCACCAACTGCTGATACTATTACACGTGTCCACACCCTCAAACAGTCACACTCCAAACTCCACTATGGCCAAGACCAATGAGCTGTCGAAAGACACCAGAAACATTGTAGACATGCACCAGGCTGGGAAGACTTAATCTGCAATAGGCAAGCAGCTTGGTGTGAAGAAATCAACTGTGGGAGCAATTATTAGAAAAATGGAAGACATACAAGACCACTGATAATCTCCCTCGATCTGGGGCTCCACACAAGATATCACCCTGTGTTGTCAAAATGATCACAAGAAAGGTGAGCAAAATTCCCAGAACCACACTGGGGAACCTAGTGAATGACCTGCAGAGAGCTGGGACCAAAGTAACAAAGGCTACCATCAGTAACACACTACGCCATCAGGGACTCAAATCATGCAGTGCCAGATGTGTCCCCCTGCTTAAGCCAGTACATGTCCGGGCCCATTTAAAGTATGCTAGAGAGCATTTGGATGATCCAGAAGAGGATTGGGAAAATGTAATTGTCACGTATGAGCAGGGAAGGAGTGCACACTCTATTCTCGCCCACTCCCCTGTCCCTGCCTACTTACGTACCTGCCCTAAACGACAAGTACGTAACCACGAAGACAGTCCCTTTCTATATATGTGAGGGGCGTAATTGTAAAAATAATTAACTACAATGACACAGACTAGGTCCGGGACAGTAGAATAACAGACAGACTAACAAAGAAAGACTAAACACTCACACAATAAGTCCAATGTCAACTGTCCACATCTGAAGCCAGAAAATGTCACAGTACAAAATTGCTAATACCAGAGCGAATAGCCAGAGAGAGGAGCCAAAGGTTAAAAAAAACAGATATTACAAACACAGAAGAATGCTAGCTAGAGTACAAACTGAGCTCTATAGCAAGCACTGACTGGGAGTAGACTGCCAGCTTATATGGAGCCAGAACAGGTGCTCCAATCAAGGTCAGCTGACAAGTCCAGACAGCCGGGCGTAACCCAGCAACAAAAAACAACAAAGAACCTGTCAGAACCTTTCAACCATATAGGTTCTGACTAGGGATCGACCGATTATCTGTTTGGCCGATATTATCGGCCGATAATCATGATTTTGGGCATTATCGGTATCGACAATTACCTTGCCTATATGCCTGATAATGCCCCACCTCCCGGCCAGAGACGACCGTCCCATTGCCTCCCCCCATCCTCTGCCCACATGCCGCTGCTGTTACGCCGAGCGCTCCGGGTCCCCTCTCCTCTCCGGAGCGCTCGCAACATCCTCGCTACTGCAGCGCCCCGGTCAGATCTACTGACCGGGTGCGCTGCGATACCGCCCCCAGCCGGGATGCGATTCGCGATGCGGGTGGCGCCCGCTCGCGATGCGCACCCCGGCTCCCGTACCTGACTCGCTCTCCATCGGTCCTGTCCCGGCGCGCGCGGCCCCGCTCCCTAGGGCGCGCGCGCGCCGGGTCTCTGCGATTTAAAGGGCCACTGCGCCGCTGATTGGCGCAGTGGGTCTAATCAGTCATTCACCTGTGCACTTCCCTATTTAACCTTACTTCCCCTTCCCTTCCTTGCCGGATCTTGTTGCCATCGTGCCAGTGAAAGCGTTCCCTTGTGTGTTCCTAGCCTGTGTTCCAGATCTCCTGCCGTTGCCCCTGACTACGATCCTTGCTGCCTGCCCCGACCTTCTGCTACGTCCGACCTTGCTCTTGTCTACCCCCTTGTACCGTGCCTATCTTCAGCAGTCAGAGAGGTTGAGCCGTTGCTAGTGGATACGACCTGGTTACTACCGCCGCTGCAAGACCATCCCGCTTTGCGGCGGGCTCTGGTGCAAACCAGTAGTAACTTAGAACCGGTCCACTAGCACGGTCCACGCCAATCCCTCTCTGGCACAGAGGATCCACCTCCTGCCAGCCGAACCGTGACAGTAGATCCGGCCATGGATCCCGCTGAAGTTCCACTGCCAGTTGTCGCCGACCTCACCACTGTGGTCGCCCAGCAGTCGCAACAGATAGCGCAACAAGGCCACCAGCTGTCTCAACTGACCGTGATGCTACAGCAGTTACTACCACAGCTTCAGCAATCATCTCCTCCGCCAGCTCCTGCACCTCCTCCGCAGCGAGTGGCCGCTTCCGGCCTACGACTTTCTTTGCCGGATAAATTTGATGGGGACTCTAAGTTTTGCCGTGGCTTTCTTTCACAATGTTCCCTGCACTTGGAGATGATGTCGGACCAGTTTCCTACTGAAAGGTCTAAGGTGGCTTTCGTAGTCAGCCTTCTGTCTGGGAAGGCTCTGTCATGGGCCACACCGCTCTGGGACCGCAATGGCCCCGTCACTGCCTCTGTACACTCCTTCTTCTCGGAAATTCGAACTGTCTTTGAGGAACCTGCCCGAGCCTCTTCTGCTGAGACTGCCCTGCTGAACCTGGTCCAGGGTAATTCTTCCGTTGGCGAGTACGCCATCCAATTCCGTACTCTTGCTTCCGAATTATCCTGGAATAATGAGGCCCTCTGCGCGACCTTTAAAAAAGGCCTATCCAGCAACATTAAAGATGTTCTGGCCGCACGAGAAATTCCTGCTAACCTACATGAACTCATTCATCTTGCCACTCGCATTGACATGCGTTTTTCCGAAAGGCGTCAGGAGCTCCGCCAGGATATGGACTTTGTTCGCACGAGGCGTTTTTTCTCCCCGGCTCCTCTCTCCTCTGGTCCTCTGCAATCCGTTCCTGTGCCTCCCGCCGTGGAGGCTATGCAAGTTGACCGGTCTCGCTTGACACCTCAAGAGAGGACACGACGCCGCATGGAGAATCTTTGCCTGTACTGTGCCGGTACCGAACACTTCCTGAAGGATTGTCCTATCCGTCCTCCCCGCCTGGAAAGACGTACGCTGACTCCGCACAAAGGTGACACAGTTCTTGATGTCAACTCTGCTTCTCCACGCCTTACTGTGCCTGTGCGGATATCTGCCTCTACCTTCTCCTTCTCTACTAAGGCCTTCTTGGATTCCGGATCTGCAGGAAATTTTATTTTGGCCTCTCTCATCAACAGGTTCAACATCCCTGTGACCAGTCTCGCCAGACCCCTCTACATCAATTGTGTTAACAATGAAAGATTGGACTGTGCCGTGCGTTACCGCACGGAACCCCTCCTAATGTGCATCGGACCTCATCACGAAAAAATTGAGTTTTTGGTCCTCTCCAATTGCACTTCCGAAATTCTCCTTGGACTACCGTGGCTTCAACGCCATTCCCCAACCCTTGATTGGTCCACAGGAGAGATCAAGAGCTGGGGTACTTCTTGTTTCAAGGACTGTCTTAAACCGGTTCCCAGTACTCCCTGCCGTGACCCTGTGGTTCCTCTTGTAACCGGTCTCCCTAAGGCTTATATGGACTATGCTGACGTATTTTGCAAAAAGCAAGCTGAGACTTTACCCCCTCACAGGCCTTTTGACTGTCCTATTGACCTCCTCCCGGAGACAAGGTATGGCTCTCCGCTAAATATGTCCGCTTTCGTGTCCCCAGTTACAAACTGGGACCACGCTATCTTGGTCCTTTCAAAGTCTTGTGCCAAATTAATCCTGTCTCTTACAAACTTCTTCTTCCTCCTTCTCTTCGTATTCCTAATGCCTTTCATGTCTCTCTTCTTAAACCACTCATCATCAACCGTTTCTCTCCCAAGCTTGTTTCTCCCACTCCTGTTTCCGGTTCTTCTGACGTCTTCTCAGTGAAGGAGATACTGGCCTCCAAGACGGTCAGAGGAAAAAGGTTCTTTTTGGTTGATTGGGAGGGCTGTGGACCTGAAGAGAGATCCTGGGAACCTGAGGACAACATTCTAGACAAAAGTCTGCTCCTCAGGTTCCCAGGCTCCAAGAAGAGGGGGAGACCCAAGGGGGGGGGGTACTGTTACGCCGAGCGCTCCGGGTCCCCGCTCCTCCCCGGAGCGCTCGCAACATCCTCGCTACTGCAGCGCCCCGGTCAGATCTACTGACCGGGTGCGCTGCGATACCGCCCCCAGCCGGGATGCGATTCGCGATGCGGGTGGCGCCCGCTCGCGATGCGCACCCCGGCTCCCGTACCTGACTCGCTCTCCGTCGGTCCTGTCCCGGCGCGCGCGGCCCCGCTCCCTAGGGCGCGCGCGCGCCGGGTCTCTGCGATTTAAAGGGCCACTGCGCCGCTGATTGGCGCAGTGGGTCTAATCAGTCATTCACCTGTGCACTTCCCTATTTAACCTCACTTCCCCTTCCCTTCCTTGCCGGATCTTGTTGCCATCGTGCCAGTGAAAGCGTTCCCTTGTGTGTTCCTAGCCTGTGTTCCAGATCTCCTGCCGTTGCCCCTGACTACGATCCTTGCTGCCTGCCCCGACCTTCTGCTACGTCCGACCTTGCTCTTGTCTACCCCCTTGTACCGCGCCTATCTTCAGCAGTCAGAGAGGTTGAGCCGTTGCTAGTGGATACGACCTGGTTACTACCGCCGCTGCAAGACCATCCCGCTTTGCGGCGGGCTCTGGTGAAAACCAGTAGTAACTTAGAACCGGTCCACTAGCACGGTCCACGCCAATCCCTCTCTGGCACAGAGGATCCACCTCCTGCCAGCCGAACCGTGACAGCTGCCCCATCGACTCCCCCCATCTTCTGCCAACATATAGCCGCCGCTGCCCCATTGCCTCCCCCCATCCTCTGGCCCCATCGCCGCCCACCCATCATCATCTGCCCACATACCGCCACAACCCTATCGCCTCCCCCCATCCCCGGTGTTATAATTACCTGTTCCCAGGGTCCACGATCTTTGTGGCTCCCGCGCTGTTGCTGTGCACTGCGTCCCCAACGCGACGTCACCATCAGTGCTCACAGCACAGGACGCCGACGGAGCCAGAAGGATCGCGGACCCCAGGACCAGGGATGGGAGGAGGCGATGGGGCAACTGTGGTGGTTAGACTCAGGACCCCAGGACAGGCAGGGGGAGAGAAGCGGGCGCAGCGGCGGTCTCTGGCCTGGCAAAAGCCATTCATTGATTTAAAGTGCCCTCTTTAAATCATTGATCTGCATTGATCTGTCCCGCCGGGGGGGTTTGAAATATCCGACAAATTATACCGGAATAGAGGTATAAGTTATCGGCTATAGGCCGGAAAGGTGACATATTATCGGCCCTAAAAAATCGATATTAGTCGATCCCTAGTTCTGACAGTACCCCCCCCCCTTTTAGGAGGGGCCACCGGACCCTTCACAACCTGAGAGTAAAGAGGTCTTGACTTGGATACAGATGGACCATCAATGTCATTATCTGTGACCTCATCCTCCAAATCACACTATTCATTGGATTCCTCACAGTCATCCTCCAGATCCTCATTACTACCCTCTGATCGCAAATCAACTGGAGTGCTCTTCACACTCTTATTGCCAATTATGTCACAAGATGCCGATTTAACCAAAGGCTGATGCAAAACAGGCTTCATAATACTCTTAGAAGTAAAATCAGATTTTACATTAGTAGGAGCAATGCCCCCAGAAGAACTCTGCCAGGCGTAGCTCTCTGGGAGGCATGACATACCTGGGTGCCCAAGTGGCCCCACGATTGCCGCTTGGACGCTGACGCTTGACACAGGAGGCGATGAAATGGGTTTCCTCTCAACAGTAGAAACACAGGCCATAAAGTTGACGAAAACTCTTGCATTCTTCCGAGGTATGAATGGACCCTATCTGCATAGGTTCATCCTCAGGGATAGATTTGGAAATTGGAGAGGAATCAAGCAGGAGAGACAGAGGATGAAGAACACTCCCGTTTGCGTTCTCGCAAACGTCTATCCAAACATACAGCTAGAGTTATGGCTTGGTCAAGCGTGTCAGTAGAGGGATATGTAACAAGCATGTCCTTTAAGGTGTCAGATAACCCTAGTCTGAACTGACAACTCAAGACTTCCAGTTGGAGGCCACACACCACTTTCTTTGCACAGTACTCCTCTACTGGTCTGCGACCTTGCTCTAATGTACGCAATTGACTCTCAGCATATGCAGCGTGGTCCGGTTCAGCGTACAAAAGACCCAATCCCGCAAATAAGGTGTCCACTGAGGACAACTCCGGAGCATCGGGACCAAGGGAAAATACCCATTCCTGGGGACCCCTTGCAAAAGAGACATAATGATACCCACTCTTTGGGCCTCAGTACCAGATGTGTAAAGCCTTAACCGGAAGTACAATTTGCAGCTCTCACAAAAGGTTTTGAACATTTTGCGGTTACCCGAAAATCGGTCAGGAAGACTAACTTGTGGCTCTACAGGAGCGGAAGCAGGAACAGATGACACCGGAGTTCGGGCCGACTCCAGCTCCCAAATTCTGGCTAGCAAGCTCTGAACTAAGTGCTCCTGATCTGGCAGTCTCTGAGTCAAGGTCTGAACTAATACTGACTGAGGGTGAGAAGACTCAAGCTCCTAGATTCTGGAAAACAACCTCTGTTTCAGCTGCTCCTGATGTTCAAGTCTCTCAGTCAAGTCCTGGTTTATTTTAGACTGAGATTGAGACGACTCTTGCTGCTGTACCTTATCAGCTAAATCCTGGACCAACTGAGTTAAGCCCGGCATTTGCTCCACCAAAGCAGACATTGCTTCCATAATGCAAGAACAGAGCAATTGCAGGTATATGGGCTTGCTATAATGTCACGTATGGGCAGGGAAGGAGTGCGCACTCTATTCTCGCCCGCTCCCCTGTCCCCTCCTACTTAGGTACCTGCCCTAAACAACAGGTCCGTATGCACGAAGACAGTCCCTTCCTATATACGCGAAGGGCGTAATTGTCAAAATAATAAACTACAATGACACAGATTAGGTCCAAGGACAGTAGGATAACAGACAGACTAACAAAGAAAGACTAAACACTCACACAATAAGTCCAATGTCAACTATCCGCGTCAGAAGGTAGGAGATGTCACAGTACAAAATTGCTAATACCAGAGAGAGTAGTCAGAGAGAGGAGCCAAAGGTTCAAAAAAAAGCTAGCTAGATTACAAACTGGGCTCTATAGCAAGCACTGACTGGGAGTAGACTGCCAGCTTATATGGAGCCAGAACAGGTGATCAGGTGGTCAGCTGACCAGTCCAGACAGCCGGGCATAACCCAGCAACAAAAAACAACAGAGAACCTCTCAGAACCTTTTAACCCTATAGGTTCTGACTAGGGATCGACCGATTATCTGTTTGGCCGATATTATGAAGATGAAACCAAAGTAGAACATTTTGGTAAAAACGCAACTCGTCGTGTTTGGAGGAGAAAGAGTTGCATCCAAAGAACACCATACCTACTGTGAAGCATAGGGGTGGAAACAGCATACTTTGGGGATGTTTTTCCGCTAAGGGACCAGGACAGCTGATCCGAGATCATGAGATTTTGAGTGAAAACCTCCTTCCATTGATATGAAGAAGGGGGCGCTGTCCCCCGAAAGGCGTTATCCTGTATGTATATTTGATCAGCTGCCTAATAAATTGATCCAGCGTGGATCTACACTATATCCTCCTGCCTGATCATTTTACTTTTCCTCTGGACATCTCCTTCACTGGACCGCAGCAGCGCCTACCTTGAAAGGGTTTTTTCCACGTTTCCTTGCCTCATTCTCATCAGGATGGGCTACGCCTCTCCTGCAGCTGTTTCCAGTCACTAACCCCACTGTGGGTTGATATGCGAGTACTGTACTCGCTTCAAGCGAGTAGCCACTACCTACGGGCCCCACAGGCCCACATACGCCTTGTTTGTTTCTAGTCCATCTACTCTTACAGTATCACACGAGGCGCCTCTTGCCAGTCTCCCGTTTTTTCTCTTTCCTAGCCTTCCATCAGCAAGGGCATTGAAGATGAAATGTGGCTGGGTCTTTCAGCATGACATTGATCCCAAACACACCGCCCGGGGAACAAAGGAGTGGCTTTGTAAGAAGCATTTCAAGGTCCTGGAGTGGCCTAGCCAGTCTCCAGATCTCAGCCCCACAGAAAACCTTTGGCGGGAGTTGAAAGTCTATGCTGCCCAGCGACAGCCCCAAAACATCACTGCTCTAGAGGAGATCTGCATGGAGGAATGGGCCAAAATACCGGAAAAAGTGTGTGAAAATCTTGTGAAGACTAACAGAAAACTAATTGACCAAATAGTTATTTTCCACCATAATTTGCAAATAAATTATTTTAAAAAATCAGACAATGTGATTTTATGGATTTTTTTTTCTCATTATGTCTCCCATAGTTGATGTATACCTATGATGAAAATTACAGGCCTCTCTCATCTTTTTAAGTGGGAGCACTTGCACAATTGGTGGCTGGAAAAAAAAACTGTGTTTTCCTGTTATGTCTATTTATCAATTTTTTTGTGAACAGATACCAAATACAACTTGGCTCTGGTCAGTTACATGTGCCATATAGTACAATGTATACTGTAACCTTTGGGGCGTATGTTGCACTTTGTGATATAGGATCCTATTATTGAATGTCTTATTAAAGCCAAATCCTACACAGAAACTGCATTGTGTAGCCAGGATGTGGAATAAGCCCCATATTCAGCATGCAAAGTCAAAATCCACCACAGAAATTCAATATGCCCTCAGATTTCTGGCATGCATAAGCAATAAATGGAAAGGAGATGACCACTTTGGAAAATTGGTCCCTTAACCACCTGTATATGCCCGTGGCAATTTCCGTCCCTGCCGCTAGCCGGGAGGGGAACGGACCTGGATGCCTGCTGAAATCATTCAGAAGCGACCGACCAATAGCATATCGAGGGCAGGGGGGGTTAAAGTTCGGTTCCCCCGTTCTGCCCACCTTTGGTAGTCAGGGCAGAACGGGGGAACTGTGGTGTGACAGGCAGCGGCGATGGAGGTCACTTACCAGCTGCGATCCTCAATCCTCTCCCTGGCGCGGCGATCCTGCAACTACGGAAGCCGTGAGTTGTTACCTAGCAACATCTGGAGGGCTACAGTTTGGAGATCACTGTGCGGTGGTTTCTAAACTGTGGCCCTCTAAATCTTGCAAAACAACTCCCAGCATGCACGAACAGCAAACGGCTGTCTCGCCATACTGGGAGTTGCAGTTGCGTTCCTCCAGCTGTTATATAACTACAACTCCCAACATGCCCTTCGGCAATTAGTACATGCTGGTAGTGGTAGTTTTGCAACAGCTGGAGAAACACTGGTTGGAAAATACTGAATTAGGTAACAGAACCTAACTGAAGGTTTTCCAACCAGTGTGTCTCCAGCTGTTGCAAAAGTACAACTCCCAGCATGCACAGTCTGTCAGTGCATGCTGGGAGTTGTACTTTTGCAACAGCTGGAGATTTGCCTCCCCCCCCCCAGGGGGGGGGGCTCCCATGTGAATGTACAGGGTTTACAGTGAGTTTCCTGCTTCAAGTTTGAGCTAAGGAAAATTTTCCGCCGCAGCGCAAACTCCTAGCGGGAAACTCACCGTAAACCCCCACCTGTGTGAATGTACCCTAAAAACACTACACTACACTAACACATAATAAAGGGTAAACCACTACATATACACCCCTTACACTGTCCCCCCCAATAAAAATGAAAATTGTATCGTGCGGCATGCTGGGAGTTTAGCGTTTAGCACCGTTTTTTGGAATCACTGCCGTAGAATGCCCCTATGTCCACCCCTATGCAATCCCTAATCTAGTCCTCAAATGTGCATGGCGCTCTCTCACTTTGCTGCACTGTTGTATTTTAAGGAAACAGTTTAGAGCCACATATGGGATGTTTCCGTTCTCGAGAGAAATTGTGTTGCAAATTTTGTGGGGCTTTTTCTCCTTTTACCCATTATGAAAAGGAAAAGTTGAGGTCTACACCCGCCTGTTAGTGTAAAAAAAAAAAAAAATTACACCAGCATGCTGGTGTTGCCACATACTTTTTTTTTTCACAAGTGGTAAAAGGAAAAAAAGACCCCCAAAATTTGTAACTCAATTTCTCCTGAGTATGGAAATACCCCATATGTGGGCAAAAAGTGCACCATGTACATTTGGGGCTTAAATTGGTGATTTACACAGGGGTGGCTGATTTTACAGCGGTTCTGTAAAATAAATACCCCCGTGTGACCCCATTTTGTAAAATACACCCCTCACAGAATGTAACAAGGGGTATAGTGAGCCTTAACACCCCACAGGTGTTAGACAAATTTTCATTAAAGTTCGATGGTAAAATGAAAAAAAATGTTTTTACTAAAATGCTGGTGTTTTTCATTTTCACAAGGGGAAATAGGAAAAAAAGCCCCCCAAAATTTGTATCCCCATTTATTCTGAGTAAGAACATACCCCATTTGTGGATGTAAAGTGCCCTGCGAGCGAACTACAATGCTCAGAAGAGAAGGAGTGCTATTGGGCTTTTGGAGAGAGAATTTGGCTGGAATTGAAGGCCATGTGCGTTTACAAAGCCCCCATGGTGCCAGAACAATGGACCATCCCCAACATGTGACCCCATTTTGGAAACTACACCCCTCACGTAATGTAATAAGGGGTGCAGTGAGCATTTATGCCCCAGAGGTGTCTGACAGATTTTTGGAACAGTGGTCCCTGAAAATGAAAAACTTAATTTTTCATTTGCACAGCCCACTGTTCCAAAGATCTGTCAAATGCCGGTGGGGTGTAAATGCTCACTGCACCCCTTATTAAATTCTGTGAGGGGTCTAGTTTCCAAAATGGGGTCACATTTGGGGGGGGGTCCACTATTTTGGCACCACGGGGGGCTTTGTAAATGCACAAGGCCCCCGGTTCTATTCCAACCAAATTCTCTCTCCAAAAGCTCAATGGCGCTCCTTCTCTTCTGAGCATTGTAGTTCGCCAGCAAAGCACTTGACGTCCACACATGGGGTATTTCCATACTCAGAGTTGGGTTACAAATTTTGAGGGACATTTTCTCCTATTACCCCTTAATAAAATGTAAAATTTGGGGAAAAACCAGCATTTTAGTGAAAAAAAAAAGTTTTTTCGTTTACCCATCCGACTTTAACGAAAAGTCGTCAAACACCTCTGGGGTGTTAAGGCTCACTGGACCCCTTGTTACGTTCCCTGAGGGGTGTAGTTTCCAAAATAGTATGCCATGTGTTTTTTTTTGTTTTTTTTTTGCTGTTCTTGCACCATAGGGGCTTTCTAAATGTGAAATGTCCCGCAAAAACCATTTCAGAAAAACTCACTCTCCAAAATCCCACTGCCTCTCCTTCCCATCTGAGCTCTCTAGTGCACCCGCCAAACACTTTACATACACATATGAGATATTTCCTTACTTGAGAGAAATTGGGTTACAAATTTTAGGACGATTTCTCTCCTTTTACCCCTTGTAAAAATTCAAAAACTGGGTCTACAAGAACATGCCAGTGTAAAAAGTGAAGATTTGGAATTTTCTCCTTCACATTGCTGCTATTCCTGTGAAACACCTAAAGGGTTAACACACTTACTAAATGTCATTTTGAATACTTTGAGGGGTGCAGTTTTTATAATGGGGTCATTTATGGGGTATTTCTAATATGAAGGCCCCTCAAATCCACTTCAAAACTGAACTGATCCCTAAAAAATTCCGATTTTGAAAATCTTGTGAAAAATTGGAAAATTTCTGCTGAACTTTGAAGCCCTCTGATGTCTTCCAAAAGTAAAAACATGTCAACTTTATGATGGAAGCATAAAGTAGACATATTGTATATGTGAATAAATATATTTGGGATGTCCATTTTCCTTATAGCAGAGAGTTTAAAAGTTTTAAAAAATGCAAATTATTTAAATTTTTCATCAAATTTTGGAATTTTTCACCAAGAAATGTAAGTAAAAGCATCCCAGATTATTAATGCTTAAAATGACAGTGGTCAGATGTACAAAAAGTGCCCAGGTCCTTAAGGGGAAAATGGTCTGGGTCCATAAAGGGGTACTCCGCCCCTAGACATCTTATCGCGGGGGGTCCTGCCACTGGGGACCCCCAGGATCTCGGCTGCAGCACCCTTCTGTCATTACTGCACAGAGCAAACTCGCTCTGTGCGTAATGATGGCCAATACAGGGACATTGTGACGTCACTGCTCCGCTCTGTCCCATAGACTTGCATTAAGGGGGAGAGCTGTGATGTCACGAGGGGGTGGAGCCGTTACATCACGATGTTCCAGATCCTGTATCGCCTGTCATTACGCACCGAGCCAGTTTACTCTGTGCAGTAATGACAGCAGGGTGCCGCAGTCGAGATCCCGGGGGTCCCCAGTGGCGGGACCCCCGCGATCAGACATCTTATCCATAGATGTCACGGATCGGCAGGCTGGAGGTGGATCCTCTGTGTCAGAGAGGGTTTGGCGTGGACCGTGTTGGTGGACCGGTTCTAAGTAGCTACTGGTTTTCACCAGAGCCCGCCGCAAAGCGGGATGGTCTTGCAGCGGCGGTAGCAACCAGGTCGTATCCACCGGCAACGGCTCAACCTCTCTGACTGCTGAGATAGGCATGGTACAAGGGATAAGGCAAGAGCAAGGTCGGACGTAGCAGAAGGTCAGGGCAGGCAGCAAGGATCGTAGTCAGGGGCAACGGCAGGAGGTCTGGAACACAGGCTAGGAACACACAAGGGAACGCTTTCACTAGGCACAAGGGCAACAAGATCCGGCGAGGGAGTGCAGGGGAAGTGAGGTATAAGTAGGGAGTGCACAGGTGGAAACTAATCAAGCTAATTGGGAAGATTGGGCCAGGCACCATCATTGGTGCACTGGCCCTTTAAATCTAGAGAGCTGGCGCGCGCGCGCCCTAGAGAGCAGAGCCGCGCGCGCCAGAGCATGACAGCCGGGGACCGGGACAGGTAAGTGACTTGGGACGCGTTTCGCAAGCGGGCGCGTCCCGCTGTGCGAATCGCATCCCCGACGGCCATGACAGTGCAGCGCTCCCGGTCAGCGGGACCGACCGGGGCGCTGCAGGGAGAGAGACGCCGTGAGCGCTCCGGGGAGGAGCGGGGACCTGGAGCGCTTGGCGTAACAGTACCCCCCCCCCTTGGGTCTCCCCCTCTTCTTGGAGCCGGAGAACCTGAGGATAAGACTTTTGTCCAGGATGTTGTCCTCAGGTTCCCAACATCTCTCCTCTGAGCACTCGACTACAAAGGGTCCAAGATAACGTGGTCCGAGATAAAAACTGGGGACACGGAAGCCGAAATACTTGGCGGAGAGCCACACAAAAATAGGAGGAGCTCTTCTCTTTCTCCCGGTAAGCTTCTTCACCCGGGATGAGGCCAGCATGAGGAATTTCAGAGTCTTCTTCCAGATGGTGGCGAAGCCCCGGGAAACCACATCAACAGCGGGCACACAAGAAGGCGTGGGGGTGGGGAGGGAGGGAAGAGGGTCAAGCCCGGCACGGGGCAGAGTGTCAACAGGACGGGAGCCGTGAGGAGGAGACACAGCATAGTCCAGACAGGCCTTGGGGAGGCCAGGTAAAGGGGGAGACACAGAGGCTTGACTGACGGGACTGGGAGCAGACGTGAGGCACTTTCTGTAGCAAGAAGCACCCCAGCTCCCGATCTCCCCAGAGGTCCAGACAAGGGCAGAGGATGGGGGTTGGAGCCATGGCAGACCGAGGAGGACTTCAGAGGAGCATTTGGGCAAAACAAAAAGTTCCATGCTCAAGAGCAGGGGTTCTGTGCGGTAACGCACAGTGCAGTATAGAAGTAAATCTTCTTTCTTCCTGCGGCGAGTCCTCTCTTCAGGGGTCAGGCGGGACCGATCCACTTGCATAGCCTCCTCGGCGGGAGGCACAGGGGTGGATTGCAAAGGATACTGTGAGAGAGGTGCTCCGGGCGGTGTGGCACATGGCAGGGCCTTCCCAGGCAGGAGACCACGGCAGAGTCTAGAGTCCCCATCAAATTTGTCCGGCAGGGACAAGCAGGGGTTAGGAGCGGCCGGTCGCTGCGGAGGAGTTGCAGGAGCCGGCGGAGGAGATGGTTGTTGCAGTTGCAGCTGCTGTGTCTGTGACTGAAGTTGCTGTATCTGCGGCAGCAGCTGCTGTATCTGTGACTGAAGTTGCTGTGTCACGGTGGTCAAGTATGCCAGCTGGTGATTTCGTTGGGTGATCATTAAGGATTGCTGGGCAATCACCGTGGAAATGTCGGCAAGACTTGACAGCGGCACCTCAGCGGAATCCATGGCCGGATCTACTGTCACGGATCGGCAGGCTGGAGGTGGATCCTCTGTGTCAGAGAGGGTTTGGCGTGGACCGTGTTGGTGGACCGGTTCTAAGTAGCTACTGGTTTTCACCAGAGCCCGCCGCAAAGCGGGATGGTCTTGCAGCGGCGGTAGCAACCAGGTCGTATCCACCGGCAACGGCTCAACCTCTCTGACTGCTGAGATAGGCATGGTACAAGGGATAAGGCAAGAGCAAGGTCGGACGTAGCAGAAGGTCAGGGCAGGCAGCAAGGATCGTAGTCAGGGGCAACGGCAGGAGGTCTGGAACACAGGCTAGGAACACACAAGGGAACGCTTTCACTAGGCACAAGGGCAACAAGATCCGGCGAGGGAGTGCAGGGGAAGTGAGGTATAAGTAGGGAGTGCACAGGTGGAAACTAATCAAGCTAATTGGGAAGATTGGGCCAGGCACCATCATTGGTGCACTGGCCCTTTAAATCTAGAGAGCTGGCGCGCGCGCGCCCTAGAGAGCGGAGCCGCGCGCGCCAGAGCATGACAGCCGGGGACCGGGACAGGTAAGTGACTTGGGACGCGTTTCGCAAGCGGGCGCGTCCCGCTGTGCGAATCGCATCCCCGACGGCCATGACAGTGCAGCGCTCCCGGTCAGCGGGACCGACCGGGGCGCTGCAGGGAGAGAGACGCCGTGAGCGCTCCGGGGAGGAGCGGGGACCCGGAGCGCTCGGCGTAACAATAGATAACAGCTATCAGGATGCAGGACCTGATTTGAGTGATCCTAGTGGTCTGCTTCTCAGCCAGAGGAGCGGCGTACTCCTCTAGCAGGCTGTATCAAGAAGTATGCAGCTAGTAATGGTACCTTGAGGGGGATGTGCGATGCGGGAGGGAGTTCAGTAAGCAGTGCCGGTTGGCTGAGCGGCTGTCAGGGCTTGGAGAAATAACTTTCTTGCTTCGGGCAGAGTGGTGCCCCCATCAAAAGGGTGCTCTAGGCGGCTGCCTATTTTGTCAATAGGTCGAGCCGACCCTGGCGCTATCTGTGTCATGTGCTGGTGTGCCATGTGAGACATATTAGTCATTTTGCAATTTTATGACATTAGAAATCTGCTTTAAAAGCACCTCTCATTTACATGGGCCAGACCTTCTATTACAGCTCTGCCCTGGACAGCCGAAACATCCCTTGGATAGGAGTGGGGCTGTTTGTGGATCTCAGACAACCTATAGACTGCTACAGCAATACCTGCTGACTAAAATTGTGTATTTCATGTGTTATTCCATTGTGTTGTGTATATTCTTTATTTAATGTCAGTTTCATATTAGAGGAGATACATCATATCTATCTATCTATCTATTTAGACTTTCTATCACTAGTTCATGGTGCAGATCTGCAGCTACAAGGATCCGATAAACTCTGAGGCCTTCCTGCCAGTTTCTATTTTCACCACCCTGGGGCGATGTATTAAATGACCCTCAATGACACCAAAATGATCTTGTTCCCAAGATGAAGTGCATGTCAATCGCTGCTTGAGGTGGCATGATTCTGAAGAAGCTTTTATTTATTTGCCCATCTTTCGGCCATGACTCAATGAGGGATGGGGGAGTAACTATTTTACACTAGTTTAACATTTACATTCAACAAATTTTAAAGTTTATGTTTTTTTTAATGTTCTTTAGTATCATTCACATGTGTCTATAGAAATGTGTGTGCGCCAATGTATTGGTAAGTTCCAGTTGCAGGTTGTTACTGTTATCTTCGGCTGTGTCCACACAACTCCATTTGAAGCCTCTGCCTGTAGTTCTTTCTGATCTGATGGCGCCATTCTTTCTGCCAAAATGCTGTAGAACCAGACAGATCCCATTTTAAGTCAGCGGGTCTGTCGTGTACAGATCAGGTATTGTCCATCATTCGAAAGGTCCGGGTCTACTGTCATGGCTTCTATTAGAATGAAAGCCTTGTTGATGTGTGACCAGAACCTTAGTATGATGCTAAAGGGGTACTCCCGTGGAAAACTTTTTTTTTTTTTTTTAAATGAACTGGCTCCAGAAAGTTAAACAGATTTGTAAATTACTTCTATTAAAAAATCTTAATCCTTCCAGTACTTTTTAGGGTCTGAATACTACAGAGGAAATGGTTTTCTTTTTGGAACACAACATTTTTTTTCATAAAAATTGTGGTGTTTTTTCCATCCTTTTATTGATGGTAAAAAGGACAGAAAAAACGCCATATATGCATGTATTTTGTATTTTTTCTTTCAACACTTTAATAAAAATCATTGAAGGGGTACTCTTTAAGGACGGTGCCAAAAAGTTATACAGATTTGTAAATTACTTCTATTTAAAAATCTTAACCCTTCCAGACTTCTTCTCAGTCTGACACACTGCTCTCTGCTGACCCCTCTGTCTGTGTCAGGAACTATCCAGAGAAGAAGCAAATCCCCACAGCAAACCTATTCTGTTCTGGACAGTTCCTGACATGGACAGAGGTGTCAGCAGAGAGCACTTTGGTCAGACTGAAAAGAACCCCTCAACTTTCTCTGTAATATACAGCTGCTGATAAGTACTGGAAGGATTAAGATTTTTAAGTAGAAGTAATTTACAAATCTGTATAATTTTGTGGCATCAGTTAATTTAAAAACAAAATTGGTTTCCACCGGTGTACTCCTTTAACGAATCACATGCCTTGTAATGACAAAAATGCGCCAAATAAAAATTGTCTATACTTGTACATGACGCAAAAACTCCTTTTTGTGCCAATTTTTTTCAGGACAAAAAAACCCGCCAACATTAAGATATGTATGTTTGTAGCCTTAGGCAGAATAACTTGACTGCTTTACTATACATACCCCAGCAGGAACACCTTCCAGAGTGGATGGGGGGGGGGGGGGGGGGGTCTGTAACCTAGGCAACAAGCTCTCAACAAGGGGAGGAAAGAAGCAGGAATATCAAGAGAAGGAGGCAAATTTGCAAAAATATTTAATTGACATGCCCTACGCATTTATTACCGTGGTTGGGATGGAACTACCCCTTTAAAGGGGTACTCCAGTGGAAAAATATATAAATCAACTGGTGCCAGAAAGTTAAACAGATTTGTAAATTACTTCTATTAAAAAATCTTAATCCTTCCAGTACTTATTAGCTGCTGAATACTACAGAGGAAATTATTTTCTTTTGAAACACAGTGCTCTCTGCTGACATTTCTGTCCATTTTAGGCACTGTCCAGAGCAGCATATGTTTGCTATGGGGATTTTCTCCTACTCTGGACAGTTCTTAAAATGGATAGAGATGTCAGCAGAGAGCACTGTGCTCGTGATGTATGCAGAGAGCTCTGTGTTCCAAAAAGAAAATAATTTCCTCTGTAGTATTCAGCAGCTAATAAGTATTGGAAAGATTAAGATTTTTTTAATAAAAATAATTCACAAATCTGTTTAACTTTCTGGCACCAGTTGATTTAGAAAAAAAAAAGTTTTCAACCAGAGTACCCCTTTAACCCCTTAAGGACTCAGGGTTTTTCCGTTTTTGCACTTTCGTTTTTTCCTCCTTACCTTTTAAAAATCATAACCCTTTCAATTTTCCACCTAAAAATCCATATTATGGCTTATTTTTTGCGTCGCCAATTCTACTTTGCAGTGACATTAGTCATTTTACCCAAAAATGCACGGCGAAACGGAAAAAAAAATCATTGTGCGACAAAATCGAAAAAAAAACGCCATTTTGTAAATTTTGGGGGCTTCCGTTTCTACGCAGTGCATATTTCGGTAAAAATTACACCTTATCATTATTCTGTAGGTCCATACGGTTAAAATGATACCCTACTTATATAGGTTTGATTTTGTCGCACTTCTGGAAAAAATCATAACTACATGCAGGAAAATTTATATGTTTAAAAATGTCATCTTCTGACCCCTATAACTTTTTTATTTTTCCACGTACGGGGCGGTATGAGGAGTCATTTTTTGCGCCGTGATCTGAAGTTTTTATCGGTATGATTTTTGTTTTGATCGGACTTTTTGATCACTTTTTATTCATTTTTTAATGTTATAAAAAGTGAACAAAATACGCTTTTTTGGACTTTGGAATTTTTTTGCGCGTACGCCATTGACCGTACGGCTTAATTAATTATATATTTTTATAGTTTGGACATTTACGCACGCGGTGATACCACATATGTTTATTTATTTATTTTTTTACACTGTTTTATTTTTTTATGGGAAAAGGGGGGTGATTCAAACTTTTATCAGGGAAGGGGTTAAATGACCTTTATTAACACTTTTTTTTTACTTTTTTTTTGCAGTGTTATAGGTCCCATAGGGACCTATAACACTGCACACACTGATCGCTCATCCTGATCACAGGCGTGTATTAACACGCCTGTGATCAGCATTATGGATCTCAGGCACGGAGCAGTCATTCGTCGATCGGACACCGAGGAGGCAGGTAAGAGCCCTCCCGGTGTCCGATCAGCTGTTCGGGACGCCGCGATTTCACCGCGGCGGTCCCGAACAGCCCGACTGAGCCGGGATACTTTCAGTTTCACTTTAGAAGCGGCGGTCAGCTTTGACCGCCGCTTCTAAAGGGTTAATACCGCACATCGCCGCGATCGGCGATGTGTGGTATTAGCCGCGGGTCCCGGCCGTTGATTAGCACCGGGACCGACGCGATATGATGCGGGATCGCGGCGCGATCCCGCTTTATATCGCGGGAGCCGGCGCAGGACGTAAATATACGTCCTGCGTCGTTAAGGGGTTAACCCCTTAACGACACAGGATGTAAATGTATGTGGTACTTAACGCACCAGGACGTACATTTACGATGCCGGCATCATGGAGCGATGCCGGCATCATGCGCGGCAGGTCCCGGCTGTGGATTGCAGCCAGGGACCCGCCGATAATGGCGGACACCCGCGATCCCGCGGATGTCCGCCATTAACCCCTCAGATGCCGTGATCAATACCGATCACGGCATCTGCAGCATCGCGGTCACTTAACAGGATGATCGGATCGCCCGCAGCGCTGCCGCGGCGATCCGATCATCCTGCACGGCAGACGGAGTTCCCCTCACCTGGCTCCGCTGCCTTCCGGGAGTCTTCTACTCTGATCTGCCTTCCCGCAGACCAGAGCAGAAGATGACCGATAATCCTGATCAGTGCTATGTCCTATACATAGCACTGAACAGGATTAGCAATCGAGTGATTGCTTTAAATAGTCCCCTATGGGGACTATTAAAGTGTAAAAATAAAAGAAAAAAAATTAAGTAAAAAATAAAGTAAAAAAAACTTGAAAAACCCCCTCCCCCAATAAAAACGTAAATTGTCCCATTTTCCCTATTTTACCCCAAAAAAGTGTAAAAAAAATTATTTTATATACATATTTGGTATCGCCGCGTGCGTAAATTTCTGAACTATTAAAATAAAATGCAAATGATCCCGTACGGTGAACGGCGTGAACGTAAAAAAAAAAAAGTCCAAAATAGCATCTTTTTTTTTATAACATTTTATTCCCAAAAAAAATTAATAAAACATGTAATAAAAGTTTTGTATAAGCAAATATGGTATTAATAAAAAGTACAGATCACGGCGCAAAACATGAGCCCTCATACCACCACTTATACGGAAAAATGAAAAAGTTATAGGTCTTAAAAATAGGGGGATTTTAAGCGTACTAATTTGGTTAAAAAGTTAGCGATTTTTTTTAAGCGCAACAGTAATAGAAAAGTGTATTATCATGGGTATCATTTTAATCGTATTGACCCAGAGAATAAAAAACACATGTCATTTTTACCATAACTTGTACGGCGGAAAAACAAAACCTTCCAAAATTTGCAAAATTGCGGTTTTCTTTTTAATTTCCCCACACAAATAGTATTTTTTTGGTTGCGCCATACATTTTATGATAAAGTGAGTGATGGCATTACAACGGACAACTGGTCGCGCAAAAAACAAGCCCTCATACTAGTCTGTGGATGAAAATATAGAAGAGTTATGATTTTTTGAAGGGGAGGAGGAAAAAACGAAAACGTTAAAATAAAATTGTCCAAGTCCTTAAGGTCCAAATGGGCTGAGTCCTTAAGGGGTTAAGGTCTACTGTCATTTGCCCTCCTCTGCCTGTTTCCACACATATTCTTACATAGTACAGTCGTTTTTTCTTGCACTTGCTGTTACTTGTTGTGTAAGACACAGAAACAAGTTGCTTTGAAATACAATACATCATGTCAGCCCGTCGCCGAATAAAACAACAAGGTCCCTTTAAAATAACTCTTTCAACTTGGATTAGTATTAGTTGAAGATGGAGCTGAGCTCGGAAGTGAAGGTGCAGGAGATGTCTCCCTCCAGTCCCTTGTCAGCAGGAGAGGAGGCTGAACTTGAACATTTGTAGTAATGGAATTGTAGATGTTCTTGTTTTTCCTGGGCAGTGTTCAGCATTATTGTGAGCATGTGCTTTTGGTGTGGTGCTCCCTCTCCTAAGGCTTGTCATTAGCTTCAAAGTAAGCAGTGTGATGTGATTACAGGGGCGACATCCACGGATTAAAGAGCCACCGGGAAAGCTGTGGGAATACAGAAGGAGCAGACAAGTAAGGTAGGTTGTCCAGATGACTTGCTGAGTTTTCAATGTCAGGATGTAGCAGAGCTGACTTTGTCATTTTGCATTCTTTGTGCAATGGAATAACCTTCCCAGCAGGTTTTGTTTAAAGGGGAAAGTACAACTTTAGTGTAAGTATCATAATGTCCCTCTGTATTGTTAGATATGTGTTACCGATCGGTTTTCGTCAGACAATCACGTACCCCCCTCCATGTCGGAAACATAATGCCAGTTTCGTGCTTTTTCCTACTTCCGACATTTCTTTAACACATTGTAGCCAGAAGTTACTTGTCCGGGTTTTGGATTGCTTCATGGTTATTGTGATGTACTATGCAAAGCTATGGACAGGGGGCTCTTTGTGTTTCTGCAGACCATGTTGGCTTTGTTTAATTCATGTTAAAATGTGTTTGCTAAATAGTGAGGAGTGTCCATGAGCTGAGCAGCTGCAACTGACAGAACTGGTAGGACAAGGTGGAGAGTTGGGCCGGTACCATTCCTTGGGAAGTCACATACACCCTGTGCGCTGTGAATCACTTATCTATTATTTCTTTGGGAGGTTTATATAGATTCATTAGCTGGAGGCGTCCAGTGAGCAGAACATTTCCCACTATGGATTAGAGCCATTGTATTGTCTGCCCAGTCTCAACCTGACATTATTTATAGGTAAGAAATGTTGCTGCATGTGAAGAAGTTTTCCTATTACAGCATTTTGGATATGTAGTTTTGAGCGCCCCCTATAACAGCAGTCTGGTAGTGTAGTCTGGAGCTTCCTCCTATACCAGCAATCTGAAGCGCCCCCTATAACAGCAGTCTGGTAGTGTAGTCTGGAGCTCCCTCCTATAACAGCAGTCTGGTAGTGTAGTCTGGAGCTCCCTCCTATACCAGCAGTCTGAAGCGCCCCCTATAACAGCAGTCTGGTAGTGTAGTCTGGAGCTCCCTCCTATACCAGCAGTCTGAAGCGCCCCCTATAACTGCAGTCTGGTAGTGTAGTCTGGAGCTCCCTCCTATAACAGCAGTCTGGTAGTGCAGTCTGGAGCTCCCTCCTATACCAGCAGTCTGAAGCGCCCCCTGTAACAGCAGTCTGGTAGTGTAGTCTGGAGCTCCCTCCTATACCAGCAGTCTGAAGCGCCCCCTGTAACAGCAGTCTGGTAGTGTAGTCTGGAGCTCCCTCCTATACCAGCAGTCTGAAGCGCCCCCTATAACAGCAGTCTGACTGTGTTGTCTGGAGTGCACCATTTAACAGCAGCCTAACTGTGTAGTCTTGAGTTCCCCCTATTACAGAATTCTAACTATTTAGTCTGCCGCGCCCCCTAAAACAGAAGTCTGGTAGTGTAATCTGGAGTGCTTCCTATAACAGAAGTCTGGCTGTGTAGTCTAGAGTGCCCCTTGTACTAGTAATCTGTTAATGTAGTCAGGAGCACCCCGTATAACAGTAGTCTGGCAATGTAGTCGGGAGCACCTCTATAACAGCAGTCTGTTAATGTAGTCGGGATCACCTCTATAACAGCAGTCTGTTAATGTAGTCGGGAGCACCTCTATAACAGCAGTCTGTTAATGTAGTCAGGAGCATCCCGTATAACAGCAGTCTGTTAATGTAGTCGGGAGCACCTCTATAACAGCAGTCTGTTAATGTAGTCGGGAGCACCTCTATAACAGCAGTCTGTTAATGTAGTTGGTAGCACCCCAAGAACAGCAGTCTGTTAATGTAGTCGGTAGCACCCCTAGAACAGCAGTTTGTTAATGTAGTCAGGAGCACCCCTATAACAGCAGTCTGTTAATGTAGTTGGTAGCACCCCTAGAACAGCAGTTTGTTAATGTAGTCAGGAGCACCCCTAGAACAGCAGTCTGTTAATGTAGTCGGTAGCACCCCTAGAACAGCAGTTTGTTAATGTAGTCAGGAGCACCCCTATAACAGCAGTCTGTTAATGTAGTTGGTAGCACCCCTAGAACAGCAGTTTGTTAATGTAGTTGGTAGCATCCCTAGAACAGCAGTCTGTTAATGTAGTCGGTAGCACCCCTAGAACAGCAGTTTGTTAAAATAGTCAGGGGCACCCCTATAACAGCAGTCTGTTAATGTAGTTGGTAGCACCCCTAGAACAGCAGTCTGTTAATGTAGTCGGTAGCACCCCTAGAACAGCAGTTTGTTAATGTAGTCAGGAGCACCCCTATAACAGCAGTCTGTTAATGTAGACGGTAGCACCCCTAGAACAGCAGTTTGTTAATGTAGTCAGGAGCACCCCTATAACAGCAGTCTGTTAATGTAGTCGGGAGCACCCCTATAACAGTAGTCTGTTAATGTAGTCAGGAGCACCCCTATAACTACAGTCTGGTAATGTAGTCAGTAGCACCCCTAAAACAGTAGTCTGTTAATGTAGTCAGTAGCACCCCTAGAACAGCAGTTTGTTAATGTAGTCAGGAGCACCCCTAAAACAGTAGTCTGTTAATGTAGTAAGGAGCACCCCTATAACTACAGTCTGGTAATGTAGTCAGTAGCACCCCTAAAACAGTAGTCTTTTAATGTAGTCAGTAGCACCCCTAGAACAGCAGTCTGTTAATGTAGTCAGGAGCACCCCTATAACAGCAGTCTGGTAATGTAGTCAGAAGCACCACTATAACTACAGTCTGGTAATGTAGTCAGTAGCACCCCTAAAACAGTAGTCTGTTAATGTAGTCAGGAGCACCCCTATAACAGAAGTCTGTTAATGTAGTCGGGAGCACCCCTATAACAGTAGTCTGTTAATGTAGTCAGGAGCACCCCTATAACTACAGTCTGGTAATGTAGTCAGTAGCACCCCTAAAACAGTAGTCTGTTAATGTAGTCAGTAGCACCCCTAAAACAGCAGTCTGTTAATGTAGTCGGTAGCACCTCTACAACAGCAGTCTGTTAATGTAGTCAGGAGCACCCCTATAACAGCAGTCTGTTAATGTAGTCGGGAGCACCCCTATAACAGCAGTCTGTTAATGTAGTCAGGAGCACCTCTATAACAGCAGTCTGTTAATGTAGTCAGGAGCACCCCCTAGAACAGTAGTCTGGTTAATGTAGTCGGGAGCACCCCTATAACTGCAGTCTGGTAATGTAGTCAGGAGCACCCCATAACAGCAGTCTGTTAATGTAGTTGGGAGCACCCCTATAACTACAGTCTGGTAATGCAGTCAGGAGCACCCCTATTACAGAAGTCTGTTAATGTAGTCGGGAGCACAATGTAGTCGGGAGCACCCCTATAACAGTAGTCTGGTAATGTAGTCAGGAGTACCCCTAGAACAGTAGTCTGTTAATGTAGTCGGGAGCACCCCTATAACAGCAGTCTGTTAATGTAGTCGGGAGCACCCCTATAACTGCAGTCTGGTAATGTAGTCAGGAGCACCCCTAGAACAGTATTCTGTTAATGTAGCTGGGAGCACCTCTACAACAGCAGTCTGTTAATGTAGTCAGGAGTATCCCTAGAACAGTAGTCTGTTAATGTAGTCAGGAGCACCCCTATAACTACAGTCTGGTAATGTAGTCAGGAGCACCCCTATTACAGAAGTCTGTTAATGTAGTCGGGAGCACCCCTATAACAGTAGTCTGGTAATGTAGTCAGGAGCACCCCTATAACTACAGTCTGGTAATGTAGTCAGGAGCACCCCTAGAACAGTAGTCTGTTAATGTAGTCGGGAGCACCCCTATAACAGTAGTCTGGTAATGTAGTCAGGAGCACCCCTAGAACAGTAGTCTGTTAATGTAGTCAGGAGCACCCCTATAACAGCAGTCTGTTAATGTAGTCAGGAGCACCCCTATAACTGCAGTCTGGTAATGTAGTCAGGAGCACCCCATAACAGCAGTCTATTAATGTAGTCGGAGCATCCCTATAACAGTAGTCTGGTAATGTAGTCAGGAGCACCCCATAACAGCAGTCTATTAATGTAGTCGGGAGCACCCCTATAACTACAGTTTGGTAATGTAGTCAGGAGCTCCCCTATAACTACAGTCTGGTAATGTAGTCAGGAGCACCCCTATAACTACAGTCTGTTAATGTAGTCGGGAGCACCCCTATAACTACAGTCTGGTAATATAGTCAGGAGCACCCCTATAACAGCAGTCTGGTTAACGTAGTTGGGAGCACCCCTATAACTGCAGTCTGGTAATGTAGTCGGGAGCACCCCTATAACTACAGTCTGGTAATGTAGTCAGGAGCACCCCTATAACTACAGTCTGGTAATGTAGTCAGGAGCTCCCCTATAACTACAGTCTGATAATGTAGTCAGGAGCACCCCTATAACTACAGTCTGTTAATGTAGTCGGGAGCACCCCTATAACTACAGTCTGGTAATATAGTCAGGAGCACCCCTATAACAGCAGTCTGGTTAACGTAGTTAGGAGCACCCCTATAACTGCAGTCTGGTAATGTAGTCAGGAGCACCCTATAACAGCAGTCTGTTAATGTAGTCAGAAGCACCTCTATATCCACAGTCTGGTAATGTAGTCAGGAGCACCTCTATAACAGCAGTCTGTTATTGTAGTCGGGAGCACCCCTATATCGGCAGTCTGGTAATGTAGTCAGGAGCACCCCTATATCTGCAGTCTGTTAATGTAGTCATTAGCACCTCTATAACAGCAGTCTGGTAATGGAGTCAGGAGCACCCCCTATAACAGCAGTCTAGTATTGTAGTCAGGAGCACCCCCTATAACAGCAGTCTAGTATTGTAGTCAGGAGCACCTCTATAACAGCAGTCTGGTAATGTAGTCAGGAGCACCCCTACATCTGCAGTCTGGTTATGTAGTCAGGAGCACCCCTACATCTGCAGTCTGGTTATGTAGTCAGGAGCACCCCTATATCTGCAGTCTGGTAATGTAGTCAGGAGCACCCCTATATCTGCAGTCTGGTAATGTAGTCAGGAGCACCCCTATATCTGCAGTCTGGTAATGTAGTCAGGAGCACCCCTATATCTGCAGTCTGGTAATGGAGTCAGGAGCACCCCTACATCTGCAGTCTGGTAATGTAGTCAGGAGCACCCCTATATCTGCAGTCTGGTAATGTAGTCAGGAGCACCCCTATAACTACAGTCTGGTAATGTAGTCAAGAGCACCCCTATAACAGCAGTCTGTTAATGTAGTCGGGAGCACCCCTATAACAGCAGTCTGTTAATGTAGTCAGGAGCGCCCCCTCTAACAGCAGTCTGGTAGTGTAGTCAAGAGCACCCCTATAACAGCAGTCTGTTAATGTAGTCAGGAGCACCCCTCTAACAGTAGTCTGGTAATGTAGTCAGGAGCACCCCTATAACAGAAGTCTGGTAGTGTAGTCAAGAGCGCCCCCTATAACAGCAGTCTGGTAATGAAGCGGGAGCACCCCTATAACAGCAATCTGGTAATGAAGCGGGAGCACCCCTATAACAGCAGTCTGGTTGTGTAGTCTGGAATATCCCCAAAACTAGAAAATTCCCTTCATGACTGTGTAGTCTAAAGCGCCCCCTATAACATTAGTTTAACTGTGCAGTCTGGAATTCTGTCTATACAGTGGGGATCAAAAGTTTGGGCACCCCAGGTAAAAATTTGTATTAATGTGCATAAAGAAGCCAAGGAAAGATGGAAAAATATCCAAAAAGCATCAAATTACAGATTAGACATTCTTATAATATGTTAACAAAAGTTTGATTTTATTTCCATCATTTACACTTTCAAAATAACAGAAAACAAAAAAATGGCATCTGCAAAAGTTTGGGCACCCTGCAGAGTTAATATCTTGCACTGCCCCCTTTGGCAAGTATCACAGCTTGTAAACACTTTTTGTAGCCAGCCAAGAGTCTTTCAATTCTTGTTTGAGGTATCTTTGCCCATTCTTCCTTACAAAAGTCTTCCAGTTCTTTGAGATTTCTGGGCTATCTGTCACGCACTGGTCTTTTAAGGTCTATCCATAGATTTTCAATTATGTTGAGGTCAGGAGATTGTGAAGGCCATGGCAAAACCCTCAGTTTACGTCTCTTGATGTAATACCCCGTGGATTTCGAGGTGTGTTTAGTATCATTATCCATTTGTAGAAGCCATCCTCTCCTTAACCTCAGCTTTTTTACAGATGGCATCAAGTTAGCATCCAAAATTTGCTGAAATTTTATTGAATCCATTTTTCCTTCTACTCGTGAGATGTTCCCTGTGCCACTGGCTGCAATAAAACCCCAAAGCATGATTGATCCACCCCCATGCTTAACAGTTGGACAGATGTTCTTTGTTTTTTGTTTTCTGTTATTTTGAAAGTGTAAATGATGGAAATAAAATCTATCTTTTGTTGACATATTATAATAATGTCTTATCTGTAATTTGATGCCTTTTGGAGATTTTTACATCTTTCCTTGGCTTCTTTATGCACATTAATACAAATTTTTACCTGGGGTGCCCAAACTTTTGATCCCCACTGTAGTAATTGTCTGAGCGTGTAGCTTTTAACTGCATTCTGACTATGTAGACTGGGGCGCCCCCTATAACAGCAGTTAAAATAAGTTGCATTTAGCAGCATGTCAACAAAGCAGGACATTCTGGTTTGGAGACTCTAATATGCCACATTTGTATCCGTATTATGGCTGCAATTCTTGGCCCGACCACAGGTCTAATGACCTGAATTAACAGCATTATAGATCACTGTGATGCTGTCTGTTTAGGGCAATAGAATCCCGGTGAGACCGGGATTTGGACCATAATATGGGCATAAAAATGGCCCCAAATTATGCCCGTGTGAATTCAGCCCTAGGATTTATTAGCAAGGGCTTTGGATGAATGAGTAATCCTGGATTAAACTGTTACTTTGGTAATTTTAAATGACATTGATAATTGTTGGAGGGCGGATCCTGCAAAAATAACATATAACTATCATATTATAGTCTGTATAGGAGCTCAAGGGAAATAAGCCAGAAATGGAAATAACCCTGACAGTCTCATCCAGTCTAATGGTTCTAGACCAGTGGCTATCGAACTGTAGACTTCCAGCTGTTGCAAAACTACAACTCCCGGCATGCTCAGACAGCCAACGGCTGTCTGAGCATGCCGGGAGTTGTAGTTTTGCAACAGCCACCGGTCCACAGTTTGGAGAAATTTTGATTGGAGACAGGCTCAAGTAAAAAATAGGGTACTTCTTCCCCTCTTCCCCTGCCCCTTGCAAGGCCAAAATACATATATAAATGCCTCCCCCCTCTCCCCACCCCCCATGCAGCAGCAATATACATGTATCAACTCTCTCCCCCTCCCATGCGGGGATAATGTTCATATGTAAACTACCCCTGCTCCCCATGCAGGGCCAGTATACAAATGAAAGCTCCCTTCCTTCCCTCAAATACAGAGGACTGTGATGTTTAGACTTGATGATGCAGTGTCCCCCCCCCCCTCCCCAATCTTTTACAGCTTCCCCTCTGGGGGGGCATTGTGCGCAGCATGTCCCAGGCTCTTAGCAGATGTGGCAAACCAACACGGTAAAGATAAGAAGTTCTTAAAGGGGTACTCCGGCGCTAAGACTTCTTATCCCCTATCTGACTGTCACGCCTCCTCCATAGGCTTGTATTGAGGGGGCCGAGCGTGACGTCACATGGGGGCGGAGCCGTGACAAGCACTGAGCCCGCTCTCACTCACCATGCATGCACTTCCCTCCCGAATCTGCTGTGCAGTGCTGGGTCTCTTCACCCAATCAATTCAGGCTGCAATGTAACCCCCTCCTCAGATAGGAGTCTGATAGATAGGACAGGAGTCCTGTCCAGCAGTCCTGTCCCACATTCTGAACTTTGTCCCCGCTTGTGCTTCAGCCAGACAGGATTATGTTCTGGATGGTATTCAGACTCCTAGTGATCTTTTCTTAAAAGTCATGATTTCTATAAAAATTAGATACATTTGTTTTACAAAGTATATTAGAAAGGTTAATGTTTGAGGAAGCAGGGAACCAGTGGTTCTCTGCTGTACTAGAGTTTTCATTTATCTGTGTCATGAGGGCACCTATTGCAGTCCTGGCTGATGTGTTGATGCCTCCTCTGAGGTGACAGGGCATCTGAAGGAGGAGGCATCGTAAGGGCAGGGGCTCAAGACCCCTTTTTACACACAGTGTGTGCGTGCTATTATGTGTGCCCTGTATTAGAAACCAATATATTGGAAGAACTTGACATTCCCAGTATCCCTTAAAGGGGTACTCCACTGGAAAACAATTTTAAATGTTTTGTAAACAGATTTGTAAATCACTTCTATTAAAAAATCTTAACCCTCCCAGTACGTACAAGCTGCTGTATACTGCAGAGGAAGTTCTTTTCTTTTAGAATTTCCTTTCTGGCTGACACCAGGGCTCTCTGCTGACACCTCTGTCTATTTTAGGAACCTTCCAGAGCAGGAGAAAATCCCCATAGCAAACCTCTCCTGCTCCGGACAGTTCCTGAAATGGACAGAGGTGTCAGCAGAGAGCACTGTGGTTCCTGTGGAGCATATAGCAGCTGATAAGTAATTGAAGGATTAAGATTTTTTAATAGAAGTCATTTACAAATCTGTTTAACTTTCTGACACCAGTTGATTAAAAAGAAAATGTTTTCCAGTGGAGTACTCCTTTAAAGGGACCAAATACATTCCTCCAGGTTTTCACTTCGAATAAAGAAAAATAAATAATAACAATTATCGTGTTGTTATAATTTATTGAGGTACCCAAACTCCTATAGAATAAATATAAAGAATGTTAATGATCGTATACAAGAAAAACAGATAAACCAATGTATGCCAGTCTGCCAAACTGATAGCTGTTTCTCTATAAACTATCATATAAAAAATATCTAATTGGTTGCTATGGAACACTGGTTAACTTTTCCACTGCACAGGTTTTGATAAATCTGCCCCCTAGTGCTTTAAAGGGGTACTTCGCTCCTAGACATCTTATCTCCTATCGAAAGGATAGGGGATAAGATGTCAGATCGCAGGGGTCCCGCCGCTGGGGACCCCCGGGATCTTGGCTGCAGTACCCACCTGTTGCGGCGAAGCCGCAACAGGTGGGTGCTGCAGCTGAGATCCCGGAGGTCCCCAGCGGTGGGACCCTGTGATAGGGGACCTTTCGATAGGGGATAAGATGTCTAGGGGCAGAGTACCCCTTTAATGTAAAAGTAAAGGAGTAAAAGTCTATTGTAATCTCAATCTGGGGTAATCTAAACGGGACCTCGGGACATAAATACTTGGTCAGTTCCAGTTTCCCAGAACAGAGGAACATTTATTGATGGGGAACTGATCCCTATCCACCAATATTCATTTATCATCTAGAAATGAAACCTAAGGGTGGCATATTATTGTTGTCAACCCCTAAGACTGTAGTTCCTCCTTTGTAATGATAAGTTATATTAGACTTTGCCGCCTGTATCACCATCATTGCTAAGAGCTAATTGTCCAAATGAGCTCCATTTTATTTCTTTTACGTTTCCAATTAGACATCCATCTGCTTTGTGCTATTTGTAGACCAGGTTCATGTAAGGATCTAATCGTCCGGCGGACAGTACTGTTGGTGTGCCTATTCATGATCTGACTGAATGTTTCACTGCATGTGTTAATTTTATCATTACAGATTACATTGTTTTAGTATAGTAGCATTAGTGTCATAATCTTTGAGTCGTTAAATAGTTTTGACACAGACATTCAGCTCTATGTACAGATTTTTTTCAGCCTGGAGACATAAAACTTGTAAATGGAATTTTATTTTTATATGGCTCAAGCCAAATTCCATGTGAAATCTGAAACTTTAGACATCTGTGACTCCAATATCTCACTGTCTCCATGTCATATCCAAAGGGGTCCATAAACCTGAGATATGGGGTCTTCAGGAGACAACGTGGTCAGTGTGGATAAGATCCTGATAGAATAGGCAGGGGTCCATTAGAGCAATAGCTCCAGAGCTGAAGGGTGTTTTCTGCGGACTGTGGAATCGGTATTTCCGCAGCAGAAACATCTGCTGTGGAATCCATTGTGTGAACACAGCCTTAGTATGTTAGGGCATGCTGGCTGTGTTAGGGTCTATTCACACGACGGAATTCCGCCTCAAATGAAAGCCCAATACTCTTCTATGGGATTCTGCATTCCCGTTGACACTTATGAAGTGTCAACAGGAGTGCAGAATCCCATAGAAGTGTATTGGGCTTTCATTTGAGACAGAGTTCTGCCGGCAGGAGTGTGAATAGACCCTTATTCTCCCAAGAACTTGAGAACCACAGGTTCCAAATGTGGTGGCCCAGTGTAGGAGTTGCACCCTTGCTGTCCCGTCTGGTGGACTCTATTGCAGTGACCCCTGAATCCCCCCTTTACTTGTGTACTGTAAATGGTTAATAAGTGGCCATGTTATCTATTGCAATGTTTTTATGCTGTTATGTACCTTTAAATATTGTTGCTATGTCTTGTAACCTGGGAAGGTGTCAGTGACCAGATGACTTGTGGGTGACCTATAGGACCCCTCCAGAGTCTCCTCCATATAAACCCTGGGAGGAGCCAGCTAGTCAGTCTTAGCTGAGCTACAGTGAAGTCAAGTCCTGAGAGTGTCTGGTGTCCTGAGGAGACCCAAGGCTTACCACGCAGCCACGCTTCTACTAATCCAGTCCCCACAGGTCAACTCAAAGCCTGGTAAACTACATACGGGTTGAAGTCTGTCTAGTCATTCCTAGTGAGGTCAGTCAAGATCAGTCTGTATAAAGTCAGTGTGGGCCTGCAGCAAATTGTCCAAATCCATTACAAGTACAAGCGAACCCGCAAGTCTCTAAAGTCACTGGTCACCTCCTTGGGCCTAACTGAACAGTAAAGACTATTCCATCTGTCTGCCTAAGTAAAGCTAACATTGTTCCGTAACTTGGCATTGGAGTCATTATTTGCCCTGCGCCTAACTCAGGATTCAGTAGCCATACCTTAGGGTGGTGTATAGGTAAAACCACGCCATGGCATCATGAACACAAGGGGTTAATTTAATCTGCCCCTAGGGTAATAACATCTGCCCTCATCACACCCTCACCACACAAACATTAGAGATCTTCCAGAATGAGCTCAGCTGTTTGCTTCAATTCTCCATTGAATGTCTCATCCTCAGTTTGTTACTGGTGCTGACTCTTGTCCATTGGCCATGTCTAGTATTACAACCAACTCCAATTCATTTGAATTACAGACAGGCAAGAGTCGTTCAAGCTCTGTGAAGAATTTAAAAAGTTGATATTTTTTTCTATTCTCATACAAAGCATGACATTTTCCCTGTTTTCCCTGCATTTGTTGGCAATTGCTTTTGCCTGATAGCTTATCCTCACCAATAGCATCAAGCTCCGTATTTCCCTACAGAAGCAGTCATAGACTGCTACTGCCTGTCGTATAAAGCAGACCATGTCCGCCATGTAGTAACAGTGCTTTGTTCTTATGTCTCAGTCTCTGTAGCCTCCTGCCACAAGGGGTGCCTTACCAGAGGTGAACATTCTCTTCTGGGGGACGTGTCTAGGCCTGATTTAAAGATCTTTCATATATTTTGCACTTCTGTGTTTTCTGTACTCAGCACTTTGTCCTTTCACCTTGCACTTTACTAAGCCTGTATTTCCACTTGGCACTTCTTTGGAAAATGGTCACTGCTGTTTTTGAGCCAAAGCCAGATGTGTATTCATAATGAATGGGAAATATACAGGAAGGACTTAAACTCCTCCTTCCTACTGGATCCACTTCTGGCTTTGGCAGTGGCATTTTTCCCAAAAAATTTCCAAGTGTAAACTAAGCCTAATGAGGCCCACCTGTTTAGTGCATTATAATTTAATAACTTAGGGTTCCCTGATCACACACCTTTTTTTTTTACAGTTTCTTGATACACCCTTCTATTCCTGAGATATGTTGGTTTATAATTTGTCTGACAATTCAGGGAATCAGTCAAATGGGCGTGAACTTTAGTTATAAAATGGGAGGGAATATCAGGTGATGGGCGAGATTATACAGTTAGGGGGTGTGTATTAGGCATAAATGTTCCTCAATGTACAGCATTTACACCCCCCTCCCCCCCCCCCCCGACCATATAATCCTGCCAATGACCTAAAAGTCACTCCTATTAATAAAATTAAGTTCATGCCCATTTGACTGATTTCCTGAATTGTCAGAATTTCGGAAACAAAAGGACATATCAAGAAACTGTAAAAAGGTGTTTGGTCTAATTTTTTAGGGTTGGCCACAGGTCCGATTTAAAGGCTGAATGAACTTGTGTGTTTGTGTGCTCATCTATTTTCTATTTATAAATGTGATGGCAAAATGAGATTGTTGACCAGTAGAATGCAATTACGGGTACAGAGCAGTGGTTTATATGGTCATATTATAAATATCAAGTAATACATAGTGGCATGCAGGGTCCGTGTAAATTATACTGGTCATATGGCTGTTAATAATCCCCATAGCTCCGTCATGTTTGTCTTGTTTTACATTCGAGCTGGCACCCTGCTGTGAGCTCCAGGACACAGACATCCTGTTATACCATTAGTTGGCGGGAAGACAGGTTTTAAATAACATATTGCCTGGAGTTTTCCTTTACCAGGAGAACACATTAATAATAACCTGGAAACACATGTCATTCCTGCTCAACTTCTATATAACAGTGAGAGTCCGGCGCGACATAATCAGGTTATGAAATCGCATCTCTTGGCTTATCGGCTTAGGGCTATCTTGTGCTACATGAGATATGATTGTTCTTAGTCAATAAACCACACAGAGAAAGCATGATACCTTTGAAAATATGTTTCTTTTTATTTTGCAGGTGACAGACCACATCAAACATGGCTTCGGATGCCAGTCATATGCTGGAGGCGGCCTTAGAGCAAATGGATGACATAATAGCAGGTACAGGAGTCCAGTAGGCTTTTACTAGCTAACCACTTTTTCTTTAAAGAGAATACTCCAGTGTACACGTTGGACAAGCCTACTAGAGTACCAGAGGATTTTTGGCAGAAGAAAGGTCTTTGTGCGTACAATGATACCAACAAAGATTATGATGAAAAAAAATTGGGTGGGCTTTTAGAATAATTTCCCCTAGTCGACCCAGTGTAGCCATACTTGCTAACAGTCTCAATTATGTTGGATAATAGTGCAAAATGGGCTGCAAAAAGGTGAGATTTATGTAAACCCTTCTTAAAAATGACAGATTTGAGGTCGTTCTCTGTGTAATATGCTTCATTTACCTACATGCGCCGCTTTGTCACGTTTTTATGCATAAAATAAGCATGTGGATAAGCCTCTTCCCTAATAAAAGTTTGAATCACCCCCTTTTCCCATGTTTCAAAAAGAAAAACAAATAAACATATGTGTTTTTGCCGCTTATTGGAAATGTCCAAACTATTAAAATATAACATTAATTAAACTGTACGGTCAATGGATGGTGTAAATGTAAGTCTATACCAAACTACAGAACTACTTTTGGTCACTATATATTTTAGAAAGAAATAAAAAATAAAAAAACGAACAAAAAGTTCCATCAAAACATAGATCACGGCACTGAAAATGAGCCCTGTTTAACAAAAAATAAAAGAGTTATAGGGGTCAGAAGAGAACAATTTTAAGCATTTTAATTTTCGTACAAAAAGGTATATATTTTTAAAAAGGTAGTAAAATAAAGCAAATCCTATAGAAATTGGGTATATTTGTAATTGTATGGAAATACAAAATAAAGATAGCATGTTATTGTTACTTAAAAGTTCAATGTGTAGAAACTGAAGCCCCCCAAATTTTTTTTTCCAATTTCATCTTACAAGTATGAAAAACAGGCACAAAAAAACAAGCCCTCATATGGGTCTGTAAGTGGAAAATTGAAAGTGTTCTGGCTGTTAGAAGGCGAGGAGGAAAAAATGAATGTGCAAAAATAAAAAAATCTGTGCTTCCATAAGGGGTTAAAGACCTGCAGCGTGCAGCTTCATTTACTGTGGAATTTTACAGGACAGCTTGCTATGCCTGCGTGAAGTTAACTAATCATAACTGGAAGCCAATGAGCTGGTATTACTTCTTCTACACATTAACAGAAGCTGCCAGATCGCAATGTCTGAGCCTTTCCAGAAAAGAAACTTGAAAATGAACCAGTAATTATTCGTAGAACGTGTAACCTTCACCTTACCCCTGCCCCATGTGTGTTCCCTAAACCAACATTGATGCTGCTGTCAGCAAACACAGCAGAGATAAAGTACATATACTCTTACCTGTTCCCGATCACGGGGTCATCTGACAATACAAAACTGTGCTGCTAGTAAAAAATAGATTTATATTGGAAATGATCATTTAAGTGGCTGTCAAGTTCTATTTTGGCTGCACACTGCAGATAAACATGGGGATATCATTAACCTTATCTATAAGGTTCAATAGACTAAATATAAGCTGTACAAATCACTAGTCAGACCACACATGGAATACTGTGCACAGTACTGGGCACCAGTGAACAAGAAAGATATAGTGGAGCTGGAGAGGGTTCAAAGACGGGCATCTGCCGCCATTGGTCGGATGCTTGGCTGTCAGAGGCAGCTGGACACCCACAGAAGAAGAGGGAAACAGTATTTTACCATTTCAGCCTCACAATCACTCTGTACACATTGCTGACGCTATAAGGTCCTGAGGATCATGTGATCACCAGGTGACAAGTCACATGACCATGCTGCTGGATTTAGTTGTTTTTCTCTGTATGGCCCTTACAGCAGCTCCAGTTACAGGATAAATAAGTCATAAAATAAGGTCCCTAGTGGGGAACAAACAACAGTAATATAAAATTGTAAAACATATTTAAAATATAATAAACACCCTAATGTGTAGACCTCAAAGGGGTTGTCCGGGGAGCAGAAAAGGTATTGAAAGTTCTGCACCCCAGCGCCCCCATTCTGCCCTCTGCATGTCTCTGAAGTATACTTTCAGAGTCAAGAGGGGTCGGGTGCCAGCCAGGATGATCCCATGTGGCCAAAACTACGCCCCCACAGGATGACAAATAGCTGCACAATGTTTCGGCATTCGCTCCATCTTGTCTCGAAGGTATACTTCAAAGACATGCAGGATGGAGCTGAACAGTCAAGACATTTTCTTTGCTCCCTGAACAACCCAACTATGGCATGCCATATGTCAATATAACCAAGAGGCAATTGTGGGAAAAATTTAATTTTCATTTTAAGGTTTTTACTTTTCTTTAACTTTTTTATACATTAAAATGCCAGCATAGTAATGTGGAATGCAATAAAATAGTGTGTTTGTCTTTATTCCATGGAAAAAAGCACTTTTATGGCCTCCAAGTGTCAAGGAGTCTGTGCCCTATGGATGCAAAAATTCTGCCCTGTAAAACCTCTCTCTCGCTCTCCTTGAAAAATAGGCAGGGTTCATCGAGCCCTCTTCAAACCTAGCACATATGCCATTGATTCCCATTGCAGGTACTATTTATACCATTCTTTTTGGGTTGGAGCGCTCACAATAAGTTTGTCAAGCACCTGCCTAACTGCCTCATTGCGCATGCGCCGCCAGAAGCGGGGAGAGACGTCTATTCCAGTTACTGTAGAGAGGCATTGTGACCCTAGGGGCACAGCCTACCCTAGGCATGTTTTTTTTTTTTTACTTTTATTGCATTCTACCTTACCATACTGGCGGTATACACAATTTTCCAGGTGACTGATTCACTTTAATAACCTAAAAATATAAAAAGTAATAGTTGTTTAACCAGTACATGCAAATAAATCTGACAAATTGTACTAGTCATTAAGGCCTGAAATGCATCCAGGAAGAAGGGGTTAATACATATGGTATAATTGTAAACATTGTTACATTTTTTAAATTCATTTAAAGGGGTACTCCATTGCCAGACATCTAATCCCCTATCCACAGAATAGAAGATAACATGTCTGATCGCGGTGGTCCGGCCGCTGGGACCCCCGTGATCTCCGTTCAGACACCCTGCATTCTGAACCTGTGGATATAGAATCAGATGTCTAGCAATGGAGTACCCCTTTAAACATTGTCCAAATTTTTTTTCCTAGATAGTCATGACTGTTGTTTCCTAGCAATGGAGTATTAAAAGAGGAAATACCTAAAAATATCTCAATATAACATTAAAAAGGTTCTCCAGACCAATGTCTTAAAATATATATCCTACAAGTATGCATATTTCAACATCACGCACTTCAATTCTGCATCTCCAAGACAAGCTCTAATGAATCGATATAAGGAATCCCTTTGTTAAAGAGAGAAATCAATCTCATACATTACAAGGTCTTCAGATGAGTATGACAAATCTTTGCCCATTCATTTTGCTTCTTCAGATTCTTGTTTAAAATGGTTCCTTCAAATCAAGATGTATAATCAGAATAATTTGAATTCTGTAAAGAATTTGAGTGGATGTGACAGCCCTGGCATCGCCTGCAGCGCCTGTCATGCTACTGTTAAAGGCTCCTGCATCCCCCATTAGTAAGAGGAAAGGTGCTGTTCTGTCACGTCCTTTCACTTGATAATTGGTACAAATAGTCAAGAATGTTATTTTAATAAGTTGACTTTTGGCACATTTAGGTCTATCATTTCCTACCCAGTCAGAGAATTCTTTTGATAACATGTTGGTTTTTGTTGACCTGAAGTTCCCTGGGCCCTTTAGAGAAGAAGATTCAATGGGTCCAATCTCCATCTTCAGAATATGTGCATGTCCAGTTTTGCTCTCATTATAACGTTTATTGTTATATGCTATCATTGTACACACAGGGCATATCGTCAGTAAGATCTAAAAGGTTATTTGTGAACCATCGAATAAGAAATAGAGCCTATTGACATTGGATTTGCCCCAAAGTTAGCCCCAAGTGGTTGGATATAATGGGGCTCATATTTGTGTCAGAGTTGAATGCCCAAACTCTGGTGGACCAGTCCAACCCTGTTCATCTTATTCATCATTTGGTAAAGAACAGTAAAAACAGTAATTATCTTGTAGGGAAAAGGAAAATAGTTTGGTACCACATTAGCCAATGAAAAAAAAAGTCTTAGAAAAAACTTTGCAGTTATATTTTTATCAACTTAACGGGGGTTGTCCCACCTGATCAATTGGCTTTCCCAGCCACCTCCTACCTGTTTACAGAGGCCTGAGGTGGTAAGGATATCTGAAAGCTGCCGAAGTGGAGAATGAACCCAATTTGCACAATTGCCTTGACTTTAATAGGAATTGCAAAAATGGTGAAGTCCCACAGGATACTCTGTTTATGTAACATTGGGAGTTATGTAAACAGTATAGTTGTGTAACTTCCCCAGTTCGGCTGCTTTTGGCTAACCTGACCACCTCCTACCACCACAAAACCAGTTGACAAGATGGGACAATCCCTTTTAGGACTAAAATAAAATTAATGATATCATACAGCAAGATTTTGTTGACTGTTATGAAGGGGGCAGGGTGGAGTTTAACCCATTGGGGACAAAGCCCATTATGACCCTAAGGACGGGAGCATTTTTTTCAAATCTGACCTCTATCACTTTATGCATTAATAACTCTGGGATGCTTTTACTTATAAATTTGATTCCGAGACTGTTTTTTTGTGACATATTCTACTTTATGTTAGTGGTAAATTTCCGTCCATACTTGCATCATTTCTTGGTGAAAAATTAAAAGAAAATTTTGCATTTTTCTAACTTTGAAGTACTCTGCTTGTAAGGAAAAGGGACATGTCAAAATGCATATTGATTCACATATACAATATGTCTACTTTATGTTGGCATCATAAAGTTGACATGTTTTTACTTTTTGAAGACATCAGAGGGCTTCAAAGTATAGCAGCAATTTTCAAATGTTTCCTGAAAATTTCTAAATCAGAATTTTTCAGGGACGAGTTCAGTTTTGAAGTGAATATGAGGGTCTTTATGTTAGAAATACCCCATAATGGACCCCATTATGAAAACTGCACCCATTTGCTGAAATGGTTTTTATAGGGGGGGAATGTAACATTTAGGAAGCCCCCATGATGCCAGAACAGTAAAAAAAAAAAAAAAAAAAAAACACATGGCACACTATGTTGGAAACTACACCACTCAAGGAAGGGTACAGTGAGCCTTAACACTCCACAGGTGATTGACAAACTTTCGTTAAAGTGGGACGTAAAAATTCAATAAAATGGTAGTGTTACCCCAAATTTTTCATTTTCACAAGGGGTAATAGGAGAAAAAGCCCCCAAAAATGTGTAACCCCATTTCTTCTGAGTATGGAAATATCTCATATGTGGATATAAAGTGCTCTGCGGGGGGCCATGTGCGTTTACAGAGCCCCCCGGGGTGCCAGAACAGTGGACCCCCCCCCCCAAACACACACACATGTGACCCCATTTTGGAAACTACACCTCTCACAGAATGTTATAAGTGGTGCAGTGAGCACTTACACCCCACAGGTGTCTGACAGAACTTTGGAACAGTGGGCTGTGCAAATGAAAGATTTTTTGATCTGTCAGACACCTGTGGGTTGTTAAGGCTGACTATACCCCTTGTTACGTTCCGTGAGGGATGTAGTTTCTAAAATGGGGGTCATGTGTTTTTTTTTTATTTTTATTTGCGTTCATGTCAGAACTGCTGTAACGATCAGCCACCTCTGTGCAAATCACCAATTTAGACCTCAAAAGTACATGGCTCTCTCTCACTCCTGAGCCTTGTTGTGCGCCCGCAGAGCATTTTACGTACACATATGGGGTATTTACGTACTCGGAAAAAATGGCGTTAAAAATTTTGGGGGTCTTTTTCTCCTTTTACCTCTTGTGAAAATGAAAAGTATGGGGCAACAACAGCATATTAATGTAAATTTTTTTTTTTACACTAACAGGCTGGTGTAGCCCCTAGCTTTTCCTTTTCATAAGGGGTAAAAGGAGAAAAATTACCCCAAAATATGTAACGCAATTTCTCCCACGTGCAGAGATACCCATATGTGGCCCTAAACTGTTGCCTTGAAATACGACAGGACTCTGAAGTGAGAGAGCACCATGCGCATTTGAGGCCTAAATTAGGAATTTGCAATAGGGGCGGACCCGGATACAAGGATGGCGCTTGTCTCCACCAAATCCCTATGGCAGTGTTTCCCAAATAGGGTGCTTCCAGCTGTTGCAAAACTCCCAGCCTGCCAGGACAGTCAATGGCTGTCGGGCAATACTGGGAGTTGATGTTTTGCAACAGCTGGAGGCTCCGTTTAGGAAACACTGCCGTATAAGCCGTTTTTCATTTTTATTAGGGGGGGGGGAGGAAGACAGTGTAAAGGTGTATATGTAGTGTTTTACTTTTTATTTTGTGTAGTGTTTTTTAGGGTGCATTCACATGGGCGGGTTTACAGTGAGTTTTCCGCTGGGAGTTTGAGCTGCGGCAGAAAATTTGCCGCAGCTCAAACTTGTAGAAGGAAACTCACTGTAAACCCGCCCATGTGAATGTTTTACAACAGCTGTAGGCACACTGGTGGGGAACCACTGAGTTAGGAAACAGACTCTAGCTCAGTGATTCCAACCCGGGTGCCTCCAGCTTTTGCAAAACTACAACTCCCAGCATGTACGATCTGTCAGTGCAATCTGGGAGTTGTAGTTTTGCAACGGCTGGAGGCACACGAGTTGGAATCACTGAGTTAGGAAACAGACTCTAGCTCAGTGTTTCCCAACCAATGTGCCTACAGCTGTTGCAAAACTACAACTCCCAACATGTACTGACAGCCGAAAGGCATGCTAGGAGTTGTAGTTATGCAACAACTGGGGAAGAACAGTTTTGAGAACGCTAAGTAGTGTTCTCCAAACTGTAGTCCTCCAGATGTTGCAAAACTACAACTCCAAGCAAGCCCAGACTGTCCAGGCATGCTGGGAGTTGTAGTTCTGCAACATCTGAAGGGTCAGATATTGCAGAACTACATCGCCCAGCATCCCTGGCTGTCTGGGTATACTGGGAATTGTAGTTTTGCAACATCTGGAGGGCTACAGTTTGGAGACCACAAACTGTGCCACTTCAGATGTTGCAAAACTACAACTTCCAGCATGCTCAGACAGTCAGTGCATGCTGAAAGTTGTAGTTTTGCAACATCTGGAGGGCCACAGTTTGGAGACCACTACACAGTGGTCTCAAAACTGTGGCCCTCCAGATGTTGCAAAAGCCTTTGGCTGTCTTGGCATGCTGGGAGTTGTAGTTTTGCAAATTTTAGAAGGCCACAGTGAAGATCACTTACCAGTGATCTTCACTGCAGCCTCCTCCACCGCCGCATGTCTCTGCTGCTGCCGCCGCTGCTCCATGATGCCGCCGCCACTCCGCCAGTAAGCACTTGTTCCCCCCGCTCTGCCCGGACCTTCAATCAGTGGGCAGAGAGGGGGAAATTAACTTTAACCCCCCCCCCCCGCCTCCAACTGCCATTGGTCGGTTAGTCCTGACCGACTAATGGCAGGGGACAGGAGGAGGTGTCACCACTGCCACCTCATTCCTATCCTTTAGCATGGTCGGAGCTGTGTCTGACAGCTCCCATCACTGTTATTTTCCGTGCAATCGGGTTACCAGTGAACCGATTGGCCCAGAATCGCCACAAATCGCCGATCTGAATTGACGCCACCGATTGCCGACATGGGGAGGTCTCAGGACCCCCCTAGGCATTGCCAATGGATGCCTGCTGATAGATATCAGCTGTCATCCCTGTCCAATCACCACCCGACGAGCGGTGGTGATCGGAAATACAGAGAGCGGACAGGTACGCCCTCCTCTTAACCCCTTAACGACGCAGGACGTATATTTACGTCCTGCGCCGGCTCCCGCGATATGAAGCGGGATCGCGCCGCGATCCCGCATCATATCGCGTCGGTCCCGGCGCTAATCAACGGCCGGGACCCGTGGCTAATACCACACATCGCCGATCGCGGCGATGTGCGGTATTAACCCTTTAGAAGCGGCGGTCAAAGCTGACCGCCGCTTCTAAAGTGAAAGTGAAAGTGACCCGGCTGCTCAGTCGAGCTGTTCGGGACCGCCGCGGTGAAATCGCGGCGTCCCGAACAGCTGATCGGACACCGGGAGGGCTCTTACCTGCCTCCCCGGTGTCCGATCGACGAATGACTGCTGAGATCCAGGCAGGAGCAGTCAAGCGCCGATAATGCTGATCACAGGCGTGTTAATGCACGCCTGTGATCAGCATAGGAGATCAGTGTGTGCAGTGTTATAGGTCCCTATGGGACCTATAACACTGCAAAAAAAATGTAAAAAAAAAGTGTTAATAAAGGTCATTTAACCCCTTCCCTAATAAAAGTCTGAATCACCCCCCTTTTCCCATAAAAAAAATAAAACAGTGTAAAAAAATAAATAAATAAACATATGTGGTATTGCCGCGTGCGTAAATGTCCGAACTATAAAAATATATAATTAATTAAGCCATACGGTCAATGGCGTACGCGCAAAAAAATTCCAAAGTCCAAAAAAGCGTATTTTGGTCACTTTTTATACCATTAAAAAATGAATAAAAAGTGATCAAAAAGTCCGATCAAAACAAAAATCATACCGATAAAAACTTCAGATCACGGCGCAAAAAATGAGTCCTCATACCACCCCATACGTGGAAAAATAAAAAAGTTATAGGGGTCAGAAGATGACATTTTTAAACGTATAAATTTTCCTGCATGTAGTTATGATTTTTTCCAGAAGTGCGACAAAATCAAACCTATATAAGTAGGGTATCATTTTAACCGTATGGACCTACAGAATAATGATAAGGTGTAATTTTTACCGAAATATGCACTGCCTAAAAACGAAAGCCCCCAAAAGTTATAAAATGGCGTTTTTTTTTCGATTTTGTCGCACAATGATTTTTTTTTCCGTTTCGCCGTGCATTTTTGGGTAAAATGACTAATGTCACTGCAAAGTAGAATTGGCGACGCAAAAAATAAGCCATAATATGGATTTTTAGGTGGAAAATTGAAAGGGTTATGATTTTTAAAAGGTAAGGAGGAAAAAACGAAAGTGCAAAAACGGAAAAACCCTGAGTCCTTAAGGGGTTAAGTACCAGGACGCGAGGGCGTACCTCTACGACCTCTATCCCCAACAGGTTGATCATTCTTAGCTATTTCAGGGGTGGTATCAGGGCTTAAAGAGAAAGTGACAGTCTGTTCATCCACACTAAATCCAATATACTGGGTTATAGTGTGGGTATCCAAAAGTAAAACAATGTCTTACAGAAATTGGTAAAAGCATGCACAAGATATGTCTCCCCCATGTTGCTGTATTACTGTAGCTCTTCTCTGCACAGTTCTAGGCAGGGAGCCAGATTCCCGAGCTCCCCTGCCTCCTTTATTTGCCGGGTAATGCTCTCTCCTGATATAAATATTCTAATTACTTCACTGATGTCACTTGGGCGCTCTGCTATTGTAGCAGAGTGCAGGCACCGCATCCTCGCTTCACTCTGACGAGTGGTGCCTGCAATAGCAGAGAGCTCACGTGACAGCAGGGAAGAAAACTGAATATTCCTATCAGGTGCAGGCATTGCTATGCATACAGAGGAGGTAGGGAAACTCAGCAAGGACAGGTTCCCTGCCTCCATTGCGTAGAGGAGAACTGCAGCAATACAGCCATTGCAATATAGCCATTGTGAATACCTTTACCAATTTCTGTAAGACATCGATTTACCTCTGTTCACCCGTACTATAACCTAGTGTATTGTGTTAGGTGCGGGTGAACAGCCTGTCACTTTCCCTTTAAGTGTCCCAGGATTATCTTGGCATGCTTATGTCTGCCTATTTCCATAGAAAACTGTCAAAAGAAACACAGATATAGATATTCACAAAATAGCAAAGTAGTGGTGTAATAAATAGACATTAAGAAACAATAAAACAAGAGAATGAGCTTGGAGAGTAAACCCTGTAATTACTTCCCATATAAACAGTGTAAATGTTTTATTGTCTGTAAATTGATGTTGAAATTAAATGGTAGAGATCTGGTGCCCCGACTATCTCTGGTGCAGGTTCTTTAATGACATAAATCCTTGTTACAAATATATTCCTGGCTCTGACATTAAAAGGATTCTGTTGGCGTATTTGCCAAGAAAAAAAAGCTGCAGATACTTTTAAATAGCTGTTCAGGTATAAAAGCAGACAATAGCAAAGTATGATGTACTTTCCTGGAACTGATGCTGGATGCCAAACTTACAAAAAAATGTCCTTTTTATTTCTTAGCCATGTGTCAAAGAGGTGGAGCCAAGATGCTAAAGTGTCACAGCCAGGCATGGCTCCCCACTTGCCCAGAATACCAACCCCCTCGTACCCCCCGTGCCCCTCCTTGACTTATATACAAGCCTCTATGCATCATTCAAGGAGGAGCTGAAAGGTGAAGGAAAGCAAAACAGTGTGTAAGGCTGTAAAGCTTAAACATATTGGCCCCGCCTCCTTGACACTTGACTGAGAAATAAAAAAGGTAATTTTATAAGTTTGGCAACCACCATCAGCTCCAGGAAAGGTAACAGCTATCCAACAGTGTCTGCAGCTCTTATCAGAAAATACAACTGGCAGATTCCCTTAAAGTGTACCTGTCAGGAGATAAAAAAAAATGCTGGTGCTTATATCCTAGTTTTTATCCTTTTATGGATCCTAATTGATTTGTTTGCGTTGTTCACGCTGTATTCACTTAACTGAGGAGGAGGGGGTGTTTCCACATGAGATGATGCTTGCCCAGAGCTTACAATTGGCTGCTCTGTGCACTAAGGCTCTGTGACAGACTCCCCGACTCACAGATCAGGCTACAGAGACACACAGTCAAAAGACAGTGTTCTGGACAGTAGAGGGACCCCTAGTGGTAGGATTATAGAGCAGTTTTTCACCCAAAAATATACACATTTTTAAACCAATGTATGTTACAAGTATTCATATAATGGATATAGTTTGCTATCTCAACATTTAACTTATTGTTTCAAGGATTATAAGACTAAAAGCTCCTCTTTCTTTGGTAAAAGAGCTACAGGGTAGAAGTTGGGAGATCAAGTCTCCAGCAACCAGTATGGTCATACTACTCCCCTGAGGGTCATTGCTAAATTTTCTAAGATTTATGAAGTTATGGTGGGCGGGAGTAATAGCTAGACAATATGAATCAGGTTTGTGATGCCAGAAGTAGGGTTGTAGTTACTATGTGTGGCTATAATGAGGGTTGTAGTGTCCCGTGGCTTAAGTAAAACAATCGTGTAGTAAACTGACAGTTCCCACTAATCACTGCTTCAATAAATCAGCCACCTGTATCAAATCCCCAGGAATAAATACCTCATAAGCCAGGATTTATAGATAACAACTTGTTCTTTACTGATGTTGCAAATCCAGTAAAACAGAGGACGCTGATAATGATACAAACTGGGGATATTACAATTGACACGCTAGGTAGAGATAGCTGGTAGTATGTCATTGTCCCAGTCCTTGAATAATGTAAAGAATATAGACTTGGGACTTATTTCACACTCAAGACCTAAGACATTAGAAAGACTGGATTTCAGACTACAACTTGACTTGAGACTGACTGGATTTTAGACTGACGACTTTAGACTGCCTGGACTTGTGACTGACTTAACTGGTGACAGATTTGACTGAGCTCTGCTTCTCCCTTGTTGCATGATCAGGCTCAGAGGCTTGCAGTTCTAGGATCTATTGCTAGAAGTAACCTCTGTAGGTACCTGGCTTGTTCTTCATGGCTCGCAGGATACACTTACTTTAGACTTTGGGGCTGCGCTCCTATTCTGGCAGTTATCCAAGTGAGAGTGCATACTTTAGGGGTCTTCACAGGTTCTTGCAAAGTCTCCCTCCCTCTCCCTAAATTTCCCTGGGTATTCTAAGATGTTACTAACATGAGGACATCCAGAAGAGAGAATTCAGACATTAGTCCATTGCTTTGGCAACTCAGCCCAGAGGATACCTTAACATAGTCCTGACTTTTCTAAAGGGTCCATCAGCTTTGCTGTTGTCTCTAAAGATTCCACATTGTGTTGGTACTACCCATGTAGCAGGACACACCACAAGTTTGCAGCTTGTTGTCTGGATCTGAAATATTCTTGTTGGCGGCAGAATCCCACTGAAGGTGTGAGAGCTGCTACTGAGTGATGTTCATTGACCAGAAGCCAGGGCCTAACTAACTAACATGTGCTGATTGGCTGAAGGATGGACATGTTATCAGCTTGGGACATGGGTACAGACATTTATCCCCTTGCACATTCATTTAGTCTATGAAGGAAGAAAAAAAATAGAAAAATACACTTGCATAGAAACACATTTGGAAACATAGACCTGAGATTGAGCTGGGGACCTTTGAGGCAACAGCCACACGAACAGTGTTCATGATAGCAAAAGGTGCCCCCGCTCTAGGACACCACAAAGTGTCAAATCAGGAAAGGGTTATGGGTGATAGGTATCATGACCACACCTTTTTCTTCCTTATTTATTATATGTAGTGCCTTAAATCTAGACAATAATCTTTGTTTATAGTACTGTATGTGTCTTTACACAACAGTGTATAAGTATTGTGCTGTACAAAACATTTCAGCAAATTTTATCAAAGTATAAATTCCAGTTTCTTTTTTATATTTATATTTTCGTGTTGTTAGCGCCCACTTTTTCATCCATGTGTGTGCAGATTCTCTTCAAGTCATTTTTTCCACCGCGCACTGTACATATTTACCCTTTTCATTGGCTGATTATCTGTCTAATGTTGTGGGGACACCCAGTGGTGAAGAAAGAAGACTGGAAATTTCTTACAACAAAAAATTATTACAGAGGAATTCATAGAACTGGGAAGATCTGCAGACAGTGTCTTATCTATAGCATTTTTCCATAGCAGGCTATCATCATACTACTTGAGTTTGTAAAACAATGTAACAGTGTTTAACCCTTCGGGGCACCCTACACATTGGCACAGCATACGACTCATTAGGTTAATCATGTGACTTTCTTTAGTCAATGTAACTTTTGCACAGTGTTCAACTACTATTGGCATCTAAAGTAAGTAGCTGGCACACAAACATATTGTCATCATGTCAATATTACCTATTAGGCTGCATTCACATCACGATTTCTCCATCCGACCTGAGTACACGATTTTTATCACTTAAAATCTTATGAAATCGTATATAAAGTCGGATCCATTGACCTCCATTAAAAAATCGGATCCATTACACACATCCGATTTGATCCGCATCCGATTTCACACGATTTTTGTTCGGGTCTGAAATCGGGGTTTACCACGATTTCAGACCTGAACAAAAATCGTGTGAAATCGGATGCAGATCAAATCGGATGTGTGTAATGGTTCCGATGTTTTAATGGAGGACAATGGATCCGACTTTATATACGATTTCATACGATTTTAAGTTATAAAAATCATGTACTCAGGTCGGATGGAGAAATTGGAGAAATCGTGATGTGAATGCAGCCTTACTTGTAAATGATGTCTAAATAGATTCTACAGCAATACTGCAACAGGGTAAGACTGTACTATTAAACAGGATCTGCAAAACCATGGCAAGTCACCCACGAGTTATGGTTTGCACCAGGCTCTCCCACCTTCTTGCCCTATATCAGTGGGGTCACCATCTTTAAAGGGGAACTCCAGTACTTTTCATCTTATCCCATATCCTCAGGATAGGGTATACTGTAAGTGTCTGATCGCAGGGGTTGAGACTGCTGGGACCCCCTTCAATCTTCTGCTCTGTTCCCCCGGCTGTCCGTATGCACTCCGTGCTGGATTACTGTTGACCACTGCACGAAGCAGTAGCTGACATTCCCCTTCGTGTATCTCTATGAGAAAGCCGGGGATACACAAGCATTGTACCTCTACCTCTCTCATAGAGGTGCATGAAGGGGGCATGTCGACCACGGCAGCTCTAAGCAAAAGAAGAGCCAGTATTCTGAAAAGAAAGCTTCAGAACACTGGGGCACCAGGCAGAAGATCTCGGGGGAATGGGGGGAATCAGAAACCATATTGTTTTTCTTGCTAGTCACAGAAATATACCTGCAGTTTTCTTTGTATAATAAATGCACAAAATGAATAAAAGATCCAGTGGTTAATTCTCTATCTTTATTGGAACTAGGCACAAAGGCAGTCACAGAGTTTGCCAGTGGAGTCTTTGAAGTGGGATCACTGGTTCCGTCAGAATACTTTGGGACTATAACAATTTTGCATCTAATAGAAGAATTAAAAATATCACTGGAATTGGTGGAAAACCCTCAAGAAAGGGAAGCCTTAAGGAATCAGATTCCCAACACAACAGCGTCCTATGTCATGGCGTGGCTAGAGAGTAACCTGGTAAGTTACATGTTACTATTGTTAAGTTATGATCTATGATATACACTGCTCAAAAAAAAAATGAAGGGAACACTAAGATAACACATCCTAGATCTGAATGAATGAACTAATTGTTTGAAATACTTTCGCCTTTACATAGTTGAATGTGCTGACAACAAAATCACACAAAAATTATCAATGGAAATCAAATTTATCAACCCATAGAGGTCTGGATATGGAGTCATAGTCAAAATCAAAGTGGAGAACCACACTACAGGCTGATCCAACTTTGATGTAATGTCCTTAAAACAAGTCAAAATGGGGCTCAGTAGTGTGTGTGGCCTCCACGTGCCCGTATGACCTCCCTACAATGCCTGGGCATGCTCCTGATGAGGCAAACTCCCGGAAAGTCTGTGGTGCAACGTGGCGTTGGTGGATGGCGCGAGACATAATGTCACAGATGTTCTCAATCTGATTCAGTTCAAGCTCTTGCAGGAACTGCTGACACACTCCAGCCATATGAGGTCTAGCATTGTCTTGCATTAGAAGGAATCCAGGGCCAACCACACGAGCATGGGGTCTGATGATCTCATCTCGGTACCTAATGGCAGTCATGCTACCACTGGCAAGCACATGGAGGGCTGTGCGGCCCCCCAAAGAAATGCCACCCCACACCATTACTGACCCACCGCCAAACCGGATATGCTGGAGGATGTTGCAGGCAGCAGAATGTTCTCCACAGCATCTCCAGACTCTGTGATGTCTGTCACATGTACCCAGTGTGAACCTGCTTTCATCTGTGAAGAGCACAGGGCACCGGTGGCGAATTTGCCAAGGTGTTCTCTGGCATATGCCAAACGTCCTGCACGGTGTTGGGCTGTAAGCACAAGCCCCACCCGTGGATGTCGGGCCCTCATACCACCCTTATGGAGTCTGTTTCTGACCGTTTGAGTGGACAAATGCACATTTGTGGCCTGCTGGAGGTCATATTGCAGGGCTCTGGCAGTGCTCCTCCTGCTCCTCCTTGCATAAAAGCGGGGTTAGCGGTCCTGCTGCTGGGTTGTTGCCCTCCTACGGCCTCCTTCATGTCTCCTGATGTACTGGCCTGTCTCCTGGTAGCGCCTTCATGCTCTGGACACTATTCTGACAGACACAGCAAATCTTCTTGCCACAGCTCGCATTGATGTGCCATCCTGAATGAGCTGCACTACCTGAGCCACTTGTGTGGGTTGTAGACTCCGTCTCATGCTACCACTAGAGTGAAAGCACCGCCAGCATTCAAAAGTGACCAAAACATCAGCCAGGAAGCATAGGAACTGAGAAGTGGTCTGGCCACCACCTGCAGAACCACTCCTTTATTGGGGGTGTCTTGCCTATAATTTCCAACTGTTGTCTGATCCATTTGCACAACAGCATGTGAAATTGATTGTCAATCAGTGTATCTCCCTGAGTGGATTGAGTGAGTGATAGGTATCAATTGAACCTCAAATAGGTTTTTAATATGAAACTCCTGATAAGTTGCACTCGGGGCTTGGGAACACCCAACACCAAGCAACTTCACTTGCATAATGAGAAAAAGAGGAATAACAGAGGCAAGGATCAGAAAACGGTAAGTGCCTTTGTCATCAGCGTCACCCGCACTACAAGCCCATCCCAATAGGTAAGTGCAGGTGATTTTGATGACGGATTCCCTTTAAAATGATATCCCTTTATAAAGAAAAAGCATATTAAAGCCACCAAAAGCTTAAAGAAAACATGTTTATCATCTTGTTACAATGGTGCAAGTGAAAGGGTGCAAAATATTAGGTGGCAAGTGATTAAAACATTTTTAAGTTTAAAGGGGAATTCCAGGCCAAAACTTTTTTTTATATATCAACTGGCTCCGCAAAGTTAAACAGATTTGTAAATGACTTCTATTAAAAAATCTTCATCCTTCCAATAGTTATTAGCTTCTGAATTTGAGTTGCTGTTTTCTGTCTAACTGCTCTCTGATGACTCACGTCCCGGGAGCTGTGCAGTTCCTATGGGGATATTCTCCCATCATGCACAGCTCCCGGGACGTGACATCATCATTGAGCAGTTAGACAGAAAACTTCAGAAGCTAATAACTATTGGAAGGATTAAGATTTTTTAATAGAAGTAATTTACAAATCTGTTTAACTTTCCAGAGCCAGTTGATATATATATATAAAAAAAAGTTTTGTCTGGAATACCCCTTTAAATTAGATAAAATGAATAGGCATAAGAACCTGAGTAGTTATTTTCACATTTTCAAAACAGCAGGTCTTGTGAGTTATTCCCAGTATGCTATTTTTAGTACCCGATAAAAGTGGTCCAAAGAAGGTGTATCGGCAGTGAATCCACTAGCACACAAGGCTCATTGATGCATGTGAGGAACAAAGTCTAGCTCAACTGGTCTGTTCGCATAGAAGAGAGACTGTATTGTTCAGTTCCTTCTGGCTATGATAGAAAGGGTTCGGTACACACAGAGCATTTCAGCTTGCAGTGTATGGTGCTGCTTAGCCACCAATCGGTAATAGTGCCTATGTTGACTCTTTCCACCATTGATGCAATAGTAACGTGAGTGTGCAGTAGGGATGATGAGGGTTTTTCTCTGTGTAGTAGTCCCTGATAATATGTCACATAGCAGTGAGGTGCTCACCCGATGTCCCTTTGTGACCCACAAATGTTTTTTGTCAGTGAAACTGTACACCAATGCAAAGAACAGGAATGAGCCTTCTGACGCTAGGATTCTGGGAAACAACTTTACTTCACAACTTTACTTTCACAACACTCCTTTCACAATACCAAAGATGGTTTAGGAGGCAGTATAATATGGCTTAGGAGACAGTAGAATGTTAATTTGGTCACTGTCCCTTGAAATTTTAGGAAACTTGAAGTGCTAAAGCATGTGTACATAAAAATGTTGCAAATGTATGTTCAGGGAATAAAGCTTCTCTAGCGCTCAAATTCTCAAGTTCAAATGACTGAAATACTGGACCAGGACCCTCACGGGTTGATTAACCATGGTGTAAGGTGCCATATAGGACTGCACGTTTTATTCTTTTGGCTGTAACCTATATAATTGAACTGAAATGCAGAGAATACATTTTCAATGCAGATAGAGGAGGGCGGCCTGGTCTGATGAATTACATTTTCTTTTACATGGTCTGGTGCATTTGCATTAAAAGGACGAGAATTGGCACCAGGATGCATTATGGAAGAAAACAAGTAGGCAGAGGCAGTGTAACGCTCTGGGGGATGTTCTGCTGGAAAAAATTGGGATCTTATATCCATGTGGATGTTACTTTGCACATACAACTCACCTAAATATTGAACAGACCAACACCCCTCCCCCCCTCTCTTCCTTTTAGTGGCCTCAAGTGGCAGGATAATGCCCTGGTCACACAGCAAAGATTGGATTGTTCAACATGACAGTTTAAGATGTTGACTTGGCCTCCAAAGTGCCAGATACCAGAAGAAGCCTCCTGAGGTCTTGTGAAGTCAATGCCTTGAAGGGTCACAGCTGTTTTGGCAACACAAGGGGCATACATAGTATAGGACAGGTGATGTTTTTGTTATGGTTGATCTATTTGTGTGTGTATATATATATATATATATATATATATATATAGATATTTAACCCCTTCAGGACGGAGCCCATTTTGGCCTTAAGGACCGGAGCGTTTTTTGAACATCTGACCACTGTCACTTTAAACATTAATAACTCTGGAATGCTTTTAGTTATCATTCTGATTCCGAGATTGTTTTTTCGTGACATATTCTACTTTAACATAGTGGTAAATTTTTGTCGATACTTGCATCCTTTCTTGGTGAAAAATCCGTAAATTTGATGAAAAATTTGAAAATTTAGCATTTTTCTAACTTTGAAGCTCTCTGCTTGTAAGGAAAATGGATATTACGAATACATTTTTTTTTGGTTCACATATACAATATGTCTACTTTATGTTTGCATCATAAAATTGACGTGTTTTTACTTTTGGAAGACACCAGAGGGCTTCAACGGTCAGCAGCAATTTTCCGATTTTTCACAAAATTTTCAAACTCAGTATTTTTCAGGGACCAGTTCAGGTTTGAAGTGGATTTGAAGGGTCTTCATATTAGAAATACCCCATAAATGACCCCATTATAAAAACTACACCCCCCCCCAAAGTATTCAAAATGACATTCAGTCAGCGTTTTAACCCTTTAGGTGTTTCACACGAATAGCAGCAAAGTGAAGGAGAAAATTCACAATCTTCATTTTTTATACTCACATGTTCTTGTAGACCCAATTTTTGAATTTTTACAAGGGGTAAAAGGACAAAATTTTTACTTGTATTTGTAGCCCAATTTCTCTTGAGTAAGCACATACCTCATACGTCTATGTAAAGTGTTCGGCGGGCGCAGTAGAGGGCTCAGAAGGGAAGGAGCGACAAGGGGATTTTGGAGAGTACGTTTTTCTGAAATGGTTTTTGGGGGGCATGTTACCTTTAGGAAGCCCTTATGGTGCCAGAACAGCAAAAAAAAAAACACATGGCATACCATTTTGGAAACTAGACCCCTCGGGGAATGTAACATGGGATAAAGTGAACCTTAATACCCCACAGGTGTTTCACGACTTTTGCAAATGTAAAAAAAAATAAAAATTTTTTACCTAAAATGCTTGTTTTCCCAAAAAATTTTTATTTTTAAAAAGGGTAATAGCAGAAAATACCCCTAAAAATTTGAAGCCCAATTTCTCCCGATTCAGAAAACACCCCATATGGGGGTGAAAAGTGCTCTGCTGGCGCACTACAGGTCTCGGAAGAGAAGGAGTCACATTTGGCTTTTTGAACGCAAATTTTGCTCTGGGGGCATGCCGCATTTAGGAAGCCCCTATGGTGCCAGAACAGCAAAAAAAAAAAACACATGGCATACCATTTTGGAAACTAGACCCCTCGGGGAACGTAACAAGGGGTTAAGTAAACCTTTATACCCCACAGGTGTTTCACGACTTTTGCATATGTAAAAAAAAATTTTTTTTTTTACCTAAAATGCTTGTTTTCCCAAAAATTTTACATTTTTAAAAAGGGTAAAAGCAGAAAATACCCCCCAAAATTTGTAACACAATTTCTCCCGAGTACGGCGATACCCCATATGTGACCCTAAACTGTTGCCTTGAAATACGACAGGGCTCCAAAGTGAGAGCGCCATGCGCATTTGAGGCCTAAATTAGGGATTGCATAGGGGTGGACATAGGGGTATTCTACGCCAGTGATTCCCAAACAGGGTGCCTCCAGCTGTTGCAAAACTCCCAGCATGCCTGGACAGTCAACGGCTGTCCGACAATACTGGGAGTTGTTTTGCAACAGCTGGAGGCTCCGTTCTGGAAACAGTGGCGTACCAGACGTTTTTCATTTTTATTGGGGAGGGGAGGGGGGCTGTATAGGGGTATGTGTATATGTAGTGTTTTTTACTTTTTATTTTATTTTTTGTGGTAGTGTAGTGTAGTGTTTTTAGGGTACAGTCGCACGGGCGGGGGTTCACAGTAGTTTCTCGCTGGCAATTTGAGCTGCAGCAGAAAGTTTGTGGCAGCTCAAATTTGCAGCCAGATACTTACTGTAATCCTCCGCCCATGTGAGTGTACCCTGTACGTTCACATTGGGGGGGGGGACATCCAGCTGTTGCATAACTACAACTCCCAGCATGCCCGTTGGCTGTCGGTGACTGCTGAGAGTTGCAGTTTTGCAACAACTGTAGGCACACTGGTTATGTATCACTGAGTTTGTGACCTAACTCAGTGTTTCACAACCAGTGTGCTTCCAGCTGTTGCAAAACTACAACTCCCAGCATGTACGGTGCATGGTGTACGGTGACTGCTGAGAGTTGTAGTTTGCAACAGCTGGAGGCACACCGGTCGTGAAACACTGAGTTAGGTAAAAAAAAAACTCTGAGTTTCACAACCAGTGTGCCTTCAGCTGTTGCAAAACTACAACTCTCAGCAGTCACCGACAGCCAACGGGCATGCTGGGAGTTGTAGTTATGCAACCAGCAGATGCACCACTACAACTCCCAGCATGCACTTTAGCTGTTTGTGCAAGCTGGGAGTTGTAGTTAGACAACAGCTGAAGGTACATTTTTCCATAGAAAGAATGTGCCTCCATCTGTTGCAAAACCATAAGTCCCAGCATGCCCATAAGGGAATGCTGGGAGTTGTGGTGGTCTGCCTCCTGCTGTTGCATAACTACAGCTCCCAGCATGCCCTTTTTGCATGCTGGGAGCTGTTGCTAAGCAACAGCAGGAGGCTGTCACTCACCTCCAACGATCCAGACGCTGCAGGTCAGTCCCGCCGCCGCAGCTGCTCCTGGGGCCCCGATCCCAACAGGGGCGCCGGGGATCGGGGTCCCCAGCACCCGGGGTGCACGTCCCGCACCCGCTCACGTCCTCCAGAAGAGGGGCGGAGCGGGTGCGGGAGTGACACCCGCAGCAGGCGCCCTGATTACCGGCCGACGAATCAGGGCGATCGTGAGGTGGCACCAGTGCCACCTCACCCCTGCAGGCTCTGGCTGTTCGGGGCCGTCAGAGACTGCCCCGAACAGCCAGTAATTCCGGGTCACCGGGTCACTGGAGACCCGATTGACCCGGAATCGCCGCAGATCGCTGGACTGAATTGTCCAGCGATCTGCGGCGATCGCCGACATGGGGGGTCATAATGACGCAGCAGGCATCCGGCTCCGGTCCCCAACCGGCTAGCGGTGGGGGCCGGAATTCCCACGGGCGTATGGATACGCCCTCGGTCCTTAAGGACTCGGGATTCAGGGCGTATCCATACGCCCTATGTCCTGAAGAGGATATATATATATATATATATATATATATATATATATACCGTGGTCCCTCAACATACGATGGTACTCCGTTCCAAAGGAACCATCGTTTGTTGAAACCATTGTGTGTTGAGGGATCCGTGCAATGTAAAGTATAGGACAGTGGCTACAACCTGTGGACCTCCAGATGTTGCAAAACTACAACACCCAGCATGCCCGGACAGCCAACGGCTGTCCGGACATGCTGGGAGTTGTAGTTTTGCAACATTTGGAGGTCCGCAGGTTGAAGACCACTGGTATTGGAGGTTATACCCACGTGTCCCCGCCGCTCCGGACCATCACCGCTCGTCACCGCTGCCCTGGATATCGCCTTCCATCGCTATGGCCGCGTCCCTGGGGTGTCCCCGACGCTCCGGCAAGGCCTCTGCTTCCCCGGCATCCTTGCTCTCCGTCGCTGCCATCACGTCGCTACTCACGCCGCTCCTATTGGATGATGGGACGGCGTGCGCAGCGACGTGATGACGACGATGGAGAGCGCCGACGGTGGAGGGGATCCCGAAGAGGACGCGCCGGAGCCCCGAGGACAGGTAAGTGATAGTCAGAAGACCACACGGGGCACTGTAAACGGCTATCCGGTGGCAGCTGAAGCAGTCTGCGCTGCTGGATAGCCGTTTATGTGATGGCCCCGACATACAAAAGCATCGTATGTTGATGCTGCCTTCAACATGTGATGTCATCGCATGTTGAAATTATCGTATGTCGGGGCCATCGTAGGTCAGGGGGTTACTGGTATATATATATATATATATATATATATATATATATATATACTGTAGGTACACTTTGAAGACAGCTGGTAGGACAGTCAGGTTCAGTTCCTTACAGCCTCACTCAGGTGACACATAAACCTAGTTTACCTTAGTTCCTCTATTTGAGATGTTTGTGGTCAATGTTCAACAGGACATACAACAGAAAGGCAGCAGGGGATAGGCTAAAAGGGAGCACATGGCCGGTAAGAATGCCGCTGTTCCTGCACGTTGTGGGATAGGACGCTGACTCAGTGCTAGATAGCAGCTACAAGCTTTACTTGCTTCTGTCTGCCTGGAGGAATGTCTTTAGAGGGACGCTGTATTCACAGGAAGTCAGTCCCATAGTTCACTGCAAATAAAGGCGATATAAAAAGGTAAATAAGAAAACATTCTATGGTTAATGAATATGTATTATGCTATATAACTTGTACACATCTAATGCTATTGTCTCACTGTGGAAGTTAGATTGCAACATTCAACTTTCACATGGTTTGAATAGAAATCCAGTGCTGCAACTCACTTATAATCTATGTATAGTCATATTATCTCTTCATCGTTTCCATTTCTATTATCAGAACTACGCTTTATATAGATAGTTTATTATACAGATAATACAGCCTGATGAGTTAGAATGAAGTCAGTCTTATGTCTTATGCACATGGCCATGTTATAGATCCATGATATACAGATCTGTAATATGTAACGCATAGCCTTCAACGTATACATTGTGCATCCATGTGTTTATATTGCTTTCCAGATCACACAAGTATAAAAGAATATAGGTGCTCATGGAAGAAACATATGGCAGCCCATATGGCTCATAATGTGGACGGGTAGGGCTCTGTATGCCTCCATTCAAGTTCTGTGTTCACCATGTACATGAACTCTGTGGTAACGTAGCCTAGCACATTCATCATAGCAAAATGCGGAACTGATTTTGCTTCCCATTGACTTAATTGGGTAGCAAAATACGCAGCAAAATACGGCACTTTGACCCAATCATCAGGGTACGTTCACACATGCATATTTTGCTGCAAATTTTCCTATCTATTGAAGTCACTGGGTAGGAAAACCAGCAGCAGAAAATCTTTAGCAAAATACACATCTGTGAATGTAACTTTGGGGCTCGTTCACACTGCCTGCTGCAAGCGGACATTCAGCCAGAGACCGTTCTGACTCTGCAGCTCAAGGAGGGTGTGCTTTGTTGTGTACCAGTGGCTGAAGTGCATGCAAAGTTTCCTTCCCATTGTTAGGATGTCTTACAGATGGTTCTTCAGGAACCGCTTGACAATCAGATTGAACATGTGTGCCACGCATGGCGCATGGCTCAGGCTTCCTTGTCGCAGGGCAGACAAGATGTTCTTCCTGTTGTCGGTCACCATGGTTCCCATTTTCAGTTTTTGTGGAGTAAGCCATGCACCCATTTCTTTACGAATGACTTTTAGCAGTTCCTCCCCTGTGTGACTCTTTTTGCCAAGGCAAACCATGTGAAGAACAGCACGACACCGCCGTGCCCTGCACACATGGTATGCTGGAGGGGCATTGAGACTTGTCCGTGCAGTGGAGGCTGAGGATACGGTGGAGGATGAGGAGGCGGAGTCGCTTACTGTCACAGGACCAATGGCCTGAGAGCTTGGAGGAGGAAGCGGTGTGACCTGTCCAAGTTGCTGTTGTGGCTGTGCAGGAACCACATTCACCCAGTGGGCCTTAAAGGACATGCATTGTCCCGGACCGTAGTTATAGCTCTATACGTCGGTGCTGCCGTGCACTTTGGTACACACCGACAGGCTCAAGGACGGGCCCACCTTCTATTCCACAAAATTGTGCAGGGCTGTTACTGCTTTCTTTGCACAGAAATTTCAGCTTGGGACTCTCCACCTTGGCTCGGCACAAGCCATCAGTTCTCTGAAAGGTGCAAAGTCCACCACTTGAAAAGGGAGGGACTGCAGCACCAGCAACTTGGACAGAAGCACATTCAGCTTCTGTGCCGTTGGATGAATGGGCGCATACTGTTGTTTTTGGAAATGGCTTCGCCGATGGATTGCTGAAGGAATGACTGACTCGAAGTAGGAGAAGCAGGAGCATTTGAAGCGACAGAAGACGGGTATGACACACAGCTCCCTTTGGCTGAGGTGGTGGAGCCTTGGCTGGCTGAAACAGGGAGCAGGACGAGAAAAAGAAAAAAAAAACACACAAGGCGCCTAGTGCGTTACCCAAGTAAACCAGAGGGTCAGGGGGCTAGTAATATGCTCACCTTGAGCGCAACAGATTTTTTATTTTTTTTTACCATGTGTCTGCACTCTGCCCCACCCCTTCAACCCAACCCTATATAAGTAGTAGTTAGCTACACAAGGGCCTTTTCTTTCCTAGCAGCCTCCCAGTCTGACTGGGGCCGCTCTGCCAGTGGGTCATTCCCCCTGTGGGCACTGGTGTCGCGGCGGTGGTGGTCACCGCCCAGTGCTACGCCATTTTATGCTAGGGATGTTAGGGACCCACTCTAATTAGGTGGCCTTGATGTGGCGAGTGGGCTTGTACCTTTTGATCAAAATGTATACTAACAACATGTTAGTTTTTGAATTTATGCGGAGAAGCAATAAGATCAAATTACAATATGTAGATGTGCGACCATGTCTGTTTCTTCTACCTGAATTCACGATATGCATATATAACCCAATTGCATTGGGTACAGAGAATTCCTGGATTTGCTGCAAGGCCGTAGGGATATTCAGATAGACCGAGGTTTATCAGTTAGTATATGCAGAAATAAATCTAAAGGCGGTCCCTCTTGGCATCTGAGGAAGGGTTAATGCCGAAACGCGTCATTGGTGAATTAAGAACATTTTTCCTTTAGACATTCATGTCTATGTGATTTTATGGGAAAGCAGTGGCTAAAGAGGGACCGCCTTTAGATTTATTTCTGAATGCAGCAGGGTGGACCACCACATCGGAGCCACGGTTCTCCCAGGCCGCTTTATGGTGACGCTGCATATGTTGACGCAGGGCCGTGGTGACCACACTTCACCTTCTGCCAACACATCTTGCATGTGACCATGTTAACTTCTTCCGGATGCTTGATGAAAAACTGCCACACCGCTGAGTAGCTGATTTTCCCACCAACAGTCCGCAATGATTGACTGCTACTGCCGCCGACTCCAGGAACCCCTGTTTCACTACCTCCCGGTAAGGTAGGCTGCCGTGAAGCAGGTGGTCTACCCCAGGCAAGTTTGGTTCCAGACTTTCCACTTCTGCCACCATGCTGACTGCCAACCATGCTACCACCTTGCTGGCTCAGCTGATGGCTCATGGGCAACCTGCAACCCTCTTCTCCTGATAATGATGAAGCCCCTTCTGCACCCGGCTCCCAATTGCGATCGGCTTCATCATCATCGAGTTGTGTCTGCACGTCACTGATGTCCTCCTCAGGATCCTTAACAGTGTCTGCTTCAGGAGCCTGAACGCTGGCAACACTACCTCCCACGCCACTCTCCTCATCACTACTTGCCCACCTAGCGGGCAGCAGCTGCTGACTGTCCTCTAAATCGTCCTCACTAAATAGTGGAGCTGAACCCACAGCATAAGATACTTCTGTGGGCCAGGGGACAGCATAGGAAAGAGGCAATGGGAGGACAGGGACTGCTCCCGAGCCATGCCAACTGAAGGTTGTGTTTGAGGGACCCACCGATTGTTGACTGTGGGTGTCAGATGTCACTTGTGATGAAGTGGATGACCGTGTTAACCAATTCACTCATCCCTACATAAGACAATTTCCCACAATGCAGTTGTTTTTGGAGAGATGTCCTGAACTGGCACTCATCACCTAATAGCAAAGGATATTAGATAGGGTCAACCAGGACTGCACTCTCTTTCCAAGGACCCCATAGCAGCTGCATTAGCCTACTGTATGGTAGATATGCCCTTAACGGGATTATCCAGGCTATCAAAATTGAGAACCTATCCTCAGTCATCAATATTAGGTTGGTGTGGTCTAACACCCCCACCAATTATTAGTTTTAGGCTAAAGCCACGTGCTGTAGATTCTGCATTGCTTTCATGTGTCTACTAGGTTTTCATAGTAGCACCAAGAGTTATAGTATCAGCTGTGCTAGGCCCTGAAGCTGTGTACCAAGTGGCAAGCACTTCAGGCAATGTGCATATTAAGTTTCTGGATGTTTTTGTCCTTCAAATTACAAAAAATCAGCCGTTTCACAGCTCATAAAATGTTTAAAAAAGCCATGCTTTTCCATTGAGTGTTGTTGGACTCAATGGTCCCAACACAGTATCAACATACTAAAAATGGAAAAGAAAATGTAACCAAACCATCACTCGTATGCAGTAGATACCAAAACCAAATGTAAAGTGTCTATCACTTACTGTATATAAAACAAGATATGTTCCCCTTTGTGGGAGGGAGAGCACTCTTCACCTATATAGAACAAGATGAACTCACCTCTGTGGGGGAGTAGACAAAAAGGAGAGTGCCTTAACCTTTAGGGTGCGTTCCCACCTGGCGTATACGCAGCATATTTCATGGTGCACAAAATTTACAGCAGCAGCCGGAAATACGTTGTGTATTCCTTGCTCACTTTACACACAAGGCTTTCTGGCGGCAGCCCTATGTGTGCAGTGAGTTTTGGAGGCGGAGCCATTCGTCACAGTCACGCCAGCACACGGCTCCGCCTCCAAAACTCACTACACGCATAGGGCTGCCGTTGGAAAGCCCTGTGTGTATAGTGAGCGAGGAATACGCAGCGTATTTCCCGCTGCTGCCGTAAATTTTGCGCAGCATGGTAACACACCCATATAGAACAGAATAAGCTCATCTCTGTGGGGGAAGTGGCAACAGATATAAATTGCTTCCTCTCCTCCCCAATATCTAGAGGAGCCTTAGATAATATAATGTCACATGTGTCAGGTCCTCACAAGGAGGCTCAATCCCACAGTTCTCAGATCCTGAAGGGCCTGATGTAACACAAATCCTGATGCAACACAAAGAAATAGCCAAGCAAAATAAATGTTTGTTATTTTGCCTTTTAACTATTTCGTGTCCTTGAACTCAATGGGAGAAGGTCCACTAGTATCAACACATATTAATTTTAAAGCTGGAATTGTTATACCTTTTGCTATAGCCCCCAAAAGGCTAAAAATACGGTACTACTTAAATACGGTACTACTTCAGCTGAAATTTTAATAAATAAAAAAAGGAGCTATAAAGGGCCCTAATGAAAGTATGATTTCAGAATCTTAAACAACGTATCACCAGTGGTGCCAGCTGTCAAAATCCCCTCATACTGTTTGCCTGTTGTGAGACCTTCAATTTTAAAGGATAACCATATAACCTCTTTTACAAGTTTCAATATGGCTACATCTGAGAACTCCAAAAGTCACATAAAAATCAACAACAAACTCAAGTCTGTCCTTAAAACCTTTGGAATGTATATGTGCCCCTAAGTTAATGGATGACCGACCACCCTGCTTGTGACCTCCTGGTCACCCTCATTGTCCAGTCAGTTGTAAATACTGAAATGAATTACAACAGCAAATATCTATTGATAAGGGGTAGTGTTGGCTCTGGGACCCCACTCTTTCTATATATACAGAACAGTATATATTAGTAGCATGGAATAATGACATTCTACTGTAAACTAACGGCGTCAACAATGGTTCCTTGTCCAGCAGATCTGATATCCTGTGGAAAAGGGGCTTATGGCCGTGATTTCTAACAGCCTGGCTATCAGTCCTTAAAGGGGTACTCCGGCGCTTAGACATCTTATCCCCTATCCAAAGTATAGGGGATAAGATGCCTGATCGCGGGAGTCCTGCCGCTGGGGACCCCCGTGATCTTGCACGCAGCACCCCAGTTAAAATCAGTCCCCAGAGCATGTTCGCTCCTGGTCTGATTACCGGCGACCACGGGGCCGGCGGCGTGTCACGTCACACCTCCGCCCCCGTGTGACGTCACACTCCGCCCCTCAATGCAAGCCTATGGGAGGGGGCGTGACAGACCTGGAGCAAACATGCTCCAGGGACTGATTTTAACTGGGGTGCTGCGTGCAAGATCACGGGGGTCCCCAGCGGCGGGCCCCCCGCGATCAGTCATCTTATCCGCTATCCTTTGGATAGGGGATAAGATGTCTAAGCACCGGAGTACCCCTTTAATACCAACAAATAGCTCAGTAGAAAACTATTCTCAGCCATCAATTGGCCATTTTTTAGAGAATTATAGGTTTGTGTTCTACCCCTCCTAGAAACACAATATTCTGTACATCGTGTGATTAAGCATTATTACTGCATATATGGGCAGATTTGCCATCCAGAATTTACCCAGCTGTAGCTTAGAAAGAGCAGAATGGGATTTGTAACAGGATTTTAGGTAGAAATGCCTTTTTATGCTATTTTTGGGGATCCTAACACTGGCAGATAGCTGCACGATGCATGCATCAATCAACTATGTACCTAAAGGGACCTGAATGACTTTTTGGAGCGTAAAAATATTACTAGCTATATAGCAAAACCTGTGCAAAGGGAAAGTTGCCCAGTTGCCCATTTCAACCAATCAGATTGCGTCTTTTATTTTGCAGAGGTCTCTTTTTTTTTTTTTTTTTTATTAAAGAAGCAATCTGATTGGTTGCTGTGGACAACTGGACAACTTTTCTTCTGCGTAGGTTTTGATAAATCTCCCCCATTGTCACTAGATTCTAGAGAAGAGTCATGGATCCAGGGATTTATTCTGTTTGTCAGATTTGGTGTCTGGAAGGAAAGCTGGCTTCTACCTCTGGTGTGTTTTTCCTCTTCAGGATAAATATTGTAGGGAAATAGAATGGACATATGTCTTTATCCAAGTGTATTTTGTTTCAAACTCAGCTGGCAAAGAGCCCGCCCCTTTAAAAATCGTTTAAAAGGGGTGGGCTCTTCGCTGGCTGTCCGCAGCTGATTTTCAGCAATGGAATCTCCACTGCAGAAAATCTGCCGCAGGTCCCATTGACTGCGGGTCTGCGGTGGACTTTCCGCTGCTGAATATCAGCTGCGGACAGCCATCGGAGAGCCCGCCCCTTTCAAACTTGCAGTGAGAAACCCGCTGTGAGCTTTAAACAATATACGGTCGTGAACGAGCTCTTACAAAATACTTTTGGTTACCATAAACGGAACACTATAGGGAAGATTCTCCTTCTCCTCAAAATTAAAATTATAAATACAATGGAGAGGTTCAGTCTAGAGCAGTGGTCTCCAACCTGCGGACCTCCAGATGTTGCAAAACTACAATTCACAGCATGCCCGGACAGCCGTTGGCTGTCCGGGCATGCTGGGAGTTGTAGTTTTGCAACATCTGGAGGTCCGCAGGTTGAAGACCACTGGTCTAGAGAAATAAAACACACTATTAAAGGGGTATTCCAGGCCAAAACTTTTTTTTATATATCAACTGGCTCCGGAAAGTTAAACAGATTTGTAAATTACTTCTATTAAAAAATCGTAATCCTTCCAATAGTTACTAGCTTCTGAAGTTGAGTTGTTGTTTTCTGTCTAACTGCTCTCTGATGACTCACGTCCCGGGAGCTGTGAAGTTCCTATGGGGATATTCTCCCATCATGCACAGCTCCCGGGACGTGACATCATCATTGAGGAGTTAGACAGAAAACTTCAGAAGCTAATAACTATTGGAAGGATTAAGATTTTTTAATAGAAGTAATTTACAAATCTGTTTAACTTTCCGGAGCCAGGTGATATATATATATATATAAAAAAAAAAGGTTTTGCCTGGAATACCCCTTTAAGCCACCCTCAACTGTAAAGAATAATGAAGAACATTTGAAAGCAGTTCAGGGGGGCAACTACTGAGCCTGCAATGGAAAAGGGGCCCGTCAGGGGATTCAGGAAGAAAGATTGATGCCCCTGTATCAGGACAGAGCCAATGGCTGGCTGTTCTGTCATTTCAGCATGAAGCAGAATGCTGGGACCTGCAGGGGAACAATGATAGGGGTTATTTTATTTTTTATGGAGGCAGTATAGGAACCTAATACTATCTGGGGCAGTATGAAGCCTAATAGTATATGGGGGCAGTATAGGAACCTAATACTATCTGGGGCAGTATGAAGCCTAATAGTATATGGGGGCAGTATAGGAACCTAATACTATCTGGGGCAGTATGAAGCCTAATAGTATATGGGGGCAGTATGAGGACCTAATACTATCTGGGGCAGTATAAAGCCTAATAGTATATGGGGGCAGTATGAGGACCTAATACTATCTGGGGCAGTATGAAGCCTAATAGTATATGGGGGCAGTATGAGGACCTAACTACTATACTATACAGAGGGGATCTTATACTATATTAGGGCACAGAGGGGGCCTAATACTGTATAAGGGCACAGATGAGTCCTAACTACTATCTGGGGGGCACAGAGCAGCCCAATACTATATGGAAGCACAGAGAGTGCCCAGTACAATATGGTGGCACAAAGGGAGTCTAACTACTATATAGGAGCACAAAGGGAGCCCAAATTGCTGTTTGAGGGCACAGAGCAGCCTAACTACTATATGGGGATACAAAGTGGGCACTATTACTTGTGGGGCCATACACAATGGGGAGTTTGTAAATACATGGGGATTGTGCTGGAGCAAGAAGCCTAAAATGTTGTCCGTTAGATTCTGCAGAGACAAGTCTTCACGATGGCTCGAGACGGATAAAAAAGAAAAGTAAAAGTGAAGAACTCCAATAAGGAAAGACAATACCTGTGAGTCACGTGGACACGATGCTTCCTGTGAGTTATTGGATGTAACTACAGAGTAATCACACATAGGTCTGCAGAACAGTATAGAGCTGGGATCTACCACTATATGGCTCTTTTCTATAGCGGATTTTAGTTAGTAACAGTATAGCGCTATCAGTTCAGTAATAAGTCAGTGGTAATATTAGTGGTGGTCAAAGTGCGGTGGTATTATTTGTTCTTAGGTAAAATGCGAGCTGATCAGCTACCACCGGACCATCCTCCCAAAACCAACGCACGGCAGGTGTATGGCAGCACCGAATGCAGAAACAAGGAAGAAATGCCAGCGAGGTATAGCGGATCCCAGATTTATTAAATGGATAAAAACAGGAACGGTAAATACAGGGTTACGCGTTTCAGGCGTGTAACAGGACGCCCTTAGTCATACTATGACTAAGGGCGTCCTGTTACACGCCTGAAACGCGTAACCCTGTATTTACCGTTCCTGTTTTTATCCATTTAATAAATCTGGGATCCGCTATACCTCGCTGGCATTTCTTCCTTATTATGTGTTCTTGTCTTTTATTGGTAACACAAAATATTTAGTGTGCACATATTTCACTTTGTTTGAAGATGCTGAGAATTCATGTTTTTAGTTTTTTTTGCACTGGTAATATTGGTAACGCTGATCTTGGTATACTGGACTGTATTTGGTCAGTAACAGTATAGTGGTAACATGTATGGTGAGATTTGCTTCTTGTATATTCTTGTTATGACTATTATTTAGTGGTATACAGAATTATCTCATGCATAAAGATTGTCTCAGCTATGTTAACTTTATATACAGATATTTATCTGCAACAAGCTGTGAACTCGACATAGTGTTCCCTGTCATAAAAGCAATAGAGTCTCAACTTGCAATTGAAATTTACAAAGTACAGTTAATTCCGTAGGATGGAAGTGATGACAGTATATACAGTGATGTCACAGCACACGTTCTGCCTGTAAATTCTGTAGAACCAGAGTTGTCAGTGAGCAACACCCAAATGCTACATCTCACACAAAAACTACACAAAAACTTTTGACGTTATGTAGACATTCCATGAGTTTTGATCGGTAGGGGTCTCATTGCTGATACCCTCAATGATTACTAGATTTCTTCATTCCCCAGCTCAGTGCATATTACAGAACACTTGCTCCATTATAGTTTATAGAGCCCATCGCCTGCAAAGTAGTAGATTTAAAATAAAGCCGGGAGTATATCTATATCTTGTGATCATTTGGGAGTCTCAACAATGGGACCCCCAAAAGTTTTTTTTATTTTTTTTTTACACATGACAATAACATCTTCTGAATGTGTGGGGTTAGGGCAACAGCATTTCTTCTGGGAATAAGAAGGACAGGCTGTTAAAATTCAGTGTGTTCAATTCTTCTATATTATATTTATTTAAAAAAATGGGGTTGATATTGGTGTTATCTTGGTGTACAGAGATAAGGATCTTTATGTGAGTTAGGGGAGCTGCATCTTGTGTTTCCCCCCCCTTCCTTTGTATTTTTGTTTTGGGTTTGTATCACATTAATACACTACCCTTTATTATTTTGGTGTATTTTAATATTCTCTAATTAAAACTTATATTTTATGGCATCTACTTAGTTTTTTGCACAATTCTTCTCTTCCTCATTTTCATTTATTGGGGAGAGTTGGAAAGCCCTCATGGACTTTAGATAATTGGCCAAAAACAGGATGGGTATTTCATCTCTTGGGTCCTTTACAGGCAATGCCCCTGGGAAAAAGTATACAAATTGGCTGTCATCCATATTTCATCCCAAGAAGGAAAGAACAGGCACTCCAGATTCCAGACGTATAATTCTTGGTTTATTTAATAATAGACAACGTGTTTCGAGGGGGTCTTACCCCTCTTCGTCAGGTCTCAGGATTTATTGAAAGTAGCTTTGCTAAAAGTCAATAGATTTGGCCGCCTCAAAGTATTGTTTGCTGTGCCAGAGTGACAAAACAACCTGCCATTGTTTAGATTGTAGTGAATTCAGTGGAGCGATGTTGCATAATATATTCCTAAGCATTTAGGTCCCGTCATCTGAATGTTGTCATTGTAGCTAAAGCCAAAGGAATTTTGCCTGGTGACGTAGATACTGTTACTGTCTTGCCACTGTTCCCACAGGAGACTGGCATTACAATGCTACCACTAAAGGTTAAGTATATAGCATGCGGCGCTTTATAAATCCATTTACAATGAGCTTTGTCTAATGACAACTGACAGGAGGCAGAATTTTAACTTTTAAGAGAATTCTTAACACTAGCTATTAATATGAAATCACAGTGTATATCAGTGTTTCCCAACAAGTGTGCCTCCAGCTGTTTCAAAACTACAACTCCTAACATGCCCAGACAGCCTTTGGCTGACCGGAGATGTTGGGAGTTGTAGTTTTGCAACAGCTGGAGGCACCGTAATTTGGAAAGTCTGGTGTATATTATTCCAATACTGTGAAATTACGAGGTACAGTAGATGATCCCAACACTATGACATTACTATGTATATTATTCATACACATGTAGAAAGGAAAAAGACGGCACTGCTGCACATACGTAGGGATGGAGCTTACTGGTTCACCACTACAAACGGGTCCTGTGCTGCCTCACTCCTGGTGCTCAGTCCGCTTTCAGCACAAGCGTCATATTCAGAGAAATGAAGAGTTCGCAAACGGCACTCACGGTACAGCAGGAAGTTTTATTCGGGAATGCTGGTACACGCAACAAGAACGCCAGGTAAGTCGACCGGTTTCGCGCTGCACAGAGCGCTTACACGTGACCTCTGACGAGAAGTCACGTGTAAGCGCTCTGTGCAGCGCGAAACCGGTCGACTTACCTGGCTTTCTTGTTGCGTGTACCAGCATTCCTGAATAAAACTTCCTGCTGTACCGTGAGTGCCGTTTGCGAACTCTTCTTTTCTCTGACTATGTATATTATCCTGTACTATGACATCACTGTGTACATTACCCTGCTGCTGTGACATCACTGTGTACATAACCCTACTGCTGTGATATCACTGTGTGCATTATTCATATACTGTGACATAAGTATGTGCATTATACCATTACTTTGACTCACTGAGGACATCATTTCTGTGATCTCACTATGCACATTATCCTACTACTGTCACATAGTGATACTGTCATATTATTCCGATATATGATATTACTGCGGGCAATATCCATGTACTATGACATCTCTATCTGCATGATACCGCTACTGTGACATCACTTTGTACATCAGCCCTGTCCCGTGACAGTAAAGGCACATGATACAGAGTACAGAAAAAGATGTTAGCTGCTGAAGATGGAAACAACAGCACACCCTTCAACCGAAATTGCGCCCCTTTCTGTGAAACCACGCACACTAAGCAAGTGCGGCACAAAACTGAGTAAATGATATCTAACAAGTAATCAAAACCTACTGTCTTAAAAACAAATGAGAACTTTTGGCTGGCATTTCCCACATAGCAGTAGGTCATATGTCTGGTATCTGATCAATACTAGCTGTGGTATGTTGAATGTAACTGGTTGAATTACTTTGAAAACTGCCTCATTGACAGAAGTGGGTGAGGTGTCTGATAAGTGCACATGGTATGAATGGATGGCAGGTGACTAACCACGAGCTTTGGTATTTGTTTTATGATTGTTGGAGATTATAATCTACACTTGCTAGGATGACATGGACTAAAACACGGAAAGTATTTGCATTTTTTCTGAAATGATTTTGGATCTTTGGCTTAGCCAGCCATCCAAAGTCAAACCAGTGGACAATATGGTAAAAATTCTATTTTACTCTTCAAAGTGGTATCAGAATCCAGCAACACTGGAAATATTATGGGGTCCTCTATTCTTCATGGCTCCACCAGGCTTTTCACTGTCCATATAATAAATAAGACAGACATTCTTTGTCATTTTGGCTGCCTGGCAAACGTAGATGATGTGACCATGTTGCAGTGGGCAATGTTGTAGGTCCAGGCCCAGGAACTGGCAATGTGAAATCTGTTCCAACTGGGTCATTGGTGAGACACCACCAGATTGGGAAAGTGTTTGAAGTCCCACAACCTAAATGAGCACTGTCAGATACAAAAACTTTTTATATGTTGTACATCTTGGTAAAACATTAACTTTTTTAATATATTTAATAAGAAAATGTTATTTCCTTTTTATAGAAATCATGGCTTAAAAAATCAAGGCTTTGTCCAAGCTGAAGCACAGGTATGGACAAAGTCCAGTAAGTGAGGGTGAGCTAGCACTCCTCTGTGCTCTCTGCTGTCTGATAGGACTCCTCTGTGCTCTCTCTTGTCTGATAGTACTCCTCTGTGCTCTCTCCTGTCTGATAGTACTCCTCTGTGCTCTCTCCTGTCTGATAGGACTCCTCTGTGCTCTCTCCTGTCTAAAAGACTCATCTGTGCTCTCTCCTGTCTGATAGGACTCCTCTGTGCTCTCTCGTGTATGATAGGACTCCTCTGTGCTCTCTCCTGTCTGATAATACTCCTCTGTGCTCTCTCCTGTCTGATAGGACTCCTCTGTGCTCTCTCCTGTATGATAGGACTCCTCTGTGCTCTCTCTCCTGTCTCATAGTACTCCCCTGTGCTCTCTCCTGTCTGATAGCACTCCTCTGTGCTCTCTCCTGTCTGATAGTACTCCTCTGTGCTCTCTCCTGTCTCATAGGACTCCTCTGTGCTCTCTCCTGTCTGATAGTACTCCTCTGTGCTCTCTCCTGTCTGATAGGACTCCTCTGTGCTCTCTCCTGTCTGATAGGGCTCCTCTGTGCTCTCTCCTGTCTGATAGTACTCCTCTGTGCTCTCTCCTGTCTGATAGTACTCCTCTGTTCTCTCTCCTGTATGATAGGACTCCTCTGTGCTCTCTCTCCTGTCTGATAGTACTCCCCTGTGCTCTCTCCTGTCTGATAGCACTCCTCTGTGCTCTCTCCTGTCTGATAGGACTCCTCTGTGCTCTCTCCTGTCTGATAGTACTCCCCTGTGCTCTCTCCTGTCTGATAGCACTCCTCTGTGCTCTCTCCTGTCTTATAGGGCTCCTCTGTGCTCTATCCTGTATGATAGGACTCCTCTGTGCTCTCTCTCCTGTCTGATAGTACTCCCCTGTGCTCTCTCCTGTCTGATAGCACTCCTCTGTGCTCTCTCCTGTCTGATAGGGCTCCTCTGTGCTCTCTCCTGTCTGATAGTACTCCTCTGTGCTCTCTCCTGTCTGATAGTACTCCTCTGTTCTCTCTCCTGTCTGATAGTACTCCTCTGTGCTCTCCCCTGTCTGATGGTACTCTTCTGTGCTCTCTCCTGTCTGATAGTACTCCTCTTTGCTCTCTGCTGTCTGATAAGACTCCTCTGTGCTCTCTTCTGTCTGATAGGACTCCTGTGTGCTCTCTCCTGTCTGATAGTACTCCTTTACGCTCTCTCCTGTCTGATAGGACTCCTTTGTTCTCTCTCCTGTCAGATAGTACTCCTTTGCACTCTCTCCTGTCTGATAAGACTCCTGTGTGCTCTCTCCTGTCTGACAAGACTCCTCTGTGCTCTCTCCTGTCTGATAGCACTCCTCTGTGCTCTCTTATGTCTGATAGGACTCCTCTGTGCTCTCTCTCTCCTGTCTGATAGTACTCCCCTGTGCTCTCTCCTATCTGATAGTACTCCTCTGTGCTCTCTCCTGTCTGATAGGGCCCCTCTGTGCTCTCTCCTGTCTGATATTACTCCTCTGTTTTCTCTCCTGTCTGATAGTACTCCTCTGTGCTCTCTCCTGTCTGATAGTACTCCTCTGTGCTCTCTTCTGTCTGATAGGACTCCTCTGTGCTTTATCCTATCTGATAGGACTCCTCTGTGCTCTCTCCTGTCTGATAGTACTCCTCTGTGCTTTCTCCTGTCTGATAGGGCTCCTCTGTACTTTCTCCTGTCTGATAGTACTCATCTATGCTCTCACCTGTCTGATAGTACTCCTCTACGCTCTCTCCTGTCTGATAGGACTCCTCTGTGCTCTCTCCTGTCAGATAGTACTCCTTTGTGCTCTCTCCTGTCTGATAGGACTCCTGTGTGCTCTCTCCTGTCTGACAAGACTCCTCTATGCTCTCTTCTGTCTGATAGGACTCCTCTGTGCTCTCCTGTCTGATAAGACTCCTCTGTCCTCTCTCCTGTCTGATAGGACTAATCTGTGCTCTCTCCTGTATGATAGGACTCCTCTGTGCTCTATTTCCTGTCTGATAGTACTCCTCTATGCTCTCTACTGTCTGATAGGACTCCTCTGTGCTCTCTCCTGTCTGATAAGACTCCTCTGTGTTCTTTCCTGTCTCATAGCACTCCTCTGTGCTCTCTTCTGTCTGATAGGACTCCTCTATGCTCTCTCCTGTCTGATAAGACTCCTCTGTGCTCTCTCCTGTCTGATAGGACTAATCTGTGCTCTCTCCTGTCTGATAGGACTCCTGTGTGCTCTCTCCTGTCTGATAGCACTCCTCTGTGCTCTCTCCTGTCTGATAGGACTCCTCTGTGCTCTCTCCTGTCTGATAGGATTCCTCTGTGCTCTTTCCTGTCATATCACTTCTTACGAAGTATATTAGAAAAGTTAATGTTTTGCCAATATGTACAACAAATGAAATGTTTTTGAATCTTACAATGCCTATTTAAGTGCAAGCAAGTGGTTAGCATTATTCAAGGGCACTGGGTGGACATTGCCTGGGCTCACTATAGCAGGCATTGTTAGAGGACACCATATCTGTCGTTTGAAGAGGCATTCTGGCTGGCAGTGTAAGAAATGCTATGTTTTCTGCATGAATGGGGTCATTGTATTGTCATGGATACCTGTGGCAGGTCCTATAAGATATGTGATGATAGGCAGAATAGAGTCCGCAGGTTGGCCTAAAACACTGGGGTAGGCAGGAGCCCACTGTTATTCTGTAATAGTTTGGCACTTTTAAAGGGACCATGGAAAAAATAAGGTAGGGTTTCCTAGCACACAATTCTGGTTTGAAGTAAGCCAATTAATAGTTGGTCAAAACTTAGACTAGACAGTCTTTAAACCTTTATCAATCAGACTGATACACTTAGAAGAATCTGGGGCATTTGAAGACCATTCATCTAAGCTTGCACTGTCTAAGAATTAGTTCCAGTAAATTTGGGACATTAAGGAACTCACTGCATACTGATTTATGGTCAGGGCTATTACAGGAATAATATTATACAAACCATCCTTGTAAGTTGGTAAGCATGAGTATAATTAGGAGAGGAGCCTAACAGTGGGAAATTGGGCTGCCATGGGCGTCAACATAGTACAAAAAACTCCATTTTAAACTCCTGCCTTTGTTAAAGGAAAACTGTCACATATTTTCTCCCGCACTATCCACAGGTATTGGTGGATAGTGTGGGAGACGCTGATTAAAATGAGCCCTACCTTGGTCTGATCCGCGCCGCCATTCCCCCGCAATTGTAGTTTTAATCTCTGTGTATATCCTGCTGTAACTGACAAAGGCGGTACTTCTGCGGGCTAACGGTCACTGACATCAGCGCCGCTCATGAATATTCATCCCTCCCTCTGGTTAGGAGCGGCAAAGAGAGGGAGAACAGGAGGGATGAATATTCATGAGCGGCGCTGATGTCAGTGTCCGTTAGCCCGCAGAAGCACCGCCTTTGCCAGTTACAGCAGGCTATACACAGAGATTAAAACTACAATTGCGGGCGAACGGCGGCGTGGATCAGACCAAGGTAGGGCTCGTTTTAATCGGCGTCTCCCGCACTATCCACCAATACCTGTGGATAGTGCGGGAGAAAATATGTGACAGTTTTCCTTTAAGGTGAATTCACATGCAGCAGATTTGTTGCAGATTTTCCTGTAGTTTAAAGTAAGGCTCTCCATTTAGAATTATGTATAGTGTAGATTCACAGAGATTTCCCATATAGATATTTATTTATATATTTGTTTTTAATATCTATAAACTGCAGACATGTTGGGTATATCATTTTTCTAGTTGTTTCCACCAGACTGGGCAAAGTGTAACTGTGTTGCAGTTGTCTTCACAGAGAGTGACCTGGAACATTGTTTGGCCCCTTCCTTCTTAGGGTTTGGGGCATTGGAGTAGTTGATGCTCTTTTGATCAGTAAGCAATATATATTTACCATTGTGGTAGTGGGGTGTGATGAGGGCAGATGTTGTTACCCTAGGGTCAGATGGCATTCACCCCTTGTATTCGTGATGCCAGGGCGTGGTTTAGCCTAAAACCACCAGAAGGTATACTGCTGCATCCTGGGCTAGGCACAGGGGCAATAAAGACTCCAACGCCAAGTTACGAACAATGGTAGTACTGAGGGTAGACGGCTGGTAAAGTCTATACAGTTCAGCCAGGGCCCAAGGAGGTGACCAGTGTTGCAGAGAACTTAAGGGCTTTCTGGGGCTTGTAGTAGGACTGGACAATTGAATGCAGACCACGCTGACTTGACAGATGACAGGGACTGAGGACTTATAAAGCTGTGATTTTAGCTTACTTGAATTGATGGTGGCTGCAGGACTTGACTTTGAGGCCTCCAACACTCTGGACACACACACTAGGCAACTGCACTGGACCTCAGCAGGAAGCAATAGCTCTAAGCTCCAAGAGAGAGAAGCTAGCTCCACCCAGGGCTTATATGGGGGAGACTAGCAGGGAGCCCATAGGTCACTGTTGGGATCACCTGGTCACTGGTACCTCCTGGGTAACAATCACATGACATAACTCAAAGATACAACACATTTTGTAATACAATACACTGCAGAACATATGTACAGAGGAGAAACAGGTGCAAGGGGCCCTGGGGACACTGAAGGGCAGTGACAGGGCAGCAAGGGTACGGGGTAACATCTCCCGTACTGGGCCACCACAAACTCCCCCTCTTAAATACAGTTGTCCTCAACGCCCAGTTCTAGAGGGCGGAGGACTGAAGTGGCCACTGGGGCCTAGTGACAGTTCCTGGGGCATTATGCAAAATGTCCTTCACAGGTCTGATTATAGAACAAGGTAGAAACAAGTCCATGTAGCACTAAATGTCCATACATGCTCTTTGGTTTGGTAAGCATGTGGGATTAATGAGCTTTGTAACTGCTCTAGGAACACATTTTAGACCATAATACACACAAGTTTGCAGATTGGGCTGCGGGAGGTTATCTACCCAATGCTTTGGCTGCTTGGGCCCCTTCAGTTCTTAACACTTCTCCCCGGAACTCAACAAGTAGTGTGATACTATATAACCATTTGACCTCTGAATAATGTTCTCTGCCTCTACATGTGTCCTACTTTTAGTTTCAGGGGAACCCTCTGGCCAGTAGAGTACCCTGTACACGAGGACAGAAAAATGTTAGACAGATATATATACATTGGACATTTGTGGACTGGAACTATAAGTAATGTTACAGTTCTAACTTAAGTGTTTACATATGAACTGATTATGTGTGGTACATAACTTTGTACACTATATTGTGAGCTAATCTTTGTACCTTGCAGGAATTTGTCCTTGTGTTGAGGTAGTGGCTATGCTTTTCCTGACCGGGTCAGGATACCTCCAATATAAAATGCCCTGCACAACAGACACTGTACACCTTGTCATTTTGTACAAACACATTATATACATTTTATTACAACACACAATAACCATTATAGTACACCAACATACTTATTTACTTGTGCAAAGAGAATGAGTAAAAACATATTACTCTAACGGTATATACATATTTTCATTGTACCGCTCCACCGTCCTGGTACACTTTGGGAGTTCTTAGTAAGGAATCACGGCTAAAAGACAAGCACATACACTTACGCAAATGGTTACAAATAAACTTCTTCTTAAGTGTTGAATAACCTGTGGAGAACAAAAGTACTTCACAAGGAAAGTTAGTGATATACAGTAGAATTATCATGGGTAGACTCCTTTCACCTGGGTACTTGCCATCCCAGCCTCGCCGGTCGGACTGCTTCTGAGGCTGGGACATATAATGGGGTCCACGGGACTGTGCCCCCTCTAATGGATTCACTCGGGTGTTCCAGTTCACCCGGGACAATGTCGACTGTAATGGTGGGGTTGATGGTGTACACCATTTGCACTGCAGCGGCTTGCACCTCTGCAGGAAAAGGCAGAGGCACTTCAGTTGGTGCAGCCCACTCTCCTCTCAAGCTCTGTACAGGAGTATACTCTACAATCTCCCCGCTCTCTAGAGAATGCAATGATGGGGGGAGGTAGTCTCTCTGCACTACCCGACGATTAACCAAGATGGTCCCACCCTGACGACAGTCCATGAGGGTGACAAACTCCCGCACTTTGTCAAATTTTATGACCGTGGCTCTGCGACATTCCAGGGGTGGCTCTCCCTCTCGGGGATATTCTAGCTTCCTAATGTACAGGGCCTCCAATGCTTTTGTGTCCTGCTGCTGAGTGTGTTGCACCTCATATGGCAGCAGCTTTGGCCCATATCTTTCCATTCCCTGTGCCCTCAGCCCCTCTACAATCTTGGCCACCTGAGCTTCTCTTCTGGCCCTCTTGGACTGGGCCAGTGGGACTGGGGGATGGGACTTCCCTGGCACGGGAAGAAAGTGCTCCCTCATATATTGTATTAGTCCAGGCTCATCGCCAAACAACCACTTTGGTAAAGGTGGGGACCGGGGATATGAAGACTTCTGGGCCTGTGGGGTTTACTCTGGGCTAGAGGTAGAAGGAGTGGTAGAGAAAGCGGCCTCAGCCCGGGTACTCACTTCTGACTCCTCGGTGTGAATTTCATCCCAGGGTCCGAAGTCTGATGGTGAGGGGACAACCTCATCGACAATGATGCACGAGAATATGCCGGCGTTCCCTCCGCCGTGGTCGGTGGCCAGTCTCCATCGTCCTTGGGCAGTGGGATTTGGTAACAAGCCTCTTCGGCACCGATGAAGAGATGGTCAGCTAACTCTTGAAACAGGTGTGCTGCGGCAACTTTCCGGGCCTCCGGCGCCATCCTGGGACTCTTTGCACGTGTGCTTGCCTGTTCCGCAATGTTGCTCCACTTGCTGACTTCTGGCAAACTGGGAGGATCCGGCAGCACTTCTCCTTTTATGCAGGGCTTCAGGAAAATGGCCGCCAGTCAGAAGTGTGTCAGTGGTGCAGTGCTGACTTCCGCTCCCCCGGCAACAAGGTTCCACTACGACATCGATACAGAAACATGATTTCCACGCCCAGGGACGGGATGCTGATCAGTGCAGGACATTTTCGTACGCTTCTCTGGCACATCTTTAACCCTTGCAGGTACAGGCAATACTTGACAATGTAACATAGCTTCTGATCTGATCTTGCACATGGTGGACACAGTATTTAAACGTTTCACAATGGCAGATAACAGTGTTTTCTTCACCTCCCCCTCTATTTCACAAGAGCCTCGGGTATAACACATTCCACCGATAATGTCCGGTACACTTTCTGGCGCAAACTTTATTTGCATCGGCATACGATTTTCTAACAATACTGGACACAGTTCAGACTGGGGGGAGGACACCCGTATCCTGTTCTTGACGCCAAAAGTTTTTGTAGCGAGGTGTGATGAGGGCAGATGTTGTTACCCTAAGGGTAGATGGCATTAACCCCTTGTATTCGTGACACCAGGGCGTGGTTTAGCCTAAAACCACCCAAAGGTATACCACTGGATCCTGGGCTAGGCACGGGGACAATAAAGACTCCAACGCCAAGTTACGGACAACGGTAGCTTTACTGAGGGTAGACAGTTGGTAAAGTCTCTACAGTTCAGTCAGGTCCCAAGGAGGTGACAAGTGACGCATGAGACCTTAAAAGGGGTTATCCAGGAAAAAACTTTTTTATATATCAACTGGCTCCAGTAAGTTAAACAGATATGTAAATTACAAAAAGAAAAATAGCCAGCACAACTTCCTAATACACGGGTGCACGCTGCTGTGGCAAATACAGAGTATACAAAAAAAGAAGGTTGCAGCGGCACTCTTGGTAAAAAAATGGAGGCTCTTAGTGCACTTTTTGATCAAAACGTGTCCCCACATCCACTACGCGGAGGTGGCCTCATTTCGGATGGGACCCTAACACACATTCTGAGCCTAACCCTCATAACACTCACCTCTGCTGGGCATATAGCCTCTGACTGGGTGACATGCTGGATCCAGTATCATTTTAAATTAAAATACCTCCTGTGAAAAAGGGGAGGGGTGCATGGCCACAGAGGGTGCCATTCCCCCTAAGTTGCACAAAAAAACAAAAAGAAAAATAGCCAGCACAACTACCTAATACATGGTTGCTGTGGCAAATACAGATTATACAAAAAAAGAAGGTTGCAGCAGCACTCTTGGTTAAAAAGGGAGGCTCTTAGCGCACTTTTTGATCAAAACGTGTCCCCCTATCCACCACACGGAGGTGGCCTCATTTCGGATGGGACCCTAACACACATTCTGAGCGTAAAACTCACCTCTACTGGGCATAGAGCCTCTGACTGGGTGACATGCTGGATCCATTATCAATTTAAATAAAAATACCTCCTGTGAAAAAAGGGGAGGGGTGCACAGCTACAGAGGGTGCCATTCTATATGCCCAGCAGAGGTGAGAGTTATGAGTGTTAGGCTCAGAATGTGTGTTAGGGTCCCATCCGAAATGAGGCCACCTCCGTGTGGTGGATGGGGGGACACGTTTTGATCACAAAGTGCGCTAAGAGCCTCCATTTTTTAACCAAGAGTGCTGCTGCAACCTTCTTTTTTTGTATACTCTGTATTTGCCAGAGCAGCGTACACCCGTGTATTAGGTAGTTGTGCTGGCTATTTTTCATTTTTTGTGCAACTTAGGAGGAATGGCACCCTCTGTAGCCGTGCACCCCTCCCCTTTTTCACAGGAGGTATTTTCATTTAAATTGATAATGGATCCAACATGTCACCCAGTCAGAGGCTATATGCCCAGCAGAGGTGAGTGTTATGAGTGTTAGGCTCAGAATGTGTGTTAGGGTCCCATCCGAAATGAGGCCACCTCCGCGTGGTGGATGGGGGGACACGTTTTGATCAAAAATTGTGCAAAGAGCCTCTATTTTTTGACCAAGAGTGCTGCTGCAACCTTCTTGTTTTGTATACTCTAGATTTGTAAATTACTTCTATTAAAAAATCTTAATCCTTTCAGTACTTATGAGCTGCTGAAGTTGAGTTGTTCTTTTCTGTCTAAGTGCTCTCTGATGACACCTGTCTCAGGAACTGTCCAGAGTAGAAGCAAATCCCCATAGTAAACCTCTTCTACTCCCGAGACAAGCAGAGATGTCACCAGAGAGCACTGTTGCCAGACAGAAAAGAACATCTCAACTTCAGCAGCTGATAATTATTGGAAGGATTAAGATTTTTTAATAGAAGTAATTTACAAATTATGGCAGAGCTTTATAGGAGTGGTATCAGAGATAGGAAGATGCGTTTGATGGATTGCGGTAGTCGTGCGGCAATAGTCTCTTTCTCTAGACGCGTTTCAGGGTACTTTATAAACGACCCTTTCCTCAGTAGAGATATTTCCTCATATCTCTACTGAGGAAAGGGTCGTTTATAAAGTACCCTGAAACGCGTCTAGAGAAAGAGACTATTGCTGCACGACTACCGCAATCCATCAACTGCGTCTTCCTATCTCTGATACCACTCCTGTAAAGCTCTGCCATATCCTGCATCTACACTTGGCTGCATTTACCTGTTTTGCCATCATCAGACGCCGAGAGGCCCTCCACGAGGCTTTGCTTTGTCCCCGGAGCAGATCCATCTGCCTCTGAGCTTGCTTCCATCTCCGGAATAATCCATCTACCTCCGTGACCGGCGACTTCTCCTAGGAATGTGGCAACTGGGGCCGTCGGCGCAAGCGCATGCCAGCGCTGGACACAGCCTCCACAGCATTTGCCATCTGCCTCTCGGACGTCCAGCCATACTATTACACTAAGAACTTCCTTCCATCTATGGGAGTTGGTAACTATACAACTACATGAGCTGTCTCTAAAAATCTTGAAATTCTACAACATATATGATTACGGAGTGCACTTAAAAAGTGACTCTATAAAAAGTGAACTATGCCGGTTTATACAATACTGGATTAGCGGAAGATTTCACTATATAATCGGATTTTAATAATTTTACTGTTGTATATTATCTCATATTACCTCCCCACAAGGGCCCTGTGTAAGGAGGTATTAATTTATGTTTTGGATTTATGATTTATATTAATGTCTTATTTATATATAATTATTTTATAATAAATTATTTTTCATCATTTAAAGTGAAGCACAGTCTGACTTTATTTTTCTGTAATTTAACCATCATGTACCATTTATGGTATTAGTCTAGAGGCTTTTTGGTACCTTTTTCTTTCTACAAATTATTTTATATTTGTACTTTTTTGGTGTAAGTACATTCCATATAGCCTCGACTAATTTATTTTGTGAGCTGCACATACCCCAATTTTTCTACTTTACAAATCTGTTTAACTTTCTGGAGCCAGTTGATATATCATTTTTTTAACCTGGAATACCCCTTTAAGGACTTGCTGGGACTTGTAGTAGGACTGGACAATTGAATGCAGACCATGCTGACTTGACAGATGACAGGGACTGACTTAACTGTACTCATAAAGCTGTGACTTTAGCTTACTTGAATTGATGATGGCTGGAGGACTTGACTTTGAGGCCTCCAACACTCTGGACACACACACTAGGCGACTGCACAGGATCTCAGCAGGAAGCAAGAGTTCTAAGCTCCAAGAGAGAGAAGGTAGCTCGTCCCAAGGCTTATATGGGGGAGACTAGCAGGGAGCCCATAGGTCACTATTGGGATCACCTGGTCACTGGTACCTCCTGGGTAGCAATCACATCACATATCTCTTAACTGCAGAACATATGTACAGGGCGGAAACAGGTGCAAAGGGCCCTGGGGACACTGAAGGAGGCTGCCTGACAGGGCAGCAAGGGTACGGGGTAACATCTCCTGTACTGGGCCACCACACCATAATTATCCCTAGTGAGAAAAAAAAAAAAAAACAGGCTTCAGGGTGGAGCTTCCCTTTAATTCTCTATTTTTCATACGTCACCCATATGCAGTCACTCAGCAGTGAGTAGAGAAGGGTGAACCTAAAACAACATTTCGTACAATAAATCAGCCATAATTGTCAGGTCTTGTTTTGTAAAGTCTATATGAACGTCTATAAGCAGAGCAGGTGATTAAGTTTCCCGTAAGTGACACTTCCTATAGAAATTAGTATTAATACCCATCTGACAGTAGTCACATGTGAGGATGAGAGGACGTGGAAGCGCGGCGGTTTATATTACATGCTGTGCTGAGCTATGAGACAGTCTGAGAGTTCTGTATATAAATGGTCATGAGACACGGCTGCACAGCTGTGCTGGAAATATGTGTATAAGCCCCGGCTCTTTTTCCATCTCTGATTGAGGAAGTCTATAATATACAGTACTAAAGAACTGTAAACTAATATATTGGGGGTCATTAATGATGTTCAAATTGTCACGATGCCGGCTGGCAGGTAGTGGATCCTCTGTGCCAGAGAGGGATTGGCGTGGACCGTGCTAGAGGATCGGTTCTAAGTCACTACTGGTTTTCACCAGAGCCCGCCGCAAAGCGGGATGGTCTTGCTGCGGCGGTAGTGACCAGGTCGTATCCCCTAGCAACGGCTCAACCTCTCTGGCTGCTGAAGATAGGCGCGGTACAAGGGAGTAGACAGAAGCAAGGTCGGACGTAGCAGAAGGTCGGGGCAGGCAGCAAGGATCGTAGTCAGGGGCAACGGCAGAAGGTCTGGAATCACAGGCAAGGAACACACAAGGAACGCTTTCACTGGCACTAGGGCAACAAGATCCGGCGAGGGAGTGAAGGGGAAGTGAGGTGATATAGGGAAGTGCACAGGTGTAAACACTAATTGGAACCACTGCACCAATCAGCGGTGCAGTGGCCCTTTAAATCGCAAAGACCCGGCGCGCGCGCGCCCTAGGGAGCGGGGCCGCGCGCGCCGGGACAGAACTGACGGGGAGCGAGTAAGGTACGGGAGCCGGGGTGCGCATCGCGAGCGGGCGCTACCCGCATCGCGAATCGCATCCCGGCCGGAGGTGGTAACGCAGCGCCCCGGGTCCGTGGAACCGACCGGGGCGCTGCAGTGAGGGAAGTGTAGCGAGCGCTCCGGGGAGGAGCGGGGACCCGGAGCGCTCGGCGTAACAGTACCCCCCCCCTTGGGTCTCCCCCTCTTCTTGGGGCCTGAGAACCTGAGGATCAGACTTTTGTCCAGGATATTGTCCTCAGGTTCCCAGGACCTCTCTTCTGGACCACAACCCTCCCAATCCACTAAAAAAAAAGTTCTTCCCCTGACCTTTTTAGAGGCCAAAATCTCTTTGACAGAGAAGATGTCCGAGGAGCCGGAAACAGGAGTGGGAGGAACAGATTTAGGAGAAAAACGGTTGAGGATGAGAGGTTTAAGAAGAGAGACGTGAAAGGCATTAGGGATACGAAGAGAAGGAGGAAGAAGAAGTTTGTAAGAGACAGGATTAATTTGACACAAAACTTTAAAAGGACCAAGATAGCGTGGTCCCAACTTATAGCTCGGGACACGGAAACGGACATATTTAGCGGAGAGCCATACCTTGTCTCCAGGGGAAAAAATGGGAGGAGCTCTTCTTTTCTTATCTGCGAATCTCTTCATGCGAGAAGAAGCCTGTAAGAGAGAATTTTGGGTCTCTTTCCATATGGTGGAAAGATCACGAGAAATTTCATCCACAGCGGGCAGACCAGAGGGCAAGGGGGTAGGGAGGGGGGGAAGAGGGTGACGGCCGTACACCACGAAAAACGGAGATTTGGAGGAAGATTCAGAGATTCTGAAATTATACGAGAATTCGGCCCAAGGTAGAAGATCTGCCCAGTCATCCTGGCGGGAGGAAACAAAATGTCGTAAATAGTCACCCAAGATCTGGTTAATTCTCTCTACTTGTCCATTGGATTGAGGATGGTATGCAGAAGAAAAATTTAATTTAATCTTGAGTTGTTTACAGAGAGCCCTCCAGAATTTAGACACAAATTGGACGCCTCTATCCGAGACGATCTGTGTAGGCAACCCGTGAAGACGAAAAATGTGTACAAAAAATTGTTTAGCCAGCTGAGGCGCTGAAGGAAGGCCAGGAAGAGGGATGAAATGTGCCATTTTGGAGAATCGATCAACGACCACCCAAATAACAGTGTTGCCATGGGATGGGGGTAAGTCAGTAATAAAATCCATACCAATCAGAGACCAAGGTTGTTCGGGGACAGGTAGAGGATGAAGAAAACCAGCGGGCTTCTGGCGAGGAGTCTTATCCCGGGCACAGATAGTGCAGGCTCGCACAAAGTCCACCACATCAGTCTCTAGAGTCGGCCACCAATAGAAGCGAGAGATGAGTTGCACAGATTTCTTGATGCCCGCATGACCTGCGAGATGGGAGGAGTGACCCCATTTGAGGATCCCAAGGCGTTGGCGTGGAGAAACAAAGGTCTTTCCTGGAGGAGTTTGCCTGATGGAGGCTGGAGAAGTGGAAATCAGGCAGTCAGGAGGAATGATGTGTTGAGGAGAGAGTTCAATTTCAGAGGCATCTGAGGAACGAGAGAGAGCATCGGCCCTAATGTTTTTATCAGCAGGCCGAAAGTGAATTTCAAAATTAAATCGGGCAAAGAACAGAGACCACCTGGCCTGACGAGGATTCAGCCGTTGGGCAGACTGGAGGTAGGAGAGGTTCTTGTGATCGGTGTAAATAATAACTGGAAATCTTGATCCCTCCAGCAGATGCCTCCATTCCTCAAGTGCTAATTTAATGGCTAGAAGCTCTCGATCCCCGATGGAGTAGTTCCTCTCCGCCGGAGAGAAGGTCCTGGAAAAAAAACCACAAGTAACAGCATGCCCGGAAGAGTTTTTTTGTAGAAGGACAGCTCCAGCTCCCACTGAGGAGGCATCAACCTCCAATAGGAAGGGTTTAGATGGGTCAGGTCTGGAGAGCACGGGAGCCGAAGAAAAGGCAGACTTGAGTCGTTTAAAGGCGTCTTCCGCTTGAGGAGGCCAGGACTTGGGATCGGCATTTTTTTTTGTTAAAGCCACAATAGGAGCCACAATGGTAGAAAAATGTGGAATAAATTGCCTGTAATAATTGGCGAACCCCAAAAAACGTTGGATGGCACGGAGTCCGGAGGGGCGTGGCCAATCTAAGACGGCAGAGAGTTTATCTGGGTCCATTTGTAGTCCCTGGCCAGAGACCAAGTATCCTAGAAAAGGAAGAGATTGGCATTCAAACAGACATTTCTCTATTTTGGCATAGAGTTGATTATCACGAAGTCTCTGAAGAACCATACGGACATGCTGGCGGTGTTCTTCTAGATTGGCAGAAAAAATCAGGATATCGTCCAGATATACAACAACACAGGAGTATAGTAGATCACGAAAAATTTCATTAACAAAGTCTTGGAAGACGGCAGGGGCGTTGCATAGACCAAAGGGCATGACCAGATACTCAAAGTGTCCATCTCTGGTGTTAAATGCCGTTTTCCATTCATCCCCCTCTCTGATGCGGATGAGATTATAAGCACCTCTTAAGTCCAGTTTGGTAAAAATATGGGCACCTTGGAGACGATCAAAGAGTTCAGAGATGAGGGGTAGGGGGTAGCGGTTCTTAACCGTGATTTTATTAAGACCGCGGTAGTCAATGCAAGGACGTAGAGAGCCATCTTTTTTGGACACAAAGAAAAATCCGGCTCCGGCAGGAGAGGAGGATTTACGGATAAAGCCCTTTTTTAAATTTTCTTGGACGTATTCAGACATGGCAAGAGTCTCTGGGACGGACAGAGGATAGATTCTGCCCCGGGGTGGAGTAGTGCCCGGGAGGAGGTCAATGGGACAATCATAAGGCCTGTGAGGAGGTAGAGTCTCAGCTTGTTTTTTGCAAAAAACGTCCGCAAAGTCCATATAGGCCTTAGGGAGACCGGTTACATGAGGAAGCACAGGGACACGGCAAGGTTTACTGGGAACCGGTTTTAAGCAGTCCTTGGAACAAGAGGGCCCCCAACTCTTGATCTCCCCAGTGGACCAATCCAGGATTGGGGAATGGAGTTGAAGCCAGGGAAGTCCAAGAAGGATTTCAGAAGTGCAATTGGGGAGGACCAACAGTTCAATCCTCTCGTGATGAGATCCGATGCACATTAGAAGGGGCTCCGTGCGGAAACGTATAGTACAGTCCAATCTTTCATTGTTTACACAATTGATGTAGAGGGGTCTGGCGAGACTGGTCACCGGGATGTTGAACTTGTTGACGAGAGAGGCTAAGATGAAATTTCCTGCAGATCCAGAGTCCAAGAAGGCCACAGCAGAGAAGGAGAAGGCAGAGGCAGACATCCGCACAGGCACAGTAAGACGTGGAGAAGCAGAGTAGACATCAAGGACTGTCTCACCTTTGTGCGGAGTCAGCGGACGTCTTTCCAGGCGGGGAGGACGGATAGGACAATCCTTCAGGAAGTGTTCGGTACTAGCACAGTACAGGCAGAGATTCTCCATGCGGCGTCGTGTCCTCTCTTGGGGTGTCAGGCGAGACCGGTCGACCTGCATAGCCTCCACGGCGGGAGGCACAGGAACAGATTGCAGGGGACCAGAGGAGAGAGGAGCCGGGGAGAAGAAACGCCTCGTGCGAACAGAGTCCATATCCTGGCGGAGCTCCTGACGCCGTTCGGAAAAACGCATGTCAATGCGAGTGGCAAGATGGATGAGTTCATGTAGGTTAGCAGGGATTTCTCGTGCGGCCAGAACATCTTTAATGTTGCTGGATAGGCCTTTTTTAAAGGTCGCGCAGAGTGCCTCATTATTCCAGGATAATTCTGAAGCAAGGGTACGGAACTGTACGGCATACTCGCCAACGGAAGAATTACCCTGGACCAGGTTCAACAGGGCAGTCTCAGCAGAAGAGGCTCGGGCAGGTTCCTCAAAGACACTTCGAATTTCCGAGAAGAAGGAGTGTACAGAGGCAGTGACGGGGTCATTGCGGTCCCAGAGCGGTGTGGCCCAAGCCAGGGCTTTTCCAGACAGCAGGCTGACTACGAAAGCCACCTTAGACCTTTCAGTGGGGAACTGGTCCGACATCATCTCCAAGTGTAATGAACATTGGGAAAGAAAGCCACGGCAAAACTTAGAGTCCCCATCAAATTTATCCGGCAAGGATAGTCGTATTCCAGAAGCGGCCACTCGCTGCGGAGGAGGTACAGGAGCTGGCGGAGGAGATGATTGCTGGAGCTGTGGTAGTAACTGTTGTAGCATAACAGTCAGTTGAGACAGCTGTTGGCCTTGTTGCGCAATCTGTTGTGACTGCTGGGCGACCACCGTGGTGAGGTCAGCGACAACTGGCAGAGGAACTTCAGCGGGATCCATGGCCGGATCTACTGTCACGATGCCGGCTGGCAGGTAGTGGATCCTCTGTGCCAGAGAGGGATTGGCGTGGACCGTGCTAGAGGATCGGTTCTAAGTCACTACTGGTTTTCACCAGAGCCCGCCGCAAAGCGGGATGGTCTTGCTGCGGCGGTAGTGACCAGGTCGTATCCCCTAGCAACGGCTCAACCTCTCTGGCTGCTGAAGATAGGCGCGGTACAAGGGAGTAGACAGAAGCAAGGTCGGACGTAGCAGAAGGTCGGGGCAGGCAGCAAGGATCGTAGTCAGGGGCAACGGCAGAAGGTCTGGAATCACAGGCAAGGAACACACAAGGAACGCTTTCACTGGCACTAGGGCAACAAGATCCGGCGAGGGAGTGAAGGGGAAGTGAGGTGATATAGGGAAGTGCACAGGTGTAAACACTAATTGGAACCACTGCACCAATCAGCGGTGCAGTGGCCCTTTAAATCGCAAAGACCCGGCGCGCGCGCGCCCTAGGGAGCGGGGCCGCGCGCGCCGGGACAGAACTGACGGGGAGCGAGTAAGGTACGGGAGCCGGGGTGCGCATCGCGAGCGGGCGCTACCCGCATCGCGAATCGCATCCCGGCCGGAGGTGGTAACGCAGCGCCCCGGGTCCGTGGAACCGACCGGGGCGCTGCAGTGAGGGAAGTGTAGCGAGCGCTCCGGGGAGGAGCGGGGACCCGGAGCGCTCGGCGTAACACAAATAATGTGAAGTTCAAATAATGTGAAGTTAAAAATGGGGCATACAACCAAGCCCACTCTCTGAACAAAGTGTGAACATAGCCTTAGTTAAACCCCTCAGAATATGTATTGTAGAGAATGGATAGCACTCACCAACCCCTCAGAATACCTCAATACATGGCTTTTCTTTTATACTTGTTGAAGACAGAACAAAGATCGAGATATGGTTCTATTTCTTGCCATTTCACTTGTTTGCCCACCAATTCTCTTTTTATGACCCTTGGGCTTATATCCCTAGTTAGGTAATTGAGATGATGCCAACTAAGACTTGGTCCTAGGCTCCTGGGGCTAGAGGCTTAACTCAAAGTTCCTAGGCCCCATTACAAATTGTGTGACAAGGCCCCCCACCTACTATAGACTGCTAATTATATTGGTATTGTCCAATATGGCAGAGGAGTCTTTGTGCCCCCTCAAGTACCTATAGTTTTGGCCCTGCCAGGAGCCCTATGATCGTTGTACAGGCTGTCTCTATTTCACAGCCTCCAGTAAGAGACATGGATACTTTGCTCTGTTTAGCCCCACCTGAAAGTATGACAAGTTAAAACTTCCTTACAATGGTCGTATTTTGATGGATTTGTGTCACACCCTTTAAAGAAGATCTGTCACGGCAGGGATCTTCATTTTTAAGTATTATCCATCTTGACATTCACCTAGACAGGAGTCTCTGTGTCCAACATTTTATAGTTAATATGTGGCTTAGTGGTAATCTGTAAGGAGGGTAAACCTTACCACCCCTTATCAATGTAATTGTTTGACTAATTATATGTGTTATGTGTGTACTTACCTATATATTTATACATAGGAGTAAATACTTAAATATTAACAGTTGTCTCTAGATGCTGGCATTATTCCAAAGATCTATAAGGAGCTTTTACCAGGAAGTCAGTCAATATGTGGCTAAGTCACATGGAAGATAGAAGTTCCCTTAACTGAGCATAGAAAAGAATTGGATGTATAGAAGGGGCCTGACAAAGAAGAAGGGGCCTGACAGAGAAGAAGGGGCCTTTCAGAGGGCATATGCTAATCACCTATTTTCCAGAACCACAGCACCTGAATTCACAGTAAACAGAGCCAGAAGCTGGCTACTGCAGTTAGGTTTATTTGAGTTTGTTGGGTCTATTTTGTGTGAAGAGTGGTTCTAGAGACAGGTATCATATATGGTATCATATATTTATCCTCTGGAGGCCCCAATACCATAAAGAGCTGTAGACTGTGATGAGTGGTTTTGGCACAATGGATGGAGGTATGGTTAGACTGTATGTAATGCCAGGAGAACCTGTGGTTGGCCTGTGTATCTGTTAGGCCTCATAGGAACATAGTAGATATTCTATAAAAAAGAAAGAACAGAGCTCCTCATAGGGCAGTATTGTTTGAGACCACAAATGTGCAGAAAAGATGAGAAAAGAGGCCACCAAAGGCGGTCTTGCTCACCTTGCCCTGTTGTGTATTGTGTATATGAAGACACTTGGAGGTTAGGGAATAATCCGGGTAGGAATGCACAATCCACCAGTCATGAAACTTAGTAAATGATACTGTTTATTAGCCACAACATTACGTGTTACAAGGTGTAGGAACCTCTTCCTCAGATGTGTTTGGCATCACCAAGCTGGGTGTGTAGGATAACCCCATTTCTTTGGTGTAGTTATTTTTATGTGTTACCAACTTACTTGTGCTATGTCAAAGTGGTCAATGTAAAGATAGCATTGACCTGAGTGGCTATGTGATGTTAACATTAGTGTTTTAGTGTATGAAATACTGTTACAACTGGGTTCAAGGGAGCGGTGTGATGTTAACACTGTGCCAGAGGTCCGTGTGAAGCAAACAGAGGATCCTGTGAAGTCAGCAGAGACCTGAAAAAGTTGGGGGGGGGGGCAGATTTATCAAAACCTGTCCAGAGGAAACATTGCTGAGTTGCCCATAGCAACCAGATTGCTTCTTTTATTTCTTAAAAGGCCTGTGAAAAATGAAAGAAGCGATCTGATTGGTTGCTATTGGCAACTCAGCATCTTTTCCTCTGGACAGGTTTTTATAAATCTCCCCCTTGCAGCCATAAATTTTTTTTGTTGTGGCCGTGTTGTAGGAAATAACCCCCCTCCCTATGATGTCCACTAGCCATATGAAACTGCTATAGAAAATTATGTTAAACAATTGCACAAGCAACATTTTTATCTGATAAATTATTTTATTTTCCAACTTTAAAATAAAAATCCCATAGTAACCATTTGATATTTTCAGGACATCACTTTACTTCTCACACTGGCTAATTATAGGGTAGAAAAGCCATTTCGTACAGACACATAAGAGCCTTTCCCCGTCCTTTCATTGTGCTTCCGGCCTGATGGCTATAACCAGGCAAACACAGTGCATTCAAATTCTGGTCAAGATTTGGAAATAAGAAAGAATGTAGAAAGAATACTAGACCATGATAGTTCAGAAAGTAACCTGAACTCTATAAACTAGCATAAAACAAGTATACAGAATACCAGGACTCAGTTTGACAGATGCAGTAGTTCTAATTTTTATCTTGACATATCTCATTAAAAGTCTTTTTATGGTGCCACGTTTGTCACAAGATGGTAGAGCAAAACACTGCCATTCCTTTTTTTCTTGACAAACTTCCAAAGAAATGTTTCATTATTTTGGATAGGGGTCTCTTTTGGGCTGTGCCTTTTGTTAGAAAGGTCTCTATTATGGACATTTATCAACAGGTTTTGTCAGGTTTTCTTTACTATAATTGTCGCAAAATTGTCGCTACTGCGACTATGCGACATTTTGACTGGAAAGCGAGAAAAGCAAGTTTTCCAAAAATTAACTACGGAGTAATAATTTTAAAATGGACTACGGGTAGTCAGGTATTTATTAACTGCGACATTCGCAACTGCGCAAAAAAAAGTCGCAACAGGGTTAAAAATTTACAAAATTTACTCCAGCTCAAACATGGAGTAGAAAAAGCTACTACCAAAGTAAAAAAAGGAAAAATTGCTTACGTGAAAGAAAATTATCAACAGACTGAAAGCAGTTGATAAATAAGTCGCACATAAGCAAAAAAAAAGTAAGGAAAAAAATTACTAAAAAAAGAATACATAAGCAAACAATGATAAATGTCCCTCTATATCCTCAAAAGTTCAGTCTTCATTTCTGTGGAAAATGGCAACAAGTGTCTGCTTCTTCTGCAGCGCCGCCACAGGTGAGATGGAGTATTACACTGTTTTCACTTTAAAAAATGCCCTTTGTAGCTGTTCTCTGCTCTGGCTTAAAAGGGGTACTCCGGTGGAAAACTTTATTTATTTATTTTTTTAAATCAACGTGCCAGAAAGTTACACAGATTTGTAAATTACTTCTATTGAAAATCTTAATCCTTCCAGTACTTATTAGCAGCTAAATAATACAGAGGAAATTCTTTGCTTTTTGGAACACAGAGCTCTCTGCTGACATCACGAGCACAGTGCTCTCTGCTGACATCTCTGTCCATTTTAAGAACTGTCCAGTAGGAGAAAATCCCCATAGCAAACATATGCTGCTCTGGACAGTTCCTAAAATGGACAGAGATATCAGCAGAGAGCACTGTGCTCATGATGTCAGCAGAGAGCTCTGTGCTTCAAAAAGAAAATAATTTCCTCTGTAGAATTCAGCAGCTAATGAGTACTGGAAGGGGATAAGTTATAGATCGTGGGGGGTCCGAGCGCTGGGGCCCCCCATGATCTTCGGTACGGGGCTGCGGCAATATAGAGGAAAGGGGGCATTCCGTCCCTGCATGACGCGGCGGCCGACACGCCCCCTTCATGTACCCCATAGAGATACATGGAGGGGGAGTGTCTGCCGTGGCTTTCTGCTGGGGACGAAACTTCACTTCCGTCAGACTGCTGCGGCCCCGTCCAGGAGATCCCGGGGGCCCCAGCGCTCGGACCCCCCGCGATCTATAACTTATCCCCTATCCTTTTGGATAGGGGATAAGTTATTTTGCACTGGAGTACTCCTTTAATGCAGTTCATTTTATTGAACACACACCTAGCCACCAAATAAGTACACGGTTGTTACATATGAAATACCAGTCTTGTCTAGCTATACGCAACGTATCAGTCTTTCCTGAACCTTGATGATGATCTATAAAGTAAATAAATAAATATGCACCAAGAAGCAGCAATGACAAAAACTACATAGTAAATAAACAAAAGTAAATATATAGTAAACACAATAGTACAGGACATATTGTACAGACAAAATTAGGTCAGAAGAACCAACCCCAGATAAATGTATACAAATCACTTGGATTACAGTGCACACCACCACAAAAACTGCTGTATACTCTTCTTGTGCCATGGAAGATATTAAATATTTTCAGAGGGATTGGCTGACCATGTAATGTGCATGGGCACCTTTTAACTCTCATTTGATGGATTTCAGCATGTTTGATTGTTTTGTTCTTTGCTCATTCAGAATCCATGTACACTCAGTCCAGCTGAGCGAGCAGGTGTATGGTGAATCTCAGGAGAGATAACTGTTGGCCGAACAAGCATTCGGCCATCAGCTATTAAAATTGTATAGCCAACTAAAGGAAGCATTACGACAATACAATCTCCTAACCACTGGGGTATGTTGACATAGTGTAAGATTATTTGATATCTTTTATGCAAAAATTTTCATCCTTAGTCTGCTAAAATGTGGCGCAAAAAACTATTCTACTTAAACATACTGTACATTTCAGCTCTGCTACATCTTTGGTAACTGCGTAATAGAAAAAAAACTTGAATTTTTGGGAAAAATATGCATTGATGGTGAAGCATGTTACAGATAAAATTTTTAGACCCATTTTCTCTATTTTTCCAGTTCGATACTTGTTTTTCACAAGATGTAACCAACAAATCTTTGTTCTAAAGATGTCTGGCAATCTGGTTTTCATGTAGCGTCAGAGAGGTGTTTACTTAAACAACTCTTTGTCCCTCGCCTGAGTCTCACACACAGTATAACAGGAGGACAGAAGGATCACATTGCAGGGGCTGCTGTAAAGCGTTTCAGTATCTGGCAGCAGAGTGAGCCGATGAGAAGTGACATTCTAGGCAGCAGGAGAAGTACAGACAGGAAATAGGGGGTCTTGGAATAATGAGTTCCAGTCACCCACCACTCTGAAACCCAGAGACAGAGCAGGCATCCTTGGAAAATACTTTTCTCCTGACTACTTGGCAATATTTAGCTTTGGTGCTGGAGGTAACAGGCGGCTCCTCCTTGTTGTCCAACCGGTCGTATGATATTTGTTAGGATTTAATACACAGTATTAGGGAGATTGAATCATGCAACAGGCTTAAGTTAATTCACTTTGTGAGTAGCACTCCATAGAGAGCCTGGGGGCCGCAAGCAAAAGACTACATAGAATGTGATCACAGTGTTCCAAGTTTGGAAAAAGAAAAAAAAAGGAACCCACGCGACACTGTCTTACTAGAACAAAGGCTATGTCTCCAGCCAAAAGACTAACAAGGTTTCCGAAGGGGATTTGATTTGCGAAATGGACGCAGAGAATGGATGTTGAAATCGATATTTACAAACACTTCACGTGGCTCAGAAGGGTAAGTGAATAGTGCATACCCAGCCATTTAAGGAGCCGGGTCTCTTTAAGCTTTTCTCAACATCTTAAGGGCATTCATTTATTTTCATGTTTTGATTGCCAAATCCTTGAGATTTAAGTTGAAAGCGTGCGTCACGCACTTTGCTTTGTTTCTATAGCTGCTTCATGTCAACAGAGTGTTAATCTGGAGAAAGCGTGTTATATTCCTAATCACCTTAATCACTATTGAGTTCACTGTACTTTACAATTAGCAAATGCGACCCAACAAAATGGTTCTTAAAGGGGTACTCTGCCGGCTCCCTGTTTAATGAAGTCAGTTTAAACAAGTTCCTGAGATGCTCATGGTCTCGGATATTTCTACCAATATCAGATCTTGTAGACCATGTATATACATAAACTACTATAGTATGTGGACATGAGAATTATATCTACTTATACTCTCAGCAAACATTTCGTTTCCAAGGAATGATCTTAGGGACCATGGTGTTCATTATTAAAAAAAATGTTATTGATATGAGGAGTCTGTGCTTACATGTTGCGGATTTTGCCTAATTTTTCAGGTGTATTTTGTGACTAAATCTGACAGCATCCTCTGCAGTTCCAACAATGGGGCTTATTATCCAGTTTGGTTGATGTGTGGGTATGTAGCTACATGTACCCCGCCGTTTAATGTAAATAAAGTGTATTGAAATGTTTGTGCCCTCCTATTTGGAATGTGCCCTCTGCAGTAATCTGGTCCATGTAAGAACTGTTTGTTGTAGATAAAGTTTATTGATAGTAGTTTATGAGCTCCTTCTTTGAAATGTACTCTCTGCGCTTATTTGATCACTCTAAGGAAACATGGCTACATGTACAAGTTGTTGTAAGTAAAGTTTATTGACATACAAGTATCATGTACTGATTTACCTGTCAAGCAAAAATCTGGTGCCATGGTTACATGTAGGACATGTAAACAAAGTTATAGTTTGTGCGCTTTACCTTTCAAAATACTTTCTGCACCAACTCAGTCAACGGTTCAGTAAAGAATTTGGTGTATACAGAGATTTATGAAGATCTTATCCATATATGTGAAAGCGAACAGCACAGTCCACATACAGGAGCAGTAGTCCCCAAGCTTTTATTTCAGGGACCACGTTGGGGCAGAAAAGATACAGCAGTATATAGAGTGTTTCTTCATGAACAATAAACCTGATAAGCACCCTAATAATTATATACTTTGTTGTTATTAGAATCAAATAGTTCTTATTATACTTCCTGCCAAAATCTGTCCCTCAGACCTATAACGTGTAGACCCTAAAGTTCTCAATTGGTGGACCTCATCCATAGATGTCCTGGATGTATATACTGTCAGGAAAGATGCTGTCTCCTAGATCTGTTCTGTAGGACCAAACTAATGCAGTTATATATCATACATTTTGTAAAACATGAGCAAATCCTGTTCTAATTTCAATGAACTTTATTCATTGGAGACAATGGAATGCAATTAATGTATATGGGTCATTAAAAGTATTGTTTTCGGGGACATACATGGTTAATTTCTGTCCTTTCAAGGACTTGAAAAGGAACAGTATTGCACTGTGTTTTCTTTTTAAAACTTTTTCTGTCCAACCTGTTTTCTATTTATACAACTGGCTACAAAGGTAAATGTTATCTGTAGCACTGAATGCCTTATAATAAAGGGAAACTTGAGTCTGTTACAACTGTGCAGCCTATTGTACAGAAGGGAAGCAGAGATGAAGTCCTAAAGCCCATCCTCTATTCCGCAGTTATTTCTGTTCTTAAAGGGTTACTTTAGTGCCCCATCGTTCGGAACATTTTGTTCCAAAAGCTTGGAGCGGGCGGCAGGGGTCGTGATGTCACAACCACGCCCCTCATGACATCACACAACGCCCCCTCATTGCAAGTCTATGGGACTTGCATTGAGGGTGTGGTGTGATGTCATGACCCCTGCCGCCAGCACTCAGCGTTCTAAACGAATGCTGCGTGCTGCACAGAAATTTTGGGGGTTCCAGCTGCGGGACCCCCACGATCAGATACTGATCCCCTATCCTTTGGATAGGGGATAAGATGTCTCAGGACGGAGTACCCCTTTAACCCCTTAAGGACGCAGGACGTAAATGTACGTCCTGGTGAGGTGGTACTTAACGCACCAGGACGTACATTTACGTCCTAAGCATAACCGCGGGCATTGGAGCGATGCCCGTGTCATGCGCGGCTGATCCCGGCTGCTGATCGCAGCCAGGGACCCGCCGGCAATGGCCGACGCCCGCGATCTCGCGGGCGTCCGCCATTAACCCCTCAGGTGCCGGGATCAATACAGATCCCGGCATCTGCAGCAGTTCGTGATTTAAATGAACGATCGGATCGCCCGCAGCGCTGCTGCGGGGATCCGATCATTCATAACGCCGCACGGAGGTCCCCTCTCCTTCCTCCGTGCGGCTCCCGGCGTCTCCTGCTCTGGTCTGTGATCGAGCAGACCAGAGCAGAAGATGACCGATAATACTGATCTGTTCTATGTCCTATACATAGAACAGATCAGTATTAGCAATCATGGTATTGCTATGAATAGTCCCCTATGGGGACTATTCAAGTGTAAAAAAAAATGTAAAAAAATGTAAAAGTAAAAGTAAAAAAAAAGTGAAAAATCCCCTCCCCCAATAAAAAAGTAAAACGTCCGTTTTTTCCTATTTTACCCCCAAAAAGCGTAAAAAACATTTTTTATAGACATATTTGGTATCGCCGCGTGCGTAAATGTCCGAACTATTAAAATAAAATGTTAATGATCCCGTACGGTGAACGGCGTGAACGAAAAAAAATAAAAAAAAGTCCAAAATTCCTACTTTTTTAATACATTTTATTTAAAAAAAATTATAAAAAATGTATTAAAAGTTTTTTATATGCAAATGTGGTATCAAAAAAAAGTGCAGATCATGGCGCAAAAAATGAGCCCCCATACCGCCACTTATACGGAAAAATAAAAAAGTTAGAGGTCATCAAAATAAAGGGATTATAAACGTACTAATTTGGTTAAAAAGTTTGTGATTTTTTTTAAGCGCAACAATAATATAAAAGTATATAATAATGGGTATCATTTTAATCGTATTGACCCTCAGAATAAAGAACACACGTCATTTTTACCATAAATTGTACGGCATGAAAACAAAACCTTCCAAAATTAGCAAAATTGCGTTTTTCGTTTTAATTTCCCCACAAAAATAGTGTTTTTTGGGTGCGCCATACATTTTATGATATAATAAGAGATGTCATTAGAAAGGAAAACTGGTCGCGCAAAAAACAAGCCCTCATACTAGTCTGTGGATGAAAATATAAAAGAGTTATGATTTTTAGAAGGCGAGGAGGAAAAAATGAAAACGTAAAAATTAAGTCCTTAAGTCCTTAAGGCCAAAATGGGCTGAGTCCTTAAGGGGTTAAATGACAACCACAAGGGCAACAACAAACTTCCAGATTCTTGAACTGTAATGCCTACTAAGGAGCTGAGGGTGTATACAGTCATGGCCGTAAATGTTGGCACCCCTGAAATTTTTCTATAAAATGAAGTATTTCTCACAGAAAAGGATTGCAGTAACACATGTTTTGCTATACACGTGTATTCCCTTTGTGTGTATTGGAACTAAACCAAAAAAGGGAGGAAAAAAGCTAATTGGACTTAATGTCACACCAATTTCCAAAAATGGGCTGGACAAAATTATTGGCACCCTTTCAAAAATGTGGAAAAAAAATTTCAAGCATTTAAACTCACATGGGGCAAGTAACAGGTGTGGGCAATATAAAAATCACACCTGAAAGCAGTTAAAAGGAGAGAAGTTCACTTAGTCTTTGCATTGTGTGTCTGTGTGTGCCACACTAAGCATGGACAACAGAAAGAGGAGAAGAGAACTGTCTGAGGACCTGAGAACCAAAATTGTGGAAAAATATCAACATTCTCAAGGTTACAAGTCCATCTCCAGAGATCTAGATTTGCCTTTGTCCACAATGCGCAACATTATCAAGAAGTTTGCAAACCATGGTACTGTAGGTAATCTCCCTGGGCGTGGACGGAAGAGAAAAATTTATGAAAGGTGTCAACGCAGGATAGTATGGATGGTGGATAAGCAGCCCCAAACAAGTTCCAAAGATATTCAAGCTGTCCTGCAAGCTCAGGGAGCATCAGTGTCAGTGCAAACTGTCCATTGATATTTAAATGAAATGAAACGCTATGGCAGGAGACCCCGGAGGACCCCACTGCTGACACAGAGACATAAAAAAGCAAGACTACATTTCGCCAAACTGAACTTGTATAAGCCAAAATCGTTCTGGGAAAACGTCTTGTGGACAGATGAGACAGAGATAGAGCTTTTTGGTAAAGCACATCATTCTATTGTTTACTGAAAACAAAATGAGGCCTACAAAGAAAAGAACACAGTACCTACAGTGAAATATGGTGGAGGTTCACTGATGTTTGGGGTTGTTTTGCTGCCTCTGGCACTGGGTTCCTTGAATGTGTGCAAGGCATCATGAAATCTGAGGATTACCAACGGATTTTGGGTTGCACTGTACAGACAAGTGTCAGAAAGCTGTGTTTGCGTCCGAGATCGTGGGTCTTCCAGCTAAATTCAAACATAGGTCAAAAAGCACCCAGAAATGGATGGCAACAAAGCACTGGAGGGTTCTGAAGTGGCCAGCAATGAGTCCAGATCTAAATCCCATTGAACACCTGTGGAGAGATCTTAAAATTGCTGTTGGGAAAAGGTACCCTTCCAATAAGAGACCTGGAGCAGTTTGCAAAGGAAGAGTGGTCCAACATTCTGGCTGAGAGGTGTAAGAAGCTTATTGATGGTTATAAGAAGGAACTGATTTCAGTTATTTTTTCCAAAGGGTGTGCAACCAAATATTAAGTTAGGGGTGCCAATAATTTTGTCCAGCCCATTTTTGGAGTTTGTAGTGACATTATGTCCAATTAGCTTTTTTCCTTCCTTTTTTGGTTTAGTTCCAATACACCCAAAGGGAATAAACATGTGTATAGCAAAACATGTGTTACTGCAACACTTTTCTGTGAGAAATACTTCATTTCCTAGAAAAATTTCAGGGTGCCAACATTTACGGCCATGACAGAAAGGCCAGGAATGGACAGAATGGGAATGTAGGGCCAACATGACAGGGGGAGTTAAGGGCAGCAAGGAAAGGGTTAATGTGTTTGGAGGAGGGAGGTCAGGGTGAGGTGGAGGGGTCAATGGCAGGTGAAGGGGCGGCCTTAGGGAGGTGATATAAGGGGGCAAGGAGTGGCGGGAAGACAGTCTGGAGCCAGGAGAAAGTTTGGGAAGTTTGGCTAGTGCATGCTGTGTTGCTCACCTGTCATGGCTGAGTTGGACGCCCTTTTTGAGCAGGTCCGGGAGGAGGCCCAGCGGAGGGGATCCGGGTGGCTGTCCGAGCTGCTGCGGGCCTCTGCAGTGGGAGCACCTACGGCGGCGGCTGTGGATCGGAGAACAAGCGGGCGGCGGTCCCGTCGCCTGGAGAGGCTGAGTCCGGACGTGGTACGGCGGACCAGGAGGAGGCATGGGAGCCCCGTTTGGGACCAGTAGCTGTGGGGCTGCCTACATCCTGGGCGGCGGCCGCAGCGGCCGGGAGGAATCCAGGAGGGCGGCCTGGTCCGGCTGCTTCTACGGAGCCTGCACCGTGGCCTTCCACTTCCAGCGGCGGCACAGGACGTCATCATGGAGAGACGGCCCGGCCGAGTGCTGATGCACCAGCGTGGATGCCGGAGGAGGAGCGCTTCACCCGCGGCCCGTCGGGGCAAGTGAGAGTCCCAGGTGAGGGGTGGAGAGAGGCTGGTGGGAGTCCGGAGTGCTATTCCAGACGGACCTTTGGAGGAGGAGAGGGGTTTGGGCCATGCGACCAGCGCGAGGGGCCGGCGGGCCACGACAGGGGCCCGTCGGGGAGCCTTGGGGTGCACTGGAGTCGTTACAGGTGGGACCCCGGCGGAGGGGCAGGGTCCAGGCCGAGACGGTGGTGCGGAGCGGGGCGCTGGACAGTTCGGATGAGGATTTGAATGGCGCTGTGGCCCTGGATGGAGCTGGGGGCTGGCGGTGGGCCGGCGAGGTGGCTGCTGAAGGACGGGGGAGGGCCACCAGCCCGGCCCCTAGTGCTACTGGAGAAGACCTGTCGGAGAATGTGGGAGTATCGCCTGTGAGGGAGCGCAGTCGTGGTTCCGGGCCACGGTCTGCGGTGCATCGGGTGGATGCTGTGGACACGGCTGGGGGCCCTGGGCCCAGGAGTCTGGATGCTGCTGATGGAGCTGCTGGAGAGACAACAGCTGGCCCGATGGCTGCAGTGAGGTTGGGTGAGTGTACCACCTTCTTTGGCTCGGGTGGGGTGGAGCGGGGATTGTGGGAGGGGATTCACACTTTGTTGCGGGATGTCCAGGGCTTGTTGAGGGAGAGAGCGGGGCAGTCAGTTTCGCCCGTGGCAGTTTGGGGGCCGGCTAGTGGGGCAGGGCCTGTTGGGTGCCGCCGGTGGCTTGAGCTGGGAGCACTGGCGCGGTACAAGGGCGCCCAGTGGGTTCAGCGGGGAGCGCTGGTGCGGTAGGGGGTGCTAGTGCGGCTCCAGTTGCTGCGGTGGAGCGCGTGGGTGATGATGTGCGTATGGCAGACTCGGCGCGCGGTGCTGTGAATGTGTGTTTTGAGGGGCCGTTGGGGGCGCATTTAAAGGCGGAAGTGAGGGAGAAGATTTGGCGGGGGGAGTATGTGGAGATTTTCTCGCTGCTCCCGTTGGAGAAATTCAATCTGGATAGGGTGAAGCCGGATGAATCTAAGAAGGAGGAACGCCGGCGGTATCGGCTGATACTGCGGACGTTCGCTAATTGGCTGCAGGCGTTTGCTATTTTAGCGAGTGTGATAGGTGAGAAGGCGCCGGAGAATTGCTCTGGTTTGTTTTGTTACTTAGATTCGGTGGGGGAGGCTTACCGGGTGTACGGAGGCACTGCTTGGCTACATTATAACGAGCAGTTCCGTCAGAGGAAGGTTGTTAGGCCGTCGTTGAAGTGGGATCACAAGGATATCAGCTTGTGGATGCGGTTGATGGCGGCGCCTAAGGCTGGGGGGGGGGTCAGCAGCCCTTTCGGGAGGGGGCCGGTTGTTCGGGATCAGGGTCCGGGTGGCAGGCGGGGGGAGCAAAAGGCTATTGCTGGCAGTTCAACGAGGGACAATGTAAGTTCTGCAGCCACTGTCGCTTCAAGCATGAGTGCTCCGGTTGCGGGGGCGCCCACGCCTTGTCCAGGTGTTTAAGGAAGGGCAAGGGAACAGGGGGTTATGCTAAGCACAAGAGGGGCGACCCCGGTGATGGTGGCAAGGATGCGGCCGTTTCTCGACCGCTATCCAAATAGGTTGTTGGCTGCGGGGTTTGAATTTGGGTTTGGGATTCCTTGTGAGTCGGCGCAGCCGGTGGGTTTAGTCAGGAATCTGGCGTCGGCGTTGAAGCAGCCGGGGGTGGTTTTGGAGAAGTTGATGAAGGAGGTGCACTTGGGGCACATGGCGGGCCCGTTTTCGGTTTTGCCTTTGGAGGATTTGTGGATGTCTCAGCTGGGTTTGGTTCCTAAGAAGGAACCAAATAAGTTTCAGCTTATTCATCATCTGTCCCACCCGGCGGGGGGGTCGGTTAATGATGGGATTGACCCGGAATTGTGTGCGGTGACATACATGTCTTTTGATAAGGCGATGGAGTGGGTGCATAGGTATGGGGCTGGGGCGTTGTTAGCCAAAACGGATGTGGAGGCAGCGTTCCGGTTGCTCCCGGTTCATCCCCAGAGTTTTTACTTGTTGGGTTGCTGTTTGGAGGGTCAGTTTTTTGTGGATAAGTGTTTGCCCATGGGATGCTCCATCTCGTGTGCTTATTTTGAGTTTTTTAGTACGTTCCTGAAGTGGGTGGTGTGAAAGGAGTCGCAGGTGGACTCTGTTCTGCACTACCTAGACGATTTTCTGTTCATTGGCCCTAAGGGCTCGGCTTTGTGTGCAGTGTTGTTGCAGACTATGGCTGGCGGGTTATTTTGGGGTGCCGCTTGCGGAGGCCAAGACTGAAGGGCCGGCGGCTGAGTTAAAGTTTTTGGGAAGGCGATGGAGTGTCGCTTGCCGGCGGATAAGTTATGTGAACTTAAAGGGGCGGTTGAAGAAGTTGCAGTTGAGGGAGTTGCAGTCTCTTTTGGAGCATTTGAATTTTGCCTGCTGCATCATGCCGATGGGCATGGTGTTTTGTAGGCGGTTGGCGGCGGCCTCAGGGGGGTTGCGATAGCCGCATCATTATGTGTGTTTATTCACGGACGTGCGGGAGGATTTTAAAGTGTGGGGCGGTTTTTGGAGGTGTATAATGGAAGGACTATGGTTATGGAGCGACAGGTTTTTAATGCGGAGTTGGAGCTTTTTACGGATGCGTCTGGCAGCTGTGGTTTTGGTGTGTTTTTCCAGGGCAGTTGGTGTGCGGTGGAGTGGCCAGAGTGGTGGCGAGGTCAGGGTTGGGTGCGCAACTTGGCACTCCTGGAATTGTTTCCTCTGGTGTTGGCGGTTGAGATTTGGGGCGATCGGCTGCGGAATCACAAAGTCTGCTTTAGATGTGATAACCTTGGGGTGGTTAATTCTCAGACGGCGCACTCACCTCCTGTGCTGCGGTTATTGCGTCATTTGGTTTTGCGCTGTCTTGAGCTGAATGTTTCAGTTTGTCGATGTGCATGTGCCTGGGGTGGATAACACTATTGCTGATGCTCTTTCTCGCTTTCAGTGGGAGCGGTTTCGGGAGTTGGCGCCGGAAGCAGACGCCCAGGGGTTTCCTTGCCCAGCATAGATGTGGACGCTGGTTTGAGTGTGGCTATGGGTTTGGTCTGGCGTTCAATTAGTGAGTCTACCTGGAATTCTTATAGTGCTGCGTGGCGTGTGTGGGAATCGGTGGTGCGTGCGGTGGGTGGAGTTGGAGTGCAGGATGATTGAGCGGTGGTGTTGCTGTTTTTTGTTGGCCGTTTGGGGATGGAGTGTCGCCGTCGGGCTTGTCCAGGCGACTGGCGGTGATTGCATTTTGGTTTAAGTTGAGGGGTCTTCCGGATGTTTCAAAGTCTTTCCTGGTGCGACAAGTTGCGCAGGGTTTTAGAAAGGGGGCCGGGAAGCGGGATTCCCAGCGCCCGGTGTCTTATCCGTTGTTGTTAAGAGTGGGTGGGGTGTTGGGATCGGTGTGTGTTTGGGGGTATGAGGGGGTTTTGTTTAGGGCCGCTTTCTCACTGGCTTTCTTTGGTGCGTTTAGGGTGGGGGAATTGGTGTCTCCTAGTAAGCTGGTGGCTGGTGGTTTGCATTGGTCGGATGTGAGAGTGGTGGAGTCTGTCTTTGAGTGCCAGTTGCGGCGCTCTAAGACGGATCAGGTGGGCAGAGGGGTGGTGGCGCGCATGGCAGCTTTGAATGGGTCGGCTATGTGTCCGGTTAGAGCGTTCCTGGATTTCGCCGCTGTGCGGCCGTGCTGCGGGGACTCGTTGCTGGTTCATAGTAATGGGGAGTGGTTGTCCAGATTTCAGTTTATTCAAGTGTTTAGGAGGTGTTTGGCTGCGCTGGGGGAGGAGTCCGGGGTTTTCAGTTCCCATTCATTTAGGATTGTCGCGGCTACGGAGGCTTCCCGGTGGGGATTGGGTCTGGACGTAGTTAAGAAGATAGGTAGATGGGAATCCGACCGCTTTAAACTGTATGTGCGACCTCATTTGTTGTGATGGGGAGGGTGGAGTTGTGTTGGTTATTTTGTGTCTTTTTTCTTTTCTTTTGTCTTTTAGGTGATGCCCCTTGTTTGATATGGATCGTGGGACATTCATATGTGCAGAGAGGTAGCAGGCGGGCTGCTGTCCGCCCGTAGGGGAGGCAGTTGGGGTTCTCCAGATCGGAAGTGCAGGTCAGGTGGATGGGTAGAGGGGGCTTGTTGTGGCCGGGGCTTCTTCCTTTTCTGCAATCTTTTGTGGAACTGGACAGGGCTCCGGATGTTCTCGTTATACTTGCAGGTGGGAATGACTTTGGATTGCGGACGTCTAGGTCCCTTATGAGGGATATCAAGTTGGATCTCCTGCGCTTGTGATCGCAGTTCCCGGAGATGCTGATTGTTTGGCCCAACATTGTGGCGCGTTTGGTGTGGCGCAATGCCCGATCTGTGAAGAGATTGAACAAGGCTAGGGCACGGGTTAATAAGGTGGTGAGTCGGTTTGTGGCGCGTAATGGGGGTTTTGTGGTGCGACATGTGGATCTTGAGGTGCCGTCTGTGGAATTCATGGATGAGAATGGGGTGCATTTGAATGAGTTTGGTGTGGGCTTTGGGCATTTAGGAGGCAGTTGAGAAAGCGGTTCGGTTGTGGGCGGGCGCGTGTAAGGTGTCACACGCGTCCGTCGTGGCAGGAGAAGGAGGGGGAAGAGGAGGTATTGAAGGAGAAGGAGGTGTGGTGATGGTGTTGTGCAGCTGGTGCGGTACCCTGCTGGGCTTGGAAAACCCCTGCGGGCATGGTCCCAAAGGGAGGAGAAGGTCTCCGAAGGTGGTGTCCTGGGGTTAAGTTTATGGACGACCCAGGGCAAAGTAAGAGATCAGAAGGTCATGTCGCCTCTAAGTCCCCCTCCTTTGTATGACGCACATGGTTTGCACTAATGTTTTCACTGTTATATTTAATGATGGTTATTTAAGTGATATTCGTTTTTTATGGTGTTATTTAATAAAATGGCCGCTGTGGCCTTTTCCACCAACAACGTTGTCTGTGTTTTGTTTAAGGGAAATGGTAAGGCAAGAAGGGGGGGTAGTAGGAAGCGGAGCTTTACGCTCCCCTAGTCATGTAAATGCATATCTGGGCAGGCGAACCACTCAGGACTATGGAAAGCTGAATAAAAACGCCTGTGAAAGATGCTATGACCATGGTATATAACATTTATCGGGATGAGGGGCGTGAAAAGTAAATCCACTACTAATCTCTCAGCGCTCTCTGTATAGCACAATTTGTTCTGTCCAAAAGTTAATCTTGGAAAAGGAAATGACACGTCTGTCACCCGGGAAAGTTTTCTTTAACATGACTTGATGCCAGAATGTAACTCAATGAGTGAGACTCACTGCAGGTGGTGGTGTCCCCACGCTGAGGTTCGCATAAGGCAAAGCTTGCAGTAATAAGTTGGCAGTAGGATATGCAGGTCTGTCCTCACTTTTTATATCTGTGTCCATCATCTTTTGTGACCAATAGACATTTGGAAAAAGGCATCAGAATTTCAATGGGATTTTTTATTTTCAAAAAAATTACACCCTAGGACCTTTATCCTCAAGACAGACTAGAGAACCCTGTAGACTAGAGAACCCTGTAATTGAAAAAACAGATATCTGCTTTATTTTCAGAAACAACTTCACATTGGGTTATGGGCTTTGTCCGGTATTGCAGTTTATGTAAATGGGACTAAATACTGCAATACTAAATGAGTCCATAAGATTGGCACTATTTCTAGAAAGAAACTGACGCTTTGTACAACATTTGAAACAATACAGTACGAAACAATAATACAGTACACACGGGATCCAATATTGTACCTACATATGCCACATGCGCAAGCTGAGGCTATGGGGGCAATTTATTAATGGTTTGGGTTAAAATTTACAGAAATCACATATTTGCACAAATTTTTAGTGTTGTACAAAAATTTTCAGCTATTAGTTTCCTTCCAAAAGCATTGATAAATTCCCCTGATGTTCATGAAATGTATTTCACACTGTGGACTATAGCCTAGATTGTTTTTTGCTGCTGCGTTTCAAGTGACATGTCACATACTGATGCATTAATTATGATTATTATACTGTAGATGGATTATTATACAATAAAATGTGCCACTTGATCAGAACACAGATTAGTCCAGTTACATGGGATATATACCATGGAAATGGAGTGTAGCAAGCAGCAAAGGTATGTCTTGGATTTCTGCTGCATATTCTGTGGTGGGTATGCCCATCATGTAAACATAAACCCTTATGGAGGTTCCATAGTATTGTTCAAGTATTATTTCCTAGAACCATTACTTCAGTAATCAGGTTACTAGGGAGGGTACATAGTTAAAAAGTTATATCCCCAGCACCCTATCTGTCTGAAATGACTGTGATCTGTTCAGAGTTGATTTGGGGGGCTGTGTTGGTGGGGGGGGGGGGGTGGACGGACGGACATATGGCAGCCATCCAACCACACCATCCCCTGTCTTTATTAATGTAATTTTGCTAATCCTATAATTTGATGCTCACTTGCTCATATACATATGTGGATCATGATATTCGAGCACCTGGATATAGGACAAGTCAGATGAATCTCCTAATGTATGCTCCTCACCAGATGTTTTAGATATAGAGCTGGTACAGGAGGGCAGGGCATTGTGAGATGAAGACAATGTCACATTGTGGACAATGGAATGAAGATTAGCAAGATGCTGAAAGCTTAGGCATAACATAAGGTGGAGCAGGACCCTTCAGTGTGCGAGATGGATGTTGGAGAAACCTTTGAATGAATAGTAGATGATGATATTTGTAATGTCCACAGAATTTGGGTGTAAGACCAAAAGTGGCCTCCTTATGTTCTGTATACGGAAGTGGGGGCCAACTCCATATGATGCCATCTGACTGTAGTGGACTAAAGCAGTGAGACCCCTCTGTCAGTGAATACCTAGATAGCCTTATCTACAACTTTCATCACACCAGCCAATGGAAAAGACTTGTCTCAAAGTGGACATCCCCCTTGAAGAACAGTTCTTGGCTTATCCATGAATTGCATCATAGTTTAAGATACTCATCTATTCAGGGGCATCTTTAAAACTTTTTTTGGCTGGTGAATTGAATGTCCGTACATACTGACACTTCTAGAGGTAAAGCAGTACTAGATAAGAAAGAATCATATTTACAGGATATGCTATATAAATAAGTAGAAAGCTCGTTGACAACACTAGTGGGCGCTGGAATGGCTGCCAGTAATGGTTGTCACCCAACATCCATGCAACAGATCAACGGAACCTTATTCCTTATATTTGAAGGGATAGACACAGGTCCTGAGGGACTCTTGTCTTTTTTTTTCAACCTTATGAACTATGCAACTAAAATGTTTGAAACGGTTGTCATAATTTACAAACTGGGAGGATTTATGGACTGTATATTTAAGGTAAAATTATAAATGGGGACATTTTCTTTATTAGAAAGGTTCCAATCTTAAATTTTAAAAAAATGAATGTGGAGTATGGTAGTATTGTCCACAAGATGGTGCTGTGCTACACATGGAATGTAAACTCTACAGGTAGAGTCCTATTTAGGATAGCTGCCTGCAGTATTAGTGTTTCATTCACTGGGATCTATTGTGTTGCTCACATTTTCCCTGCAGCATTGCAAGGCTCATGTTGCCCATTCATATGACCAAGCAATAAATGTTGCACCAAAGTCCCCATAGCAGGACCTGATCTTCATAATCTCTGATGTCCATATTACAGGAGTCCACTGATGGAACCCCTGAAAGGATCAGACAGTCTCCTCACTGATATTTCCCATAGCTTGACAGGATAGCTATGTAGATGCAGGTTAGCAGCTCACACATAAGTTCCTGTTATAGGAGTTGGAGACCCTGGAGGAGATAAGTGTGGGGTATTATAGGGCACTATAGCATATTTGTATGTTTACTGCCCTTGCCTATTTATAATATCAATATATCACATTTTCCCAGTCGATATCCATATGCTTAGAAATATTACTTATATTATCCATATAAAATGTTAAAAGTTATGGCCACTTTCGAGCATATTTTTATAATTTTTTAGAAAGTATAGCAGAAATATAGGGAGAAGCAGAAAGGATGAGGGAGTTATGAGAGAGAACAGAGAAAGAAAAGCTGTGGAGGACGTTCATGCATGCAGGGGAGGACAACAGATACAAGGCACTCTGCAGAGAAAAATCATTTAGGCAGTGTACAAATGTAGAGAGAAAATAGAGATCTAGAGCACTGTAGAGACCGTAGAAGCAAAAGTAAGCTACATTTTGTTTAATAAAGACCTATAGCGAAATATTTTTATTTTTTACATCTTATTAATTACAAAGCAAGAATAAAAAATGCTTGTTAAAGGAGTCCATAGCCAAGCCTATGGCTGTATAGAGCTTTGATCCTGAATCTGTGCACACCTTTGTTTTTATATGCTTGTCGGCAGCACCTCCAGTAGCCTGAGACATGTTGCTAACAAGTGAATGGGATGAACTTTACGGGGCTTATGTAGCAGAAAGGAAATGCCATACAACCCCCACCCCGACTTTTAAGACTAATTTGGTTAATTGAAATCATGATATTTTTCCACAGGAAGAGTCAATCAAAACAAAGTAAATATGCACAGATTCAGGCTCGGAAGCCCTATACAGGCATGGCCTTATTTTATACACCAAGAACCTGCTTTAAGTAACTTTTTATAGAATTACATGTTGTATTATACCCCAGATTCACTCACTGTTCTGCTAAGTTAAAACACACAAAGAAGCCTACTCAACACTCTTAGTAAATCAGGGGCATTGTGTACATACATAACGTATCCTGTAATGATCTTGGTTTACAACTTGTATTATACTCCAGAGCTGCATTCAGAATTCAGCCAAACTGCTTAGCTGAGCTGCTATAATACAGGGCAACTGTTAGGTTGTCTAAGGTTTCCACTCTAAGACATTGGACTTGTGAATACAGCTCTGGTGTATACTACAGGCTGTAACTCATGATCAGTTCAAAGATAAGTAATTATGCAATGCGTTTAGAAAGTTACACAACTTTTGTAGATGAATTATTTATGTAATCTGTGGCATGGTGTTCAGCAGGTAGGTATAGGCATTGGAGCCAAATCCCAATTTACCCCTGCTGTTACTCTAACCTGATCTAACATTCACCTATTCCAGTTCTGCTCCCTACTGACATTCACAGTATATAGTCTCCCTTTTCCCCATATAAGGCAGCACCATCTTCAAACAGAAAGATCTTACGTATAAGAGAGGCATGTGATTAGAAGCATATGACATAGCCTTTGTTCTTGTAGTTTGCTAGAATACTTAAAAATGCACAAAAAAAGAGACAAACAGAGAAGAACATTAGCTGTAGAGAGATCATACTGTACAGCCTCTGATAGCCTGTTGATGAATTGGGTTTTGATGTTGCGGCATCTGTTCTTCCTACTTGTGAAGCCTAAAGACGCTGGGGTATAATCCTGTGCGTGATTCTGTGGTCCTCACAGTGTAAAGGAATACTGTGCCTGGCTCGGATTTCAAATGGGCAGGCATATGTAAAGGAAACATGGTAGAAGAATTGCGGGAGAATTTCTACATTTACTTAAAGGGGAACGCTGCTCCTTGACATCTTTCCAAAGGATAGGGGATAAGATGTCTGATCGTGAGGATCCCGCCGCTGGGGACCCCCGTGATCTCCCTGCTGCACCCGGCATTCGTTTAGAGTGTCGGGTGCAGCGCCGGAGGCTCGTGGAATCACGACCACGCCCCCTCCCATAGACTTGCATTGAGGGGGCGTGGCCATGACGTCATGAGCCTCCGCCCTGCATTGCCAGTCATCAAGCACAGAGCGAATTTCGCTCCGTGTACTGGATGTCTGGGGTGCCGCAGCCCGGGGGTCCCCAGAGGCAGGACCCCAGCGATCAGACATCTTATCCCCTATCCCTTAGATAGGAGATAAGAGGTCTAGGGGCGAATTACCCTTTTAAAGAAATACTGCCGTGTAAGACAACGTATTCGACAACGTATTAGAGTCTGATCTTGGGGGACCCAACCGCTGGGATATTCTGCAATCTCCTGCCCACTGCCTAGCTCTCTAAGTACACGAACGCTGTATCTCCAGCTCTTCTATAGAAATGCATGGAGGGGGTGTGTCGGCTTTCGCTTCGTGCAGCTCCATGTATGGGAGAACTAGGGCACCATGCAGGTGTTCGCGGGGGTCCCAGCCAAGAATGAGACACTTATGGCCTATCCTTTTGAAAGGAGATACGTAGTCTTAAACTGCAGTACCCCTTTAAAAAATATTAGAAACAATGGGTCCCTGGGTAACACAATTATAGGTGATTTTTACCTAATTGTTTGTACTTTAAAGGGGTAGTCCAGTGCTGAAAAACATATCCCCTATCCTAAGGATAGGGGATAAGTTTCAGATTGCGGGGGGTCTGACCACTGGGCACCCCACGATCTCCTGTATGGGGCCCCGGCTCGCTGGCCAGGTAGCAGGTGTCGACGCTATGGCAGAGCAGGAGTTTGCCGAAGGCAGCGCTCCGGCTCTGCCTTAGAGTTGTATTGAGGGGGGTGTGTCAGCCGCCGCTTCGTGCGGTGGTCAACATGCCCCCTTCCCGGGCTGCCGGGGCCCCGTGCAGGAGATCGCAGTGGGCCCCAGCGGTCGGACCCCCCTCGATCTGAAACTTAGGATAGGGGATAAGTTTTTCAGCACTGGATATCTCCTTTAATACAGCTCTACAGTTAATATAATGCACCTGTACCATACTAAATGATACCACTGTATACTACCATAGTATACTCAAACAACATTTTCATATATTTCACACACAATACTGCCATTTATACCTAAATAAAAGTTGCTCAGCCTCTAAATAATACCAACTTTACAGTACCCTATATTTATAAATAGTGTTTCCATGCAGTGATTCTGCCATATATATCCCAAAAACAGTGCCCAACTTATATACAGTATCCAGGTAATACTTCCTTAAAAATGCTACAGAATACTGCAACATATACAGAAACTTTGAAACAATATCATCTTATACCGTTAAATCATCCTAGACATGGCTCTTAGAAATAAGGCCAACAACTTCAATCTTGGTTTCATCAGACCAGAGAATCTTCCTTCAAACTGTTTATTTCTCCTACCAAGGCCCTTGTAGCCCCGATTATTGGGTTTGGTGGGGACCTGGTTGTTTAAAACTTTTTCCATTTATAAATTATGGGTATGTAGCATGGTGGCTCAGTGCCCTGCACTGGGGTCCTGGGTTCCAATCCCACCAAGGACAACATCTGCAAAAAAAAGTTATTTCTGTGTTTGCATAGGATTCCTCTGGGTACTCTGGTTTCCTCCCACACTCCAAAACATATTGATAGCTTAAAGCTACCTATCATGTCCCAGAAAAAAAAAAGTTGTGTTACTCATTGTAACACTCACGTTTCTGAAGACAGGAACTCCGGTGTATGTGGATCCGCTGGACCTGTGTGGCAGATGACTCGGACCGTGTCAGGGAGCGGAGTCTAAGGTGCCGCTGGTCTTCACCAGAGCCTGCTGCAAAGCAGGATGGGCTTGCTGCTGCAGACGACACCCAGGTCGCAACCCCCGGCAACGGCTCGACCACACAGGCGGCTGAGGAAATGCGAAGCACAGAAGGGATGAGACAACTCGTAGTCAGGATAGCTGTAGGTCAGGGCAGGCGGCACAGTAGCGTAGTCGGGACGAAGCAGAAGTTCAGTAGGCAGGCAGCAGAGAAGCAAAGTCAAGGTCACAAGAACAGGAGATTTGGTACACGGCAAGGCAATACAAAGGAACGCTTTTTCTAGGGCACAAGGCAACAAAGATCCGGCAGAGAACTGAGGAGGGTGGAGGAATTTAACAAGACACAGGTGGTTACACTAATGAGCGTACTGGCCCTTTAAATCTTAAAGCTGCGGCGCGCGCATGCCCTAAGGGATGGGACATTCGCACCGGAGCAGAGAGGCGGAAGCAGAGGCAAGGGAAACACCCGGAGAGTGACGGACTGGGGCTCGCATGCGGGTGCGTCCCACAATGCGAGTCCCAGCCCCGTCGGCAGCAGAAGGTAAAGGGACCATGCGCTCACGGCCAGCGTGTGAGGCAAGAGCGCATAGTGTAACACTCATGTATGTTAAGTACCTCATCCTGATCATGTACATATAACTTTTATGTGTCTAGCTTCTGTATTTCTTTTAAAATCAGCTTATATTACTTCACACTGAATTTTCATCTTCTCCCAAGCAGGGGGCGTGTCCCTCTTTTGCCCTCACTGTACATGACTAAACTTCCTCCCTCACTGGGTCTCACTGAGCTGTCGGACAATCACTGCACTCGGCTCTGTAACCATTTCCTCTCTGGTTTTATGCTGCACATGTTACACAGAAAGGAAGGAGGATTACTGGAGTTTGCCTTGTGGTGGCCCACAGTGTATGACGGGACCACGGGGGGTAGAGTTATAGGTGGAGAGGCAAGATGGTATTAACCCCCGGGGAAGGTGTTATTAACCCCTAATGTTCGTGACGCCAGAGTTGTTTTTGGGTACCGGAACCACACGAATAGTATCTCCGCTATTCCAATGGCTAGGCAGTGAAAGGAGAGTCCACAACCAAGTTATGGTTTAACAGAGGCTTTACTGAGTTTAGATAGATTATATTAACTTTACAGCTAGGCCAGAATCCCAGAGAGGTGGCCAGAAACACAGAAGGACCTCGCAGCTTGCTGGGACCAATTAGACTGGTAATAGACTTTAGATAAGTATCTTGAGGCTTGACTTTAGACTGGAGTTGACTATGGGTAGTGACAGCAGACATAGACTTAATGACTTACTGGAATGACTGTAGATTTGAGGCCTTTCAGGTATTTGCTGTTCCTCAGCAGGGAGCATAAGAGCTAAGAGAGAGAGTTGTAATGGCCACCCCCTTATATAGAGGGGGGCTGAGCCAAAGCCCATTGGTCAAGCTGCGGGTCATAGGTTATGTTGGCGCCCTCTGAGTAACATGTGACAACATAAACATAACATGTGACATCTCACAGGTCCTTTAGACTGACTAAAGTAGTAGCATAAGGGTTTCCTCCTAACATTCTCCCAGCCCTCTGGTAGGGAGCACATGGTAAGTGTTTACACTGGGGTTGTTCACTGTGGCAGCCATTGTTTCTGTGATGCTTTGTCTGTGGGGTGGTGCGGTCCAAAGCCAGGATCTTAGTCGGGCAGCAGTGGGGCTGCCTGTCTACTGGGTCGTTCCCTCTGTGGCCATGGTGTCTCGTAGGCAATGGTCTCCGCCCGGCGCTACATCAGTGTTAGGTCCTGTGTATATAGTGAGCGAGGAATGTGCAGCGTATTTCCCGCTGCTGTCGTAAATTTTGCACAGCGTGAAATACGCTGCGTATACGCCAGATGGGAACGCACCCCCTCCTCATGCCATCTCCTTACTACTGGGCTGACACACTGTAACAAACCTCCTCCTCATGTAATCTCCTTACTACTGGAATCACACACTGATAACACACAGTAACACCCCTCCTCATGCCATCTTTTTACTACTAAGGTGCACATTGTAACAAATCCCCTCCCCTTGCCATCTCCTTACTACTGAGCTGGCACACTGTAACAAACACACTCCCCATCTACTTACAACTGGGGTACATGTTGCTGTCACACTTGCTCCTTCTTCTCTATGCTATGGATGGAGCTCTGCACTGAATCATTCTCCTTCTCTCACTGGAGCTGCAGAGGGGGTGTGGCTTCCTCTCAGCCAATCACAGCAGCTCACTCACTGCCCGCTCTCCTCTGCTCTCTGTGTGTTTGGAGATCCTCACACAGGGAGCGCACACTGGCTTATGAAGCCCCCGCTTTCACTTCCTGTATTCCGACTGAGACGCTGCTGTTACCACAGTCAGAAAGACCATAGTAACAGGTGTGGGACATTTTATGAGGACCTCTAGTGGCTACTTTTATAGGAGCAGTTTTCTAAGGGAAACTGTTGGGGGGGGGGATAATGAAATAGTATTATTATTATTATTATAATTATTTTCTATGGCTCTATTATTTTTAAAAATATAGTTTTGGTGATAGTGGCCCTTTAATTTAGATTGTAGCTTAAATGGGGACAGGGACTAATCTGAGAAATGACAAGCTTTGTGCAGTACTGCAGAATATGCTGGCACCATATAAAGGTTTTTTGTACCCTAAAGGCTAGGCTTCTTTCACACTGCCGTTGCCCTCTGGGTCAAAAACAGCCGTTATCGGGACAGGGTACAACGGGCAACAACGGGTCCCAATATATCTCATTTACTATTAAGGGTTCCATTGGGAGCTGTTGTTCTTTAGCGGGAGAAAAATACTTTTTCTTCTATTCTCCCCTTATTTAGTAACGGCTGCTGCACTGGCGGGTCACAACGGCAGTGTGAAGGGGCCTTATCTGTATATAGCTTTCTCACTGTTTAGTGTACCGTTGAATTACTTATTCCTAAATTTCCAGCAGGGGAAGAAAGCATTGTCCACTAGCCCTTGGCTTTACAAGAGATGACACTGAACATATGTTAGTCTGTTATTGCGTCTGTAGATAACATTCATGGCTTTATGGACCATGTCACATTTCTGCTGAACCAGGTCACCTGGTATCTTGTAAAATGTTTGTTTAGATTATCTTGTTGATTCAGTTCTGTGTGAAATAACTACATTTATTTCTTGAGAGATTTATGGAAGAACTAAAGCATAATAGACAACCTTGATTCTGAGGTATCTAAAGCTGGAGCGGCCTAAAGCCTTCAACAAAGGATATAGAGACAAACCATGAAGTGACTATTGTGCCAAGACTGGTTGGCTCCATCCCTTATAGTAGAGGGGGATGAGAATCTGTGTAGGCACTCCCTCTCAATGGGGCCATCAAAAAGGGGAGTTGGGGAATTAACCCAAGGATCATGGAAAAGAGAGAAGGACAAAACAGCACCAAGTTCTTTGGTCCTAGTGATTTAAGGGTGTAGTAATGTTAAACAACAGCAGAAGGAAATTTATATTTTATTATTTGCTATGGTGTCCTCTACATCTGTATATGCACCAACAAGTAGCAAGGGAAGTTACAAAAACTTTGCCCCTTAAAGCATATTACAGAAAAAATGATGCTTATATATGTTACTCACTAGGTCATGCAGACGCTTTATGTATCCAGCTTCTGTATTTGGCTCACAAATCCCTCTGTTTTGCTGCACACTCATTCTGACATCCACTGCTCAGTAAGGTGCATGTCCGAGGTGGGCACTGAGCCCGCCCTCCCTTCCCATGCATTCACTTTTACCCTGTGTCTACTGTGCTGTGCTGGGTCTCTTAATCCAATCACTTCAGTATATGTGTATTTATATTGCATTTTGTCTTATTTATCTATATATATAAACTTTTAATTGGGCACTGCAGAAGAGCGATACAGGTCTTCCTCCAATGAAGCTCCAAGCTGCACTGAGCCTCTGTGCTTTCTCCCAGCAAATGCTTTCTTATTCTTATAGACAGGACAGGAGTGAGCACAGAGGAGTGCTAGTCCCATCCTCACTGGACTTTGTTCCAGCCTGTACTTTAGCTGGGACAAAGATGATGTTGCAGCCGGAAATGATTATGTTCTGGATGGTATGGGGACACCTAGTGGTCTTTTTTATAAGCCATGATTTCTATAAAAAGATCATTTTTTTATGAAGTATATTAAAAAGATTAATGTTTTGACAAGATATACAACATATAAAAAGTTTTTGTATCTGGCCATTTAATCTCTAAGCCATTCTTGCACAACCATAATATTATTTACCAGCGGCGATCCAGAGACAATATACAGGCTACACAACACATGGTACCATCAGCAATGATTACCATTCATAGAGTCGTCTATAACCAATGAGCTAGTGTAAAATAGAAATGTACAGTAGTACAGTTTAAAGCACCCGGTCACAAATGATAAATCTGTAAAAGGGTCCCCCAACCTAATACTGGGGTCTTCTTATGCTGCACAAGGGCCTTTGGGTCCTCTCAGGTACCCAAGCCTGGGTATGCCTGCGACCACTGAATTTTAGATTTCATTGGATCAGCAAAGTTAGCCATGTCTAAATACCGTATTGTATTGATGGATAGACTGTTGATTTCTGGAATGCCTATGTAACCCCATTCCTCAATGGCTGGCCTCCACCATCTCACTATAAATCAACCACTGCTGTACATGAAGACACAACTTCATAACTTCTGGGAGGTGTGAAAATAAAACCATGTCGGATTGGCTGCCAACAATTCAATATCTGATAGCCATGTGAATGCAAATATCTCAGAAATGTAATAGTAGTGTGGTGACACATGTCTGTCCATACTGGGCTAGCCATTAGACGGGTTGAAAGCTACCCCATTATAGGGGATAAGCAATGCCTGGGGTATTTGTAGAATGCAGAGGAGACTTTACTCTGTAACGTATGTCATGGGAAAATCTCTCAGCGTTCACAAGCATAAAGTCCTGACCCTTGGAATGTCTTACAGGAATATGAAAATGTTAGTTAAGCACATATTTTGGTTTCTAAAAAAAGAATTCCCCCCATGATACTGTATATTTTATTTGTGTTGAGATTTTTCCAAAACTCCCAAAGAGCCAAGATTGCTTGGCTTTGAGGTTAGCGTCCTCTGGAGTCTGAGGGGCAGTAGCTATTCATTATTCCTTAGATCTACAGACTCCGCTGTAATTGAGGACTTTGTATCCATGACTGACAGGACAGTGGCTAAGCTGGGTCCTGGTCAGATAAAGATTACGTTCATCTCTTATTGGTGATTAGAGACAAGAAATGGATTATTCCTGTAGGTTTGGGCGGTATGCCGGTTGATACCGGATACCGAATTTTTTGGGCTGCACGATATGAATTTTCCCCCATACCGCAATACCGGTTGGGCCCCTCCCCCTCGGAAATGTATTATCCTCCCAGCGCAGCGCTGACCCCACATCAGGGAACTAATCATATGTTACCCACCAGCACTGTTCTGCCCCCCCCCCCCCCCAATTAATGATCAGCCCAGCGGGGTACTACTCACATATGTCAAGCACTGCCCTCCTCCTCTTTGTTGGGGGCCGCTGGTGCTGGAACTCTATACTGTACGCCAGTGGCTGTCCGGGCATGCTGGGAGTTGTAGTTTTGCAACAGCTGGAGGTCCGAGACCACTGCTGTAGGAGACCACTGCAGCCCGGGCTGGAGACCACTGCAGCCTGGGCTGCAAAAGATAAAGAAAATAAACTGTAACTCACCTACGTCGGCCACACGCTGGGGACGGGAATGTCGGACAGCCGTCAGCCTATCACCAGCCGGAGCGATGTCGGGCCCCAGTCAGTGATAGGCTGAGCCCACTGTCATGTAAGGAGCTCTGGCCAGCTTCTTAAAAGACACTACTTCTTACATAGGCTGACAGCTGTCCGACGTTCCAGTCCCCAGCGTAAGGCCGACGTACGTAAGTGAAAGTTTATTTTCTGTATCTTTTGCAGGACGGGCATAGGTTTACAGCATACAGCAGTGGTCTCCAACCTGCGGAGCTCCAGCTGTTGCATGCCCGGACAGCCACTGACGTACAGTGAGTGATCATTAATTGGGGGGGCAGAACAGTGCTGGCGGGTCACATGATTTGGGGGGGGGGAGCCGAACACCGCGTGCGGGTCACATGATTGGGGCGGGGGGGGCAGAACAGCGCTGGCGGGTCACATGATTTGGGGGGGGGGGGGGGGAAATACTGTTATATACCATGGAACCGCCGTAAGTTTAAAAAAAATACTGTGATACATATATTTGGTCATACCGCCCAGCCCTATATTCCTGTATACTAGTCAGAGTCAGACACAAGCAGATATAGCAGCTCTATAGTGTAAGGCAGGGATCATACTACGGAATATCTGGACAGAAAATGTGTCCAGAGATTCCGAGAGCACTCTATTGGACTTTGCTGTCCCCATAGATGGTAATGTATTTTGTTGGATTCGGCCAAAAGAATGAGCATGCTCTTTTTTTTTTTTTATAAATTTTTTTGTGTTTGTGGCGGAATGTTGCACTGTTAAGTGAAATCCCATTGATAGCAATAAGAGTCTGCTGCACCAGAATTTCCGACGGTCATTTCAAAGTGAAATTAAGCTCAGAAGTTCCATAATGTGAACCTAAGGGCCCATTCACAATATGTATTTTCCGAATGGAATTCCATTGCAGAAAATACGGTGTGGCAGCCTCCCATTGTTTTCAAGGGATTCTGCTGCACCATTCACTCTACAGAATTTCCATGACGGTTGTTCTGCTGTGGAAATTCCAGACCTCAGACCCCACCAAAAAAAATAACATGCTTATTCTTTTGGCGGGATCCGCTTGGAAATGTATTGCCGTCTATGGAGACTGCGCATTTCTGAGAGTTCCTATGGCCAGTTTGTTCTGCTGGCACCGGCTCTTATGACCCAGTGGAATCTTAACTTTTGCCATATCTGGACAGCATATCAAAAGCTTTTTGAAATGACAGTAACGCTTTAAAAAGGTATTCCTGTGGAAAACATTTTTATTTTATTTTTTATCAACTGGTGCCAGAAAGTTTAGCAGATTTGTAAATTACTTCTATTAAAAATCTTAATCCTTTCAGTACTTATCATTGAATTTCTTTTCTGTCTGACCATGTCAGGAACTGTCCAGAGCAAGAGCAGATCCCCACAGCAAACCTCTCCTGCTCTGGACAGTTCCTGACATGGACAGAGGTGTCAGCAGAGAGCACTGTGGTCAGACAGAAAGGAAATTTAAAAAACAAAATAACTTCCTGTGGAGCATACAGCAGCTGATAAGTACTGGAAGGATTAAGACTTTTAATCAAAGTAATTACAAATCTATTTAACTTTCTGGCACCAGTTGATTTAAAAAAAATGTATTTATATTGTTAATGTCTGAAATGTTAGTAAACCATATTTGCCTCAAGTCAGACAATGCTTGGTGGGAAGTATCTGTATGTTCATTTAGGGAGAGATTTATCGAACTGTTTCTGTCATTTTTTTGGCTGTAAAAAGGCGTAAATGTGCGCAATTTTGTGATTTTGCACAATTCTCTTGCGCCTTTTTGAAATAGACGTTTTTGGAAAAACTGACCGTGGGTTGCAGGACTGGTCAGTTGCCCATGCAGTGGACAGTATTTATTAACTGCGCCTTTGTTAAAAAAAAAAACTCAAATGTAGACCAACTTGGCTTAAAAAAAACAGACGGACCACAGTGAAAAGACTTTCAAGCATGGTGAACCACTTAGAAAGGAGTAATCCAAATTAGCTAACAACTAAGCACCGAGCAGGGTTGTGTGACAGAATAGTTTTTTGAAAAAGAGCAATACATTATTATGCTGAGCAATATATTTGGACAGATTAGTGCATACAATTTAGACATGCCAGACAAGCTAGTATTGTCATGCTGTATTACATTTCCCATTTGGCAACAGCTGGAGACACCGCCGCTATCGTATTTTCTAACAACCAGCTGGAGAGTATTCCAGCATTTGGGTTACTCCATGAGCCAAATTGCCTTAAATTGTCACTCACCTAATAAACTGGAGAGCGCAAAGTGAGACTCCAACCTTTGAGACCAGTGAACGCTGACAATGGCCTAGGGGAGACAGCTAGGCCAAAAGGCCTAAGTAATCTATATGGCTTTGTGGGGTAAAAACCAACACCACAAAAACCAACACACAGGTCTCCGGAGCACAGGCAACTCAGTCTGAGGGAAAACGAAAGTAAACTTCCAATTTGCGGCTGACAGCCTTTTGTGAGGTGAATTTAAATTGCACCAATTGCACAATATTTATTAGAGTTTGTGGGCCTTCTTGATAAATTTGGTGCACAACTGCAAAAAACAAAAAGCTTCCTCAGCCCTAATGTATTTAGACTAGCGCCACCTATGTGCACAATGAGTGAAGAGCATACGTGTCTTTTATGATGTAGCTTGTTGTAAGTTCCTTACTATTCTCTGATGACTGATAAGTGTTTTCTTTTCTCCAAGGTTAATCATACAGTTGCAAATAATGAGACATATCAAGAACGACTGACACGTCTGGAAGGCGACAAGGAGTCCCTTATTTTACAGGTAATAAAATATTAGGCAGCATATTCTAATAGTCATATTTTTCAAATCATTTTAACCCCCTTTAAGTCTTGAATTGAGTTAAAGACTCTGACAGAGTAGGAGGTTCTGTTCCAAGGTAATGATGCCAAGACAGAAGCCTCTAATATAAGACTCTAACTTGGTATAATAGATCTGACTTTCAGGTCAGTATGGTTGACAGATACTTAAAGGGGTACTCCGCCCCTGGCATCTTATCCACTATCCAAAGGATAGGGGATAAGATGTTAGATCGCCTCGCGGTCCCGCTGCTGGGGACGCTGTGATCGCCGCTGCGGCACTCCGCCATCAGTACTGCACAGAGTGAGTTCGCTCTGTGCGTAAGGATGGGCGATACAGGGGCCGGAGCAGCGTAACGTCATGGCTCCGCCCCTCATGAAATCACGGCCCGTCCCCTAAATGCAAGTCTATGGCAGGGGGCGTGATGACCGCCATGCCCCCTCCCATAGACTTGTATTGATGGGGCGGGCCGTGACGTCACGAGGGGCGGGGCCGTGACGTAACGATGCTCCGGCCCCTGTATTGCCCGTCATTACGTGCAGAGCGAACTCGCTCTGCGCAGTAATGATAGCGGGGTGCTGCAGCAGCGATCCCCGGGGTCCCCAGCAGCGGGACCCCAGTGATCTGACATCTTATCCCCTATCCTTTGGATAGGGGATAAGATGTCTAGGGGCGGAGTACCCCTTTAACTAACCACTAGACCTTGTGCAAACACCTACAACCATCTTACAAACAGGGGTACACTTTAACCCCTTAAAGGGTACTCCGCCCCTAGACATCTTATCCCCTATCCAAAGGATAGGGGATAAGATGTCAAATCACTGGGGTCCCGCCACTGGGGACCCCCGCAATATAGCAAGCAGCACTCACCTGTAACTGCTTCCAGAAACGCTGGAGGCTCTCAGGCTAATTCCTCCCGACCCCTCCCATCGTCACGCCCCTCCCACAGACTTGCATTGAGGGGGCGGGACGTGATGTCACACGGGGGCGGAGTCGTGACGTCGTGATCTACCGTCCCCGTGGTCGGGAGGAATTAGCCTGAGAGCCTCCAGCATTTCCGGAAGCAGTTACAGGTGAGTGCTGCTTGCTATATTGTTATGTAAGTTAAAGTTCAACTACCTTGTGGATCTTCAGTCATTTTATTACATGCACCTATCGTTATTGGGAAGGGTGGCGATAGGCCGGAGATTTATCTCAGCATACTAGCCCTCAGCCTGGTGTCACGAACTATAGGGTTAACATTAACCCCTCATCTACCGAAACAAAACCTCCACTACCAACACCCCCCCCAAGGGCTGTGATCTGTATTGATCATGGCATCTGAGGGGTTAATGGCACTATTGCTGATGTCCGTCATTACCGCCGGGTCCCTTGCTGCTGAAAGCAGCCGGGACTTGCCGTGCATGAAGAGAGCACCGCTCAGGTACTCGCAGCATTACTGGACTCAAATGTACTTCCTGGTGCATTAAGTACTGGACACTAGGACGTACATTTACATCCTGTGTCGTTAAGGGTATGTCCAGATGATAATCTGATGACAGTCAAAACAATCCTTTACAGAATCCTTTAAAGAAACCATAGACCTAGCACTGCTGTTTTTCATGTTGAGAATCTACAAGGGTAATTGCAGTTAGACCCATACTGGTCAGTAAGTGATGGCATGTACTAGCCACTGCAGTGGGTCCTCTTGCCTATAGGTCCTCAAAGTGTATAGCCTGATTTGTTCCTCGTACTGCTGACTGAATTGTATATTTTGGGTTTCTCTAGTTCAAGGTATATTGTAGGGCTTACTGTACAGGATCTTCTCAGGGGTGTTCTGGGGTAAATTGTGTAGGGGTCCTACACCAAATTACTTAGGTGTGACGCATCTGCGTGGTGCATCCAGGTTAGAATCCCTTGCACAGGAAAATGACTAAACCAGGACAGTAGGTCTTTCATCCAATCTTTTGTGCAATACAGTCAATGAACACTCTCCTCTAATGCTACCTATTTCGTATATCCAGACAGTGAGTGTGGTGGCCTAGTACAGGAGTCGCACCCCTGTACCATAGCTGCCCTGTCAGGCAGACTCCATTCCGTAACCCCTGGGCCTCCCCTTCACCTATATGCCCTGAATGAAACAATGTATATGTAATCCAATGCAATGTACATAATTAGTTCTATACCTTTTAAGTACTGTTGTCATGTGATTCTAACCAGGGAAGGTACCAGTGACCATGTGACCTACAGGGTGACCTATGGGGCCTCTCCAGAGTCTCCCCATATAAACCCTGGGTGGAGCTTACTCTTCTCTTAAGTGCTGAGTTGCAGTGAGGTCAAGCCTGAGTGTGTGTCTGGTGTCCTAAGAAGGCCTAAAGTCTACCACGCAGCCACGAATCCACAAGTCCACTACCCCACAAAGTCCACTCCCCCACAGGTGAAAGTCAAGACCTGGTTAGCTACAAACAGGGTGAAGTCTGTCATAGTCAGTCTGTCAAGTCAGTCAAAGTCAATCTGTCTCAAGTCAGGCCCTGCATCAAATTGTCCAAGTCCACTATAAGTCCCAGCAAGCCCTTTGGCCCCAAAGTCACTGGTCACCTCCGTGGGCCTAGCCAAGCTGTATAGACTGTTACATCTATCTGCCATTGTGCCGTAACTTGGCATCAGAGTCATTATTTGCCCCTGTGCCTGGCCCAGGATCCAGCGATATACCTTCGGGTGGTGTAGAGGTAAAACCAACTCCTGGCGTCACGAACACAAGGGGTTAATGCCATCTGCCCCTAGGGTAATTCCATCTGCTCTCATCACACCCTCACCACATGAATCTTGAGGTATAAATGTAGCTTGTGCTCTTTCTCAGATTCTGAGTCAACTCGTGCACATCTAAACTAAAAGGCTGGGACTAGCATGTGCCAGAGACTTTCTAGGCCTTTGGATTCCCTTCTAACATAGCACTTTATGGAGAGTGTGGTATTGGGAAATAACCGCTAGATGGCAGTGTTACTTACCTTGTATGTGTGACTGTGCAGCACAGTGTTACATGTGTTAGTACATGCACCACAGGGAACAAAAAGTATAATTTACATTAAAAAAAATAAACAAAAACATTAAAGAGACATAAGTTATCCCCATACCCATTGTGAGACATTACACAAGGGTAATTGCTGGGTCTGTCAGGAAATCTTAGTCCCTTGGCACAGATGGGCCCAGCTTGCAGAGTTTCCTCATTACATGGGTTAAATTGAATAAGGGACTCTACCCAAGTCTATCATAAGGGTAGAGAGTAGGCCTTACTGACCAAAGTAACTGCGCTGTAAACATCAGTCTGGGGTCCCCTCGGTGACGATAGGCCCTAGGTAACAGTATAAATTGTCCCATCTAGTGCTGGCTTGGCCTCTGGCACCACAGTGGGTCTATATCTTCTCTTGTCTAGGAAAAAAGAGCATGAAAAATGTGTGTGCAAAACTTGACTTTTTGGATCATTAGGGTTGGGAAAAAAATATCAGACAGATAAAATATTAAAGGGGTACTCCACTTCCCCAGCGTCCGGAACATTGCTGGATGCGGGCTGCGGGGGGTCGTGATGTCACGGTCACGCCCCTCATGATGTCATGCCACACACCCTCAATGCAAGTTTATGGGAGGGGGCGTGACGGACGTCACGCCCCCTCCCATAGACTTGCATTGAGAGGGTGTGGTGTGACATCACGAGGGGTGTGGCCATGACGTCACAACCTCCGCAGTCCGCACCCAGCACTCAGAAACTAAATGTTCCAGACGCATGGGCAGTGGAGTACCCCTTTAACGTTCTGTCTAGCGGCTCACATAGACTGATAGATAGTCAGGGGTCTCTGCTGGTTTAAAAACAAAGGCCTATGGCCATCTTATTGCCGAGTAAAAATAGCCTGAAATAAGAAGACAATCTCTGCCCATTTCTTCTCATGCAACCAGGAAACATTATAGGAATGTCTCTGGGTAGGCTCCAAATAGTTAATCACCGGCTTAGTCATTGAAAGCAAGGCAGCATGAAGCTGTAGCTCCGGGCTCAGCTGTCAAGTAGGCCTGACTGAGTTTGGCCATCGATCAACTCGTATAAAGAGAAATAGTTTAGATTTCAGGAAAATCACTAGAATACCTGTCACGCCTTTTCTATATGAAGTATTTGTTAACGAAAAAAATCATCATGTAACTATAAATATATGAATATTGTCCACAGTGTGCATTTTATACACTAGAGCCTGGCTACCACATTGAGAAAATAAAGTTGGGAAAGATCTTGTAGAATGAATCGCAACCACCCCATACATCGTAAATACGGTGTACCGTATTTTTCGTCATATAAGACGCTCCGGCATTTAAGACGCACCTAATTTTCTAGGATAAAAATCTAGAAGATAAAGATTCTGAACCAAATACAATGTAAAGTATAGGACAGTGATCTTCAACCTGCGGACCTTCAGATGTTGCAAAACTACAACTCCCAGCATGCCCGGACAGCCAACGGCTGTCCGGGCATGCTGGGAATTGTAGTTTTGCAACATCTGGAGGTCTGCAGGTTGAAGACCACTGGTATAGGAGGTAGTACTCACGTGTCCCCGCCGCGCCAGACCCGTCACCGCTGCCCTGGATGTTGCTGTCGCCGCGTCCCCGGGGTTTCTCCATCGCTCCGGAACGTCTCTGCTGCCCGGTATCCTCGCTCTGCATCGCCGCTATGCACGCCGCTCCTATTGGATGACGTTACGGCGTGCGCGACGACGTGATGACGACGAAGGAGAGCGCCGGCCATGCAGGGGATCCCGGCACGGAGCAGACACCGAGGAGGCAGGTAAGGTCCCTCCCGGTGTCCTGTAAGCTGTTCGATTTTACCGCGGCAGTCCAGAACAGCCCGACTGAACAGCCGGGTTAGTGTTATTTTCGCTTCAGACGCGGCGGTCAGCTTTGATCGCCGCATCTGAAGTGTTAATACAGGGTATCACTGCGATCGGTGATGTCCTGTATTAGCCGCGGGTCCCGGCGGTTGATGGCCGCAGGGACCGCCGCATAGGTGTGTGTATTCACCGTATAAGACGCACCAACTTCCCCCCCCCCCCAGTTTTGGGGAAGAAAAAGTGCATCTTATATGGTGAAAAATACGGTATATGTGAGAGATATTGGCCCTCATTTACTAAGCTAAAACCCACTAGTTTTTGTCTGTTTTTTCAAAGTTATTTTGGTGCATAGTGTCTGAGACTGTCTGAGACAGTGTGCACCAGGAAAATCCGACTAACCTGATATTGCATTGTGAAAAGCCGAAAAAGTGGCGTGGTCTGCTGTAAAGGGGGCATGGCCTGCCCAGAAAGGGGCGTGGTTTCACAGCCCGACCTATTTACTATCGAATTAACAGAAAATCCTGTGGATAAATGGCTGGAAATTTCCACCTAGAAAAAGCTGGTCAGAGAATGTTCCCGACTTGTAAATCTGACTCCTCATAGTAAATGGAGGGGAATCCTACAAGTCTGAAACAACATTTAACACTAGTAAAAACCCAACACTCTTAGTAAATGAGGCCCATTGTGGGTATTCCATGGCAGATTGGGGGGGGTTATTATGTTGGAAGTAGCTTTTAGTGTATATGGGCAGTATACAATTGTGAACTGTATTATAGTTAACAATTTAAAAGCCAAAATTGGGACAAAAAAAAAAATATGAAAGACCCCGAAAACTAGCAAGTTTGGTTGTGGATTAAAGTTCCACCTTTGTTTGCAATATTTTCCTGTCAATATCAGGCCTGTACATCTACATACAGTTACTGTTGGGGATTATTAGATACAGACATCAATATGTAGGCTCAGCTGTTAACCACGTGACTAACATATTATCCCTAAAGAAACTAATGTAGCTGTCAGGAAGTAATCGATTATTATGTAAGAAGCTAAAGACATAAGACAGATGGAAGAATATTCGCTCAATATTTTATGTGCAGCAACTCTGTAGTCAAGTTTTTATTCATGGCTGAAGGTATTCTACCAAATTTTGCATAACTAGTACTAAATACATAGGCAAATAGGTAGTTCCTCAGCTCACCTCTTCAGCCAGAGACCTGACGCACGGCACTGTGTGAACCAACACCAAGGCAATATAAGAAAGCAGGAGTCCAGCGCAGGATCTAGTACAAATAAAAGCAGATTCTTTATTCAAGCCACGAGACAGCAGGATACAAAGTAACGCGTTTCAGCCAGAGGGACCAGCCTTACCTATGAGGAAGGCTGGTCACACTGGCTGAAACGCGTTACTTTGTATCCTGCTGTCTCGTGGCTTGAATAAAGAATCTGCTTTTATTTGTACTAGATCCTGCGCTGGACTCCTGCTTTCTTATAGTACTAAATACACATATGTCTAATAATTGAACATTAAAGAATATGGATTTTTTTTTTTCATCCATTTGCCATGCATAATTAAGTATCTTTATAACTCCTTTACCTAGCTTGTTGTGTTGCTGCTTCCTGCACAGGTCTGATTACACAACAGATCTCTTTGATCTTCCCCTCCTTTCTCTCATGGTTATAAATATCAGCAGGGAGGGAAGAAACATGTACAGATCAGAGATTGGATAAGGCTTAAACATCCAAGTCTTAAGGGAATGCAGATCACACAATCTGTAGATAGAGAGGAAAGCACTCACAAGGCAACCTGCAAAAAGAAGGGGGAGCGATCACAAAGGATGTAGAGAGAAAATAGAGCACAGATGGCAGACTCTGCAGGGAAGATGGGGAATGACAAAGTCCTTAGCATCAGTGTCTGTCAGTGGAAGAGAGAGTATATCCCTCATGGGCTGTAGAGGATTGGTACAGAAATAAAGCTTGTGTAAGACAGAAAAGGCAGCAGTAGCCTAAATGCGAGTAATTAAAAAATGAATAAAGTCTTCAGCCTTTGACATCAGCATTACAAAATGTTAAATGACAGGACTTTAGAGGGGTACTCTAACCGTTCCGAACGCTTGGAGCAGGTGGTGGAGGATCATTATCATGCCTCTTGTGATGTCACGCCATACCCCCTCAATGCAAGTCTATGGGAGGGGGCGTGGCATGACGTGGCATGATGTCTAGGGGCAGAGTACCCCTTTAACTGGGAAGAAAATTTTGCATGTCAGTTTTTTTTTCTCTGCTAAAATCCTGCAATATAACGGACATCTAACAAAAACCCCGACAGATGCCATTCAAAGCAATGGTACCTGTTGGGATCAGTCGGTGTCCATTGTGACACACTCTGTCCAGCCCCATTATCAGAATCTGTAAAGGAGCTCCATAATGCTGATGTGAACAAAGCCTAAAACTTAGTGCAGCTTTTTTACATCAAGGTGACCAGTGAAATATGTGGCAATCATTTTTTCATATGCAGGAGAGCCATAATGCTGTGAATTGAGTGCATGAGCTAAATGCTTTTCCAAACTTCTGTATCAGTCACTATAAGATTAAAGGGGTACTCCCCTGGAAAACATTTTAATTTTTTTTAATCAACTGGTGCCAGAAAGTTAAAACAGATTTGTAAATGATTTCTATTTAATCTTAACCCTTCTAGTACTTATCAGCTGCTGAATACTACAGAGGAAGTTCTTTTCTTTTTGAATTTCAGAGTAGGAGCAAATCCCCATAGCAAACCTATCCTGCATCGGACAGTTCCTAAAATGGACAGAGATGTCAGCAGAGAGCACTGTGGTCAGACAGAAAGGAAATTCAAACAGAACAGAACTTCCTCTGTAGCAAACAGCCGCTGACAAGTACTGGAAGGATTAAGATTTTTTTTTTATAGAAGTAATTTACAAATCTGTATAACTTTCTGGCACCAGTTGATTAAAAAAAAAATACATAAAAAAAAATGTTTTCCAGAGAACTACCCCTTTAAGAAATGCTAGATGTGCCAATGGTAGCTGTGAAACAGCTGTGCCGCCCAAAACAACCTGCCTCTAAGCATGCAGCGATATCTGTCAAGACAGCGTTCCTGCTATAATACAGTAATAGTACTGTGACCTTGCCAAGTGTAACACGCTGTATGCCTGACTGCACAATGAGTGAGAACCTTATTTAACAAGAATGATTTCAGCCCATATAAATTCTAAGGCTTGTTAGCAGCCTCTTGGCCTGGTTGTGCAGACTTGTTTTAAAGCCTTTATATATTAAATTTAATTCGCATTGCTAAATATTTTACTCAGCTCTTGTGTTTTTCTACACTCATGTAGAAACTTGCTAAGTTAGGAAACTTCTCAAGCTTTGCTCGGTAAATGCTTAAACTTGCCCGACACATTACGTATGTTGCTACCACGGCTGTTTATGGATAGGTAAGGCTCTCCGCTCCACTTGTCGGCAGTAAAACAATTGCTCTCCTCTCGGAAGAAAGATATTGTTTTTCCACATAAAGCAAAGTGTTGAAAGAGCCTGAGCCATTCTCTCATCTGAGATTGCTTCACTTACTACTAGAAAACAGGGTTGTGAAACTGAATTCAGCAGAAGGAAGCAGCGCATTATCTTCTTGCATGCAAAATATCAGATTTAAAGAGGTAAGAACGGCCTGTCTTACTTCTTGGCCTTACAACGGGAAGTGCCTTCTGCTTTTGTTTTCTCTTCCTTACAAGGATAAAGTCTTATATAATCTTCCTTGTTTAACGTTCATGTCCTTGCTCTTTTAGGTCAGTGTCCTCACTGATCAAGTAGAGGCCCAAGGAGACAAGATCCGAGACCTTGAATCGTGTGTAGAGGAACATCACTTGAAACTTAATGCTACCGAGGAAATGCTCCAGCAGGTAAGATCACAATCATTCAATGCGTCTGCCTGGGGGTTGTCTGTCCCATAGAGATGTTGTTTAGTAGATGACAAGGTTGTTGTTGTTGCTGTGTACTTTTTTCAAAACATACAGTTATTGATGTATGTATCTATGTGAACATGAGTGGTATGAAAATGTTAACTACTCCCTTAAGTGTGATGTTGACTTCTCCCATTGTAGTGCAGCGATGCTGTGTCCTATTGACATATTCATTTTTAACATGTGTTTTCATTCTTCTTTGGGTGCTGGATTGCTGTCATACAGGCATGTCAAAAGGGTTGATCAGTCAGGGTCTTGGAGTTCAGACCCTCACTGATCGCTAGAATGAGCTGGGTGAGGTGCTTGATCGAGTGCTTCTTTGCTTGGCTCACTGCAGGAGAGGGTATCTGTGGGAACTCTATGGAGCTGTCTCCTTCATCGAGATGGGGAGAACAGTGACCCAGACAGAGCTGTCCTCTGCTGGGCACTGCTCCCACTTTGCTCTAGTGGGTCAAAAGGGCATTTGGCGTTTTTTTTTGTAAAGTTACTATATAAAAGTCTGTAACTTTGTATAGAGTATGTAGTCTCTCAGCTTTTTAAAACATTTTGTATTATAATATGAAACCTAAACATCAATTAGAGGAGCTATCAAGGAGCGATGCTAATAAACACAGTATATTAAGGAATTGTGATGTAGGCAATACTTAAAGGGGTACACCGCTGCTCAGCATTTGGAACAAAATGTTCTGAATGCTTAGAGCCGGTGCCAGCATCTCCTAACGTCATAGCCCTGCCCCCTCATGACAGCCGGCATGCCCCCTCCCATAGACTTGCGTTGAGGGGGCGGGGCATGATGTCATGAGGGGGCAGGGCTATGACGTCACAAGATACTGGCCCCGGCTCTAAGAGTTCAGAACATTTTGTTCCAAACACTGAGCAGCGGAGTACCCCTTTAAATTAAATGTGTGTAGCTTCCCTTAAGGTAAACCTGTGCTTTGAAGGACTTTGATTGGGGTTAAGCTGACTATCTAACCCCATTGGAGGTCATATGAGTCTTCAGAAAGCAGAAATGTGGATAGCTGTATACAGGATCCTAGCACTTGCTTAGGGTCTTCATTGGGAAGCTGCATAGAGAATGTGGATTATTCTGTCTTTACTATTGGAAAACACATAGATATATTATAGACTGACTAGGACAAGAGTGACTAGGACAAGGTGCTTAGCACCCAAGGCAAATATCGAGTATCCACCCATCCACTTGTCTACAATTGTACACATAAACCTACTTAGGGAAAGTATATACCTAGAATCTGACTTGACCCATGTAATTATTGCTTCTATCATGTGTGAACTGGTTAGATAGGATTGGAGCGGCTGTCATAAACATACTGCTTCCCAGACAATTATCCTTCCTGCCAAGCCTATGGTCCAGCCCTGATGCTGTATATGACTGTTAGAAACAGATGGCAATATCAATATTACTTTACTTACCTCAGTCTAGTTTGTATAATGTAATCTTGAATTATTAGCTACTATGATGCTGTTAGATAACACCAGCATCCACTAGACAACACTGACTTATAATGGGCTGCGCCAGGTTCCATTAGGGTGCTCGTTGTTTTATCTGAAAGAATAACACTGTAGTATACAAGTAGGCTTCCTTTATTCATACATATCTAATGTCTCTTTTACTTTTTATAACCACAATGAATGCATACATTATAGTATCTGATTTTTATTTGATACTTTAAGTCAACGTCAAATGGATATTTAAGTATACGTTTGCATTCATATGAAGAGAAAAATTACATAATAACCTGCTCTTCTACTATCTGTTTTTACTGTTTACTAATGTGTTACAGAGATATTCTTATCTAAAGGTACTAAAGGGGTTATCCAGGAATAGAAAAACAGAGTTACTTTCTTTCAAAAACTGCTACCAGTCTGTCTCCAGGTTGGGTGTGGTTCTGCAGTTCACTTCCATTGAAGAGAATGGAGCCATGTTGCAAAACCACTCCCAACCTGGAGACAGACGTAGAGCTGTTTTTGGAAGAAATTAGCTGTGTTTTTCTATTCCTGGATAACCCCTTTAACCTGTTAAGGATGCAGGGCGTACCTGTATGCCCTCATTCCATTAATGGGGTTTAAACCATTCTCACCAGCGGAAAACGGGTTAAACCCCGTGGGTCCCGGTTGCTACCGGCAGCCAGGACCCACAGCTAATACCGGGCCCTGCCGATCGGGCCAATGCCTGGCATTAACCCCTTAGACACCGCCATCAAAACAAAACTAAAACCATGCCAAAATCGCGATGTCTCGATCAGTTTATCGGTCGGCAAGAAGGTCCTCACCTGCCTCTCCATCCTCCAATCGGCGATCTACTGCTCCATTCCTTGAGAATACTGATCAATGCTATGCTATGGCATAGCATTGATCAGTATATACAATCAGAAGATTGCATGTTTTAGGGGCTTAAAAAAATGTGTAAAAAAAAATAAAAAAGGGAATAAAAGTTCATTCTCAGACCATTTTCACCTTAAGGACTCAGCCCTTTTTTGCAATTCTGACCACTGTCACTTTATGCATTAATAACTCTGGAATGCTTTCTCGTTTTATTCTGATTCCAAGATAGTTTTTTCTTAACATATTCTACTTTAACATAGTGATAATTTTTCATTGTTACTTGCATACTTTCTTGTTGAAAAATACCAAAATTTCATAAACATTTTGAAAATGTAGCATTTTTCTAACTTTGGAACTCTCTGCTTGTAAGGAAAATTAATATTCCAAACAAATTATATATTGATTCACATATACAATATGTCTTCTTTATGTTGGCATCATAAAATTTACATGTTTTTACTTTTGGAAGAAATCTGAGGGCTTCAAAGTTCAGCAGCAATTTTCTAATTTTTCACAAAATTTTCAAAATCTGAATTTTTCAGGGAACAGTTCAGTTTGAAGTGGATTTGAAGGGCCTTCATATTAGAAATACTCCATAAATGACCCCATTATAGAAACTGCACCCCTCAAAGTATTCAAAATGATATTCAGAAAGTTTGTGAATCCTTTAGGTGTTTTACAAGAATAGCAGCAAAGTGGAGGAGAAAAATCAAAATCTGCATTTTTTACACTAAGATGTTCTTGTAACTCCAAGTGGTATAAGGAGAAAAAGCCCCCGATGAGATTTGAGGCCTAAAGGCCTAAAGTGGTGATTTGCACTGCAATGGTTGAGGTTCTGACATAAAATCTAAAAAAAAAAAACCCTGGCAAGGGACAAGGGGTACAGTGAGTACTTACACCTCACAGGTTTTTTAAACAATGGGCCGTATATTGAAAAAAAAAATTTTTACACTAAAATGCTAGGGTTACCCAATTTTTTTACATTTTCACAAGGGGTAATGGGAGAAATTGGTTTACAAATTTTGGAGGGCTTTTTCTCCTGACTATGGAAATACAGCCACATATGGGGTAACGTGCTGGGCGGGCGCACAACAAGGCCCAAAAGTCATAGAGGTCTTTTTGCATTTGAGGCCTACGGCATATCAGTAGCTGACGGTTACATACATTCACAGGTCAATACAAAAATGAAACACCCACATGTGACACCATTACAGAAAGTACCCACCCTGAGGAATGAGTATAGGGGTAAAGAAGACATTTTGAATGCACAGGTGTTTCCTTAATTGATTTTCCAGGAATGGATGAAGGGTAGCTTTTAAAAATTTTCAACCTATACTCTGCTTCATCTTTCTGGGAACAACTAACATGTGACTCCAAATTGTCACCTGGAAATACGACAAGGCTCATGAATGAGAACTCTTCGCATTTGAGGCCGATGTTTGTTACAGCTCTAACAGTTACATACATTCAGAGGAAAATATAAGAAAGGAACACCCACATGTGAGCCTGTTACAAACAGTACACTCCCTAGGGAAGGTGTATAGGGGTAAAGTGGAGATTTGGAACAGACAGGTGTTCCCTAAATTTATTTTCCAGGAATGGATGAAGTGTAGTTTGGGGAAAATGAAAATAACAATTTTACTACTGATATGCCAATTTTTTTCCCAGAATGAGGACCCAGAGCATAGCCAAAAGTAAAAATGATGCCCTCCCCAAACCCTATGCTTTGAATCATCATTCTGGGAATATAATGTGTGTGGCCGTCGCTATTCTTTTACCTCAAATGCGCACCCCACTCAGGTGGTGAGAGAGTGCTGCGCATTTGAGGCAACCTGCAAACCACCAATGCTGTTGACACTGTGTCCTATGACCCTTTTTTTTTGGGGGGGTGGAAGATATTATCAGGGGTATTGGGAAAGAGTTATTTTTTTGGGGGGGGTTGGATTAAAAATTTTAAAGACAATGTCATCTGGACTGGTACATTGGAGTCGAATTCTGGGGAATTAAAATTAGGGGAAATGATTAAATATTTAGTGTGATACTCCCTGAAGCAATCCTTAAAGGAAAACTGTCACCCGTTCACCCGACTATAACCCGAAACACCGGGTTATAATGCGGGTGAACAGGAGACCGATGTGGGGTCTCGGACTGCTATACTTACCTGCAGTCTACATTTAAATATTCATAAGCGCCAGTCACCTGAGCGCTCAGTAGGCATGAGCGCTCACATGACCAGCGCTTATGAATATTTAAATCCAGCCGGCGGGCCCACCTCAAAGCGCAAGTCAGCGCTGGAAGAGGGGGACCTTCGGAGGATGGGGGTTCCGGACAGCAGGTAGGAATAGCAGTCCAAGACCCTGCATCGGTCTCCAGTCACCCGCACTATAACCCGGTGTATCGGGTTATAGTGCGTGTGAACGGATGACCATTTTTCTAAAATGCAGAGACCCAGATGACCGGGGAAAGTGTCACATTGAGTGGTGGTGTCCTTCCGAATCCTCCTCTTGCGACACACTCTACATTTTTTCTGGGATCATCCCTTCTTTCAAGTGTTGGGGACCTCACCTGGAAAGTGTTGGCCGGGGATGATAAGGGGCGACCACAGTTCCAGAGGTGCTCTGACCCACACTTTGGCTGTCACCAAAGATTAGGGCCTTTAGAAATTCCTCTTGGAACTGCAGGAATGTCCCTGTGTTGTCAGCATACTGGGACAGTACAAAAGAGTTGTACATGGCAACCTGTACCATACAGACCGCAACTTTTTCTGTACCATGCCCATGTTTTCTGCATGCATTATATGGCTTGAGGACTTGATCAGAGAGATCAACTCCCCCCATATACTGAATGTAGTCCAGAATACAATCAGGCTTGAGGACCGGTCCTACGGTAACCTTGCACAAGACATGGGTGCTGCCGTTTTCATGAATTGTGGTGAGCATAAGGACATCCCTCTTATACCTAACCAGCAACAGGTTTTCATGGGTAAGGACACAGGACTCACCCTGAGGGATAGGAGTCTGGAGGGGATAGGTCGGAAGGCCTTTTTGATTCTTCTGGACTGTCCCACAAGCGAGCGTGGATCTGGTAGCGAGGGATGTGAAGAGAGAGATACTAGTATAAAAGTTATCCATGTAAAGGTGGTAACCCTTATCTAGCAATGGGTGCAAAAGGCCCCAAACGATTTTTCCGCTAACACCCAGAATCCGGGGGACATTCTGGGGTTTAAAACGGGAATCTCGTCCCTCATACACCATAAACTTTCAAGTGAACTCTGAGGTACTCTCGCAAAGTTTATACATCTTCACGCCATACCGCTCCCGCTTGGATGGGATGTATTGCCGGAAGCGGAGTCTCCCATTAAAGCTGATGATAGACTCCTCAATAGTGACCTCCCTTCCAGGGACATAGGCCATACTGTAGAGTGGGGTCTGGTAGAGGATGTCCCCACTCAAGTATTGCCTGAACTTTGTTTTTTTTTTAACTAGGCCCATATGCAGCACGAGGCCCCAAAAGGTCCTCATTTCAGCTGCATCGACTGGGAACCAGCCACTGGGCCTAACTAAAAAGGGTTTGCGGCGATTAACTGTTTGGCCTACAGATTCGTCTGCTCAACAATAAGATTGACAAAGTCGTCACAAAAAAACCTTAAAAAGTCAATTTCAGTGAACCCGACAATGTCAATCTTGATTTCTGAGTCACCAAGAAACTCAGCAATAACGGGTTTGTGGTCCGCTGGCTCAGTCCAGTCAAGTTCACCGGTACCAGGCACCAGTAAACTTGGCTCGGGTTTTTTACTAGTATGAGTGCCAGGGGCACTAGCATGGGGCACAGGATCAGGAGCAGAGGAGGTTTGCGGCCTTGGTGGCTCATCATCAGAACTAGATAAGGAAGGTGGGGTCTTCCTCGTCCTCAGTGGGGCTTTCAGTGTCGGAGGCAAGTATGGCATATGCCTCCTCCGCTGAAAATGCCCTGTGGGCCATTTCCCTACTCTAATGGGGGGGAGGGTAGTGTATGTATGTGTGGGGGGAAAACTTTATTGGTGTGTGTGATGTGGTGTGCTACTTCCTACCCTAACCCACCCTAACCTGCCCTAACCTACTACCTAACCCACCCTAAGAACAAAAAAATTAAATAAAACTAAACTAAAAAAAAGAAAGTAAAAAAAGGACTTCTAGCGCAAAAAAAGCCCTGTGTAAAAAAAAAAAAAAATAAATAAATAAAAAGAAAAATAAAAAAAAAGAGCATTTACCTAATCAGTGGTGTGCACACTGACTAGCGCTTGGTGGTGGCAGGGAGCACAGAAGTCAGTGGGAGGTCCTGCCACTCAGCCTAGAACAGTGGCTGGTGGCACATACACGGACCCCCACACAAAAAAACTAACAAAAAATTTAATAAAAAAAATGCTAAAACCCGAAAAAAAAGCAACCGCCTGAACCCAAAAAAAGCTGATCAGTGATAAATCACTGACAGCAGTGTGGCAGGCCACACACAGAGGTACGGTCCGCCCACACAGCACAGGCCTGCTGGTGGCACGGACCAACTATAGGTGCAAAAATAAAAAAGCTACTTATAATCTGCGAAAAAGCGCCTGCACCACAACAAAACACTGATCAGTACTACAGGACTGATCAGCGGTGGGTGGTCGATTGGCTAACGGTGGCCGGACACTCTTTTATGTGTAAGAGGGTCAGCCACACAGTTATCAAAATAAAAAAAAGGCCTGCGCCCAAAAAAATGGCTGGGGGCAGACCGCAGCGTCCCTGTGTCCCCAAGAGTTTAACCCCTTTTTTATTAAAAGTTTAAATCAACCCCTTTTCCCATTTTTTTAAATATAATTAATGTAATAAAGAATAAAAATAATGTGGTATTGCCGCGTGCGTAAATGTCCAAACTATTAAAATATAAGTAACCAAAGATATATGACCAAAGTAGCTTTTCAATCAGAAAAGTATATTGCGTTTGGTGCTAAACACTTTAGTATAATCTCCTATCAAAAATTGCACCAAACAAAAAATAAATGAAGTAACAAATTTTATTAGACAAGTAATAATAAATAAAAAATAGTGAGATCAGCAATAGCCAGAAAGATATATATGAGGATCCAATATAAAAAGCTCCTAGAGTATTGCCATTATTACTGAAGCATATAAGGCAGTAGAATCACTGTCACAATGTGCATACATGAAAGAGGCAAAAAATTAAACATAATTAAAACTAGGAGAAAGGAGACAACGTGAATATATGATCACGAAGGTGTACTATGAGAGCCTGGAAGCCTGGAGGCAGTAATGTAAACCTTTCCCACTGAGGGGAAAGAAATATGTTAAAACCAGGCTCCCACAAGACATCCACGATCACCGCGTCATACTCACAGGAAGGATCACCCACAACTCCTACGCCGTTTCGCTACCCGCTTCGTCAGGGTACCTCCCTGACGGAGCAGTTCCAAAAAGAAAATAATTTCCTCTTGAAAATATTTTTCACTAGGAAAATAGTGGAAATACTACAATTTTCTTCACAAAAAAGATGAATAAAGAACAAGTTATAAAAAAGGAGGGACTGTCTGCGGCAGTGAACTTGCTCAACAGGTTACACATGTTCTGAGCCTTGTTGCATATCATCCCACAGATGAGTGCTGGCGTTGTGTATATCAAGCCAAGCATAACCAGACAGTGTTTCTGTAGGATTACCCATATGTTATAATGCAGTCCTTTAACATAATGTTCCACATTAACCCTGTGGTTCCAATTGCATACTGTATTTCCTATCTTATTGGAAAATCACTAGGAAAACATGTCACTTTCACAGTAATTATTATGGCTGCCTTAGGCAATGGGTGAATGCAGTTGTTGCTCCTCTTTGAAAGGATTCCATTGTACTTCATGTATAGGATGATTGAACTTGCTGTCATTTAACGTAATCCCATCTAGAATTATTTATGCATTTAGCGCTGCAGGTCTGTTTTGAGTGTGTAAGTCGCTTAAGCGTGACAATGATGGGCTTTGTTACAAAGTCGTTGGACGGTGCTGACTCTTTGATAGTTACAGCTTCGTCAAGTCTTTTCATAGTTCTTCTTCTTTCAATGGAACCAGAAAGCTAAAAATCCTTTATGAATAAGACAGGAGTTATAGTTGTAAAGCCATAAAATCGAGATGGTTTGTAAAAACCTACATGACACTTATAGGCTTGGAAAAAGATGGTTAAAGTTGCAGTATTAATATTTTATAGATTTGCTCATTCCTCATAGATAACATTAGACAATAAAAATATGGAAAGTTGGACAAACCCACAGGAAGTTTTCTTGGTGGAATCAAATGCGCTCCATAAACACACACAAGCACTTTCTCAACATGTATAGACTATGGCACCAGGGGTCGGAGGTGATGATATACTCTAAAATCATATAATATCCAATAAACAGTAGCCATTGGATGACCTGAAACTAGAGAACAACACAAGTTTGCGAAGTAATGCATTATGTCTTCCTTATAACTTGTACCTTCAGGGTAAGACATTGACACAGTAAAAGATACCAGGCCACTGTATATATTACCCTGCCATATATATGTACAGCGCCCTGAAACTCATAGCACTCTAACAAATAATAATATACTGTGTAGCAAGACGGAAAGAAGTGGCACTCACCCGGACTTTAACTTCAGTATGAAGAGGTTTATACCAACTGAACAGCTTAAAAGGTATAAGGATTACAGTTCCATAGCGGGGAGTGAGAGCCGACAATGCTCTCAGACGTGGGGCACACCACTGATAGGCTACTAGTTTCGCGTCACTGAGTGACGCGAAACTAGTAGCCTATCAGTGGTGTGCCCCGCGTCTGAGAGCATTGCCAGCTCTCACTCCCCGCTGTGGAATTGTAATCCTTATACCTTTGCAGCTATTCAGTTGGTATAAACCTCTTCATACTGAAGTTAAAGTCCGGGTGAGTGCCACTTCTTTCCGTCTTGCTACACAGTATTACCTGAAGTTTTTGTTATTCATGAATGTCTGCACCCGAGGACACAGTTAGCTGCTATCTGCACCTATAGCCATATAGAGCCACTTTACGGGACTTTAGTATTACACAGAGCAGTGCCTGGTACACCTATTTATTCAGTGTGTCAAATAATAATATACCATGTGGAAGAGGTATCCATATAATAAAGAAACCAATAGCATCCAAATCTTCTCCTCTGCATTATTTTATTCAGGCAGAGCGGTCATGGATACAGGTTACGGCTACAGTAGTTTCACGTTTGACACATTGCTTCATCCAGTCCACAACTTCACATCAGTACCTCCCGTATTTAAACCCTTAGTAGAAAACTGTATTAACAAAACCATACAGTGTTAAAAAAAAAACAATAAAAACATAATATAATGCATATAAGAAGTTTGCTTTGGTCATTGAACATGCATTATAATTAGAGATGAGCGAAGTTACAGTTATTCGATTCGTCACGAACCTCGCGGCTCGGCAGTTGCTGAATTTAGTCTGATTAAATTATTTCAGCTTTCAGGTCCTCCGGTGGACTGGAAAAGGTGGATACAGTCCTAGGAGAGAGTCTCCAGCCCACCGGAGCACCTGAAAGCTGAACTCATTTATGTAGGCTAAAGTCAGCAAACACCAAGCCGGAAAGTTTGTGAGGAATCGAATTACTGTAAGTTCGCTCATCTCTAATTATAATGAAGCCAGAACTTAAAGGGGTATTCCAGGAAAAAAATTTTTTTTTTTTTTTTATATCAACTGGCTCCAGAAAGTTAAACAGATTTATAAATTACTTTTATTAAAAAATCTTAATCCTTTCAATAATTATCAGCTGCTGAAGTTGAGTTGTTGTTTTCTGTCTGGCAACAGTGCCCTCTGCTGACATCTCTGCCTGTTTCGGTAACTGCACAGAGTGGAATAGGTTTGCTATGGGGATTTGGTTCTAAACTGGGCAGTTCCCGAGACAGGTGTCATCAGAGAGCACTTAGACAGAAAAGAACAACTCAACTTCAGAAGCTCATAAGTACTGAAAGGATGAAGATTTTTTAATAGAAGTAATTTTAAAATCTGCTTAACTTTCTGGAGCCAGTTGATATAAAAAAAAAAAAAAAACTTTAAACATACAATTAATCAAAATAAACACGCAATACAATTAATCAAAATAAACACGCTAAGATCATTACAGTTATTCAGAACAAACGGTCCTAGAGCACCTATTTTATTATATAGTCTGCTTTACATTGCATTGGCAGCCTCTCTATGTCGCCATCTACAGGGGGTGGTTTTATATGTCCCGGTTCCAAGAAATGACTGCTTAGATCCTTTGATGAAGGTGTGCTACAACTTTATGAATGGATGAGAAACTGAGCAATTATATAGCAGAGTAGTAGTGGGATTTGGGAGATTTATCTTGAGATGTAAGACAAGCATTACTCAAGACAATGACAGATTTATATAGTGCCAAGACCTGTCCCACAACTATATATAGGTGACCTGATATAACTGTAGGAGGAAGCAGTTCATCATATAGAAGCCTAGTAAAGCTGCACTACCTTCTTAAGGGTACGTTCACACGGGCTGATTTTTTTGCGGGTTTTCCGCTGCGTATTTGAAAGATTTTCCACGTTGGAATTTACGCAGCGTAAATTCAGCTGCGGAAAATCTGCTGCGGACAGCCAAGAAGAGCCCGCCCCCTTTCAAATACGCAGCGGAAAACCCGCAAAAACAAAAAGCGTGTGAACGTACCATAAATGTTTAGTTTGTATTTTTTGGGGGTATAGGTGGAGTGTGACAACTGTTGTGACCCAACGTGGTGTGAATTTTCTCCAACAAATACATAAACTGATATAAAGATTTAATTAGAAAAAGACTATGATAAAATAATGACTGATGGAAATGTGCAGAACATATTGTTATGGTCTTTGATCTCAGGATGATGAAATTCATTAGGTAGTGTAGCAAGTGTTGTCTAAGCTGTCATACTGATTGGAGAAAATATTCAGTTTATATATTTAAAGTGGTACGGAATGGGTATTATAAAGCACTTAAAGTGGTTCTCTGCTTTGGACTTTTCCACCATATTAGAATGGTCTTAAAGTGATCAGCTTTAATAAATAGGGAAACTTGGCAGGAAGTGTTTAATTTTTCTGCAGCACCACCAGAGGTGAAATGAAGTACAGTGGTCCCTCAAATTACAATATTAATAGGTTCCAGGACGACCATTGTATGTTGAAACTATTGTATGTTGAGACCATTGTATGTTGAGACCATAACTCTGTGGAAACCTGGTAATTGGTTCTGAAGCCACCAAAATGTCAGCCAAAAATAGGAAAAAGTGAGGATTAAAGAAAACTAAATAGATAACTAATATAGATAAAGCAAATCCTTACACATAAGAAAGATCTGCTGGGGGCTGTAATCACTGTCTGTCAGTGTTTCCCAACCAGGGTGCCTCCGGCTGTTGAAAAAGTACAACTCCCAGTATGCCCGGACAGCTGTTTTCTGTCCGGGCATGCTGGGAGTTGTAGTTTTGCAACAGCTGGAGGCACCCTGGTTGGGAAACAATGGTTTATGTAGAGGACAGGAGCTTCTTTTGGACACATAGTGTCCAAATGGAGCCGCCCTTACTTGGTGTCCAAAGGAGCAGCTAACCCTGGCACAGGTAAGGAGTAGTACAGAACTTGTAGTTCCTCCCTGTACTGTAGGGGGCGCTACCAGACACCAGTCAGTGCATGCACTTCAGTAATAGAGGCGATTTACCAGTGAATGCCCATTCTGACTGGTCAGTTCCTGCAGTTGTGACACGTTTCACAGATCTGGACTGTCTGTACATTGTATGTTGAGTCTGGTTTCAAGTTACAATGGTCCAGAAAAGACCATTGTATGTTGAAACTATTGTATGTTGACGCCATTGTAATTTGAGGGATCGCTGTATTGCATAGTACCCATTACAATGGTCTGTCTGTGAACTACAGGGCAGGTCCTCCAGAGCAAGAAACACTTCTTAACCACATTGCACAGCTTGTTGTTTTTGCTTTTTGTGCTTTTTGGAAAACACTTAGACGTGGAGACCCCCTGTAACTTAAAGGGGTATTCCAGGCCAAAACTTTTTTTTATATATCAACTGGCTCCGGAAAGTTAAACAGATTTGTAAATTACTTCTATTAAAAAAATCTTAATCCTTCCAATAGTTATTAGCTTCTGAAGTTGAGTTGTTGTTTTCTGTCTAACTGCTCTCTGATGACTCACGTCTCGGGGGCTGTGCAGTTCCTATGGGGATATTCTCCCATCATGCACAGCTCCCGGGACGTGACATCATCATTGAGCAGTTAGACAGAAAACTTCAGAAGCTAATAACTATTGGAAGGATTAAGATTTTTTAATAGAAGTAATTTACAAATCTGTTTAACTTTCCAGAGCCAGTTGATAAATATATATATATATATAAAAAAAAAAAAGGTTTTGCCTGGAATACCCCTTTAAGCAATTGCACTTTTAGGTATATGACCCTTCTCTGCTGGACTCCATTAGCAAAGTAGTTATCCAGGATGTGCTAGATGGTGGGTGACAGCCCCTCTGGACCCTATAACTGCTGTTGTTATAACATTTAATTTAGCATCAGTTACATTCATGGCAGAGAATAGAAAAATCCTACTTCATGTAAACTTTGCTGTCACTTGGAAGTCTATACTTGGCTCCTGCAGCTACAACTGTTCACTGTCACGATGCCGGCTGGCAGGTAGTGGATCCCCTGTGCCAGAGAGGGATGGCGTGGACCGCGCTAGTGGACCGGTTCTAAGCCACTACAGGTTTTCACCAGAGCCCGCCGCAAAGCGGGATGGTCTTGCTGCGGCGGTAGTGACCAGGTCGTATCCACTAGCAACGGCTTACCTCTCTGGCTGCTGATGATGCTGAAGATAGGCGCGGTACAATGGAGTAGGCAGAAGCAAGGTCGGACGTAGCAGAAGGTCGGGGGCAGGCGGCAAGGATCGTAGTCAGGGGCAACGGCAGGAGGTCAGGAACACGGACTAGGAACAGACTAGGGAATGCTTTCACTAGGCACTAAGGCAACAAGATCCGGCAAGGGAGTACAAGGGAGGAGACTAGATATAGCCAGGGAACAGGTGGGAGCCAATTAAGCTAATTGGGAAGATTGGGCCAGGCACCATCATTGGTGCACTGGCCCTTTAAATCGCAGAGACCCGGCGCGCGCGCGCCCTAGGGAGCGGGGCCGCGCGCGCCGGGACAGGACCGAGGGAAAGCGAGTCAGGTACGGGGACCGGGGTGCGCATCGCGAGCGGGCGCTACCCGCATCGCGAATCGCACCCCGGCTGAAGGCGGGACCGCAGCGCACCCGGTCAGTGGATCTGACCGGGGCGCTGCAACAACGAAGATGAGGCGAGCGCTCCGGGGAGGAACGGGGACCCGGAGCGCTCGGCGTAACAGTACCCCCCCCCTTGGGTCTCCCCCTCTTCTTGGGGCCAAAGAACCTGAGAAAAAAAAACTCAATTTTTCCGTGAAGAGGTCCGATGCAAATTAGGAGGGGTTCAGTGTGGAAACGTACGAGACAGTCCAATCTTTTATTGTAAAAACAATAGATGTAGAGGGGTCTGGCGAGACTGGTCACAGGAACGTAGAACCTGTTGATGAGAGAGGCCAAAAAAAATTTTCCTGCAGATCCGGAATCCAAGAAGAGCATAGTAGAGAAGGAGAAGGTAGAGGCAGATATCCGCACAGGCACAGTAAGGCGTGGAGAAGCAGAGTTGACATCAAGAACTGTGTCACCTTCGTGCGGAGTCAGCGTGCGTCTTTCCAGGCGGGGAGGACGGATAGGACAATCCTTCAGGAAGTGTTCGGTACCGGCATAGTACAGGCAAAGATTCTCCATGCGGCGTCGTGTCCTCTCTTGAGGTGTCAAGCAAGACCGGTCAACATGCATAGCCTCCGCGGCGGGAAGCACAGGAACAGATTGCAGAGGACCAGAGGAGAGAGGAGCCGGAGAGAAAAAACGCTTCGTGCGAACAAAGTCCATATCCAGGCGGAGCTCCAGACGCCATCCGGAAGAACGCATGTCAATGCGAGTGGCTAGATGAATGAGTTCATGTAGGTCAGCAGGAGTCTCTCGTGCGGCCAGAACATCTTTAATGTTGCTGGATAGGCCTTTTTTAAAGGTCGCGCAGAGAGTCTCACTATTCCAGGACAACTCGTAAGCAAGAGCACGGAACTGAATGGCGTACTCGCCAACGGAAGAAACACCCTGGGCCAGGTTCAGCAGGGCAATCTCGGCTGAAGAAGCTCGGGCAGGTTCCTCAAAGACACTTCGAATTTCCGAGAAGAAGGAGTGTACAGAGGCAGTGACGGGGTCATTGCGGTCCCAGAGCGGTGCGGCCCATGACAGGGCTTTTCCAGACAGAAGGCAGAACACGAAAGCCACCTTAGACCTTTCAGTAGGAAACTGGTCCGACATCATCTCCAAGTGCTGGGAACATTGCGAAAGAAAGCCACGGCAATACTTAGAGTCCCCATTAAATTTGTCCGGCAAGGACAGGCAGAGGCTAGGAGTGGCCACTCGCTGCGGAGGAGGTGCAGGAGCTGGCGGAGGAGATGATTGCTGAAGAAGTTGCGAATGTTGGTGCAAAATGGTGGACACTTCCGACAGCTGGTGGGTTAGATGGGCGATCTGTCGGGCGATATCAGAGACAACTGGCAGGGGAACCTCAGCGGGATCCATGGCCGGATCTACTGTCACGATGCCGGCTGGCAGGTAGTGGATCCCCTGTGCCAGAGAGGGATGGCGTGGACCGCGCTAGTGGACCGGTTCTAAGCCACTACAGGTTTTCACCAGAGCCCGCCGCAAAGCGGGATGGTCTTGCTGCGGCGGTAGTGACCAGGTCGTATCCACTAGCAACGGCTTACCTCTCTGGCTGCTGAAGATGCTGAAGATAGGCGCGGTACAATGGAGTAGGCAGAAGCAAGGTCGGACGTAGCAGAAGGTCGGGGGCAGGCGGCAAGGATCGTAGTCAGGGGCAACGGCAGGAGGTCAGGAACACGGACTAGGAACAGACTAGGGAATGCTTTCACTAGGCACTAAGGCAACAAGATCCGGCAAGGGAGTACAAGGGAGGAGACTAGATATAGCCAGGGAACAGGTGGGAGCCAATTAAGCTAATTGGGAAGATTGGGCCAGGCACCATCATTGGTGCACTGGCCCTTTAAATCGCAGAGACCCGGCGCGCGCGCGCCCTAGGGAGCGGGGCCGCGCGCGCCGGGACAGGACCGAGGGAAAGCGAGTCAGGTACGGGGACCGGGGTGCGCATCGCGAGCGGGCGCTACCCGCATCGCGAATCGCACCCCGGCTGAAGGCGGGACCGCAGCGCACCCGGTCAGTGGATCTGACCGGGGCGCTGCAACAACGAAGATGAGGCGAGCGCTCCGGGGAGGAACGGGGACCCGGAGCGCTCGGCGTAACATTCACAAAGGCCTTTGCGCCGGGAATGTTAATCCTACACGGTATTCTTTGATTTCAGCAGTAAAGCCTTTCTCTCAATGTACAGGAGATTTAAGGCCTCCTTTTATTATCTTGGTTTCAGATACATTTCTTGGCCCTTTTTTGCTAGCAGATCCTATTACCTGAGCCGTATGACTAATCCGGGCCTGTGTATATCTCAGAACATGGAGAGCAGCATTCTAGATCTGTACTTTGATGTTGGTGTCTACACACTGTTTGTGTTTCCGAAGATTTCTACACGTGTCCTTTTATAGTTATTCTTATGTTAGTGCTGCGTAATTCACAATATCAGTGAGAAGAATAGGTTTCTGTAGGACAATGCATCGTACCCTATGGTTTTCTGTATGATTTTGTTCCTTTAGGATCCCATAAAATCTAGCTGCTTGCTGCAACAGGACAACTACTCCCAGCTTGTCTGCATTTGTAAAGGATAAGGGGGGGGTTACACTTTATTTTTGTCTCTGTTTCACCGTTTCTGTTACAGTACATTTGGTTTTGCTCTATACAAAAACGCTATTGAGTACGTAAAAAAAAAACATATATACCGTCCGTTTCATTTTTTTCACTTTACATAAAGCAATATCCGTTTTTATCTTCCATTAATGTATCATTTTTTTCCCTTTCAAAGTGTATAACTATAAAAGTATAACCGAAACAATAACGCAGTGTGAACCCTCCTTTAGTGTGTTCAGAGTTTGGATATAATAATATTGCTAGTTTAAGATCAGTAAGTGAACCCATGTAAACATATGGTCTCCCAACCTGTGCAGTTGCCACCCACCAAGCTGGACAAACAGTATCTGCCAGGTGGCCCACACCCCTTTGCGCACACGCAGTGCCACCCATAAGATCCCTACTCAACTCTTTAAATTCATGTGCCATCTAAAACAATGTTGGTCAACTCCAGTTCCCAGGTACCAGCAACAGGCCATGTTTTCATAATTTTCCCTAATGGGATGTCTTCAGATCATGGCGGTACTTGTGGACTGGAGGAAATGTACATGACCAGTTTCATCTGCATCCAGGGATTCTGGATACAATTAACAAGAGTGTGGTATTTTATGCCATGAGACATGGAACAGACTGTTGAGACTTATTGACTCTTCAACCCTCTATAACCACCCTCCCCTTTATTTAAATAACTATATACAAATAACTCACACTGACACCTTTAACTTTTTAAATGGGTGGGAATCGGCCACAGCTTATTTATTATAAATATATAAATAACCAAATTTATAAAACACGAACAAGGCACTCTTTGGCTTCTTGCCAACCCGCGAGGTACTGCCGCACCGTCCTGTGCGGAGGTCTACCCCGGGTTGACCCCGCTTCTTCTATCTTCCTTCCGCCAAGCTGTGACTTACAAACAGATAACAAAAAGGGAGGGACGGCAAAACTCCGGGTCCTGGGCAGATTGGTTGGGTAAGGCAGCGCAGGGCTTATAAACCCCCAGGGAGGAGCCCTAAAAGCCCGGGAAGAGAGGGCTATCTGATAGGCGCACTCCTTCCCCCCACCTTTGGGACCTACCACCTGCTGTAACCAGGCAGACTCTGGGGGGAGGGTGACCCAACTGTCTTTTCCTATTAACCCCTACCGGCTCTCCAGTCAGGGGGCAAGCTAGTTAAGCACAGCTTGCCCCTCCATCAGGCAGGTGACCGAGGGCACATCACATGCATCGATGCTTTGTGCTAGTGATACCAAGAGACACCATAGAATTACAGTGAAGCAAGAGGAGATCAAGTGCAAAAGTAGAATTTCCTAAAGAATGTATTTTAGATTGTAGGGCTCTGGCTCCATGGTGACTTTTGGTTAGTTGTGATAAAATCTCAGGTTAGGCCTACACGGTGGCTATTGGTCACAGTAAGATTGTGCATTACTGCAACATTAGTAGTTCCTTGTACAGGGACAATAGCAAGAATTTTACCATATGGGGAGTCAGTGACTTCTCCCCTCATCAGAGAGGTCATCGGCAATTCTACGGTGTCCAAAGATCATCATGGTGCCCAAACCGGTGATAGTTTCTCTACTACACCTGTCTATGGGATTATTTCTTTAAACAAAGAGACACTGGCTGTTGCAAAATTCTTTGAAGATAAATTTATAAGCCTTTTTTCTGCAGCCAAAAAATTCTAAATTGAGATCAGATGTTGTCTGCCGCAAGCCAAAGGCTATCAAACCAGCATAAAGCAATACTCTGTATACATATGCTTACAGTAGATGGTGATGAGATGTAGGCCTCATTCACATGGCGGTATTTTGCTTCAGTATTTGTAAGTTAAACCTAAGAGTCCAAAACACAGAATTGGAGCAAATTCTTTCCACTTGGGGTTTTTTTTTTTTTTTACACCCAAAAAAACGCCAGCAAAAATGCCAGAAAACCTACCACAGCTTTTTCCTGTGTTTTGGCAGTTTTTCTGGTGTTTTTTCTGGTGTCTGGAAACAGCCAAATTTGTCCCCTATGATTGTTTTTTCACTGTCTTCAGGTACCACTCTGTGCTGAGCGCCCGGTCCACAGAGTGTAAGGAGATGAGGAGTGATGTATATACAGCATTACTACTCACCTCCCCCGGACATATAGTATACAGGGGGGCATAGTGTACCCGTGTATACTATACAGGAGGCGGGAATCCTGTCACCAGACTGATGGGACTCCCTGCTCCTATAGCCCCTTTGAGCGATATACAGGATATACAGCTATCTATAGATAGCTGTATATAGTGTATACAGAAACGAGGTCCACTTACCTCCCTCGCTCCCTGTCCCCGCCGGGTAAGTGTAGTTCCACCCCCTAGTGATGATGTCATTAGGGGGCAGAGCTACAGACGGGAGCCAGGCTGGTAAGTCTGAGGCTCTGTTCACATTGTCCGTTTTGTATAATGTGAACAGACCCTTCTGGCAGTGTCTACCCAGACAGGGAGACTCCAGCTGTTGCTAAACTACAACTCCCAGTATGCCCAGACAGCCTGGAGTCTCCCTGTCTGGAAGGACACTGCCAGAAGTGTCTGTTCCCATTATACAAAACGTACAATGTGAACAATGCCTCACACCCTTACCAGTCTGGCTCCCGTCTTTAGCTCCGCCCCTATTGACGTCATCACTAGGGGACAGAGCTACACGGACCCAACCGAGACTGGAGGGACGTAAAGGGACTTCTTCGTCTTCTGTATCCACTATATACAGCTATCTATAGATAGCTGTATATAGTGTATACCGCCCAAAGGGTTGACCTACACTGTCCAGCAGTGTAAGTTAACACTTTCCTTGCTGGGCTGCGATCTGTCCCTTACTGCAGATACTACTACTTCCAACATGGAGCACACTCTGCTCTATGCTGGGAGCTGTAGTATCTGTACTAATAGACAGATGGCCCGGGTGTCACTTCTGACACATGTTGCGATCTGTCTATTAAAGGGGAACTCCGGTGGAAACAAGTAGAAAACAAATGTTTTCAAATCAACTGGTGCCGGAAAGTTAAACAGATTTGTAAATGACTTTTATTTAAAAAATCTTAATCCTTCCAGTACTTATCAGCTGCTGTATACTACAGAGAAATTTGTGAATTTCTTTTGTCTGACAACAGTGCTCTCTGCTGACACCTCTGTCCGTGTCAGGAACTGTCCAGATTAGAAGCAAATCCCCATAGAAATCCTTTCCACACACACAGGCCGACATTTATCAATGAGTTTACACCTTTTTTTCTCCGTACAAAAGGCGCTATTTTGGCACACTGTGTGTTATTTTGCGCCTTTTGGTGGTAGAATATTTTAGTCATTCCAGATGTTTTGGAGTAGCAGTACACGCTTTTCAATTCAGCGTATGCCGTGGACTGAAATTTATGAACTGCGCCTTTTTGTAAAAAGGCGCAAAAAAGGCACAAAGCCACTGAAAAGTGTCTAAAACTACACCATCCCAGACCTGGCGTAGATTTTTGGTGTATGTGAAGAGAGACATTTCAGAAAATGTGACCTGCACAAAATGTATCAAATGTATCTGTGAACGTTTAATACATTTGGTTCTCCTACACATTACCAGCACACAAAAAAAGGGTGTAAAAAAATGCTTCACTTGCACCTACAGTGATAAATGTGGGCCACAGTGTTTTGCTGCATTTTTCATGGAATTTTTTTTGCCAGAAGCACTGCTTCCAGATATTACTTAAGTCTCTTGTGAAGCATAAAAAGCACTTAATACAAAGGGTTTCTGTTTGTGGTGTTATTGTGGAGTTTTAGGGGTGAGTGACAATTTTTCCATAATAATGCATGCTATGAGTTGGCGAGTTTTGTTTGACATCTTGCCTATTGGCTTCTCTATAGGACTTGTCAAAACTCAATGTATAAAAAACATTTGGCATTGATGATGTTTCTCAGAAGCATTTAGGTTCTATTCAGACTCGAGCCGAGGTAGAGTTCTTACTGCAAATTACTGTGGTTTTCCAGCAAGCACAAGTAAGGTTTTCTTCACACAGTGTAAACAGAAATCTAGAGAAAGGAAGGAAGGCGCCTCATGTGCGGGATCAGTAGATCTTGCAGGTGGGGGTAGGGGACGGTAATTCCCAAGCCGCTTACCAAAGTTGGTTGTGCGCCCACACACAACAAGGTTAAGAGCAGAAGAGATATGGAAGAAGGTCCACTGCAGCCCTCCTGGGTAAGAGTAAAATCAAAACCGAATGACCAGGGAGTCAGGAGTTTGTCTGGCGCAGAGAGGAACCATCAGGCAGCCAAGTAAAATCAATGGATTTATTAGATGCAATGCGTTTCGCTGCGCATGCACAGCTTCATCAGGCAGGTGCCTGATGAAGCTGCGCATGCGCAGCGAAACGCGTTGCATCTAATAAATCCATTGATTTTACTTGGCTGCCTGATGGTTCCTCTCTGTGCCAGACAAACTCCTGACTCCCTGGTCATTCGGTTTTGATTTTACAGTGTAAACAGGGAAGACAATCCGCAAATAGCAGACATGCCAGCCTTAGAGCCGCACAGTAATGCGCCGTCTTCATAGACGGCAATGTGAATTCTTTTGGCAGAGGCCAGCATTGGGATTTCCGTGCCAGATGTTTCCGCTACGAAAATTCCTCAGTGTACACAGCAGAATCTGCAACGGAATTTCCAAGCTGAATTTTGTTGCCGGATTCTGCTTGAAAAATTCATCATGTGGCTAAAAGATCAACTGCAAAACTGCAGCAATTTATGATAAAGCTCCTTGCGGTTCCTGGCCACCCTGTATTTACCGCTAAATAGACCCCTAAAGCAAGGGGTGTTTCAGTGTAGGGAATCATCTTAGGAGACCGTTTAATAAAAATGCATGTAAATTTTTTAATAAAAACACACATGTGAACACAGCCTAAATGAAGCAGAAATGTTTACTCTGTGTTGGCAGTGTCTGTCAGAGATATACTTCGGGGAGGATCACTGACTAATGTATACCTGTGATGGATGTTACTTAGGCTAGGTTCAGACTACGGAATCTCCGGGCAGAACATTTCCGCCCAGAGATTCCGAGTGCGTCCAGCACTGACTGAATCAGTCGGCGCTAGGACCACGCGGACACTGCAGTCTCTAATAGACTGCAATGTGTTCTGCGCAGATTTCCCCCTGAAGAAAGAGCAATGCCTTTCTTCAGGCGGAAATTTCCAAGCGGATTTTCCATTCACAAATTCCGAAGTGTGAATTTGTGAACGGAAAACCATTTACTACACTATACATTTTAGCAAGCGGAAATTCCGTAGTCTGAACCTAGCTGTATAGTTAAAGGGGTTATCCAGGAAAAAACTTTCACACACACACATATATATATATATATATCTCAACTGGCTTCAGAAAGGTATTTGTAAATTACTTCTTTTAAAAAAATCTTAATCCTTTCAGTACTTATGAACTGCTGAAGTTGAGTTGTTCTTTGAAGTGCTCTCTGATAACACCTGTCTCGGGAACTGTCCAGGGTAGAAGCAAATCCCCATAGCAAACCTCTTCTACTCTGTGCAGTTCCTGAGACAAGCAGAGATGTCAGCAGAGAGCGCTGTTGCCAGACAGAAAAGAAGCTGATAATTATAGGAAGGATTAAGATTTTTTAATAGAAGTAATTTACAAATCTGTTTAACTTTCTGGAGCCAGTTGATATAAATATAAAGTTTTTTCCTGGAATACCCCTTTAAACAGAGGCTGGTTTTACCAAGAGGTATGGGTTTTTACAGGATCCAGCTGGATGAAATAACGCAGTCCAGACTATTCCCTGAAGTAAAAGTCCCAAACAGAGGCCAAAATGACAGACTTTTGGCCTCTGTTGGATATAATGGAGTCTATGGATCCAGAAGGCTAGGTTTATACTGCGTTTTGGCTCCCACAGGTATCCGCTGGCATCCTGCCGAGAACGGGATGCTGAACTATACTGGGGTGGAGAGCAGCAGATGCCATTCTTTTCGGTGGCCTAAATGGAGTCACCTAGTTCAGGACTATGGGGAGATTTATCAACACCTGTGTAGAAGAAGAGTGGTGCAGTTGCCCATAGCAACCAATCAGATCGCTTCTTTAATTTTTTTTACACGGGCCTTTAAAAATAAAAGCAGCACTGGTTGCCATGGACAACTTCACCACTCTTCCTCTACACAGGTTTTGATAAATCTCTACCTATATGCTCAAAAGCGAGGTCCAGTTAAAATAGCTTTTATAGCCCAAACTGAATCATTAAGTGCCATTAAAATCAATGGCATCCACTTCTCTCTGCCACAGTATACATGGGCATCCTGATCTCACAGGGATGCCAACAGAAACCTGTGATGGAAAAGGTAAAATGCATTATGAACATAGCCCTATCCCCCCATTCTTGTGTTAAAGGGGTTATCCAGGAAAAAAAACGTATTTTTATATATCAACTGGCTCCAGAAAGTTAAACAGATTTGAAAATGACTTCTATTAAACAATCTTAAATCCTTTCAGTACTTAAGAGCTGATGAAGTTGAGTTGTTCTTTTCTGTCTAAGTGCTCTCTGATGACACCTGTCTCGGGAAACGCCCAGTTTAGAAGCAAATCCCCATAGCAAACCTCTTCTACTCTGTGCAATTCCCGAGACAAGCAGAGATGTCAGCAGAGAGCACTGTTGCCAGACAGAAAACAACAACTCAACTCAACATCAACTAATTATTGAAAGGAATAAGATTTTTTAATAGAAGTAATTTACAAATCTGTTTAACTTTCTGGAGCCAGTTCATCTATAAAACAAAAACGTTTTTTCCTGGAATACCCCTTTAAACAGAGGCTTCCGGATCATGGTAATCCTCAGCTACAGAGAAAGTTAAATATTCCTCAATTACAGCTGAAGGCGCTCCTGCACGGACATGTAAGTTACACATCCAGGGCCAAAGCAATTACTTCAGTACGACTAGTAATCTGGATCCACCTGTGTCCTAGGAGCCAAAATGCCCATGATACTCTGCTAACTAAAAATACCAGCCCGGCCTCTTGTCAGTGAATCACAACCTTAGTGCATTCCATCTGGCAGGCTAAAAAGGGGTTACATGTGAAGGAGCGTTCCCATTGTTCGTGCACTGTGTGAGAAGCCGTCTCCACATTTGTTTTTCATTTGCTGGGTTGCTCTGTGCTTCCCTCTGTGCGCTCTTATGGCCAGGACTGTGGATGGGAATGAAGCCTGCCATTAGTCTACCAGCCTAGCTTCTAATTATCCCCACTGCCGTCTATGGCAGATCCCTGCCAGCTCTGGAGCACAGCGGTTGCTATAAAAAAAAGTTTTCGAAGGTCCACGTGGAAGACTCCGTCACTGTCTGGAGGGTTTATACACACACAAACGTGCACTGCTGCAGCACTTCTTCTCAACCTCTACATGTGGCAGGTAGTGTTGGGAGACCTAGGCCTGGTGACTGTGTACGCAGATGGAGTAGACTTTATAAGGAGGCGGATAAGTGGCCACATAATGTGAGTTCCTTTTTTTTTTTTTTTTTGTTATCTATTTTTTAGTATATATAAGTGGTGTAGAATTTATTAGTTGCACTTTCGAATGAAAGCTATTACACCTATGGTGGGTAGATAAGCGTCTGCCATATACTTCTATCGCCACTTATCACGATAGCATAGAACAGCATTTTCCAACTTAGGTGATTTCAGCTGTTGCAAAACTACAATTCCCAGCATGCCCAGACAGCCGAAGGCTGTCTGGGCATGCTGGGAGTTGTAGTTTTGCAACAGCTGGAGGCACCCTGGTTGGGAAACGCTGGCATAAAAGCTTATGATATGAAGCAGACCACACACCTAAGGCACTGATCATCACTCAGGCTGTATTTCAGTTCACCTGCCAATTTATGTCACCTTGCCAATATACAACTTCGGCTGTCTGGGCATGCTGGGAGTTGTAGTTTTGCAACAGCTGGAGGCACCCTGGTTGGGAAACGCTGGCATAAAAGCTTATGATATGAAGCAGACCACACACCTAAGGCACTGATCAACACTCAGGCTGTATTTCATGTCACCTGCCAATTTATGTCACCTTGCCAATAGACTTCTTTTTTTTTTTTTTTCTACTTTCAGAAAGCATAGTCCAAAAACAAACATAGAACATGCAGTATATACTGTATATCTTATTTTACAATGGGAGTCCACAGTTGTCGCATGCAAATATATAGGCCTAGAGTTGCATTACTTACCGCACCGTGCCCTGAATGTCAAATGAACTGAATGATGCCCATGAGTATACCCACTTTGCTGTTGTTTTCAATAATGGGATTAAAGGGGTACTCCGGTGAAAACCTTTTTTCTTTTAAATCAACTGGTGGCAGAAAGTTAAACATATTTGTAAATTACTTCTATTAAAAAATCTTAATCCTTCCAGTACTTATTAGCTGCTGAATGCTACAGAGGAAATTCCTTTCTTTTTGGAACACTGATGACATCAAGAACACAGTGCTCTCTGCTGACATCTCTGCAACCGTGCATAGCAGATGTATGCTAAGGGAAGCATGGTGGCTCAGTGGTTAGCACTGCTGCCTTGCAGTACTGTGGACTTGGGTTCAAATCCCACTAAGGACAACAATAAATAAAGCGTTATTATAATAACATCAGCAGAGAGAGCTGTGGTTGTGATGTCATCAGAGAGCATTCCAAAAAGAAAAGAATTTCCTCTGTAGTATTCAGCAGCTAATAAGTACAGGAAGGATTAAGATTTTTTTAATAGAAGTAATTTACAAATATGTTTAATTTTCTGCCACCAGTTGATTTAAAAAAAAAAGGTTTTCACCGGAGTACCCCTTTAACCCCATTATTGAAACAACAGCAAAGTAGGTATACTCATGGGCATCATTCAGTTCATATGACATTCAGGGCATGGTGCGGTAAGTAATGCAACTCTAGGCCTATATATTTGCATGCGACAACTGTGGATTTAAAAGAAAAAAGGTTTTCATCGGAGTACCCCTTTAAGAAAAACGATCAACGTTCACTGGTCATCTGAAATGTCCCTATGCACATTAAATAGTAAGCAGATACTATAGAAAAACATTGGTGAATGCATTTGTAATGTGTATGGACAGCTTTAAAGGGGTACTCCAGTGGAAAAAAATGTTTTTTTTAAATCAACTGGTGCCAAAAAGTTAGGCAGATTTGTAAATAACTTCTAATTAAAAAATCTTTACCCTTCCAGTACTTCTTAGCAGCTGTATGCTACAAAGGAAATTATTTTCTTTTTGAATTTCTTTTTCTGTCTTGTCCACATTGCTCTCTGCTGACACCTGATGCCCGTATCAGGAACTGTCCAGAGCAGGAGAAAATCACCATAGCAAACCTATGCTGCTCTGGACAGTTCCTGACACGGACAGAGGTGTCAGCAGAGATTACTGTGGACAAAACAAAAAGAAATTCAAAAAGAAAAGAATTTCCTCTGTAGCATACAGCTGCTAATAAGTACTGAAAGGATTGAGATTTATAAATAGAAGTAATTTAGAAATCTAGAAAGAAAAAATTGTGTGTGCAGCTCACAACCAAAAATCCGAGGTAAAGCTGGTTAATAAAGTTGATCCTCACCGACCAATAGAGAAAATTTAAATGTTAAATATATTAATTAATATATTTTAACATTTAATTTACAAATCTGTTTAACTTTCTGGCATCAGTTCATTTAAGAAAAAAAAGGTTTTCCACCGGAGTACCCCTTTAAATTTATTTTAAATTCTGTAGAAATTTACTGCATCCACTGACAGAAATTAACATAGAGCTTGCCATCTCCTTATAGCAATAAATGGAGAATAACCTACCGGTCTACTTAACCACCTATACCAAGAAGCTGTAGACTACTTATTCCTACACATATACAGATTCAACTGTGGTTGCTGTGGGCAACAAAGCCACTTCTTTAAAGGGGAACTCTGGAGGAAACAAAATGTTTTCAAATCAACTGGTGCCAGAAAGTTATACAGAATTTAAATTACTTCTATTTAAAACCTTTAATCCTTTCAGTACTTATCATCTGCTGTATGCTCCCAGAGGAAGTTGTGTAGTTCTTTCCAGTCTGACCACAGTGCTCTCTGCTGCTATGCTATTTATAACATTACTATAAGGGTGAAAACATAGGGGCTGTCAGACACCTGCAGCCAGAATGAGGTTAAAACCAAATTAGTTTTCACTCTAAGATGGATCTGTTTTCTAAAGGATTCAAATGGTTCCTTTAGACCCTGTTGACTATAATGAGATCCATCCAGGCTCCAGTATTTACGATGGAAGGAATTACACTGCAGTCGTCTGTCTTTTTTTTTTTCTCACCAAATATACTGAGAAGCTTGATGGAATCCTCAAACAAAAATGTGGACAATTGTGACGTGTGACAGATTTCTCCTAGCGCCAGAGCTGGTCCCTGTGACAGTACTGAAGGATCTGCTGCCTTGTGTAATAATTGGCACAGTCTTAGTTCATTTCCTTTCTCATGCTTCTGGAGAAAGTATTATTCTAAGGTTTCTGAATAAATGAGGAATGATTTATGGAAGTTTTCAGTTCATGAAACCTATCCTCATTTTCTGCTACATCACCTTTTGGATAAATATGACCTATCACCGGTGACTTCATTGATTTATCTCATACACAGCAAAAATCCGATGTAATGACTTTTACATTCCCCTCATAGATGAGGGCCATAATAGTGGAAACCTACTGGATATGCAGATTGTAATACTATATGTAGAATTCCACTCGGAAATTCTGCCGTGTGAACATAGCCTGAGGCTATGTTCACGTGGCGGAATTTCTGAGTGGAATGCTGCGGAAGTATTCCGCATGGAAATCCCACTGCAGCAGAGTCCCATTGTTGCTGTGTTGCAGTGTGCACACGACAGAATTTCCATGGCAGATATTTCTTTAGGGTACATTCCCACACGGTGTATTTGCTGCGTATTTGCTGCTGCGTATTTTATTTTCTCTGTTGAAGACAATGGGTAGGAAAATACGCAGCACCAAATACGCAGCAAAATACGCCGTGTGGGAACGTACCCTTAGGTGAAAGCCCGATTCAGGCATGTGCAGAAATAATAGACATGTCTATTCTTTCTGCGGATTTCGCTCAGAATGCATTGCCATCTATGAGACATGCATTTTCCTAGCGCCTCTTGAAACTTTCAAATATGCCGAATGTCTTCCCAAAAAACAGCGGCTATTCCCTATATTTTAAGCAGTGTGAACAAGGCCTGAGGATGAAGATTTTTCTTTTAGCATCAGCTGTCTGTGTTATAAAAGGCACCACGAATGGCACCTGAGGATTTAGAGCCTCATAAATGATTAAAAAGTGTTATTTAGCCAATATTTAGCATGGTTATGATATTATTTTATGTATGGAGCTTTCATTTAGAAACTGTATTTTGGTATTGTATTTATTATTTGTTTGGTATTATTTTAGCATCATACTGAATTGTAAGGAACTGTTTGGTACACTGTGACTGTAAACCATATTGGAATACAGCCAAAAGGATGTACCACTCTGGTTTTTATCAGATTTATGGACAGCCTTGGGCTCGCTTCATCTGTATGACTTTAGAACTTATGTTCTCTTTGTAGGAGCTTCTGAGTCGGACGTCTCTAGAGACCCAAAAGCTGGATCTGATGGCCGAAATTTCAAACCTCAAGATAAAGCTGGTTGGTTTGGAGAAAGAAAAGAACGACTGTGCGGAGTCCCACAATAAGGCAGAGGTTAGTCGCTCTTTACCCTCCCCGTCCCTCCTTTGTCATTTATTGATGTGTGTGTATATATATATACATATATATATATATATATACACACATCATCTGTTGGACTGCACCTTATCCCGACCAGAGCAGCGTCTTTCATGAGTGTGTGATCATATCTATTCTCAGAACTTTCAGCTGCGCTAACTACATTCTCTCTTATATCCGACCTCTTCTTTTTTTTATTTTTACCTCTTTAAGTGTTGGATAATTGAGTTTGTTTTTGCATCCAAATCCCTAAAGTGGATGCAGATATAGGATTGCAATATTGGAGGCCTGAAAACTCTTCTGTTCATCCTCAAGCTGGTTACGTTTTTCAATAATAAAACACAACTTAAAAGGACGCTCTACTTTTGGTTATCAGTATCCTCTTCATATCTTTACTGTTTGTTTTTGTTTTTTATCCGGTGTCTTGCTTATTTTTTTTCTCTGTATATTGTTTAAAAACTATATACCGAAACTGTCAACAAGCATACTAGCTACTGTTTACAGATCTGGTTTTATTTTCTTATTAATTGTGGCTTATAGAAATATATGCGTTATCTATCCATGAATGCCTAACAACATATAAATAGAGCATGTATTTCTATTTCAAGGCCTAAAAGGGGCTTGAAGATGTCAAAGACTCAATTAGGCCATTTATAGAAGACAGTTTAAAATATACAATAAATGTAACAGATCAGTCAACAGTAGCTTCCTGTCACTTTTAATGTAATATTTGGAGATTTTTTTTTCATCAATTCTATTATAAAGAGGTTATAGACTTTGGCCCTGTTTATGTGGCACATTTTGCAAGCGCCACTGTTTTGGACAAGGTCGTAGCCCCATTCAATGGCAACCTGCCCAGAAAAAGTTATGTAATATTTTTGTCTGGGTTGTGTTGATGGCATTGAAGACAATGGGCCATGGTTTGTAAGCTGAACTGACACGGATTTTGGCCTATAATCCACATGGACTGAGACCTGAAATCAGCAGAGAAATCTGAGTTCTAAAAGGGGTATTCCGGGCAAAAACATGTTATCCCCTATCCAAAGGATAGGGGATAAGATGTCTGATCGTGGAGGGCCCACTGCTGAGACCCCCCGCGATCTCCCTGCAGCACCCGCATTCTATGCGGGGACTGTATCTCTAGTTTCGGAAACTTCTGGGACTGGGGACGTGCCGTCATGCCCCCTCCCATAGACATGAATGGAGGGGGCGTGGCGTGACGTCACGTCCCCAGTCCCGGAAACCTGGAGGTTTCCGAAACTGGAGATTCAGCACCCACATAGAATGCGGGCGCTACAGAGAGATCGCGGGGAGTCTCAGCAATGGGCCCCCCCGCAATCAGACACCTTATCCCCTATCCTTTGGATAGGAGATAAAATCTTTTTGCCCGGAATACCCCTTTAAATCGAAACTGTCACCAATAATATGCTTGTGAAGCTGCACACCTCCTTCACAAGCATATTCTAGGCATACCTTTTAGTAACACCTTAGACTAGTGTTATACTTACACAATCAAGCTTTATAATTCCCTCAGGAGTCAGACTTACAGTAGGGGAGCTCTGCTCCGGTCCACACCACCTCTTTCTACCTATGTTGCGCCATTGATTGACAGGTAAGGCGCGCGGCAGCAGAGCTACACAGGGCCGCTACAAGCAGGCGAACCCTGCCTGTCAATCAACTGCAGAACGTAGGCAGAAAGTAGGCGGTGTGGCCCGGAGCAGAGAGGACCCAGGGCTCAGCCTCCCCAACAGTCAGTTTGACTCTCGAGAGGATTATAAAGCTTGATTGTGTAAGTATAAACTAGCCTAAGGTGCCACTAAAGGTAAGCCTAGAATATCCGTGTTGACAAGGGGGTGCAAGATACGCTTGTCAATTCGTGACGCCAGGGCAAGGTTAGCCTATACACGGTCCGAGGTGGAGGCAGCTTCTCCTGGGCCAGACACAGGGCAATAATCACACTGGGTTACAGATAACTGTCTTTTACTGAGGCAAGTGTAGATGGTACAACACATGCAGTACAGAGCAGAGGAGAAGGGATGCAGTGTAACCTTTGGGATCCCTATTGCCTTGCTGGGACTTATGGTGCTTTTCACCCATTTGAATGATTTAAACTTGAGATTTGATACTTGAAGATATCCCACGCTGACTGGGTATAACTCACCAACTTCTTTAGGCTTCCCTCTGGGTCCACCTCCCACTTCCAACTCTTTTCCACACTGCAGCTCACATGGAGCAATGACTAAGCACAAACTGATACTAAAACTGGGGCACTTCCTCCCACCTACACTATATACAGGAGAATTTTGGGGTTCCTATTGGGTAGACAGGGTCACCTGGTTACCACTCCATCTCCCTACTTTTTTTCTTTAAATATCTTTATTAAAGTTTTAACATTCTATTACTAAATGAACAGACAGGGACTAGACACTAGTCCTTAAATGGGGTAACTATAGTTTTCCATCTTTTTTAAAAAGGATTTCACCGATAAATCGGCTGTCCTCCCACCTCCCTCTTAAAGATACAGCACATAAATAACATAATGAATACAGTAAATATAGTAAAGTGCATGAACATGATGAACAATGCAACAGTGGGCACCACACCAGCAGCAGGCATGCCCGAGAAGATCTGCAGCCCACAGGACAGCCTTTGGTGCTGGGACACCACATATGCTTGTGAAGCTCTTGTGCACTGCACGGTGTGTGCAGCTTCCCAAGCATATTCTTGGTGACAGTTTCGCTTTAAGGTGGCCATGCACTTTAGGACTCATTCACCCTATATTTTGCCTTCCAAGGCACGTATGTCAGCAACCTGGGGTGCTACGCATTTCTACGCAGACCCTATTAGTATGTATTTTATGTCTAACTCAAAATGTATTCCTACACTCATGAGTCAAAACTTGTATATACTAAAAAATGACTTTAATGTAGTGACTAGCGGACTACATTATGGCCATTAAGGGGTCATTTACTAAAGAGGCGTGGCAGCCGAAAAAGGGGCATATCACTGACATATTTTTTTTTTTTTTTTTTTAGTCCAACATATTTACTAATGTTCCCATATAAAATGTGATAGATTTGAGCTGTGAGAAACCTGACAGGTCAGAGCAGTTGTATTAAAAATAATAATAATAATAATAAAATAAAAATAAAAAACGTAGTGAAAAGTGCAAAACTAAAAAATTAGGGGGTGAGGGCGGACACAAATAAAACGACTCTGTACTCTGTAAATCAAGGCCAGTGTTTGTATACATCTGGATCCAATTTTGAAAGATTGCTGACGTAAGGCACAGTCATTATGTGAACCTAGCTTTGGATGTAAGTCCACCAAACCCATTGATTACTTTCAGAAACCTATTGGGCACCCAAACTCTCCCCCTGATGGTACATGTCAGGGTAAAGAATGATCTAGCATGTAGGATCTCATCTTGCCCAATACTTTGGCCAAGTAGGAGATCAGCTGCTGCCAGAGGAGTCTAAGAATGTTGTCTTCCCCTTTTCTAGGTCATCAATTCCTTGTGCATATCTTTAGAGGTACAGCTACCTTTTTAAATATGTTCAGCTGACAGCTAAGGGCCCTTTTACACGAGAAGCCCATTCAGCTCATGACTGGCCTATGTAAAGGAGCCTTTAGGTGGATGGTTACCTACTTTATTTTTTAACTCAATATAAGAATGGGTGGAGGAGCATTCTTTAGAAATTGTTAGGATCCAAAACATTTGATGAAAAAGATTCCCAAAAGGTGATATGACCCTCAGGCTTTGTCCACACAGACAAAAACCATGCTGAAAACACCATCTCAATCTCCTGTAGCGGGTTTTTGGGAGCGCCCCATAGTGTCTCTGGGGTCCCTCACCCTAGCCACCTCACTATGCCTGACAGGCGGATCCTGAGCCTCCGCTATCTGGGAGCTGGGGTACATCTCTGCGGCAGTGCCTCCACCCAGTGGAGCATCCGGTGTAGGGATGTGGGGTCCCACTGGGAACATACTTGGTACAATGAGACTGACACAGCCTAATGTGAACTAACTTTACATAGTAAGTGGCTAATGAACAACATACATAGGATAATAAAGTAGTGTAATACAGATAGGAATGCAATGGGGATTTTCCTCACCCACCCACTAGCACACCTTCGGCCCACCCCCTTATCTTCGCCCTAATGGCCATTGGTGCACATAGGAGTGTTGGGGCCCCTATAAGTCCTGCTCTGCAGTCACTGAAGCAGCCTGTGCTTTTTAATATCCGCCACTGAACCTCACAGTCTTTACTTTGAGTAAGGAGACAGATGCCCTGTAGTGGAACAGGGAAGAGGCTTTAGGCTTGCCCTCACAACACCATTAACCAGGTCAGTCCAGCAGCAGTCTCCTCTCACTGTATTCACCAGATGTCTGGACTCAATGCTTGTCTCTGCCAGCAGTTCTCTCTCTCAGCTAGTGTGGTCTAGTCTTTTCTCTAGCAAAGCTTGTAGTCATCTGAACAAATCCTCAGGACACAGGACCTGTGTGATGTCACTATCATGTGACCGAAGTCTCCACCAATCAGCATTATCTCTCATGAAATGGCTGCTAATCATGTGATCACAGCTCCAGTCTTTATTAACAGCATACTAATTCATTTGTGGTCTCCATCTGCCATTCACTGGGCTTTTCAGATAATGCAGCCAACTCCACAGGGGTTACACTCCATTATGTCTCACCCTAGCTCCGGGGCATAGGAACCCCCAAAAATCGTGGGGGTGGAAAATAGCATTATAATTGGGTGTGGCTTTGCAAAAGGTGGAGCCATAAAAGGGAGGGACCAAAAGGGGCGGGACCACTTAATTTTGCATGAAAATACAGGCTCCTCATCACAGGTACCTTCAGGGAGCAGTGAATTCAAGAGATAGGGATTTGTCAGGACTCTGAGAGGTAGCCTGTGTGTGTGAGGTCAGGACAAGGGGTTAGTGTAGGCACCCTTAACACTTTGACGAGACAGGGTGCACATGTATGCCTTGGTAGCAGTCTGGGTGTAGGAAGTGCGCTTACTAGCTGAACGCTCTTCATTTCTTGCTAATGCCGCACATCAGTGATTATGTCCCTTCCCTAATAAAAGTGTAAACAAAAATAAACATCAAGTAGTGAAGCAAAGAAAAGAGAAGTGCAGGCACTGCACGCTATATGATACTGACAGTCTTAATGTGGGAGCACAGACGGTAGAGATAACAGCTAGTCGGGTGGTGCTCATTTGCAGAAAGTCGCAGCATGTGAATACAGTTCAACATATAGAAGGACAAAGGCACTCACCCAGCACTGTGAATAAACTTCTTCTTTAATTCATGTGATACATTACATGGCAGGATTGCGGTGGCAGCTGCGGCGAGGGCAGGACGCCAGTGTGTAAGAATCTTGCACACTGGCGTCCTGCACTCGCCGCGACTGCCACCGCAATCCTGTCTTGTAATGTACCACATGAATTAAAGCAGTGTAACGCCATGCGCTCCGGGTCCCGTATCCATCCCGGAGTGCTCGTGGCGTCTGGTCTCCTGCAGCGCCCCGGTCTCTCACTCTGACCGGGAGCGCTGCTACAGTGCTGCCGACGGGGATGCGATCCGCATGGCGGCACTAGTCCGCTTGCAGATCGCATCCCGTTCTGATTACCTGCCCCGTCCTCTGTCTCAGCCCCGGCGCGTGCGGTCCCGCTCTCTAGGGCGCGCGCGCACCGGGTCTCTCAGATTTAAAGGGCCAGTGCACCATTAATTGGTGCCTGGCCCAATCTGTTCCTAATCAGTCCTGATTACTGTGGATACTATATAAACTCACTTCCCCTTCCTGTCCCTGCTGGATCTTGTTGTCTAGTGCCTTGTGAAAGCATTTAGTGTGTGCCATAACCTGTGTATCCAGACCTTCTGCTGTTGCCCCTGACTACGAACCATTGCCGCCTGCCCTGACCTTCTGCTACGTCTGACCTCACCTCTGTCTAGTCCTCCTGTACCACGCCTATCTCAGCTGTCAGTGAGGTCGAGTCGCTATCGGGATATACGACCTGGGAGTTACTGCCGCAGCAAGCCCATCCCGCCTTGCAGCGGGCTCTGGTGAAAACCAGTAACTCCTTAGAACCGGTCCCCCGGTACGGCCGCGTCATCGCCTCACTGACCAGAGGATCCACTACCTGCATACCAGTCCGGATCGTGACAAGAAGTTTATTCACAGTGCTGGGTGAGTTTCTTTGTCCTTCTATACGTTGAACAAAAATAAACATATTTGGTATCGCCGAATGTGGAAATGACAAAACTATTAAAATACAACATTAATGAAACTGCATGGGAAATGGTGTAAACGTTAAAAAAAAATCCCTATGTCCAGAATTGCTGATTTCTGGTCACTTCATATACCAGAAAAAACAAGTTTATTTTAAGTGATCAAAAAGTACTATCAAAACAAAAATGATACAGATAAAAACTACAGACCACAGAGCCAAAAATAAATCTCATAACTAAAAGTCTTTATAGAAGAGGACAATTTTAAGCATTAAAACCAGTATACAAGGAGGAATAAAATCAGCATCCATATTACCACCATATTATTACTGACCAAATCCTGAATACTGAGACCAATATTAACACTAATATCGGCATACATGGAACAAATTATACCAGCGCACACACAGACTGGATAATACCACCATACTGAGTAAAAACCACTATAAACAGACTATCAATTCCAATATCAGAATATAAACAATACCAGGACCAAATAATACTGCCTCATCCAGAACACACTTTACATCAAACAGTGACTGACTAATGCATCATACTGTTACAAAATAAAATCACTGTATACAGAACTGTATGTCCCTGTACAGTGACAATAAAGAAGTAGATACCAGCTGTACACAGAATCAGTAGAAGACAGCACTGGATAAATCCATTGTCCCCGTAGTCATCCAGAGTCTCTTAAGCATCTGCAGGAAAAACATGTTAGACACTGCATTTTTCTAGTGCACTGCCCTCTCATAATAAGGCTAGTAGGTCCCACATTAAGTAGGCCTATTCCCCCCCCCCCCAGTAGATAAATACGTCAGAAAGTAGGTAGGTTGTTAGCTAGCTAGATAGGTAGACCGATAGCTTGTTAGGTGTCTAGGTAGATTGCTAGCTAGCTAAGTAGATAGCCATACAGGAAGGTAGTTAGGTTGCTAGGTAGATAGCTAGGTAGTTAGCAAGGTTGGTTGTTAGCAACATAGGTGGGTAGCTGGCTAGGTAGCCAGGTAGGCAACCAGCTGGATAAGTTATCTGGCTAGGTAGGTAGCCAGGTAGTTAGGTTGATAGCTAGGTAGGTAGCCAGGTAGTCGGGTTTCTAGGTAGATGGAAAGCTAGGTAGGTATTCAGGTTGCTAGATAGCCAGGTAAGTAGGCCGGCAGCTAGCTTGCTACATAGGTAGTTAAATAGCCAGGTAGATAGGTTGTTAGCTAGCTTGGTAGGTAGGTATTACACTTATCAGGTTACCTCTACAACATGCCATAAAAACGCTGAATGTGATTGAATGCGATGGCCGCCACCAGCTACCACTCATTCCCGCTTGTTACTGGTCCTACAATGCGGCTTTTGGTCACAATACACAGTGTACTTCACACTTACTCTATTGGACCATTTTCACATAGACGCGCTATTATGTAATTACTTCTGTGAATGTTTATTACTACTTTTTATAGTGCAGTCCAATTATATGTAAGTTAATGACCTTTGTATGTTTAGTTCACAAATAGAACAACTGATGGAGTGCACTTCATACAATCATAGATGCATAGTCTCCAGCGTTATTCAAAGTGCATATATAATTAGGTGTTACCGTTCACATTTTGTGCAAACTGCACATTATTAAACAGAAGGTGCATAACTTTGCCTTGATGTCAGGACCCTTCTTGTATAATTGCACAAAGTCCTGTCTATTACATCGGGTCCCTATATTAGCACCAGGTAATGTATTCACTGTTCACTTTATTGCAAATGTCCCGACACTGCGCTATTACACTAGTGCCCATCACTCCATTTCCTAATCCACATATGTACACAGCTTCCTTTGTTATGCATTGGCTGCAGCTTGTATAACACTATGTAATTGCACTTAGCTGTTTCCTATGTAGTGGTAGCTGGTTTCAAGTATTTGGGCTCTGTTCATATTGTCATAGACCATCCTACGTGTTTCATCCACCTCAATTCATCAGGGATCACGTTGTAGCGTGTATTCTTATCGATTCATGGGCCACCAGTGACGGGCACTAATGCAATAGCGCAGTGTTGGGACATTTGCAATAAAGTGAACAGTGAATACATTACCTGGTGCTAATATAGGGACCCGATGTAATAGACAGGACTTTGTGCAATTATACAAGAAGGGTCCTGACATCAAGGCAAAGTTATGCACCTTATGTTTATGAATGTAACACCTAATTATATATGCACTTTGAATAACGCTGGAGACTATGCATCTATGATTGTATGAAGTGCACTCCATCAGTTGTTCTATTTGTGAACTAAACATACAAAGGACATTAACTCACATATAATTGGACTACACTATAAAAAGCAGTAATAAACATTCCCAGAAGTAATTACATAATAGCGCGTCTATGTGTATTGTGACCAAAAGCCGCATTGTAGGACCAGTAACAAGCGGGAATGAGTGGTAGCTGGTGGCGGCCATCGCATTCAGCGTTTTTGTAGAATGTTGTAGAGGTGCTATAGTTTCCAGTCACCCCCCCCCCCACACACACACACACACACACACCCCAGAGTACAAATAAAATAACAAAAAACTCACCTAGTCCCACGCAGCGATCTCCAGAAGAGCCAGGCCGCGTTCTCTCTTCTCCACAGGGCAGGCGCTGACGAGTGACGCCATCGGAGCCTGCGTCAGGGCAGAGGTCACGGCCGTCTTTGAACTGTTTTTACGCACGCAATTCAAAGAGGCTCCGGCGGGTAGTGACCGGCTACGGATGCCTCCCTGGGTTAAATTGACCCAGGGAGCATATAATACAGCAAAGTCTGCGGGCAGAGGCAGAATTCCCCCATGATCTGTCCCCCCTGCATGATTTTCTGGGGGGGGGGATGTGTAAAGCTACAACTCCCAGTATGCCTGCTGTCAGGGCATGTTTGGAGTTTTTAGTTTTGTAACAGCTGGTGAGCCTCATCTACCCTTGAAGGTTACCTGCCCCCTCACTAGTCTTTATCTTGTGTAGTTTTCATACACGAAGCTGTTTTTCATCTCGCGCCTGTCTATAGGTTTGGCTGCCTGAGACACGCTGACCACTTTGCAGCTGTTTAATGCCTTGTGTCCTAGTAATAGTAACAAACACTCAAGCCTATGAAATCTCTTGAAGATACTGATTTTGACTACTAGGCTCTGCAGTTGAATTCCATGTCTGTAGCCAAACACTGAGGGATACAAGTGTAAGAGAGGACTGTGCTCCGTACAAATGGATTCTTGGAATAGACAGGCAGAAATGCCATCAGAAGCTTCAGATGACTGACTGAGAGAGGTGGGGTTTTAACAACCACTTCTGCAACCTTTAAAGGGGTACTCCACTGTCCAGCGTTCAGAAGTAAATGTTTCGAATGCTATTTTCACGCTGCCGGGGTCAGTCATGCCCCACCTGACATCACGGCCATGCCCCCTCAATGCAAGTCTATGGGAGGGGGCGTGACGGCCGTGATGTCAGGTGGGGCAAGACCGACCCCGGCAGCGTGAAAATAGCATTCGAAACATTTACTTCCGAACACTGGCCAGTGGAGTACCCCTTTAAAACTTCAGCAGTGATTGTTTCTCCTGGGAAGACTTAAAGGGGTACTCCGGTGGAAAACTTTTTTTTTTTTTTCTTCTTTTTTTTTAATCAACTGGGGCCAGAAAGTTAAACAGATTTGTAAATTACTTCTATTAAAAAAAATCTTAATCTTTCCAGTACTTATTAGCTGCTGAATGCTACAGAGGAAATTGTTTTCTTTTTGGAACACAGAGCTCTCTACGGACATCATGACCACAGCGCTCTCTGCTGACATCTCTGTCCATTTTAGGAACTGACCAGAGCAGCATATGTTTGCTATGGGGATTTTCTCCTACTATGGACAGAGATGTCAGCAGAAAGCACTGTGGTCATGATGTCAGCAGAGAGCACTGTGTTCCAAAAAGAAAATAATATTATTTTATAGTATTCAGCAGCTAATAAGTACTGGAAGGATTAAGATTTTTTTAAGAGAAGTAATTTACAAATCTGTTTAACTTTCTGGCACCTGTTGATTTAAAAAAAAAAAAAGTTTTCCACGGGAGTACCATTTACCATGTTTACACAGAAATTTTCCATACAGACATTCACCCGTGTGAACATAGCCTTAAAGGGGTATTCCAGGCAAAACCTTTTTTATATATATCAACTGGCTCCGGAAAGTTAAACAGATTTGTAAATTACTTCTATTAAAAAATCTTAATCCTTCCAATAGTTATTAGCTTCTGAAGTTTTCTGTCTAACTGCTCAATGCTGATGTCACGTCCCGGGAGCTGTGCATGATGGGAGAATATCCCCATAGGAACTGCACAGCTCCCGGGACGTGAGTCATCAGAGAGCAGTTAGACAGAAAACAACAACTCAACTTCAGAAGCTAATAACTATGGGAAGGATTAAGATTTTTTAATAGAAGTAATTTACAAATCTGTTTAACTTTCCAGAGCCAGTTGATATATAAAAAAAATTTTTGGCCTGGAATACCCCTTTTAAAGAGGTGAGTTTGGAGCCAGTCACTTCGAACTTTTTCTCATGGAATGACACACAAATAACTTGTTAGTCCTTGATATGAGCAACGATAACAAAGATTAAAATTCAAGTGAATGTGGACGTGAAACTCCAGTCCAACACTGGGCGTGATCGACCAAGAATTATATATTATTGATCTCATTTTGATTTGATCTTTTGCTTTTCCGTGATAGTTTTTTTTTTTCTGTTTCAGGCTGTTGAGTTTTTTTTTGTTTGTTTGTATACACCTTTTCTTTCTTGCCTTTTTTTTGCAGTCTGTAGTCAATCTGATCAATGAACTCCAAGAGCAGATGTGCAAACTCCAACTGGAGATCAATGCTAAAATCCAAGAAAGGGAGACCCAGCCTAAAATTATAGACCTAATCAAGGCTGTCCACGACACATCAAGTTGTGATCCCCCACAACCAGTGAAGTGTAATGGTTGTGAAGGGAAGGATGTATGAGAAGTATTCTGATCCTTGCATGGGGTATGGTTGGGTTATGTACTAAAGCACTACTTATTTAGTCCTTCAATGGTGCATATTGTTTGTGACTAACAATTATACCAGGTTTTAGTTACTAGCGTATGCATTGATGACATTTGTGCACATAGTCCTAATTTATGCACAGATAAATGTCTATTGACATACTAAGGTGATGCAGCAAGCAAGAAATTCACATTGGCACACACCTGTTAAAACATAACCTCTATTTCATCATCTTCATAAAAAGAAGCTGGCCTCTGGTGGAATCGAAAAGAGAAAAGGGAGCGCTCCATAGCGCGAAACCGCCGGTTTAGGGTCCAGAACACGATATTGAATTAACCCTTACCAAATGCGGTTGTGTGAGCTCACACACGACAATGGTCAGCGTGAGTGAGGCCCGGTCTGCAGCCTTCCCAGTCAAGCGAACGGTACCAGGAGAGGACTTCCAGGAGTAGTGGGTTTCAGCGGTGCTGACCAGGAGTAGACACGTCAGGTAAGTAAGCGAAGGGTTTATTTAAAACAATGCAACGCATTTCACCGCACTTGCGCGGCTTCATCAGGCATCTGATGAAGCCGCGCAGGCGCGGTGAAACGCGTTTTATTGTTTTAAATAAACCCTCCTCCTACTTACCTGACGTGTCTACTCCTGGTCAGCGCTGCGGAAACCCACTACTCCTGGAAGTCCTCTCCTGGTACCATTCTGGCGGGATCGGGAAACAGAAAAAATGCTGCAGCCGAATCTGCGCGGGTGGTGGGCAGCCGCCCACCACCTGGGCAGCTTCGGCTGCAGCATTTTTTCTGTTTCCCGATCCCGCCAGAGATCGGGAAGATGTTGGTGGTAGTGCTGCCTTGTCTTTCTTCTACTGCCTTGAGTATATATTAAGGTGAGTTTTCAATCACCTATGTCAAAATATACCACACAGGGAAGCGCTCTGTTCTTTGCTTGTTCCTCTCTATAATAATATATTGGGGAAATTGAAAAATGGTGTAGCTTTTGAACATTTTAGAAAACTACAGAGAAAGAAGAGAAATAATTTTTATATATTTGAAGTGTAGATAATACACCACACACCACACACACACACACACACACACACACACACACACACACACACACACATATATACATATATGTGTATATATAATATATATTAGAGATGAAGCCCGGTAGCAAGTATTTGAATTGGCTTGTCAATATGATTTCCCAAAGTGCTACTCCTGCACTCAACCAGGGACATTAGCTCCCCCTTTCAATTCACCTCTTCGCTTTTATCTGGCTTATTCTACCAAAGAGGATGAAGCAAACCTTAGCTGAGACAAACCTCTTAACAGGCCCTATCCCATAGCAAACAATGGCTGCACCTACGGTACAAATGTCCTTGGCCATTTTGTGATTTACTAATATAGAATGACAATTGACCAGTGGATAAATAGCCGCCTCTAATGGGGAGAAAAGTTGAGTTTTTATTGGTACCAAGGGCTTTGTAGTGATGTGTGCTTTGTGTTGAAGTGTCATATTGCTTGCTATACATCTTAAAGGCTCAGATTTTCAGTGCTTGTTTATTTTGCTGTGACTTAGAAATATTACAGTACATAACAGTATTTGATGTAATTGAATGGAATTCCTATGACAAATCCAGGGGGGTATTGGGCAATGTAGCAATTTAAGAAATATGTCAGAATTTGGACATTTCATCATCTGCGTTAGTACTATCTATATGGAAGGGATAACTAGCCTGGATGATGTATAAGCACGCCCATGCAGCTGGACTAAGGCTGCATTATCATCTCGTTTTTTACATACTGTGCCGGATCCGGCTGGGGGAGGGGAAAACCGGGCGCTCCCGTACCCCAGCCGGATCAGCCCATAAATCCATTTACTTTAATGAGCCGACCGGAGTCAAACGGTGACTCCAGTTGGCTCAGTTTTGAACCGTATGTGGTTTCCCAACCGGACCTAAAACCGTAGTGTACTACGGTTTTAGGTCCGGTCACAAAACCAGATACGGGTCAAAACTGAGCCGACCAGAGTCCCCGTTTGACTCCGGTCGGCATTAAAGTAAATGGATTTACGGGCTGATCCGGCTGGGGTATGGGAGCGCCCGGTTTTCCCCTCCCCCATCCGGATCCGGCACCCGTATGTAAAAAAAAAAGAGATGTGAATGCAGCCTTATACTTTCGAGTTTCTGTATCTCCTTATGTGAACTCTGGTGCTTTTAGGCCAAATGACCATATTATGGTTCTAATAAGCTCTGTGTCCTGTTCCGTGTGATTAGAAATTTATGGCCTCATACTATACCTCCGATTTATATAAATGTATGAATTAAAAAATATATATTTCTATCTATATGGAAGCACATGGAATACTTATGGCTTTGTAAAATGAAACTGTAGATACTACAGTGTCCTGCTGTATAGTCCATATTGTAGATTTGGGCGAGTATGATATTGCAACCAAATGTTGCTTATCCTCTGCCTTCCAATAATAATGAAAGAGAAAAGGTTCTCCAATGGTGAAGAATCACCGGTAAACGGGTAAGGAGATTGGGAACGTCTCTTACCGCAAAGGGTTGTGTATCGCCATACACAACAATGGAATGAGCGTAGGTAACACAGGATCCTGTTTGCAGCCTTCCCAGGAAACAAGATAGAGAAGAACAGGTAACTTCAGACACAGATCAAATTCTGATAGCGCTGACTAGGAATCGGTTGAGAGGAGCCAAGGTAAAATCCAGCTTGTTACTTTTAAGACCACAATGCAATGCGTTTCGCTGCGCATGCGCAGCGAAACGCGTTGCATTGTGGTCTTAAAATAAACGAGTTGGATTTTACCTTGGCTCCTCTCAACTGATTCCTGGTCAGTGCCATCAGATTCCCACCTGGTTCTGAAGTTACCTGTTCTTCATTGCCTTACAAGGGACATTTAGGCTAGGTTCACACTGTGGAATCTCTGGGCAGAATTTCTGCCGGAGATCGAGCAGGTGGCACTAGGACTGCGCGGACTGCATTGCTGTCCCCATAGATGTCAATGCATTTCTGAGCAGATCTCCCAAAAGATCCACCCAGAAATGCATTGCCATCTGTGGGGACGCCAATGCAGTCCACACGGTCCTAGTGCCGCCAGCTCGATCTCCGGCAGAAGTTCTGTCCACATGGCAGTTTTGTTGCAGGAATTCCTGTCTATGAAAATCTGTGCATGTGAATGGGGCGGCTTGTGCAGCATGTGCATGGATTTCTACATGGATTTCTACAATCTCCATTCAAGTAATTTGGAAAGTTGTGGCACATTTGCTAGAGAAATATCTGAATGTACCCTTATAGCAAGCAAACATGTTAAAAGTTATTTAGACTATCTGTAAATTTTTTTTTTCTTAAGTATTGTGGCCCCTAGATGCCCCTCTTCAAAGTAACCATGCTTTATGTTGTGCCACAGACTTGGTAACCATTTCTGAGAAATATTCCAATTTGCCTTCAAGGCGCTGAAAGCTGCAAATAAAATGTTTGTTGCCTAAAGCGACACAGACTTGCAGAGACAGTTTCCAGAACGAACGCGTTCGCCTGTTCACATGCTTTCATGTCATAGGTGGGAAAGTTCCTAATCACTGAAGAACATCAGACTCAAGTGTGGACAGGCCAAAGAGTGACATTGTCTCTTCATGACTTAGTGTTAGCTGCATGGGGTTGATCGACTCATTGTCAATGAGCATTCTGTATGTTTTGCCTGCTCTGTGTGGATGTCCACGTCTTACCTGGTGCTCATGGAGTACGTTTCTCTGTCTCGTTCACAGATGCTAATACAGGAGCTTAAAAACTTAAGAATCAGAGTGGAGGAACTGGAAAACGAGAGAGCGCAGTATGAGTGGAAACTCAAAGCAACAAAGGTGAGCTACAGTACTCTTCTAAATATGTTCCTACCCAATCTAGCTTACAGCAGTGTATGACCAGAGACGTGTGCAGAAAGTCTGTACGGCACTGCTCAGATGCTGTGTGATGATTAGCCATAATACTAAGCTGCACTGTCATGTGCAGTAGGTACAGAGCTATTCTTATTAGACAGCAATGCTTCTAAAGGATAAAATGTTTCCATACACAGCTAGCATTTTCATGAAGTACAGTATGCCACAATTTTGTATGGAAACATTTTATACACAAATTCCACATCCAAATTGGAGTGTGTCAATATGTGTGCACAAGTCTGCAGCTCTACATTTCGTGTGCTCTTAATTTATTACTACTCTATGTAAAGCAAGAGAAGTGAGAACATTTTGGGGAAAAAACTATGTATCTATATAGTTTCCCCAACATTTCCCCAGTGCAGTCCTTAAGTACCCTCCAACAGGTCAAGCTGTCAGGATTTTCTTAGCCTTTTACAGTGGATATAACTGTAGTGATGCCTGATGCACTGACCATAATTGTATCGCCTGTAAAAGACAAAAAAATAAAATAAAATCTTAAAAACATGACCTTACTTGAAGAGCATGCTTGGGAAACACTGCCCTTATGGGTAAGCAACCTTGTCTGACTAAATCGGTAGAAATATCCCTGTCTATGGCCTATTAGTGTGACAAATACAATTTGTATGGAGCCACCAGAAAAAAGGTTTGGGGGTCCCATGCTTCTCGGAGAGAGTATTGGGTTTTATAGAAAAGAGTTTAACACAGTAGCACAAAAAGTGCCCTTGCTGACCAGTTATATTCCAGATCTGTAAAGAATGTTACAGCTGAAGTTATGTTACAGCTACGGAAAATACGTCTTCCTCCCTCTGTTATTCCTCTTGGTAATTGTGTGTGTGTGTGTGTGTGTGTGTATATATATATAATCAATAAAATGTGTCGGAAGAGCTGTGGAGCAGGACACGGGTCTTATCAATACATACAATCCCCACCAGCTATGTTCAAGCTGGCCCTACATGTAGGACTAAGTCCTCTCTAGGCTTGTTTTTACAAATGATCGAACCAGCAACATGCCAGACAAAACTGCTGGATCAAGGTGATCCATTTGCCAAAAATGGTATGCCTTTGGACCTCACAAATGATAATTCGTTTATGAATGTTTATTTTGTAGTACAAACTGATTTTTTTGACATTTTCATATTTCTATTATTTTAGGCTGAAATTGCACAACTACAAGAACAGTTGGCACTGAAAGATGCAGAAATTGAGCGCTTACAGAGCCAGGTTTCTTCAAGAACAGTTGCACAAAATGAATCTTCAGAAAGAGGTAATAAGTGACATATTGGCCCTCATTTACTATTGCGATTAAACTAAACAGACTACCCTGGGGTAGTAAGAGGCCGTATAACCAACTAAATAACTAAACCCCAAGGCCTAAACCGGGGTATGAAACCCCTATTGCTTATCCCTAAAATATAACTTTTACTTCATAATATTAAAATACAAATCCCAACAAAAAAGATAGGTCAAAACTGATAACCAAGTGACCCTAGTATCAATTCGATTCGTTATAAGGGAGCAATCTCCACTAAATAACTAGGTAGCCCTGCAGTGGCTATCTATTGTGAGGATCACACTGGTATCGCTTAAAATACAACACTATTGCTGCCTCTACATGTTTCGCCGCCTCCGCGGCTTTCTCAAGAGGCAATGGTGGCAATTACATCTTTTTTGTTGGGATTTGTATTTTAATATTATGACGTTAAAGTAATATTTTAGGGGTAAGCAATAAGGGGTTTCATACCCCGGGCTTAGGCTTTGGGGTTTAGTTATTTAGTCATTTACTATTGTGAACCCGACATGTTTTGTCGGGTTGTGCGCCAGATTCTGTCGCATTGCGCCAGAAATTATGGCGCAAAATCTGGCGCAGACAGAATTGAAAAAACCCTGACTAACTCTCCATTTTGCTAAGAAAACATTTTCACAAAAACCCAACATATTTACTAAGGTTTCCACATAAAATGTGGTGGATTTGAGCTGCGGAAAACCCTACAGATCAGAGCAGGTGTAAAAAAAAAAAAGCAAAGTGTAGGGAAAGTGGAAAATGTAGGGAAACCTTAGTAAATACAGTGGTAAAAAAAAAATTGTAGGGAATTAAAATCCACAAAGAAACCTACACTCCACTCTTAGTAAATAAGGGCCATTGTGTCCTAATGCCACTGTAGTTACAAAAAGGCAGAAACAAAGAAATACAATACAAGAATAATTTAGGTTTTGTGTATTCAGATGCAATGCTGAGCTACTGTATGTGTCTTCATGTTATCGACTACTAACATCCCCTGTGTCATTTGATCCTAGAGTCATACTCCCTTTCATCTGTCTCTAATTTCTTGGTAAGGTGCCCGTTAGGGGTATCTTTGGGGACTTCCTAATATAGATCTCTACAATATAGCTATGACAAATGCCACTTTGTAGCATCCATCATACATAGACTACTATGTTCAAAATGGAAACTTCAACAAAAAACATCCAAACAGAAGAAAAGATTACCACTTTGGCTTCCGTCAGGTGATGGGAGTCGATCAATATGTTTGCCCTATGTATCAGGAGATTTCCCAAGGAATGTAGTAAAAGCACAAATGTGGTGTGAAAAGAACTTTACCAGTCAATGGTACCAAGCAAGAAGCTTGTGACAGACTGAATGGAGTGTGACTTCAGGATCCGATTACACAGGGGTTGTCTGCAGTCTGAAACCATGAAGACACATAGCTCTACATAGTTGGTGTACACACAAAACGGGAGGAGAGCTATAACATAACCTATATAAAGAGTTCTTGCTTCATTTAGTATTTTAGATGCACAGGAGCAACAAACATTGGTTGCAAAAGTGTACACATCTTTAATACAATGTAATCTTAGCATGAAACTCTCCAGCCACTTATCAAGAGTATGCAATGCATATATTATGTAAAATGTAACTTTGCATTATTTTGCTTTCTTTACTTCTTCCCATTCCATAGAAGAAGTATTTAGGAGGAGGATAAAAGAGAAACGTAAGCCACAGTCCTTTTTTATTCTTGTCCACCACTGTTTCTATAATGCTACATTGTTGCAATAACCTTTGTTCCATGTCACTGTTTGCCAGTTACTAGCAGCAAACAGACAGCTAACATTGTGTCAGCGCTTCTCCACCTCAGCTTCTCCATGATTCTGTGAAATCCCTTTAATTGTTGGTCAAAGTAATATCCTGGTTTCCCTTATTCGGACTTGGCACGCTGTCTGGTTGCTGGGTGTGTTGCCTGCAGTGTTGGTGAAAATTGACATAATCTTATTGCCTCTAAATTGCTTTGCCAATTTTAATGTATTTTTGGGTTGGGGGTGTTGTTGGGAAAAATGTGTGTTAGAGCAATCAGAGTGTCTTTTCATTTGACACATTGGCACATATAGGCAATATGACATTCTGAATGGCTGGTTTTCCCAAATCGAAAAGTAGATACCTATAAAAATGTTATGATCTTTGTGGTAGATCTAAAAGTTGATAATGTTGCTTGTCAGAACAGGGACATGCACAGATATTTTAGGGGGCAGGGGCTCAAGTGAAAAAAGGGCACTTTTTTTGTGTTGTAGCAATAAATTTGAGGACCTCCCCATGAGACCTACTGAGAGGGCTCCTACATACACTGTCACCCTCCCCACATGTTGTCCCCCTCCACGCTGTCACCCCTCCACGCTGTCACCCCTCTAAACACTGTCACCCTTCCCCCTTTACATAGCCACACTTACATTAAAGAGGTTATCTGGTGGGAGTTTTATTTTTATTGTGAATGATGCCCATTCTACATTATACAAAAATATTATCCTTTACTCCCCTCCAGCACTCCCACAGTGCCTCTAGTGTCCTGATCCAGTCCATGGTGCAATCCTTTTCCTGAGCAGAAGTATGACACATTGGGCCCTGGCACCAGGAAGAAGTCCCCGACCTGGGTTGAATGTGTCATACTTGTGCTCAGCCAATCACTGGCCAAAGTAATTCATGTTGCAGGAAGAGGAGAGCACTGGGGACCAGAGCAGAACCCCGAAGGCACCACGGGAACGCTGAAGGTGAGTAGAGGTTACATTTTTTTTTTATGTATTGCAGAATGGGAATAGTTCACAAATAGAAAACCTCCCACCAGGTAACCCCTTCTAATCCTGTCACTCACACACCCTCCAATTATAACACACTCTCCCTCTCTGCCTTATAAAATATATATTAGCTATTGACTTGTTCTTAACCCCTTAAAGGGGTACTCCGGTGAAAACATTTTTTCTTTTAAATCAACTGGTGGCAGAAAGTTAAACATATTTGTAAATTATGAATTCGGGTAGAAAGCAGACATGGTGCACATCTACAATCTTGTATAATGATCTGATTGCTTCTCAGCATAATATCAAAAATTAACAGGTAGTTAGTATACATTTTTGATCAAAAAGTACAAGCCCACTCACCACGTCAAGGCCACCTATTTAGAGTGGGTCCCTAACGTCCCTAGCATAAAATGGTGTAGCGCCGGGCGGCGACCACCACTGCCGCGACACCAGTGCCCACGGGGGGGTAATGACCCACTGGCAGAGCGGCCCCAATGCCACTCAAACCAGTCTATGGGCCGCACCCCCCCGCAGACACGGCACCATGGCAGCAACGGACGCCGCACAGCACCACACCAGTGTGAACAAGGTGTAATAGCTCACTTACCATGCTCTCCCAGTCAGACTGGGAGGCTGCAAGGAAAGAAATGACCCATGTGTAGCTAACTACTACTTATATAGGGTTGGGCTTAGGGGGTGGGGAAGACTGCAGCACATGTTCAAACAAAAAAAAAAGAGGGGATAGAAAACACAGTGTGAATTCGGGTAGAAAACAGACATGGTGCACATCTACAATCTTGTATAATGATCTGATTGCTTCTCAGCATAATATCAAAAACTAACAGGTTGTTAGTATACGTTTTTGATCAAAAAGTACAAGCCCACTCGCCACGTCAAGGCCACCTATTAAGAGTGGGTCCCTAACGTCCCTAGCATAAAATGGCGTAGCACTGGGCGGCGACCACCACCGCCGCGACAACAGTGCCCACGGGGGGGAAACGACCCACTGGCAGAGCGGCCCCAATGCCACTCAAACCAGTCTACGGGTCGCACCTCCCCGCAGACACGGCGCCATGGCAGCAACGGACGCCGCACAGCACCACACCAGTGCGAACAAGGTGTAATAGCTCACTTACCATGCTCTCCCAGTCAGACTTGTATTTGTAAATTACTTCTATTAAAAAATCTTAATCCTTCCAGTACTTATTAGCTGCTGAATGCTACAGAGGAAATTCCTTTCTTTTTGGAACACTGATGACATCACGAGCACAGTGCTCTCTGCTGACATCTCTGTCTATTTTAGCAACCATGCAGATGTATGCTAAGGGCAGCATGGTGCCTCAGTGGTTAGCACTGCTGCCTTGCAGTGCTGGGGACTTGGGTTCAAATCCCACTAAGGACAACAATAAATAACGTGTTATTATTATTATAATAATGTCAGCAGAGAGAACTGTGCTCGTGATGTCATCGGGGAGCATTCCAAAAAGAAAAGAATTTCCTCTGTAGTATTCAGCAGCTAATAAGTACAGGAAGGATTAAGATTTTTTAATAGAAGTAATTTACAAATATGTTTAACTTTCTGCCACCAGTTGATTTAAAAGAAAAAAGGTTTTCACCGGAGTACCCCTTTAAGGACTCAGCCCATTTTAACCTTAAAGGGGTTATCCACCATAAGGTGATTTTAGTACTTACCTGCCAAAACTGGGTATTTCCTGTTGGATTTTATTCTCTAAACTACACATCCCACAGTTCCATGCTTGAAAGTTGGTGGTCACTTTCCTTCCTCCCACACATCAGCCATCTTACCCATAGAAAACACAGTGTTTTCTTAACAGGGGACATACAACTGTTGCAAAATTGAAGCAGGACAGGCTCCCTCTGATCATCTGACTAGTGATGTCAGGTCTTGATGCACTGCACCCTGGGAAATCCTGAGACCTGAGTAATTTTGTATTCTGTTAAAAATAAATATTGGGGCGATAATCACAGAAGAATTGAGAGACCACAGTCACACACAGGTACAGATACTATATTAATAACTATTCTAACTTTACAGCCCCTGTAACACAGTCAAATAAAAAAAATTCTTGGACTACCCGTTTAAGGACTCAAAACAATTTCCGTTTTTGCACTTTCATTTTTTCCTCCTTCCCTTGTAAAGATCATAACACGTTAAATTTTGCACCTGCAGGACCCATATAAGGGCTTCTTTTTTTTGTCACCAATTGTACTTTGTAATGACATCACTTATTATATAACATAATCTGCGGCGAAACACAAAAAAAATTATTTGTGGGATGAAAAAAAAAAAAAAATGCCATTTTGCTAATTTTGGGGGCTTCTGTTTCTACGCAGCACAGTTCTGTAAAAATGACAAGTTATCTTTATTCTGTAGGTCCATACAGTTACAAGGTTCCAATTTATGTAGTTTTTTATTTATTTTACTACTTAAAATTATAACTACCGGTACATGCCCAAAATTAGAATGTTTAAAATTGTCATCTTCTGACCCCTATAACTTTTTATTTTTCCGCATATGGGGATGTATGAGGGCTAATTTTTGGCGCTGTGGTCTGTAGTTTTTATCAGTACTATTTTGGTTCTGATGGGACTTTTTGATCGCTTTTTATTAGTTTGTTATGGTATATGAAGTGACCAAAAATGCACAATTTTATTTACGGTAATTTTTTTACATGTATGCCATCGAACATGCGGTTTAGCTATCCTTATATTTTAATAGTTCTGACATTTACACACTCTGTGGTACCACATATTATTTTTTTTATTACATTATTTTATTTAAAAAATGGGAAAAGGGGGTGATTAAATTTTTTTTTCTTCTGATTGCATATACTGATCAATGCTATGCCATAGTATAGCACTGATCAGTGTTCTCGGCGCTCTGCTGCTTTAGTTTGTTGAGCAGGCTTGGACAGTAGATAGCCTATCAGACGTCGAGGAGGCAGGTGAGGACCCTCCCGTCGTCCAGTAAGCTGATAGGGACATCGCGATTTTGTCGTGATAATCCCGATCAGCTCCGCTGAGCTGCCGGGAAAGTTTTTCGTTTTAGACTCCGCAATCAACTTTGATTGTGGCGTTGAAAGGGTTAATGCAGGGCATCGGCCTGATTGGCAGTGCCCAGCATTAGCTGTGGGTCCTGGCTGCTGATGGCAACCGGGACCCACCGGGTTTAACCTGTACTCCGCTGGGGAGAAAGGGTGTACCTGTTAACGGGGTTTAAACCAGAGTCCTTAAGGATTTGGGAATGGGGACGTATGCATACACCTTTTGTCCCCAAGGTGTTAATGACTTTTACAATAAAACAATAATGTTATTTATCCCTCACGGTGAACAAAATAAAATAAAAAGCCCAAGAATCGCTAATTTGGGTCCAAAACGTGAAAAAAAAAAAAAAAAGTAGCATGTATCGCAAAAAAATGGTACCAATAAAAAGTACAGCGCATCTCGCAAAACAAAAGCTCCCACACAATGCAATCTTTATAACACCAGCCGAAAGTATGGCTGCATTGCAATAGTAATCATCTTTGCTTTATGGTGTTGGTCTGAGGGGTTAAAAATGGGCTTGTCCATTAAACTTTTCCCTTATCCATAGGATAGGGGATAAGTAGCTGACCGTGGGGGGTCCGACTGCCAGGGCCCCCCACGATCACCGGGATGGGATCCCAGCATTCAGTGAGGAGCGCGTGCTCCATTCATTACTATTGGAGCGCCGAAAAAAAACAAGTAAAATAATCGGCGTGTCGGGGGTTAATAACTCATTTATGAATTATTAATTATGGTCAACAAAAATATGAAAAATACTATGACCGTTATGAATTGCCAAAAATATACAAACAATGCAATTCCCCATATCTGGGCCCAAGTCCTGTCAGAAAACAGTAAAATCCTGACTTCAGAGCCATGATTTAGGTATTCCATAAGCAAGATAAAATGATATCTTGATTTATATTTATATTTGTGGAAATGCCCGACAGGCGCTCCTATAGGAATGAATGGAGCGCATTCCATCAACTGGTAGATGACACACGCTCCTTATTTAGAGTGCCGGGGCCCCGTCCCGGTCAGCGGTCAGACCCCCACGAACAGCTACTTATCCCTTATCCTGTGGATAGGGTATAAGTTTTTAATTTTTTTTGACAGAGTGCCCCTTTAAGGTCAAATCAGGAGCATCCTCAAGGGGTTAATCCCCCACCCCCAAACTAAGACACCAATATTTTAATGAGATGTGAGCATGGTTTTTATATAAGTGCCTTAAGCTGTTGCAAAACTACAACTCCCAGCAGGCCAAAGGCTGTCCGGGCATGCTGGGAGTTTAGCAACAGCTGGAGGCACCCTGGTTGGGAAACACTGGTGTGGTGTTGTGTGTGTGTGTGTGTGTGTATAGATAAATACCCCTTCTTCCCTGAAATTCAAGACAAGGCACTTACAAGGGAGATCTTCAGTCTTCCTCACTGCAGGCGGGCAGTGTATACAGCACAGAGATAGCAGACATCGCCCCAGCGTGCATGCGGGGCCTGCTCAGATTTTTTTATTTTTTGTTAAAGGGCCAGAACTTTTATCTTAAAGAAGGGCGAGGATGAGGAGGGCGAGGGTGAGGAGACAGCCGAGCTGCTTAGTTTATGCTGTCTCCTCTCCTAGCGGAACCAGGAGCGCCCCGAACAGCAGAGGACAGGGAGCTAAGAAAAGGAGCTGAGTGACCCCAGCCCCTGCATCTGTCCCCCCCTTCCCCGATTTGATATTCTGGAGCAGCCCGGCTGCGATTCAGCACTTAAAGCAGGAGCTGCTGCCCTCGAATCCTGTGCTCTCCTGTAATGCACAGTGCAATTCAGGAGCGCCAGAGGATGGGACACAGAAACTACTCAGTACAGCCTCCAAAACACCCCCCTTCCCTCGCATGGTGACAGCCCTGGACATAAAAGATTTTATTGATATAATAAACCATATTAAACCAAAAGGGGCACCTGACAGACGGGCATCAAAAGGGCAGGGGCTCAAGCCACCTTTCTAGTCTGTGTTCACGTCCTTGTGTTAGAATGAGGTTCCTTGGGCCCACAAGAACACTTGATTCTGAGGGTCAACCCTCCCTCTATACAAAACATGTGCTCATCCACTAGAGATCCTAGCGACATGTGATTGCCCCTCCATAGACTTCTGCTGGATTTTTGGGCCCATCATTGTGTTAGGGCACTATTACATGGGGCAATTATGAGCCCAACAGGCCAATGATCATACTATGCAGTAGATCCAGTGATGGTTTTAAAATGCTTAAAGGGGTATTCCAGGAAAAAACTTTTTTTTATATAACAACTGGCTCCAGAAAGTTAAACAGATTTGTAAATTACTACTTTAAAAAAAAAAAAAAAGTCTTAATCCTTTCAGTACTTATGAGCTGATGAAGTTAAGTTGTTCTTTTCTGTCTAAGTGCTCTCTGATGACGTGTCTCGGGAACTGCCCAGTTTAGAAGCAAATCCCCATAGCAAACCTCTTCTACTCTGTGCAGTTCCCGAGGCAAGCAGAGATGTCAGCAGAGAGCACTGTTGTCAGACAGAAAACAACTCAACTTCAGCAGCTGATAATTATTGAAAAGATTAAGATTTTTTAACAGAAGTAATTTACAAATCTGTTTAACTTTCTGGAGCCAGTTGATATAAAAAAAATAAAAATAAAAGATTTTCCTGGATAACCCCTAATAGAAGTAAAGCATAGGCCTATGGGAGGATCCTGCAGTTCTCTAGTGGGTCAGTCCAGCCCTGAATATTACTTGTCCATAAATTTTATAATATAAAGAAACATACAAAGGGGTAGATATATGATCCATATCCAACTTTTATTCTCTATGGGTCATTTAACGCTCCTACATGGAGTGGATATGCTTCATCTTAATCTTCTATACAGTACTGAGAAAGGGTGCTCGGTATCACCTTAAAGAGTGCTCCAATATCAGGTAAAGAAACGGTCTGCCCCACCAAAATTCAAACTGGCTTAGATATCTTAGTCCTGCACTTCCTGGTTGAGCAGTTGGTCAGTACCACAATTCCCAGAATGTATTGCTTTTCCTCATCTCCTCCCACCCCACAGCAATCCTGCCAATCCCCCACCCAAAGCTGTTGCAATACATCTAATTTCACAGCAGACTATGGCACAACAGTGAGGTTTGAGCACCTGATAGGTGGGGCTGGTCAGAGGTGGTGACATCACTCGGGGGCAGGGCTTGAGCCCACAGAAAATATCCAGCCACACCTCCTGATACAGCAGATTATGATGGCTGGAGACAATACTGTATTGAAAATGAAAGAACTTCCTGTCAGGGTTGTACTATATTAGTAAGTTTATATTTAAATATATTTATATTGGGGTGATAGTCTTATTTAAGTACATTTTTCTGAAACTGGAGTTCTCCTTCAAAGGAGTCTCATGGTGGGCTATTAGATTGTTCTTTTTCTGTTCCCATCTGTGTTAATTTAGGGGGAATTGTATATGGCTGCTTAAAGGGGTGGTGTCTAACAACAGTGTAAATTGAAACTCTGATGTACCCCCACCTACCAGGAGCCATATATAATACTGATATCATCTTATCGGAGATTGGCACCTTCAGACACCGGAGCCTGGGTACATTTGCTGTTTCTGTACCTCTTCTAGCTATACCTCTCCTGGTCTCTAATATAAAAACCAACACCTCTGATTTAGCCAGGAAGAACTGCTGTCAGCTGCTCATTTTCCCTGCAGTGGCTACTAGGGGGGAAATGCAGTACTAGATGTAGCCATTCAATTCAGTAGCCATTCATTGTCTTTTAAAGGGGGATCCCCCTTAATGACCTCCATATGACCTAATAGGGCAGATTATACTGAAGATCAGGGGTGTAAAACCCAGGGCCAGGGGAGCCTCCTTTATCAATGACCAGTCATGTGCCTTCTGCACCCCCAGTGGTTACACATTGCAAAGGCTCGCCCTGTTTGTGATGTGACGTCTTATACTATGCAATGGGTTTTTGTGTGCCGGTATGTACGTATGTATATGTATCTCTAACCTTTTCATTGGAAATTCTGAGTAAATTGTAAATAATTAAGCTTGGTTTCATTGATAAGAAATTCACTGCTTCATTTCTTAACACCACGTGCTTTGCTCTTAATCTTTGTACCATGTGACTGTTATGTACCAATCATTTCTATAATTCACAATCCTAAAAAAGTAAAATAACTAATGTCATTTTCTGACCAACAGATCAGGAAGTTCAGAGGCTAAAGCTGGGAATGGAGACATTACTAGCAGCAAATGAAGAAAAAGTAAGTAGGCAGCAGTGTTATTTGTGAGGAGCTTACAATGGTGTCTGTGTGTTCATGTTTTTATAGATTTTTTTGCTTTTGTTTTGGGTGTTTTAATGGGATTTTTAACTTGGGCTGTAACGTGAACCTTCACTTTAAGTCCATGATTTAATTCATACATTTTGTGCTAAATAATCTCTTTTGTTTTCTGATACAGAGAATTAGTGGGGTTGCCTTGCGGGATCAAATAAAATGTGTTTTTTTTTTTTTTGTTTTTTTTTTTTTAAATAAGCAGTACTCCCCTCACTGATTCCCCTAATTTTGCCGTTCTGACAGTTCCTGGGTTCCTGCCGGTCTTCACTTCCTTGTCCATGTTTTATCTCTGGGGTGGGAAATGCTCACACTTGCTGTGTTAACACTGCATTATTGCATTTTACGTCCGCATCCCATTCAAAAAAGGGGTAACGTATATATCTAAGACTCTCTGCTGTGGCCAGTGATTGGCCAAGAGGGCATTTCCTGTGTGGTGAATTGGAGATCAACAGGGATCCGGGCACTGTTGGAACAGTAGGGCCAGGGACTGGGGAAGTACTTTGTCTGTGTTCTGCCCGAAAATTCCCAGCATTGAGTGAGTGCCACGCCTTTGTTCTTTATTGTGCTATATTTGGATGTCTTGTACTTTAGAGTGCATAAGTACTGCCTGCAGCATAAGAGTACCATGTCCTAACTTTATGCCATTAACAGCATTGCAACAGGTGTAAGATAAGCAGTGTCACCATTATAAGCAATTTTTTTTATCCTATTGTGTGAGCCTACATGTCCAGACAAGGCAATGTCCTATGGGCCTATGTCTACAAAATGTATTTAACGGAGGTAGGATTAATCGGGCCTCATAGGAATGGTGTCTACTTAGGCACTACCTAAGTGTTAACTGATATTTCACTATTGGCCATAGTTTTTTATAATCTTAAGCACAGGAACCTTAAAATGATCTAGATACTGGAGATGGCTAGAAATCCTTAAGAATTGAAGTCCATGGAAATTGTCAAAAATTTAAGATTGGATCTTGGTTGCAGCAAAACAACACTAGTAAACTCTGTGGTGGTATGTAAATGTTCCCGGAATACTGTACAGTACCTCGTGTCTCACTAGCTCATTACTATTGTGGAGGGACAGACCGTGCTTAACTGGCCTGTCCCCTGACTGCTGAGCAGTTAAAGAGTTAATTATCCCCCTCCTGTGTTGGGACGGCCCCCTCCCTGCCTGCAGTTAGTCTGCCTGGTAACAGGGTGGTATATACCCAGAGTATGGCCCTATCAGAGCCTCTGGTTCATCCCGGGCTTTTAAGTCCCTCCCTGTATATATACACAATAGGCCCTCCTCCTTATCTCACTCATCCCGTGACCCAGAGTTTTATCCCTCCCTCCCTGTTTTAATTTTCTGTATGTTGTATATCACAGCTGGCGGAGAAATGAAGAGGATGCGGGTCGTCCTGGGTAGACCTATGCACCGGCGGGTGTGTCAGTACCTCCCAGGATGACAAGAAGCCATCAGTGCCTTGTTGATTGTTTACATGTTTTATAGTTATTTATTTTGTTATTTATAAATAAAAAGCTGTGGCCGACTTTCACCCACACAAAAAGTTATTTGTATGACTTTTATTTTAGTAGATAAGTGGACGGGAAGGGGGTATTCGATTAGCAAAAAGGTTATTATGTCTCGGCAGTCTTTCTTGTACTCTAGTGTAAGGTGAAAGGGTCACTTTAAAAAGTGCATGACTTTTCTCAGTTTTTCTATGGACTTGGAAGTAATGAAGTAAGGAAAGACGTGGCGTCTACTCTGGCACATGTTGTCCTATGGAAACGTTTGTGCAATAAGCTGTCACGTCTTGGTTCTGGAGTCAGTTTTCTGCACATATTTAGTTTACTACTTATGTCTGCAGCTTTTATTATGTATTTGGTTCGGTATATTCTATTATAAAGTAACCATCATCTTTGACAAAAACTCAATATTTGAGATGAAGGATTTGGGGGGGGGATTTACTAAGACTTGCACTTCACATGCCAGACTATAGTAAAGTCACAGTGGCTGTAGAGTCTATGGCCTCTTAATGAATCGGGCGTTGCTGCGCCTGTCCCGTGTGCCGCACTTTGAAATCTACACCAGCTCTGAGCTGGTGTGTGTGGTAAGAAATTAGACACTTTTTTTACAAAAGAAAGCATAGCAGCATAATAAATTACCCCCCAATGTGCTTAGTACATAACTGTATCCATAGGGCTATGCCATTCTTATATATATTTTAACTTGCCTTTTAGGACCTTCGAATTGAGGAGCTTACAATGCTTCTAAACCAATACAGACGGGTAAAGAACTTTGTGATAGCAGCACATGGTAAGTTGTGTCATTAATTTCGGATTCCATTATAGTAGTGCTGCCATGCTGGCATCACTAGAGTGCAATGCAGGCCTTGTGCCATATGGTACAGGTGCTGGGCTAATGGCCATAAGTTCTCCTCAGTAGAAGAACTCTTCTGGTATGTTTATGTACGTAGTTCAGGTGTGTGCCAATCCCTTGACCAGACCTCCAAATTTGGTATGTGGCATTTTAGTAAATCAAGGGCCGCATTTGAGACCAATGCAATATTTACAATAGGATGTGCTCCCTTGTGTGATACCTGAGGATATGATGGTAACGCAAAGTGTGAAAATGCGCTTATCAAAAATAGTTGTACTCGATCCAAGTACAACCATGGAAGAACGTATGATGATATTAGATCTCAGCAGCCGCTCCACCTCACATAGCCATTGCTAAAATTTGGAGGAATTTCTTATTGTATCTGAGTTCATAGAGGCATTGGAGATCAGGATAAAATGCAACTTTTCTTTCTTCCCACAATGCAACGCGTTTCGATGAAGTTCCGCTTCATCATGCCTGATGAAGCGGAACTTCCGCGAAACGCGTTGCATTGTGGGAATAAAGAAAAGTTGCATTCTATCCTGATCTCCAGCGCCTCTATGAACTCTGCTAAAATTGGAGGAATTTCTCATTGTATCAATGCAATATTTGGCATACTCAATAGTCTTGCAATGTACAGTTTTAGGATATTGCTACATGGGGCAGATTCTGTTGGTATGAACGTACACTTAGAAAATGTTTGTGCTCTTCTTTAGTCCTCTTGAGAACTATACACAGTGCATTCTTATACAGTGATCCCTCAACTTACAATGGCCTCAACATATAATAGTTTCAACATACAATGGTCTTTTCTGGACCATTGTAACTTTAAACCTACATACTCAACATACAATGCTACGGACAGTCCAGATCTGTGAAATGTGTCAATGGCCGGAAGATCTGACCAATCAGAATGGGCATTTTACTGGTAAAACACCTGTATTACTGAAGTGTATGCACTGACTGGTGTCTGGTAGCGCCCCCTACAGTACAGGGAGGTATTACATGTTCTGTACTACTCTTTACCTGTACCAGGGTTAGCTGCTCCTTTGGACACCAAGTAAGGACGGCTCCATGTTACTTTTTTAGGACATTGTGTATTCTGTACAGAACCCTGAAGAAGCTCCTGTCCTCTACATAGACCGGCAATTCACAACCAAGGTGCCTCCAGCTGTTGCAAAACTACAACTCTCAGCATGCCCGGACAGCCTTTGGCTGTCCGGGCATGCTGGGAGTTGTAGTTTTGCAACAGCTGGAGGCACCCTGGTTGGGAAACACTGACAGACAGTGATTTACAGCTCCCAGGAGCTCGTTCTTACTTTTATATAACTTAACTTTAACTTCTAGAATAGTTTCCAGACTGTCTTCCAGCTGCTTAATATTTATTTTTCTTCTTATTTAGAGTTTGAGCCCCTGGCAGCAACTTTCACATTTTGCTCCTACTAGAAAGGAGAACAAAAATTCCTTCAAAGTTGTTGTCGTCTGAAGAATATTTTTGTTTTTAGTTAAATCCAGCCTTAAATTGTATCTCGCCAGATATTCCAGGAATGTTAGTATAGCGCCACCTGCTGTTTCTTTTCAATAGCTTTACTGTGTCCATGTGTATATGTCAGAGGAGACGCTTCAAAGTCATCTGGCTCAACACCCCAGCAGAATTCCTGATCGGAATTCGGCACAGAGATTCCAGTGTGTGAACATACCCTTACTGTTTATGCTTCTTAGGATTTATTTTTATCACAAATGCATACTAATAAAAAAAAAAAAAAAAAAAAAAAAAGGGGGGGGGGGTCTTAAAGGGAAGCTCCACTGGAAAACATTTTTTTCTAAATCAACTGGTGCCAGAAAGTTATACAGATTTGTAAAAGACTTCTATTTAAAAACTTAATCCTTCCAGTACTAATTAGCTGCTGTATGCTCCACAGGAAGTTCTTTTCTTTTTGAATTTCTTTTCTGTCTGACCACAGTGCTCTCTGCTGACACCTCTGTCTATTTTAGGAACTGTCCAGAGTAGAAGCAAATCCCCATTGCAAACCTATCCTGCTCTGGACAGTTCTTGATATTGACAGAGGTGTCAGCAGAGAACACCGTGGTCAAACAGAAAGGAAATTCAAAAAGAAAAGACCTTCCTGTCGATCATATAACAGCTGATAAGTACTGGAAGGATTAAGATTTTTTAATAGAAGTAATTTACAAATCTGTTTAACTTTCTGGCACCAGTTGATTTAATTTTATTTATTTTTTTTCCAGTGGAGTACCCCTTTAACCCCTTAAGGCCATTTTGGCCTTAAGGACTCAGACAATTTAATTTTTACGTTTTCGTTTTTTCCTCCTCACCTTCTAAAAATTATATTTTCATCGCCAGACTAGTATGAGGGCTTGTTTTTAGCATGACCAGTTGTCCTTTGTAATGACATGACTCATTATATCATAAAATGTATGGCGCAACCAAAAAACACTATTTTTGTGGGGAAATTAAAAAGAAAAACGCAATTTTGCTCATTTTGGAAGGTTTCGTTTTCACGCCGTACAATTTACAGTAAAAATGACGTGTGTTCTTTATTCTGAGGGTCAATACGATTAAAATGATACCCATTATTATATACTTTTATATTATTGTTATGCTTAAAAAAAATCACAAAATTTTGTAACCAAATCCCTTTATTTTGATGACCTATAACTTTTTCATTTTTCCGTATAAGCGGCGGTATGAGGGCTCAATTTTTGCGCCATGATCTGTACTTTTTTTTATACCACATTTGCATATAAAAAACTTTTAATACATTTTTTATAATTTTTTTTTAATAAAATGTATTAAAAAAGTAGCAATTTTGGACTTTTTTTTTTTTTTTACGTTCACGCCGTTCACCGTACGGAATCATTAACATTTTATTTTAATAGTTCGGACATTTACGTACGCGGTGATATCAAATATGTCTATTAAATTAATTTTTTACGCTTTTTGGGTGTAAAATAGGAAAAAAACTGACGTTTTACTTTTTTATTGGGGGAGGGGATTTTCACTTTTTTTTTTTACTTTAAATTTTACATAAAAAAAAATTTGTTTTTACACTTGAATAGTCCCCATAGGGAACTATTCATAGCAATACCATGATTGCTAATACTGATCTGTTCTATGTATAGGACATAGAACAGATCAGTGTTATCGGCGATCTTCTGTTCTGGTCTCCTCGATCACAGACCTGAGCAGGAGACGCCGGGAGCCGAAAGGAGGGAGAGGGGACCTCCATGCGGCGTTCTGAATGATCAGATCCCCGCAGCAGCGCTGCGGGCGATCAGATCATTCATTGAAATCGCGTACTGCCGCAGATGCCGGGATCTGTATTGATCCCGGCATCTGAGGGGTTAGTGGCGGACGCGTGCGAGATCGCGGGCGTCTACCATTGTCGGCGGGTCCCTGGCTGATCAGCAGCCGGGATCAGCCGCGCATGACACGGGCATCGCTCCGATGCCCGCGGTTATGTACAGGACGGAAATGGACGTCCTGGTGCTTTAAGTACCATCGCACCAGGACATACATTTACGTCCTGCGTCCTTAAGGGGTTAAAGGCCAGCACACAGGAGGTGTTATCATAGGTATTTACAGAACCCGGGGCACTGCACAGAAGAGCCAGGTGCCAGCAATGCCACAGAGTTTAACCAATAATATTTCTGCATAGAATACATTGAAATGAATAAAATGTCAGTCATAAACAGGCCGTAATAGCCTTTAAAGCAAGTCTCAAAGGGGTAGACTAGTCTCAATAACCACATCTTTCAATTGATGTTGGTCCATTGCCATAGGTCGGGCTTTAGAAACTCATGATAGTCTGGCATTACTAGGGAAAATTGCTGCTGGCAATACAGAGCATGTGTAGCATCACCTCCTGCAGTGTTTCTCAACCAGGGTGCCTCCAGCTGTTGCAAAACTACAACTTCCATCATGTCCGGACAGCCGAAGGCTGTCCGGGCATGCTGGGAGTTGTAGTTTTGCAACAGCTGGAGGCACCCTGGTTGGGAAACACTGACCTACTGGGTATTGAAATGTTTAACCCGATAAATGCTTCTCTCTTGTTGCCCTGACAAGTAAAATCTCTATTTACAGTGTAACTTTTTTTTATGATTTTTTATTTTTTTTTATTAATTTTATTATTTTAGGTTCGTCAGAGAGAATACTTTCTGCTAGCAGTGAAGACGAAGTGGAATCTACTTTAAAGAAATTGATTCCAAAGAATAACCAGACTATAGAGCTACTGAAGTCTGAGGTATTATGACCACATTGGCCTCATTTACTGAAAATGTAGGGTGTTTACTGGTGTGAAATGATGTTCCACTCTATTTACTATGGATTTTCTGTGAATTCAATAGTAAATAGATCGACCACACCCCTTTCCCGGCTTCTCACTATACAATGTCGGTTTCGTCGGATTTTCCTGGTGCAGATATGTTGCAGACACTGGCCCTGATTTACTATTGTAAACCCAACATGTTTCGCCCCAGAATTCCATCTCATTGCACCAGAAATGAAAAAAATAATAATAATAAAACCCGACCAACTCTCTATTTTACTGAGAAGCCCCTAAAAAAAGGGGGGGGGGGGGTGGGGGCGTCGGGGAAAGGGGGAAGGTCACAGAAAAGGGGGGGTGTCCCCGACATTTTCACAAAAACCCAACATGTTTACTAAGGTTACCACAGAAAATGTAGTGGATTTCAGCTGAGGAAAACCCTACAGATCAGAAAATGTGTGTAAAAAAATAAATAAATAAATAAAATAAAAAATGATAATAAGAAAAAATTGATGTAGGGAAACCTTAGTGAATACTGTGGGGAAAAAATTGTAGGAAATTAAAACCCACAAAGAAAACTAAACTCTCTCTTAGTAAATCAGGGCCACTGTGTGTGAAGATAATTCGGAATGAGGGCCATTGTTTGCTTGTTAGGCTATATTCACGTAAAATTCTTTTAGAGAATCCACAATGAAATCTCCTTTTGAAGTCACCATTTTTTTATAAATCTGTCACTCGTTGATGCAGTTTCCCATTTGATTCTGCAACTGACATCTATTACCCCTATTGTCACCATTAGCCAAAGACATTTAACAACTTGAAATAAGCCAGAAGCTTTTGCAGGCGGATGGATGGATAGATAGAAGCAAAGTGCATAATTTTACAATGGATTTGAAATACATTGCTCTTACACGATTACATGGTTTCCCTTCAGCCACAAAGGAAAACTGCCACTTCCAGTCCGCCATATTTGTGGTAATAGAAAGACAAAGAAACAGACCGCAGACGGCGCCTCGTGTATTACCCTTGAGAGTAGGTGGGGAAATGAAACCCCTTAATAGTGGCTGCTTACCTTGGAGAAGAAGAAATGATGCATATCACCTCAAACAGAGGTCTAAAGGTGGAGCAGGCTGCTGAAGTATGCGAGGAGGTAGAGGAAAAAGGACCAATGAAATTCCAGGCGCTGCTAGCTCAAAAACACCGGAGGCAATGGGTTATAGATGAAAGATCCTGGCAGGGATCATATTTATTAAAACAACAAAAGTACAGATAACGCGTTTCGAGGGTAAACTCCTCTTCATCAGATCAGCATAACATGCATAGGACACATGGCAAGTTTAAATACAGTGTGAACAGGCACCAAAACCGCAAAGTGGGCGTGGCTAGAATGGTCAAAGGTCATTGCAGGTGTTGCCCTTACATACCTGGCATAGAATCAACCAACATAAAAACATAAAAATATGGTAAGGAAAGGATGCACAATTGTGTAGTATGAACCATGTTAGGCTAAAGGGGTGGATGTTCTGTGATGCCGCAATGAAGCAGCGACGTATAAAAGTGTAGAGCTCATCCCGAGATGGTTGCTAGGGACGCGTCGCTAACCACATGAGAAACGGAGGGATAGAGCCAATCAGGCGACTTACGGCTGTATCGGCCTATCAGTGGACTGCGTGGTCTGGCCAATCAGCTGGCAATGCCGCGCTGTTGGCAGGAAGCGACGCGTCCCTGCTGGTAGCTAGGGACGCGTTGCTATGAACGGGAGGAAGGAGGCGAGGCCGTCATATGCGAAAGCTGGAGCGAAAGGGGCGGAACAAAAAGATAGGCAGCGCGATATGAACTGAAAGGACACTCAGCGGTGGGCTAAAAGTTAGGGGCCTGCAGCAGTTGCAAATGGACTGCCAGAATAAATGAGATGTAAAGAAAAAGAGGGGGGGGGGGGAAGGTCATCTACAGAGTCTTCTTCCACCTTGTCTCAGCAATCATGGATTGTCCATCACTGTGTCAATGTCTATGGACTAAGGACTGCATATATTCCTTATACTCTCTATTGTGCTGCTGTATTTTTTTATCTGGTGATTTTCTTATAAGAAAAAAAAATGTTCTTGCAGGAGACCATGACAAGACTTGCCAGAACTGACTTTCCATTATTACCAACCTAAAAGTTTGTGTGTACCTTGTCTCATACAGGTGGGTTCCACTGTTTCATCCCCAACTGCACCAACTTCCCCTCCTCAAAACATCTTGGAAAACGGGTAAGAATAAAAAATTACTAAAGACCATTTTATGTTAGATCAATAGTCAAGCTTGGGAGAAATTAGATTTCCCGGTTAGGCTAAGTTCACATTATCGTTGAGCTCAATCCCGTTCAGGGTCCGTTCGGCGCCAAAGTAGCCAAATAGACCCTATGCACAACATACACCACTCGGTTCCAAAGGCTCCCATTGACTAGAATAGGGTTTGGAGAATGTCAGTTATATTAGGGGAGTTGAGTATTGAGTATTTTTTTCTCTGCTCACCTCCTACCTCTTCGTGATAGCGCGAGCTCCTTTTTAGCTGAACTTACCAGTGATGTGAATGAGCCCTTAGCCTTAAATATGTACAAGTTTTTTCAAATGTATTTAGTTTAGAGAAAACACGTCTTAGGGGGATTTGATCACAATGTACAAATATATGATCTTTCTAGTGATCGTTTTATACTTTGGCCGGTAACCATGACAAGGGGACATCCTCTGTCTAGAGGAAAGAAGGTTTCACCAAAGATTCCAGAGATTCTTTACTGTAAGAGCAGTGAGACTATGGAACTCTCTGCCACATGATGTGATGTCTGACTCACTATACAAGTTCAAGGGAGGGCCTGGATGTTTTTCTAGAAAATTAGTGGTCCCTCAACATACGATGGTAATTCGTTCCAAACGACCCATCGTTTGTCGAATCCATCGTATGTTGAGGGATCCGTGCAATGTAAAGTATAGGAAGCTGTACTCACCTGTCCCTGTAGCTCCGGACCAGGTCCTCACCGCTCCCGATGCTGTCCAAGGGGCTCTCGATGCTGTCCCGCTGCTCCGGTGTCTTCTTCGCGATCCTCCGGTGTCTTGCGCATCTTCTGCAGGGTCCGGGCCTCGCTTTCTGGTGATTATTACGTTATTACGCTGCTGCGCCAGCGCGGCGTGCGTAGTGACGTAATAAAGACGCCGGAAAGCAAGGCCCGGACCCTGGAGAAGATGCGCAAGACCCCGGAGGATCGCGAAGTGGACCCGGAGCAGCGGGGATAGGTAAGTGAACCTGTCCGGGAAACTTAAACTGCTATCCAACAGCAGCTTAAGCATTTTGCGCTGTCGGATAGCAGTTAATGCGATGGCCCCGACATATAAAAGCATCGTATGTCGATTTTATCAAATGTCTGGGCCATCGTAGGTCGGGGGGTTACTGTATAATATTACTGGTTATGGATACTAGATTTATGTAGATAGAACCTTTATCCAGGGATTTATTCTGATGCCAAATTGGAGTCTGGAAGGAATTTTTCCTCTCATGGGGTGATTGGCATTAGCCTCATGGGGGGGGGGGGTTGCTTTCCTCTGGATCAACACAGTAGGGCTTTAGGTTGAACTTGTGTTTTTTTTTAACCCTATAGACTATGTAACTATGCATCATTATGAGTGACTGCAGATCCTGGATTCAAGCACCTAGATCTTAAATTCCGGCCAAAATGAATATTGTACACTGTTGCTGCCTACAGGGGGTAATTTAAAAGAGAAAACCCAAAAGAAAAGTTTTGTACGGAGATGGGGGGAGAGGGGGGGGTGATAGGAGGGAATTGCCTATGAACACACACAAGCTAGAGAGGCAGCACAAGCAGCTGTGCAAGTAAGAGATCCCACCCCAGGCCTTTATACACAGAAAAGATATTGGCTGTGCCCTCCCAAGATAGCTATATGTCTGGATTACAGTTCTTCTAGGTAGCTTGACAGAAAGCCATGTCTTGTTACTGCGGAGTTAATGAAAACAGAATGATGTGGTTCTTGCATAATGGATCTACTGAATATGAGATTTTAACCACAGTGGCTGCAAAACTGCCAAGTTATGTACAGGACTCTAAGCTGTGTTTTATAGCTGACATATATTACCAGCTTTTTCATTAACCTCACAATGAGCTTTTTCTATTGTAAAGAAGCCAAATAAAAAAAACAAATAATGTATTTTCATTGCTGCCACCTACATTTCACACTGATTTCCAAGTGTAAAATATTTAATGTTTTTTTTTTTTTTGGAATTTTGTGTTATATACTTAATATTGGTCACAACTTTGTGTTTTTTGCTATAGAGCTTCAAATCTTTTATATAGGAAAATAACATGCTGGCTGCCTACAGCTGCCACTAGCTCATTGCATATGATGTTTTCATATTTGACAGGATTAGCTTGCCTGATCCTCCTGAACATTTAAACTCTCCACAAGAAGAAACTATGGAGCAAAAGAATAGGTGAGAAATCCTTTGTTGGCAACGTAACCCAATCTGTGAAATGATATCTGATATTACTGTTCATGGAGAGACTTTAGGAAAAGTTAAATGCTTGCGGCTATGTTTTCTTTGAATAGGGTCCAGCCTCGACAGCTGTCCACCAGCTTGGAAGATTTGCAGAGTGGATCTAAGGATAAGGTACAATAGTATTCTTATAACCAATGTAGAGAAGCTACAAATATAATAGGTTATAAAATATATATATATATATATATATATATATATATATATATATATTTTTTTTTTTATATATATGTATATATATATATATATTTATTATTATTATTATTATTATTATTATTATCTTGGGGCTTTCCACTACTGACTAGCAAAGGTCACGATTACTTTCAAGGAGTAAAGTCAATAGAGGATGAACCTATGAAAGGTCTGCATAATTGTGGACTCTATAGCAGTCTTTTTCTGTTATGGTCACTGACAGACAGTGCAGTCTAGTGATGACCTGTGGAAACGCCTGTGTAGGTTTGTTGGAGATCCAACTTCATAAGGCTAGGTATAGTTAATCTAATATTCAGTCTGCAGACTTAGTTATGAATCTACAGGTTACAAATTGGGTTAAGCAAGGACAGTAAAAAATAACTCATCCGCTATGCAAAGGATAGTGGATAAGTTATAGATAGCGGGTGTCCGACTGCTGGGACCCCAGCAATCTGCCGAATGGGGCTCTGCCAGTCTGCCGGAAGCGGCCGTTCCAACCCCTGCAGGAAGCCATGGTCGACGTGTCCCCTTCATGTATCTCTATAAGATACATGGACGGGGCGTGTTGGCCAGCGCTCCATGTGGGTGTCAGCAGTCCCCCTTCCAGCAGACTGCCAGGGCCCCGTTCAGCAGATTGCGGGGGTCCCAGAGGTCAGACACCCGCAATCTATAACTTATCCCCTGTCCTTTTGTATAGGGTATAAGTAATCTTTCACTACAGAACTCCTTTAATATATTGTGTCTTTTCTAATAGCAGTGAATTCCAAATAAGCCAAAGCCATTTCTGAAATAGACTAAGGTTAAAAGGAAATGCATTATTGAATGCACATTTTAGATAAGGATACATTGTATACTTCCCTATACTGCTAATACCTAATATAGAGAGTAAGCTGTGAGCATGGTTTCTAATAAATGTCTTAAATTGTTGGTGGGGGAACATATTTTCCTGCATGTTCATGCATTATTTTCCGTATAAATCAATTAACAGTTCATTGTTTTTTAAGTTTAACCCAAACCTTTTATTTTTTTCATAAAAACTTCTACATGTGTCTATGCTTATGTGTTCTCTATGGAGAGGGGAGGAGTAAGCCAAAGCCAGGAAGCTCTAGCGACTGTTTATAATCTCCCAGAACAATATGGTAGGACAGTTAAAATCCAATGTGCCCAATCCTTCTCTCCCCTGAGGGAGCTACTCTTTGTAAGAAGATAAGCTCCCCAACAACTCAGGACACATTGTCACTCTTCTCTGTCCAGCCAACAGTAACTAGAAGAATTACTATTTTGTCAAAGGAGAATTGGCTCTTGTTGTCTGGGTTCATTCATGTACTCTTCCACTGTTTACTATGTAGGAAAATGTGGTGTTAAATATTTAAAGAGTATCTGTCACCAAACTAAACTTTTAATATATTGTTCGTAATGTAATTATAAGACACTTTGATATTTACTTGCTGTTAAAATTCTCAACCTTTAAAATGGCCACTAGGTGACTCTGTTCTGTTCCCTGCTCAAGTCAAACAGTTAATTATGTCTCCTTACAGCCTTGGGGGGAGACCAAACTCAGGAAGTGTGTGTGGGGCATGGCGGGGCACTACTCTTGCAGGCTTTGGTGATGTTGTGCCTGCTGGGGAACGCCCACTTTCTCCTGCTGGTAGCTCACAGAATGTGAGCAAGAAGAAACGTATGATACAAAGCTTCTTAAAGCTCTGAACAATTTTTTATGGGCAGCAGGGGTTTTAGGAGTAGTTAGGGAATATAATCTGAGTTAATTTAGAAAATATGGTTTGATGACAGGTACTCTTTAACTGAACTGCATGCTGCCTGACAAGCAGTATGTTGTGTTCATTAGTATTAAGGAGTTTGTCACTTTCGATATATATGGCATTACTCCAACCTATTTACTCCTGACTACAATATATACTGTTTAATTCTGTGGTCTTTCACAATGCCATTGCTCCCCATCAACGAGAATCGCCATCAGTCTTTTTTTTTTCTTTTTTCCCCTGACTTTCACAGCTGTTCTCATGACGGGGAGCAACGGGTCCCGGCGGCTCCCATTTACTACTATTGGGGCCGTCGGGCGCCGTTATGAATAGTGGTAGAAAAATATGGCTGCTATTCTGCCTGGCTCTCCCGACGGCCGTCACACTACCGTGTCATAACGGTAGTGTGAATGTAGCCTAACATTGAATATATTTTAGGCAAATTAAGTAGAATTTACATCTTCCAGAAATTGGTGAACCAAGAGTTATACAGCACTGGGCAAAATTGTTCCAAATGTTACATTGCTGGGAAATGACAAATGGTGTGGCAGTGAACCTAATGGTATAGACAAGTGTGTATACTATACTCCACACAGCCTGGCCTGAGGACCAGTGCACAAGACCTTAGTTGCACAAGACGTTAAGTAATTGGCATGAAGAGAAGTCCAAGGTGAGTATTTTTGTGGCTTTGCTCTGGAGTTCCAATATTCTTCCTTGGTTAACCTGCCTACTGAAGTAGATTCCAGGGGTCTGGTATTTTGGAGTTCTGTGGATTGACATAAATACAATATAGCTGAATGTACAATATATTACAGCTTTTCAGTATGTATCATCTTGAACTGTCTTATAGGATTAAGAGAAGTCAATGCTGTCTAGATTGGTGTAGTCTTTTTTTTCTAACCATTCACCATGTTGTATTTGCACACTATACTAACCGTTTGTCATTTATGTCACTTTTTTCTTCATGTCTTGACACTATATAGCATGATGATGGGGAAATATCAGAGCCTGTTGTAACACCGGAGGTATATTAACTTTATTAAACCTACTTGTCTTATTAATGAAACTTTTGTGGTGTTGTGTAGTTTGCACAATAACTATTCAGTCACATATGCCTGTGTATGCGGTTGATCACCTTTATCATACTAATAATTCAACCATCAGAAATAACAGGTTTTAATACAGTCAGATATAGTAATTTCTACAGCATGGGTATTGTCAATGTTGGTTGCTACCATTGTTGTAAACTGAGGTGGAAGACACTAACTTTGGTGCAGTCAGATTGGAGAGAGGCAGATGGGGTATTTGTAGGGGTTGTAAACCATTGGCATATCGCTTGCTGAATCCCAGTTCAAAAATCAGAAATCTTGTCATTGTGATTCAGACTTGCACCCTATGCTATGGTTATTACAGAACTGGTAAACCGTACTTTATACATAGTATAATAGAAAAAAGGCATATGTCCATTAGTTCAACCAAATGGGTGGAGAAAAAGCATCTCCAGAGAATGCCTAGTGCAGTATCTGAGGGGGAGCATGACCCAAGGATTCTCTCATTGGTGTTCTGTGGAGTCTGTTGTGCTCCACCTCTTCATACTCTCTGCCAGTCATAACATGAATAGGTATATCAGCTGTGCCTAAAGGATGTACCTTCCAACCACCTATTCTCCCCACTACACATACAGTATTTCTTATCTGCAGACCCCAACTTCCAACATCTAGTAAGTGGTCTAGGAGTACAAGGCTACCAAAATATTGTATAGCTGCAGATAGGATTACCAAAAAACTGGTGCTTTCAGTGATGAAGATTTGCAGATGGTGGGATCAGTTCTCCATCCAAAACTGTGCTAAATATTGTATTCTCTAGTCTGTGTTGTTGTATAATATTCTTTTTTAGGTCTAACCCAGGCCTTATCTTCTAAATGACCTCTGTATTTGTTCACATCAGAGTAAAGCAGATCCTAGGTACCAGACATTACCGGGAAAACTCTCTCACTCCACCCCAAATGGATCCCATGACGGCTACCGAAAACCTGCATCCCAGAATGCTTTACACATAAACAGTGAAACAAATGGAATGCAGAGCTTGTGTAAGTGATAGCCTTGCTTAACTTTTGCCATATTATATGTAAGACAGATACTGTTTTATCATCAGACACCATGCAAAGTCTGTCTAATGGTGAAAACAGGATCAAGATGGCTACTATGGAAGTGGGAAAAGTCATCATATGCTGTTTTGCTGTGCATGTGATCTAGGAGATCCCATGGCAGGTTTACTCTGCTCACTTAGAGTTAGAGGAACCTAGACCTGGCCATCTTCTGCTTGGGCTCCACAGGGGTTTACTTCTACAGTGCAGAACATCCTTGGTTGTAATAAAGTTATAACCCTCTGTAGAGCCTAAACTGGAGAGATTCTGGTGACCTATCTAGATCTTTCCACTATAATGAACTACTACACCAGTGGTAGCCTTCTCCTGACGACCACCTCCTTTCCATTAATGAAATTTCACATTATGCTTCTCTGTTTTTTTCCTGTTTTTGTTTGCTCTTGTGGGATTGATTTGAAGATTTTGGCAGAAGTGCCAGTGCCCCAGTAATAGGTATCGTACCTGTCTTGGTTAACACCGCATGTGTGTGACATATTTTGCTCCTCAAGGGGCAACATTGGTCTTCTTTGATGCAACCTTCAAACTTAAAAAGACTCTGTCACCAGATTTATTCTCCCTTATCTGAGGGCAGCCTAAGCCTGGTGATAGGGACCCAAAGTGAAACACAGTTTAAAATTTCATTGTAGGTGCCATGCATTTCATATCCCTGGTAAACACTGTGGCCTACTAAGCAAGCGTGCGCTTAATAGTGTGTTATATTCATGAGAGGCTGCTCTGACCCATGTACCAGTGATTGGCAGTGATTTATCAATACTGGTCACCAGGCTGCAGCATAAATCTGATGTAACAGATTCCGTTTAAGTGGCATTTTCTTATAGTGTAGACATTGTGTGCTTATAAAACTCAGTAGTATTTACCTTTACAACTGGTTGCTTCTATTATGGATTGTTCAAAAGTTGTGTGCAGCTAGCGACCATGTCAGTCTCGAGTACCTTGGGTCCTCTCGGTGGAATGGTTAAAAGGACCCACCCTGCTTCTATACAGAATATGTCCATGTCCAGGTTTATTTGCATTTATTCTGTTTATTACTGTTCACACAGGATATGTCATTAATAATGCATATTTGGTTATTTGTAAATCATCTCATAAGAACAGGAGGCAAGCAAGTGCCCATCTCATTATTGACCACACAGGGCAATGTGTAGCCAGTATCAATAATTTATGGCCGCACAAAAAGTCCAATCAAGCTGGTTACTTTGCCTTTTCCACAGGCCAATTATCAGGAATGAGCCTGTGTATAGGGGCCTTTAGGTGACCATATACATTGGAATAATGACATCTAAACCCACTGACAAATTAACGTTTATGGTGGTGTCTCAAATGTCCCCTGATAGTAAGTGTTGAAGCAAAGAAAGATTAGGTATGTTAGATTTCAACATTCCCGATTCTTTACATTCACAGGAGATAAGCCATCGCCAGAGAAGTCTAGCACCAGTTTATTTTCCTCTCCTCAATGAGATCACATACATGTTTGGCTTTGTCAAGCATATATGGGGGGGCACTGACAGCTATCTAAGTTTATGGCCACCTATAGACCCAAGTGTCAAGAGATTGGCTCCACACGAAGTGGTCTTCTGCTGGATCTTATTGGCCAATTGTTGGGTTAAATCCTCAAGAACTCTAGTAACTACTAGCTATGGAGTGGACCCAACTCATAATCCGATAAACTCTCCTAGCCATGCTACTAGTAGACACAATTTTTCTCAGTGCTGACATAAGGCTAGACCTTTTTATGCAACGTAAGCATGTATGGTTTTACTTCTCGATTACTTGTGAATTTTAAAAAGAATATATGCATGAATATCTGCTTGATGTGCATTCTGTGTGTGGGATATTATCTACAAAAACACACTTGTACAGCTCACAGTAGTAGAGAATGGATACGATTAGATCTATTATATCCTAGGGTTGTTCTAGGAAGACAAGACCTTCTCCCCGTAAGAGTTAATGGATAATACAATGAAACTAGACAACCAGTAACTGAACTTATTATTTCCTTTTGATGAGAAGAGAGAAAACTGTGAATTTTTTGGTTGCCTTCCATTGCCTCCCACCTCTCCTTTGGTGCCAGTCTATAGCAAGACCCATCTCTGTGTGCCAGGTGTGGGCTTTCACTTAACAAGGAGTTATTGGCAGTCTCTGCCCATCTCCTAGCCAAGTATTCCTCAGCTATGAATATAAGATTTACAAGTCTGCAATAAATCTTATGTGTCTGAACATACCCCTAGACTTCCCTGTACTTCCCCATGTCAATCGGTTGATTGCTATCAACCCTGGAAATAACTGCTCCGCTGGCTATACAATTCCTCTGTAGGGAAAATGTAGAATTGTATACAGTCCATCTGACCATGTATCATATGTATGGGATCACCAGAGTGCTAGCTACCCCTTTTAAAGTAGACCTATAATATGTTAAAGATTTAGGGCTTTACTTGGATCACGCACAAAATGTGGCTATGAAACATCTGGCATATAACCTGATTCACATGAGCTAGGAGTCTGGCATATTATGACGCAAACAGCCTACCCCGACTTTATATAGAGTTTAATAAGCCTATATATTATAGTGGCTCCTTCCTGCCTCAGGCTCTTTTCTCTTCAGGCTTATGCTGCTCCTGATAGACAATGGTGCATATAATGCCTGCCACTGAACCTTAAAGGGGTACTCCAGTGGAAAACCTTTTTTTTTTTCTTTTTTTTTTTTTTAATCAACCGGTGCCAGAAAGTTAAACAGATTTGTAAATTACTTCTATTAAAAAATTCTTAATCCTTACAGTACTTATTACCGGCTGTATTCTACAGAGGAAATTATTTTCTTTTTGAATTTCTGTCACGACCACAGTGATCTCTGCTGACACCTCTGTCCATTTTAGGAACTGTCCGGAGCAGCATATGTTTGCTATGGGGATTTTCTCCTACTCTGGACAGTTCCTGATATTGACAGAGGTGTCAGCAGAGAGCACTGGAAGGATTAAGATTTTTTTAATAGAAATAATTTACAAACCAGTTCATTTAAATAAAAAGTTTTCCACCGGAATACCCCTTTAACCTAGATTGTGGTTCTGTATGAATAGAGCATCAGATTAATCTTCATTAAACAACCCCAAAACCTGATATATACAGTATATATAAATAACCGCACCATTTCATGTAGCTTGAGTAGTGCATCCGTGTGATGGCAACATTGCACAATTCATGGCAGTTACATCTGGTCTGTTTTTTGTTTTTTTTATCAATGCTAAAACATATGATGGACATGCATGAGCTGTCTATAGCCTGTCCCCTCTATAGGTACAGTCTTTCCCAGGGCCAGAAATGGTTTTATCAGTAATGTCTCTTTTCTGTCTTACATTTGGACCATGTATTTTATAATACAGGTGAAAACGAAAACAACTTGGACATCACCTTTAATGACCTTTCTTCGGGTGGCACTGATTCTGGGCCACATTCTCCTCTCTCTCCTGATGGCAAGAAGAGCCCAAAAGGCATCAAAAAATTTTGGGGAAAGTAAGGTTAAATTTTATTTCTAATTGTTCTTTATTTATGCAAATACCTTATCTTTTATATTGCTGTTAAACAGGGAATATCGACCCCAAACAAGTTCCTATAATCAATACAGACCTCTTAATCCAGGCAGACTGTAAACCCATTTATTAATGAAGACCCCCAAATTTAGACCCAGACTAGACCCATCTATGTACTTACCGCTCCTAGTCAGCTCAAGACAACACACAAACATTATCCTAACACTGACAGCATCGGGATGTTGTGTGCATACTACGCCCTAAAGCTGAAGGGCACCCGGACCCTGTTTGGCAGCTCCTGGATCTTAAGAGGGGGTAGATTTTCTTGGCACTAGAGAATGGTGGATTAAAAATCTCTACTTCCACTAGCTTTGGGGGTCAAAGTCTCACAGCCTTCTTCTGCTCCACCATGGGGAGAATACAGTAACAATTTACAGATACTAGGAAAATTCTTTTTTATGTAGTTGTGTAGGTTCTTCCTCCCCTTTCTCAGTCTGGTTAAGTAATGTATATCATGCAATGGAATGAAGACAAAAGATCAGACTGGCAGACTCGCCACGATTCTCTTCTTCTTTATTTGCGTCAGCAAAGCATAGACAAATACTCACAAACTTGGGGGGTCAGGACGTGCAGTGGGGGACAAACTGGCAACAGACTCCGTTTCGCACGGACCACCGTGCTTCCTCCGGCCATTGGCCATTATATCAACTGTGCCTCAGTTTTGACCAGAGCACCGCCACCCTCATTCACATTCATCCACCTATACCCCATCGAGTCCACCAGTGAGAGCAGTGCCGTGCCACTCGTGTTATCTTCTACAAATGTATATCATGCAGCTAACCATAGTGTCAATGCTTTTTTATGTAGATTGTGTTTTTATGTAGATAGGTTCTCCCCCCCCCCCCCCCTCTTTCTCAGTCTGGTTAAGTAATGTATATACCATGCAGCTAACCATAGTGTCAATGCTTTTTTAAGATTAAGGAGAACTCCCTCAGGAAACTTCAATACAGATGAATTAGGATTGTCCGAATTTAAAAGAGGAGGAATGAGAGCCACAGCAGGACCAAGACTCCTCATAACAAAGGATCCCCGTAACAAAAATAGGTAATCGTTAATGGTATATGGAAGGCACAGTATATACCATGTACGTTTTATATTGTACTTGGAGGAAAGAAGACCTGCCGATCTTCTTGAGACTCTCTAATTCCACAGCTGCTGAGAACGTCTGCTGTCTTTCCACCATAGAAGCATTGCATAGGAGCCTGCAACTTTTCCTTTTATATTATACCTGGCTGTTGTCATTGTCTCGATTTGCATACACAGGGAGGAGACCTGAAATAGAGATTTATTAGGATAAACATAGAGGGTCATGATAAAAATTTGGCCCCTTGCAGGAGCTACCTGATACCACCACCACCTTCTTAATGCCCAAATCCCTTGAGTTAATTTCCCTCATCACAATTGTTAAAGGGGTACTCCGGTGAAAAACTTTTTTTTTTTTTTTTTTTTTTAAATCAACTGGTGCCAGAAAGTTAAACAGATTTGTAAATTACTTCTATTAAAAAATCTTAATTCTTCCTGTACTTATTAGCTGCTGAATACTACAGTGGAAATTATTTTCCGTTTGGAACACAGAGCTGCTGACATCACGGGCACAGTGCTCTCTGCTGACATCTCTGTCCATTTTAGGAACTGTCCAGAGTAAAAGGAAATCCCCCATAGCAAACATATGCTGTTCTGGACAGTTCCTAAAATGGACAGAGATGTCAGCAGAGAGCACTGTGCTCGTGATGACAACAGAAAGCTCTGTGTTTCAAAGAGAAAAGAATTTCCTCTGTAGTATTCAGCAGCTAATAAGTACAGGAAGGATTAAGATTTTTTTAATAGAAGTAATTTACAAATCTGTTTAACTTTCTGGCACCAGTTGATTTAAAAAAATTTTTTTTTTTTTTTAATTCACTGGAGTACCCCTTTAAGACTGCTGCCCCTGTGCAAGTTCTCATCATCTATTTCAGTGGGGACCAACCTGAAATATACCCCCTTTGGCTAGTCCATTATGCAGAATGCATATTCTTATGGGATGTTGCTTTTTTCTTCCAGTGATTACAATGCTCCTTTTGCTCAGTGGAGCAATGAACAGGTCTGTAACTGGCTGGAAGATTTTGGCTTGGGGCAGTATGTCATATTCGCCCGGCAGTGGGTGAGCTCGGGTCACACACTACTCACAGCCACACCTCAGAGCCTGGAAAAGGTGAGAAAACTGGCAACGACTGTTCCATGGGTGTACCGTGGTGCACTGTCATCATGGGCTGGGCAGACCGGAGGTTGGTTACTCTACAATGTTAATTTTTCTTGTTTTTTGTGTGTTCAAATAAAGGAACTGGGCATTAAACATCCACTGCACAGAAAGAAGCTTCAACTGGCCATCAGTGCCATCAGCTGCAAAAAAGATGAAAAATCGGGGCAACTAGATCACATGTGGGTCACACGTAAGTATAAAAAAAGGTTTTTCTTTTTAGACTTAAAGGGGTACTCCACTGCTCAGCGTTTGGAACAAACTGTTCAGAACGCTGGAGCCGGCGCTGGGAGCTCTTGATGTCATAGCCCCGCCCCCTCATGATATCACGCCCCACCCCCTCAATGCAAGTCTATGGGAGGGGGCGTGACGACTGTCACGCCCCCTCCCATAGACTTGCATTGAGGGGGCAGGGTGTGATGTCGTGAGGGGGCGGGGCTATGATGTCACAAGCTCCGGCGTTCAGAACAGTTGGTTCCAATTGCTGAGCAGCGGAGTACCCCTTTAATAGGATATTCCCATCTCCAGAAGTTATTACCTGTACAGAATAGGGGATGACAATATTCGGCAGCAATGAACAATGTTCGGAAACCCCATAAGGGAGCTGTGGCAATGCACTTGCGGAGCACATAAGGGTGGGTTCACACTACGTTTTCTCCCATACGGGAGCGCATACGGCAGGGGGGAGCTAAAACCTCGCGCTCCCGTATGCCTTCGTATGCGCTCCCGTATGTCATTCATTTCAATGAGCCGACCGGAGTGAAACGTTCGGTCCGGTCGGCTCATTTTTGCGCCGTATGCGCTTTTACAACCGGACCTAAAACTGTGGTCAGAGGTTTACCACTATTCTTTGGATGGAATACTATTGGAGAGGAGTATACCCCGTTAAAGAGTAAATAAATCATTTAATCATTAAATCTAAAATAAAATATGAAGCAATGTTGCAAAAGTTAATGATGTAAAAGCCTCCAACCGTTTTGTGTATACAGCTACTATCCAAACCTTCTAGATTTCCTTCCATCTTTCTGGTGTATCTTGCTGACATACATTTGGCAAAGTAGGCGACAGATGGAAAGGATTATCAGTGCAAGATCCATGACAAAGATTGTAGGCTGTTATCACGAACAGACACGGGGTCTGCCTAGGAGCTGTGGACACAAAATGGTAGGATATTTTTAATAAAAAATGTTTTAAAAGTTGCCTAAGTTTTTTATTTAAGATACATTGGAATAAGAAGAAAAATAGTTGGAATGGTGGACATGGCTTTTAAAGTAGAGCTAGGAAAAGAGAGGAAAAACCACACAATAAATATGCACATATCACCCCACTAAATCGGATACAGAAGAGTGATGGTATCCGGATGGTGCTGCAAAGCCGTAGTTAGCTGGAAGCCGGTGCGGGGCTAACCACAATGTATGATGGAGAACGGGTAGAAAATCCCTCTTTTAGGCGCTGCTTCTCCAAATGGATATACTCGAGTCGTTATTCAAATAAAGATAATTTTATTTTCACCAATGACGTGTTTCGGGTATTAACCCTTCCTCATATTGCCAATCTGAGGAAGGGTTAATACCCGAAACGCGTCATTGGTGAAAATAAAATTATCTTTACTTGAATATCGACTCGAGTATATCCATTTGGAGAAGCAGCGCCTAAAAGAAGGATTTTCTACCTGTTCTCCATCATGGCTTTTAAAGGGCACGTTGACTCAAGAGCAGAGTTTAGGCAGGGTTCATACTAAGGAATCTCTGGGTAGAAAAATTCAGCGCTACAACCACGAGGACATTGCTGTCTCCATAGACAGCAATGTATTCCATGTGTCTTCTGCCAAAAGAATGATCAAGAGCAGTCTTTCCGTGGTGAAATTTCTGCGGCAGAAGCTGCGCTGAAGTTCTGAAGTGTGCAGTGGAATGCCATTGACACCAATGGGATTCTGCTGCAATTTCCAAGCATCATTTTTAAGTGGCATTACGCTCAGAAATTCCTCAGTCTGGACCTAGCCTTAGAAAACTACAGCAAATTCCTGATATGAATGAATATTTTTTAAGGGGGTTCTCACAAAGACAAAACCTTTTTTTTATTTTATTATTTTTTTTAAATAAAGGGCTTCTCTCGCGCAACTTCATTCTAGCACAACTTCATGCTAGCACACTAAAGGAATTCTAAACAGGACACCCTCTTTCCTACATCCAGTTGCCCTAAAAGGATATATGCATAAGGGATGGCTTGGTGAGACAACCCCATTAAATGAAGCATATTTGAATGTAGTGAGTGAGAAAATTAAGAACTGACTGACTGCAGACTGCCTGCCTTGGTTTTTTTCAATGCTACACATCTGTGATTAAGGCTCCCCCTACAGGCTGCTGTAAGATCAGCAAAGCCGCAAGTTTGACTAATTAAAGGGATACACCTGTGAAAATTATTTTTTTTTTTAATAAACTGGTGCCAGAAAATTAAACACATTTGTAAATTACGTCTATTTACAAAGCTTAACCCTTTCAGTACTTATCAGCTGCTGTATGCCCCACAGGAAGTTCTTTTCTTTTTTCTGTCTGACCACAGTGCTCTCTGCTGATACCTCTGTCTGTCTCAGGAACTGTCAAGAGCAAGAGCAAATCCCCTTAGCAAACCTATCCTGCTCTGGACAGTTCCTAAAATGGACAGAGGTGTCAGCAGAGAGCACTGTGGTCAGACAGAAAATAAATTTAAAAAGAAAAGAACTTCCAGTGGAGCATACAGCAGCTGATAAGTACTGGAAGGATTAAGATTTTTAAATAGAAGTAATTTACGAATCTGTTTAACTTTCTGTGACCAGTTGATTTAAAAAAAAAAAAAAATTCACCAGAGTAGTCATTTAAGTAGCCATGGAATATTATTTTTCTGACTATGGCAGCATGCAGGTATTTCAGGTTGAGCTTCACTTTGCAAATGCTAATTCCTCTCTTGCTTGATCTCTGTTCTACTATTATCAGGATGGCTAGATGACATTGGCCTGCCACAATACAAGGACCAATTCCACGAAGCCCGGGTCGATGGGAGAATGCTACAATACTTAACTGTGGTAAGGAGTCCAAGGGAGGGGTCAGGTTTACCTGTATCCTTTTTTGCAGGTGACTTCAGATGGGGGTTAATAGATTTCATGTGCTCCCATACTGGCATTGATATGGGACCTTAGGACATGCACTTATCTGGCTGCATCTGTAATACAGATAGAGGGATATTTATCAAAGTTCTTTGTACCCCTACTTTCCGGGGCTTGCGTCATGTATATGTCCCCACATTTATCAATGAGGTGCACGTTCATCAATGGAAAAGTAGCTTAGATGAGGATAAGTCTGGGCTGGTCTGAGATAATACAAAAACGTGAGTATTTATGCTAAAACGTTGCAAATATTTAAGTGGACCATTGCAAAAAAAAAAAAAAAGTTAACCATGTCAAGGTACATTCAAATAGTTTTCTTGAATTCGGGTGCATTCACTCTACATTTTCTTCTGTATCCAGCTGGGTAATGTCAAAAACGTACACTCCCGTATCCCAGCTGGACTCGGCCCGCATATCATTCATTTGAATGAGCTGACCAGAGTCAGTTTTTCCCCTGTATCCAGTTTTGTGGTCGGACTGAAAACCGTGGTATGCACCCTTAGTTGTGCAAAAATTTAGTGACCTTTTTACCATTGCACAAAAATATGCAACAATTAGAGGGTAAAACCAATGATAAATTCCCCCCAGAAAGAGTCTGAATCCTGTTTGGTCTACAATCACATCATGATTTTGCTATTGTTTTGTATCCGTTTTTTCCCCCAAAACGGAAAACAAAAAACTGACAAAACCGTGCAAAATTGTGCTTTATAAAAATCATATACGTACAAAAACATATACAACAGAAACATCTAGTTGTGTACGTTTTTGTATGGTAGGTCAATGTATACGGTTTTCTATACGGTTGTGTATGGTTTTCAAATAAAAAATGTATCCTACAACCGTATAGCAAAATCATGATGTTAATGCACCCTTATTAACTCTGGAACGTTAATGCATAGCTCCTCCTGTACTGGTAGGAACGTGCTGGACAATCACATGGATAGCCATTCCCCTACCTGAGTGTTATTTCCAGAATCATGGAAGCCTCTTTAGGCTGTGTTCACACGTTGCGGCTAATTTAACAGCCCAGCAACTAATTGGTGCATGCATTTTTACCGTGTTTTTACCACAAATTACTGTAATTGTGGTAAAAATGACGAGTTTTACCCTCAATTTGTATAATCATGGTAAAACGCACAATTTTATACTGCAATTTTGGCCATTTGCGTTTAAACACATGTGGTAATTAGATGCAGTACCGCTATTTAGCTGCAACGTGTGAACACAGCCTTAGCTGATGGGACTTTCCAGTGATAGGATCCAAGGCTGCATGGAACTGCTAACTCTCAATCTTTGCCAAAATACTAAATTTGGTATAGGAATAGGACACATAGCTAAAGGGAATTTGTAGAAACACCCTGGCTGCCCTGAGGTTTTAAGCCACCCTACCCCTGCTATAAAAAGGACTGATTCCAACAAAAAAATCTAAAAATACTACAGTGGTCCATCAAGTTACAATATTAATTGGTTCCAGGACGACCATTGTATGTTGAAACCATTGTATGTTAAGACCAGAACTCTACGGAAACCTGGTAATTGGTTCTAAAGCCTCCAAAATGTCATCCAAAAATAAGTAGATAACTAATACAGATAAAGCAAATCCTTACATATAAAAGTAATAAAGATCTGCTGGGAGCTGTAAATCACTGTCTATGTAGAGGACAGGAGCTTCTTCAGGGTCCTGTACAGAACACACAATGTCCTAAAAAAGTAACATGGAGCCGCCCCCCACCTGGTGTCCAAAGGAGCAGCTAACCCTGGTACAGGTAAAGAGTAGTACAGAACATGTAATTCCACCCTGTACTGTAGGGGGCGCTACCAGTCAGTGCATGCACTTCAGTAATACAGGGGTTTTACCAGTAAAATGCCCATTCTGATTGGTCGGTTCTTCCGGCCATTGACAGGTTTCACAGATCTGATCTGTATGTTGAGTCTGGTTTCAAGTTACAATGGTCCAGAAAAGACCATTGTATGTTGAAGCCATTGTAAGTTGAGGGATCATTGTATATAGTCAGGAGCTCTGCAACATTACCAATACCGCACTGTTTTCAAGATCTCTGCTTGCTGTTAGCTGTGCTTCTCGGAGCCTCATTCAGAGCTCATTGCAGTGTATCAGGGCTCTGTTATTCAAAAAGTCCCCTAGAAGCACAAAGGTGTAACCTGAAGCTCTTTGCCCTTAAAGGGGTACTCCGTTGGAAAACAAGTTTTTCTTTTAAATCAACTGGTGCCCGAAAGTTAAACGGATTAGTAAATTACTTCAATAAAAAATCTTAATCCTTCCAGTACTTATCAGCTGCTCCAGAGGAAGTTCTTTTCTTTTTGAACTTCTTTTCTGTCTGACCACAGTGCTCTCTGCTGACACCTCTGTTCATGTCAGGAACTGTCCAGAGCAGGATAGATTTGCTATGGGGATTTTCTCCTGCTCTGGACAGTTCCTGACATGGACAGAGGTGTCAGCAAAGAGCACTGTGGTCAGACATAAAAGAACTATACAACTTCCTCTGGAGCATACAGCAGTTGATAAGTACTGGAAGGATTACGATTTTTGAATAGAAGTAATTTACAAATCTGTTTAACTTTCTGGCACCAGTTGATTTTAAAAAGAAATAGTGTTTTCCAACAGAGAATACGGACACCCCCCTTCTCAGGAAATTGTCACGTGCCACAAGTGTTAAAACGTTTGCTATGGAGTGCCCATAGAGTAGTGTTTCCCAACCAGGGTTCCGCCAGCTAGCCAAAGGCTGTCCGGGCATGCTGAGAGTTGTAGTTTTGCAACAGCTGAAGGCACTCTGTTGGGAAACACTGCCATAGAGAATGAAGTCTATTTGTGACACAGTATATGTTGGAGCACCTTTTGTATGGTGTTAGAAATGTGTGCACTTGACATATACCCGATGTTAGCCAAGCTGTGACGAATCGGGCAAAAAATTGGTAAGCGTGGACTTTTAAGTTGCACATTGTGACCCCTACTGGCCATGTTTATGATTGCAGTACAACAATTGTGAAAAGCTAAAAAAAAAAAAAAAATTGACATATTTGTCCCTGCAAATAGCTTCTGAACCAGGGATTCCCAATCTGTGTCAGCTGTTGCACAAATAGAACTACAACTCTCAGCATGCCCTAACAGCCTGCAGCTGACTAGTGTTTCTACCATGTGAAGGTTTCTTATTGCCAGTGTAAATATTTTGCCTGGCAACATGAACAGTAACTAGGATATGGAGCCATAGGCAAAATCTGATCCTTTCCTCACAAGGTTTAGAGACAGGTGCTGCAGCAAGGCCCATAAGGAGCCGTTCCGGGAGTGGAGGAAGCAAAGGCTTAAAGCGTCAGTGCTAAAAAAGGGATGTGGTAATCCAATAGACAAGCCTGGGAGAGATGAGAAAGTGTACGTCAGGAAGTGAAAATTCTTCACTGAGCGCTTAGAAAATAAACATGAATACATGCCAATAACATTTAAAGGGGCATTGACCTCCGGCAGTTACAGCGAATTGTTAGAATGAAATGGTTTAGAATTTTTTTACAAACTTTTATTTCATTACAGGTTGTAGGATCTCGGCTTGCTGTCATTTAACAGGAGTCCTTTTTATTTGCCGACAAGGCATAGGAAACACTTGTCATGTGATGGATGAATGTGTGTAAGACTTGCTAGGTCGGGTTCACATGCTGCATATTTTCCCCCTTTTTATCTTATGTTTTACCTTGTGTTGCAAGGCTTGACTTGGGGATGACTATACAACTAAGATATTCTATTCCAATATAATGCTATTAGCATACTGCACAGAGCTCTCCATTTCAGCTCTGCTCTTTCCCTTTTAGCTGTGACATCACGTCACACAGAGCCCCCCCCCCCCCCCCCAAAGACCGTTTATGTGAAGAGGGGATCTCATATAACTAAAAGGGAACCAATCATTATATAGGGTAAAATCTTTATCCTCACGATCCCTGGGGGACGTTCCTCCCTGCGGGGATGGTGAGGATATGTAGGATATGTGAGGATATGTGAGGATAAGTAGTCCCCTGGGCGGGGCGCTTCTCTCACCTAGTCCCGTGTCTTCGGCCGGCAGCGAAGCCCCCCTCTGCTTGATTGATGGGCTGCGTCATCACTCTGCTCCGTCTGTTCAGTAAGCAGAGCAATGATGTGGCCCGTCAATCAAGATGAGGGGGCGTCGCTGCAGGTCGAAGATACAGGAATAGGTGAGAGTAGTGCCCCGCCCAGGGGTCTACTTACAGACAAGGCGGGGTGCAGTTTATAAGTTCATATCCTCACCATCCCTGCAGGCAGGAGCTTCCCCCAGGGATGGTGAGGATAAAGATTTTACCCTATATAATGCTTTGCCAACCGATATATAGGGTAAAATCTGATGATTGGTTCTTTTTAAGATCAGACATTTTATCCCCTACTCTTTGGATAGGAGATAAGATGTCTGGGGCGGAGTACCCCATTAAAGATTAATAAGCAGTAATATGTGTTCCCCTCATCACATCAATGGTCTCCTCCTGAGAAAACAAGGGGGAACAGGGAATGAGACAGCTGATGTGGAGAGATCCATGCAGTATGGATAAAATCATTATATTAGCAAGTTCCTTTATTATACTTTTTGACATCATACACAGTTGAATCAATAAAACCCTTCCTAAATGTAGGCTCAAAAATAAGCTAATTATAAGGGGTTAAAAAAAATAAGACAATATACACCTATTAGCGCACTAGGTGCACAAACACCTAACCCCCAAAATTAATGATACATAAATTAATAGAAAATATATATTTTATTTAGGTCAACAAAAAGTATACATTAAAAATATTATATAAAATTTGCATAAAGACAGAATAAAAAAATGATGCGCATATATATATATATATATATATATATAGTCAAAAAATGAAAAAAGTGAATACATATGGCTAAAAAAACGTTAAAGTGCACAAATGTAAACTAAAGTGATAACAATAGATTTAAAAAAATACAAAAATTTTTAGCAGCAGATACATACAGTGCCCAGGACTCACCCCAGCCCCACACCAAACCTCCAACGCGTTTCGCTGGGAGAGGCTTTATCCAGGTTGTTTCTGTGGTGGGGGGGAGGAGAGATGGAGGGCAGCTGTTGTTACCCTAGGGGCAGATGGCATTAACCACTTGTATTCGTAATGCCAGGGCGTGGTTTAGCCTATAACGACCCGAAGGTATACCGCTTGACCCTGGTCTAGGCACGGGGGCAATGAAGACACCAACGCCAAGTTACGGACAACTGTACTCAGCTTTACTGAGGGTAGACAGTTGGTAAAGTCTATACAGTTCAGCACGCACTAGGCACGACACACGCACACTGACCTCAGCAAAGACTTGGTGTAAAAGAGAGGTTAGCTCCTCCCAGGCTTTTATGGGGGAGACTAGCAGGAAGCCCATAGGTCACTCTTTGTTACCCAGGAGGTACCAGTGACCAGCTGACCCAATCACATGGTATAACTTGTTAAAGGGATACTCCGGTGGAAAACTTTTTTTTAATTTTTTTTTATCAATTGGTGGCAGAAAGTTAAACAGATTTGTAAATTACTTCTATTAAAAAATCTTAATCCTTCCAGTACTTATTAGATACAGAGGAAATTCTTTTCTTTTTGGAACACAGTGCTGACATCACGAGCACAGTGCTCTCTGCTGACATCTCTGTCCATTTTAGGAACTGTCCAGAGCAGCATATGTTTGCTATGGGGATGTTCTCCTACTCTGGACAGTTCTTAAAATGGACAGAGATGTCAGCAGAGAGCACTGTGCTCGTGATTCAGCAGAGAGCTCTGTGTACCAAAAAGAAAATTTCCTCTGTATTATTCAGCAGCTAATCTTAAGTACTGGAAGGATTAAGATTCTTTAGTAGAAGTCATTTACAAATCTGTTTAACTTTCTGACACCAGTTGATTTAAAAAAAAAAAAAAAAAAAAGTTTTCCACCGGAGTACCCCTTTAAAGGTACAATACACAGCATAATGCATAACATATTTACAATGGGGGAAACACTGCAGGGGGCCCTTGGGACATGGAGGGACACTGCCTGACAGGGCAGGGAAGGCACGGGGTAACACCATCCTGTACTGGGCCACCACATTTCTTTCACGGACAACCACTTTAAATGAAGTTTCCGATTGTATGATGGAAAGCAGATATCCAGGAAACAAGTGTCCTGTAAGCACCACCAGTACTGTGTATAGCACGTGGAAGGTAGAGGGTTATGTTACAGATTTTATGTTTGGGTCCAGAAGCTTCAAGTAACAACTATGGGGTAAATACAACTTGTATTCAACGTAGTACAATATAAACTTATAGTGGGGGGAATACTTTTTACTTGCGCTGTGTATACAAATAGATGTTATTGCCCTTTAAATTGGACAGGTTATGAGGTTGGTGTAGATTACTCAGGAAATATCGCGTTGGAGGAGATGCTACTTATAATAAGATGAGGCATGACAGCTGCGGTGGATCACATTCATAGACCCCACATGAAAATACCTCCTCAATTATTCACTACAGAAGGCGGATTAAAGTTTGATGGGTTTTAACCCCTTGGTTAAACTGGTGATGTATGGCCGCGAGATTTACTGCTGCAAGTCGGCCTTTATGAAAGGGCCCAAAGTAGCATAATCCATTTAAATGTGTAGCAGAGCGGAATTTGTTGTGTGAAGTGGAGCTTCAGCAGGGAGGCACTGTAAGGTGTAATCTAGCACACTCTTTCTGTATGTCTGTGGCCACACTCTGCACAATAAAAAAATATACTTTTTGTGAAATCCACTATTTAGCACTGGGTCCTGGCTGCTATCAACTTCTCCATGAAAGACTCCTATTAGAGATGAGTGAAGTTACAGTGACTCGATTCGTCACGAACCTCGCGGCTCGGCGTTTGCGGACTTTATCCTGCTGCATAAATTAGTTCAGCTTTCAGGTGCTCCGGAAAGCGGAACTAATTTATGCAGGCTAAAGTAAGCAACTGCAGAGCCGAGAAGTTCGTGACAAATGGAATCACTGTAACTTCGCTCATCTCTAACTCCTATGCTGAATGTATAATCAGTTTTATGAATCTGTCCTGCAGATAGGGGATAAGCTGATCAGCAGGGGTCTGACTGATCCCAAGAACAGGGGGGAAATTATCCCTGGAATACACAGAACACGCTGCCAGAGCTCCATTCATTTTATTTTATTTTATTTTTATAATTGAGCTTCCATGTATTGCCAAGCTCAGCCCTCAGCATTGTTAGTAGGCCCCATATAAAATGAATAGAACACTTGTCCCATATGTGCCACTCTGTTGTGTGTGACATTTTGTCTTTGTTGGGGTCCCAGCAGTTGGACCTCCATAGATCAGCTTGTTAATCCCTATTCTGTGGATAGGGGATAACTTCTTAAGATCGGAATACCCCTTTAACTATGATGTGTCAATTACTGGCATTTTCATGTGGCAGAATACTACTATAGCTATGCTCCTTACTTCTACTCGGTATGTAAGACTACAGATCTCCAGAACATCATAGATACATTGCATTTGGAAACTGTGTGGAGGTACAGATAGATCTAAAGAAGGCTCCCAATAAATTCTGCTGCATTGAAAGTTCCCAAGAGCTCTGTGATCTCCATAATTGTTAAATGGAAGAAATTTAGAACAACCAGGATTCTTCCTGGAGAGATGTTACCAAGAACCCAGTGGTCACTCTGGCTAATCTCAAAGATCCTGAGTGCAGATAGGAGAACTTCCAGAAAATCTGTGTCACTCCACCGATCCGGGTTTAGCGCAGAGTAGCCAGAAAGAAGCCTCTCCTCAATAAAAGACACATGAAAGCCCTTTTGGAGTCTTCAAAAAAGAACCCAATGTACTCTCGGACCAAAGAATCTTGTTTCTCACAGTCTGATGAAACTAAGATTGCACTTTTTGGCCTCAATGGTAAGTGTTCTGTCTTTACGGATAATATTGGGCAGGTAATGATCATTGCCTAGTTTCCTAAAGTGAAGCATGGGGGTGGCAGCATCATGCTGTGGGGGTCACAACATAAAATAATGAAAGGGCCTGATAAAGTTCGGAATGCATTGTAATCGCAGCAAACTTCCCCTTAGTGGCAGATACTTGCTGCTTTTCCAGTTCGGGAGATTGTTGGGATAAACTAGGAGAGTAGATAAGTTTGAACACCATTTATGTCATTTTAGATTTCGGCCATTCTTCTCATGTGATCTGGTCTTTTTCAGAATGATCTCCTGTTCCTGAAGGTCACGAGTCAGCTGCACCATCTCAGTATTAAATGTGCCATCCATGTACTACATGCAAACAAGTTCAACCCCAACTGCCTGCGGAGGAGACCCGCTGATGAGGTACGTTGTGGCAGATAAAACCATACATGTGGTAAATATAAGTGCGTGTGTATGTGAGATATATATATATATATATATATATATATATATATATATACACAGTATATTACAGTATCTAATCTATTCTTCCTCACAGAATAATATCTCCCCTTCAGAAGTGGTGCAGTGGTCCAATCACAGAGTCATGGAGTGGCTGAGATCTGCAGATCTGGCAGAATATGCCCCAAATCTCCGGGGCAGTGGAGTTCACGGCGGCCTTGTTGTAAGATACACGTGTTGAGTAGATTATTTTATATATTCCTGAAACAATGGTGTACCTTTTTTATAGAGGTAGGGCAGCCAACAGCTATGTGCAAGGCCGTGTTTGCTACTAGCCACCCGTGGGCCTGTGCCAGGGCAGCAGTGTTGAGGTGGCAGCACTTACATGAGTAAAGAAAAAAGAAATACTTTTGATGCAGCTGCTTCCACCATGTGGTGACCTGGAGAAAATATATATACATGTTCCCCCTTGGGTCAGAACTGCTGAAAATTGTACCTGCAGCGGCCTGTACCTGAAGTGGCAACCTCTCATTACGTTGTGGATTTGTGACTGATCACACCACCCAATGAGATCCACCATGAATTTGTAACAAGATCTACTTGCGGTTTTTGCTGTGTATTTATGAATTAAAAAAATGTAAAGGCATGTGGAGCCTTCTTATCGGGTGTGTTGTGTCAGTACCTTTGGGCCAAGCTGCTTCCTCTGCCTGCTAGGACACAGTTGTGTGTTACCTTCAGATGCCACTACGTTAGCAAGATGCTTAAAGGGGTACTCCAGTGCCCCAGCATTTTGAACGTTCTGTTCCAAACGCTGGGTGCAGGCGGCAACGGGTAGTGATGTCACGACCAAGCCCCTCATGGTGTTATGCCATGCCCCCTCAATTAGAGTCTATTGGAGGGGGCGTGGCATCCACCATGCCCCCTCCCATAGACTTGCATTGAGGGGGGGGGAGTGACATCATGAGGGGTGTGGCCATGATGTCATGACCCCCGCCGCCCCCACCCAGCATTCTAAACAAACACCGGGTGCTGCACAGAGATCGCTGGATCCCCATGATCAGACATCTTATCCCCTATCCATTAGATAGGGGATAAGATATCTAGGGGCAGAGTACCCCTTTAAATAATTATTCAGCTCCTATTGAGTTCAGTACTCTGCCTGTTTCCTCATTTTAGGAGAATTTTTGGGAGAATCTTTATATTGTGCATATATCTCTTGTTTTTTTCAGATCCTTGAACCTCGGTTTAACTCTGATACCCTGGCCATGCTCTTAAACATTCCCCCCCAGAAGACCCTCCTTAGAAGACATTTAGCTACAAACTTCAGTTTACTGATTGGTCCAGAAGCTCAACAGGAAAAACGAGAGATTATGGACTCGACCACTTATACACCCCTGTCTACCACTGCCAAAGTCCGGGTATGTTCACAAATATTCTTGCAATGTTTATAGACAAAGCTGATGTAATGGTTTTTACATGATATACTTTGTGGCACAAAACTACTACACATAACCTATCCCTAGCCTTCCCTGTACGGCACAATCTATTCTACCCTTTTAAGGTGTGATGTTTCAGTAAGACCCTACTAAAGGGCAAAGCCCCAAAACTTTGCTACTTCTAGATATAAACACAGTGACGATCTTTTGAATTGAGATGGCACCCCTAATAATCTTAACTTGCAACTCATTAATTTCCAGCACAATTCTATTCTCTGATCTACTGAAGGTGTTCGAGTTGTACCTTGTGGGTCTGGCCAGTGGCGTAAATAGAAGAAATGGGGCATCATAGCAAATATCGAATTGGGCCTTCTATAGCGGCCTCTCATTTTACCCCCCAGGACAAAAAGATGTTTATTTCCCTTTGCTTTTTATTACCCATTGGCCAACACCCCCTCCATTAATGTGTTGACCATACCCTTCCATAGAGAGAGCTCTGCATAGTTTCTTACCAATAGAAATGGGACCAACCAGGATGGGGCTCCCTCTCTACAAGGGCCCCATATCGGCTGCATCCTTGCATCCACTGCTCTAGTGTAAGTAGAAAAGTGCTTCCTGACCTCGATTTAACGTATAGGAAGCTGTTCTAGCTGTTCTAGTGCTAGTTTACATCGAGAATTCATTGTATAGGAAAAAATGGGTCAGCTCACCGATAACTCCAGCTGTATACAAACACCAGCACAACCTCCCTCGTGGAAGGGGATGGACTTTTTCAATGACTCACTTTAATTTTGGGAATGACACCTGTAATGTTTTTCCACTATGTGTTTTGTAAGACCCGACATTGGCTAATATCTATTTATATCTGGTATATTTAGATGTTTTTGGATCCCAGTTTTTAGCTTTCTAGTAGTGCACCCAATGTATTGCACATTACAGTCCTCACATATTACAGTGTAGACTACATGATGGGTTTGACAATTTCTAAAACTTTTCATGTTGTACTTTCGTCCTGTATTACAAGAAATGAAAAAAGTAGCATTGGACATGTATCCATTAAAGCAAAAGAAATTGTGCTGCAACAAAAAATGTAATACTTGTAGGATATATTCCTGTAAATCCCGACCGTACTGACTGTATTTATTTAAATGATGTGACACCGCTACAATTGCTTTATCCTGCGGAATACATGTGTTTAGCGCCACTATGTCTTAGGACATCCAGCTCTCGTTTTCTGACCACTTCATGGACCTAGTTGCCTGTAGTAATGATTTTGTATCCTTTATAAAGCATCAAGACATGAAGGGTTGCAAGAGTCCATCCAGCCATGCACTAAGCCTTTCGAGCTGGATGTCCTGCGACATAATCATGCGGAATACATGTGTATAGCGCCACTAAGTAATTGTAGCAGTGTCACATCCATTTGAATAAATACAGTCAGTACGGTCAGGATTTACAGGAATATATCCTACAAGTATTAAATTTTTTGTTGCAGCACAATTTCTTTTGCTTTAACAGTAAATTCTACTTGCAGATCAAGGGATCTAAATTCTCTCCATCTCTGGCTAATCTTTATATGGCACACTGGGAGGAGGTCGTCTTGTTCTCCCCGTCCAACCCATTTTTCCATCTTGTTGGTTGGTACGGGAGATATATAGACGACCTTTTCCTAGTGTGGAGGGGCACCGATACAAAAGCACAAGAATTTGTTTCCTTTTTAAATAACAACCAGTTTGCTTTATCTTTCACCATGACCCTTAGTACAGATCAAATAGATTTCTTGGATGTTACCCTGAAAGGGGATGTGATGGGAAATTGTATACACACCAGTTTGTATCGCAAGACTTGTTCAGGGAACAGCCTCCTTCATGCGGGGAGCTGCCACCCCAATCACGGGACAGGGAATTTGCAGATAGGCGAATTAGTTAGGACCAGGAGAGCCTCTTCAAACGACTCTGAGGGAGGATATTAGGGCACATTTAAAATAGAGGGGATACAGTACTCATTTGATAGCAAGAGCTGAGGGCATAGTTGGCCACAATCTTTAGATAAGCCCTACTATTTACATGTCCACCCACATACATCAGAGGAAAACATTCCCTACGCCAGTGTTTCCCAACCAGGGTGCCTCCAGCTGTTGCAAAACTAGAACTCCCAGCATGCCCGGACAGCCGAAGGCTGTCCGGGCATGCTGGGAGTTCTAGTTTTGCAACAGCTGGAGGCACCCTGGTTGGGAAACACTGACCTACACCATTACACCACCTCCTGCCCTGCTGGAGGCACCCTGGTTGGGAAACAGCTGGAGGCACCCTGGTTGGGAAACACTGTCCTACACCATTACACCACCTCCTGCCCTGCTGGAGGCACCCTGGTTGGGAAACAGCTGGAGGCACCCTGGTTGGGAAACACTGCCCTACACCATTACACCACCTCCTGCCCTGATGGAGGCACCCTGGTGGGAAACAGCTGGAGGCACCCTGGTTGGGAAACACTGCCCTACACCATTACACCACCTCCTGTCCTTCTGGAGGCACACTGGTTGGGAAACAGCTGGAGGCACCCTGGTTGGGAAACACTGCCCTACACCATTACACCACCTCCTGCCCTGATGGAGACACCCTGGTTGGGAAACAGCTGGAGGCACCCTGGTTGGGAAACTTATAGGATAAACCAAGATATAACACTGTTCCAAATTCCTCTCATAACAGTAGTTCCACATTCACCACACCATATTCTAATCAATTTGAGGACATATCAAAGATCATTTTTAAACATCTTCCCATCCTGAAATATGATGACATTATGTATATAGTAATAGGGATCCGAGTAGTTCCACGCAAAGCGGGTTCCTTGCAAAACCAATTATCACCCAGTGACTTTGTCACTCCAGCATCCAACACAACATGGTTATTGTCATGATTTTAGATTTGTATATATTTGTATATGCCGTATAACTTGTACCTGTCTCTCTTTCCATTCCTTACCTTTTTCCCTGTGGTCATTTCATCACATGTAGGAGCAGTTATATATTGCTGTGTTGTATCCTAAACTAATGCCCTGTTAACAAGTTGAAATGCGTTGGTGCGTTTTGTTTTGTATTTTTTATACTACTTTTGCTGTGTTACACTTGGATTTTAACTAAGTTTTGGAATAAAGCCTTGAATTTTACCTTGTTGGAAGCCGAATATCCTCCAATGTTCCTGTTGATTACCTCGAGCATTGCCTGAAAAGAAGTCTCCTTCTCCAATTTAAATTATCTGGTTTGCCAGTGCCCTGCTCCATGCATATCAGGGGCAAGAACCCCGAAACTGTCTACACGGATGAGAAGTGCATGTAGAGTAATCATCACATGTGCTAAAATTACAGCAAAATATAACTTTGGCAAGTATGATGCAAAAAGTTATAAGGGGTATTCCAATGGGATTTTTTCAGACTGCTGTTAAGAAGACAAGCATATCCTTACCCTCCTTGCTTCCCTGCTACCATCATACTCACAGAGCCCAGGTCCTATTGGGCAGCACTTCCACACTGAGCAAGCATTTCCATGTGCTGAACCTATCCCAAAATTTCTGCAAAGCGGGACTGGGCTTGTTTAGAGCAGCAGTGGAAGGTAAGTATAGGTTTTTCTTCTATTGGACAGCAGTCTGAGCACAATTTCCTATAAAAATGGTCCCCCGGAATACCCCTTTTAAAAGTAGGCAAGACATACTACTTAGCTCAAAAGAAGATAGATATATCAGCTCACCCATAAATCCACATAGACAGATATCGTTCCTCTCAGTACATCTCAGGTTGGAAGCTCCGGGCTAACACTGAAGCCGTGTCTCCAGGTGGACTCATCAGAAAAAGGTAGGGTGAAAAAGTCTGGCTCCCATATGAGTAAAAAATATAAATTTTATTGATCCATAGTAAAATCCAAAAACACGAAAGTGGATTAAAAGTACATATGCACAGAAGGAAAACACCTCCGACGTGTTTCGACTTAACAAGTCTTACTCATGGAGAAAGACATACTTCTTGGCTACTTTTCTTTTCTTTTCTTTTATTTTTTTCTATGATCTATCTAATTGTGACAAAAAACTAAAAAAAAAATACAAAATTAAAAAGTAAAAAATGACTCCTAAATACACGTACTCATACAGTAAGACATGTTTGTTCTTACCTGCGTTCTTTACACCCAGTAACTAAATTGAACCTCCTTATGCATGTGTCTCTCTGTCCCTGTTGCAGCCAAAGAAACTTGGACTCTCTCACTTCGGTCACCTGCGCAAGAAGAAGTTTGATGACTCCACAGACTACGTATGCCCCGTGGATGCCAGCCCCCAGAAGAGCGACCTCAAGACCCCCAACAACAGTTCTATCAAAGACATAGACAAAGTGGACCAGGTGGGCAGACTAATCTGAGGGCATCTAATCATTGGCATCCTCATTGTCGTCTGTGTGTCTCTAACCACGCATCGCCTCATAACCCATCCAACCATCATTACCAGCATGGCGTCACCCAGGAGACAGACTCTGCCCTCTAATATCTCTCTCTATGTATTGCCAAGCATGGCCTGGACTGGGAACTGCCTGTAATCCCTGACACTTTTTACACAGATTTTATAAAGAATCTTAATTTATCCAGAAATATTTAACTCCAGATAGGATTATACATGGTGTAAATACTCGCTGCACAGAGGTTATATTTTTGCGCTGTATAGTATAAGGAAATGATCAGACATGTAAAAAATGTTACATGAAGAAGACTGGCCTCAAAACTTATCAGATCTGAGAAAATAAACGAACCTGATTATTACTTTATGTGGACCCTCTATCAGAAACGTTCCTCTCTACACTGTGTTCTGTGATTCTGTCCATGTGCAGACAAACCACTGCTTCTGTATTATTTTATTACCAGAACTAGAGATGAGCGAACTTACAGTAAATTCGATTCGTCACGAACTTCTCGGCTCGGCAGTTGATGACTTATCCTGCATAAATGAGTTCAGCTTTCAGGTGCTCCCGTGGGCTGGAAAAGGTGGATACAGTCCTAGGAGACTCTTTCCTAGGAATGTATCCACCTTTTCCAGCCCACCGGAAGGCTGAACTAATCGAATCGAATTTACTCATCTCTAACCATAACCATGGGTGCACTAAGCAGTTAAAAACCATTTAAAACCTTTTGAATTAAATATTTTTGGGTAGCTGTATAAATCCTTAAACTAATGTTCACCAACCTGTGGCACTAGCGGCATGATGGGAGTTGGTGAATCTCTGTAGTGGTAGCTGAAAGCAGACTGAATTTATTTTTTTTTTACGTAAAGACATGTTTAAAGGGGTACTCCGCCCCTAGACATCTTATCCCCTATCCAAAGGATAGGGGATAAGATGTCTGATCACGCAGCTCCTGGCACTGGGACCCCTGCGATCTCTACTACGGCACCCCATACATCTGGTGCACGGAGTGAACTTCCGGTGCACTGAACGATGCGGGGCGGACGTCAATAATTCCCCCGCTTGTGACATCACGGCCACACACCCTCAATTTAAGTCTAAGGGAGGGGGCGTGAAAGCCGTCATGTCTCCTCCTGTAGAATTGCATTGAGGGGGCGTGGCCGTAACTTTTCGAGCCTCCGGTGCTGCACTCAATGCTCTAAACCAGTGGTCCCCAAACGGTGGCCCTCCAGATGTTGCAAAACTACAATTCCCAGCATGCCTGGACAGCCTACGGCTGTCCAGGCATGCTGGGAATTATAGTTTTGCAACATCTGGAGGGCCACAGTTTGGGGACCACTGCTCTAAAGGAACACCGGGTGCAGCAGAGAGATCCTTTTTATAGGGGAAAAGATGTCTAGGGGCGGAGTACCCCTGTAAGTTGGCCAGAGGTCTTTAAAAAATTAAAGACCAAGAATTAAGAGCTATCCAGAATTTGAATAACATGGCAGCTTTCTTCCAGAAACAGTGCCACACCTGTGCACACATCTGGTATGACATGGCACCTCAGCCCCATTCACCTCAATAGAGCTAAGCTGCAATACTACATACTACTTGAAGTCGTGTGCCTCTGTATTTGGAAGAAAGCAGCCATACCTGTCTAACCTTAGGCAACTCCATGTTTATCCCTTGTAGGGTAAGATTTCAAGGGGAGATTTATCAAAACCTGTGTAGAGGAAGAGTGCAGTTGCCCATGGCAACCAATCAGATTGCTTCTTTCATTTTTAATAAGGGCCTCTGAAAAATGAAAGTTGGAATCCGATTGGTTGCTATGAGCAACCGCACCACTTCCTCTACACAAGTTTTAATAAATCTCCCCCTTTAAATCTTTTCTCCTGATCACTCACTTTTGATCATTTTGAGCCACTCCATTTGCGATTTTTTACCAGAGACAGTGACAGTGTATTTGTAGTGAGAAGTGTAGTTGTCATTTCGCCATTTATTTCTAGTTTACAATGGCGGTATGCTGATACCCAGCACCCCCATCGTTAAGCTGTGGTGCCCAGATGTACACAGTGAATGGGCAATGCTGCCATACTACTAAACCGTTCCCAATGCTCCAAATGTGTTCTGGTGGTGCTTCAGATCAATAGATAAAAGTAAAAAAGTATTACCGTTAGGCATAAAAGGAATAAGTAGCGTGACACTCACCATAATACTAAGACAGGGTTCAGACTACGGAATTTCCGAACGTAATTCAGTGCACACTACATAAATAATGACCTTGCTCATTTATTGGGCGGAATACCTCATGGAATACGTCTGCAGACTAATGTGACTCTTTCAGTTGGCGCTGGCCGCCCTTGGAATCTTTGGCCATCAAATTCTTTTATTTATTTTTTTCTCAGGTTTGACGACCGTCATTTTGATGGGGCGCAACGGGCAACAACTGGTCCTGATGGACCCCATTATAGTCAGTGGGGTCCGTCGGGCACAGCTGTTTTTCAGCGGGAGTAGCGGGAGAAAAAGAAAGCGCAAGCTGTATTTTTTTTCTCCCGCCTTTTTCCCCAGCAGCCCCGACGGCCTTAGCTGTATTTACGTAAATGACAATAAGCTGGAATACCGGACACAGCCCATAGACAAGAGTGCTGCCATTCTGGGGGGGGGGGGGGGGGGGGGGAGACACCAGTTTTTCGAATCATATAGAAATAGGTGAAACGTTTTTAGAAACAACCTCTGTAATGTTCTGATTTATAAAGTGAACTCCCATGATCCTCTGCTTGTCATAACATCCATATACAGAACATATCGAGTGTCTCAAGCTGCATGTTTGTGGATTGGGGGCTGCAGTTCACACTTTATGTCTGACCATTAACATTGTCTCTGCTTGCCAGTTCATCCCCTTCATCTGACCTGTAACCTGCTGATCTGTGAGGTGAAGCTAACACTCCTTTTTTTAGTAATGTAACCCACATATATACACGCACTATGGAAACCTCTATGCCAGTGTTTCCCAACCAGGGTGCCTCCAGATGTTGCAAAACTACAACTCCCAGCATGCCTGGACAGCCTTTGGCTGTCCAGGCATTCTGGGAGTTGTAGTTTTGCAACACCTGAAGGCACCCTGGTTGGGAAACACTGCTCTATGCCAATTCAGCCTAATGTATCCTGCATTAACGTCATACACATGCAGTACCACATTTTGCCACAGGATGGCACTGCAGAATAATGTAAAATATCTGTTACCATTCATAGTTGAGTATAGTACAGTGAAACCTCTTGAGAGCACCCCCTCCGATCTAGATCACTTTTTTCTGTGACCGATTTTCCTCCCATTATAGTGTATGGAAGCCGTCCCTCTATAAGCCGGAACCCCCTTATCTGACACAGACCACTTTTGTGAGCAGATGTTTGAGAGAGATCCCCTTTGATAAGACTAAAAGTTAGGGTGCTTTCACACTATAACGCCCGTTATAAAAAGAGGGGAAATCGTCATTTATACAAAATCACTAACGGCTATTCGAAAATCCCATTATAGTCTATGGGATTTTTCTATTAGCCGTTTTAGCCCGTTATCGCCCGTTATTAATAACGGCCGTTATTTTGTGATGGGCAATAGTAACGGGAGAATTAGTGCATGCACTATTTCTCCCATTCATTCGCCCGTCACAAAATAACGGCCGTTGTAAATAACAGGCGATAACGGGCTAAAACGGCTATTAGAAAAATCCCATAGACTATAATGGGATTTTCGATTAGCCGTTAGTGATTTTGTACCGGCCGTATAAATGCCGATTTCCCCTCTTTTTATAACGGGCGTTCATAACTGGTGCATTTTTATAGTGTGAAAGCACCTTTATTTGTGCTCTGTGTACTATGGATGCAGATCTGCACTGTGCCACCACACTAAACTCTATCAAGAAAGAGGAGACTTGTAAGGGGAGCCATGCTGGGGAACAGCACTGAGATAGGGATCTATCTGGATCAAGCCTTGCTGAGAATGTTGATTGAGATGGGGACCGTGCTTAGGGACAGGAGTGAGATGGCAAGCCTTGCTGGGGACGTGGATTGAGATGGGGACCGTGCTTAGGGCCAGGACTGAGATGGCGAGCCTTGCTGGGGACGTGGATTGAGATGGGGACCGTGCTTAGGGCCAGGAGTGAGATGGCAAGCCTTGCTGGGGACGTGGATTGAGATGGGGACCGTGCTTAGGGCCAGGACTGAGATGGCGAGCCTTGCTGGGGACGTGGATTGAGATGGGGACCGTGCTTCGGGCTAGGACTGAGATGGCAAGCCTTGCTTGGGACGTGGAATGAGATGGGGACCGTGCTTAGGGCCAGGAGTGAGATGGCGAGCCTTGCTGAGTATGTGGAATGAGATGGGGACCGTGCTTAGGGCCAGGACTGAGATGGTGAGCCTTGCTGGGGACATGGATTGAGATGGGGACCGTGCTTAGGGCCAGGAGTGAGATGGCGAGCCTTGCTAGGGACGTGGATTGAGATGGGGAGCTGTGCTAGTTACTGTGAATAAGATGTGAAGATATGCTGAGGACCAGAAATGTGATGGAAAGCCATGTAAGGACTAGGAATGAGATGTGAAGACATGCTGAAGACCACAAATGTGACGGAAAGCCAAGTAAGGATCAGAAATGGGATGGAAAGCCATGTAAGGACTAGGAATGAGATGGGGAGCCATGTAGGGACTAGGAATGAGATGGGGAGCCATGTAAGGAGCAGGAATGAGATGGGGAGCCATGTAAGGACTAGGAATGAGATGGGGAGCCATGTAAGGACCAGGAATGAGATGGGGAGCCATGTAAGGACCAGGAATGAGATGGGGAGCCTTGTAAGGACTAGGAATGAGATGGGGTGCCATGTAAGGACCAGGAATGAGATGGGGAGCCCTGTAAGGACTAGGAATGAGATGGGGAGCCATGTAAGGACCAGGAATGAGATGGGGAGCCTTGTAAGGACCAGGAATGAGATGGGGAGCCATGTAAGGACCAGGAATGAGATGGGGAGCCTTGTAAGGACTAGGAATGAGATGGGGTGCCATGTAAGGACTAGGAATGAGATGGGGAGCCATGTAAGGACCAGGAATGAGATGGGGAGCCATGTAAGGACTAGGAATGAGATGGGAAGCCATGTAAGGACTAGGAATGAGATGAGTAGCCATGTAAGGACCAGAAAGGAGATGGGGAGCATGCTGTAAACTAAAAATAAGATGCGTAGCAATACTAAGGACTAGGCCAGGCACCAAAAATTAGATGGTAAACCTTGCTGAGGACAGGGTCAGACAGGGATCAGAGGGTGTACTATGGTAGGGGAGAAATTATTTGACACACGATAAAAGACACAATGAAGGTTAATCGGTGTGCTGTACACACTTGCTGACTCCATTAGGCTGCATTCACACCTCGTTTTTACATTATGGTTGCCGGCCGGACCAGCGCTGAAATCCATTTACTTTAATAAGCTGACTAGAATCAAACGGTGACTCCGGTCGGCTCATTTTTGAATTGTATGCGGTTTTCTACGTATACTACGGTTTTAGGTGCGGTCACAAAACCGGATACGGGTCAAAAATGAGCCGACCGGAGTCATCATTGGATTTCAGAGCTGGTCCGGCTGGGGTAAGGGAGAGGCTGGTTTGCCCCTCCCCCAGCCGGATTCGGCACCCGTAATGTAAAAACGAGGTGTGAACGCAGCCCTTTTTTTTTTTTTTTTTTTTTTTTTTTTAAACTGGTGCCAGAAAACTAAACAGATTTGTAAATAACTTCTATTTAAAAATCTCAATCCTTTCAGTACTTATCAGCTGCCATTTTAGGAACTGTCCAGAGCAGGAGCAAATGCTCATAGCAAACCTCTCCTTGCTCTAGACAGTTCCTGACATGGACAGAGGTGTCAGCAGAGAGCACTGTGGTCAGACAGAAAAGAAATTCAAATGAAAAGAACTTCCTCTGTAGTATACAGCAGCTGATAAGTAGTGTTGAGCATGAATATTCGTAATGCGAATCTTTATCGCGAATATCACCACTTCACGATTTCGTGAATATTTAGAATATAGTGCTATATATTCGTAATGACGAATATAAAAAACATTTTTACATTTTTTGCTTTTTTTTCCATGCAAATTTTTATGCGTATTATCCATCAATTTTTTGCATGGAAAAAAAATTAATGAACACAGCAAACAAGCAAATTTCTAACATAGGACGTATAATCGTCAATATATATTCGCAAAATATCGCAAATTCGAATGTGGCTCCTGCTGCTCATCACTACTGATAAGTACTGGAAGGATTTAAGATTTTTTAAATAGAAATAATTTAAGAATCTGTTTAACATTCTGGAACCAGTTGATATAAAAGGAAATATTTCCCAGTGGAGTACCCCTTTTAACTAAAATTCTGTATACAGTACTCCATAACCACCTCCATAAATGACCACTTTTTTATGTGAATTTAGGTGGTCGGCTCAAAGAGGTTTCACTGTATATTTATTTAACTAATACACTGAACGGCCTATTAAAGACCCCATCTAGTATCACGTTGGACCTCCTTTGGTCGTCAGACCCAAAGTAGTTCTCCATGACATAGATTCCTCTAGGAATTCAACTTGTTCTGCCAGAATACTGGCCCATGTGGATAGGATAGCTTCTCACAGGTACTGTATGTTACATAGAAGAACTGAAAATGTTATCCCTGAAATGTTCTTTAAGATTTAAAGGGGTACTACCATGGAAAACTTTTTTTTAGATCAACTGGTGCCAGAAAGTTAAACAGATTTGTAAACTACTTCTATAAAAAAAAAATCTTAATCCTTCCAGTACTTATTAGGGGCTGTATACTACAGAGGAAATGTTTTTGTTTTTGGACTTCTATTATGTCACGGCCACAATGCTCTCTGCTGACCTCTGCTGTCCATTTTAGGAACTGTCTAGAGCAGGAGAATATCCCCATTGCAAACATATGCTGCTCATGACCGTTCCTAAAATGGACAGCAGAGGTCAGCAGACCAAGAGAAATCCAAATAGAAAAACATTTCCTCTGTAGTATACAACACCTAAAAAGTACTGGAAGGATTAAGATTTTTAATAGAAGTAATTTACAAATCTGTTTAACTTTCTGGCACCGGTTGATTAAAAAAAATATATATATTTCCACGGGAGTACCCCTTTAAAGGAAAACTGTCAGCTTTCTCCCCCCCCCCCCCCCACACTAACCAGCGGTACTGGCTGATTTTGATGCCTACCTTGCCCGGATCCACCCGCCGGTCGTTTGGCAAAATTCTTTTTTTTTCCGTATATACTAATTAGGTCCTAACTGGAACAGGGGCCTAACTGGCACTCTGACGTCAGCGGCCACAGTGCCACCCAGCTCATCAATATTCCTCCTCTCCCTCTTCATTACAGAGCGGGGAGAAGAGGGAGGGGAGGAATATTGATGAGCTAGGCAGCGCTGCGGCCGCTGATGTCAGAGTGCCAGTTACCCCGCCTGCGCCAATTGGCACCTAATTAGCATATACGGAAAAACAAAGATTTCAGCCAAACGGGCGGATCCGGGCACAGTGGGCATCAAACTGATCAGCGTCCCCCACACTATCGGCCAGTACCGCTGGTTAGTGCGGGGGGAACAAGCTGACAGTTTTCCTTTAAATCTAGGGACTATGAAGGCAGAGGAAGACAGAAAAAATTATGATTATACAATGTGGTGCAATGTCTTCTTTTACTATTGGATAAACGTTCGCCATGAAGGTATGAATTTGGCCACAATCTTTAGATAAGCCCTACTGTTTACATATCCACCCACATACATCTGAGGAAAACATTCCCTACACCAGTGTTTCCCAACCAGGGTGCCTCCAGCTGTTGCAAAACTAAAACTCCCAGCATGCCCGGACAGCCGAAGGCTGTCTGGGTATGCTGGGAGTTGTAGTTTTGCAACAGCTGGAGGCACCCTGGTGGGGAAACACTGCCCTACACCATTACACCACCTCCTGTCCTGCTGGAGGTGCCCTGGTTGGGAAACAGCTGGAGGCACCCTGGTGGGGAAACACTGCCCGACACCATTACACCACCTCCTGTCCTGCTGGAGGTGCCCTGGTTGGGAAACAGCTGGAGGCACCCTGGTGGGGAAACACTGCCCTACACCATTACACCACCTCCTGTCCTGCTGGAGGTGCCCTGGTTGGGAAACAGCTGGAGGCACCCTGGTTGGGAAACAGCTGGAGGCACCCTAGTTGGGAAACAGCTGGAGGCACCCTGGTTGGGAAACACTGCCCTACACCATTACACCACCTCCTGCCCTGCTGGAGGCACACTGGTTGGGAAACAGCTGGAGGCACACTGGTTGGGAAACACTGCCCTACACCATTACACCACCTCCTGCCCTGCTGGAGGCACACTGGTTGGGAAACAGCTGGAGGCACACTGGTTGGGAAACACTGCTCTACACCATTACACCACCTCCTGCCCTGCTGGAGGCACACTGGTTAGGAAACAGCTGGAGGCACCCTGGTGGGGAAACACTGCCCTACACCATTACACATGGATTGATGCTGCTTGTGCCAAACTTTGCCAGTAGAATCAATGTAGTATTTTACATTTGATTTAGTGGTTGGTTCCCACTATAATGGATCCATTAGGTGAGACATTTGAACACTGCCATAGTGTGTGGTGCATGCGTTTCTGTTGCAGTGTGACTGTGAAGTTTCTCCCCTTCCTCCATATTTATAAGGTTACTGACTGATTTTCCAGATGGTGCATTCAGAGGGGATGGTAAAGCAAATAGGGGCTTTTTCTGAAGGCATTAATAACCTTACAGTAAGTATTACATTCTTTCTCCTTCCCATCAAAAAACACTCTGTTCATTATTGTCCCCATTCCAGGGTTCTGAGGTTCATTGTACATGTATGTAAGTAGGAAACTGCATATGTAGCCATTCCATAATATACACTACCTTATCATGGGGGCTTTTATTTATCTACTCTGTCACTATTGTCATTCTCCATAAGCCGGTTCAGTATCCTGCGCTTGTGTCTATGGGTCCATAGGTAAACTATTATAAAATGCATTACAAAATCATCCTTTATATCCTATGTTCACGCATACGTTTTTTGAGGCTCATTTTATCTAGGTTTGAGGCAGTTTTATGCATTTGGGCTGTTTTTGTACTTTTAGTTTTTTTGTGTGTCTGTTTTCAGCAAAAGATTTTCCCCACAAAAAAAAAAAAAAAAAAAAAAAAAAACATGTACAGGTGAAACTCGAAAAATTAGAATATTGTGCAAAAGTCCATTGTATTTCATTAATGCCACTTAAAAGGAAAGAAAGCATAAAGTGCTCCAAAATCTCCTGGTAGATGGATGCGTTGACCCTAGACTTAATGAAGCACAGTGGACCAGCAACAGCAGATGACATGACTCCCCAAATCATATAATAAATTGTGAGTTTGGGGTTTTCATGAGCTATAATCATCACAATTATGACAAACCACGGTGTCAGAACCCATGGGGTTAAACGGTTCTGACAGCGCTCTCTGTTTTGTTTTGTTTTGGGCTACACCCAGCTGTCTGGACTGGTCAGCTGACCTTGTTGTGAGCACCTGGTCTGGGCCTATATAAGCTGGCAGTCTACTCCCAATCCTTGCCTGCTATAGAACTCTGTACCATGATTGTGGTGGAAGCAGGAAAAATGGCCAAGTGTAAGGATCTGAGGGACTCTTACAAGGGTTAAAGTGTGATGGATGAACATATTGCTCAGATTATTTCCAAAAGGGCAGGTCTTCCTGATGTTCAGTGGTTGGTACCTACCAGAAGTGGTCCAGAAAAGACAACCAGTGAAACAGCACCAGTGTCATGGGCACACAAGACCAATTGATGTGTGTAGGGAGAAAAGGCTAGTCTGTCTGGTTTAATCTAAAACAAATACCTGCTGTAGAGCAAAATACTTCAAACGTTATTCAACCATCTGTGAGATGTGCTGGAAAAACAAGTCTGATCCATTAAGCCTACACCTCCCAACTTAAAGGAGCCATTATGAAAGGACACCTTCAGAGAAGGAGCATAGCTATAGGGGTGCAGAGGTAGCAGTTGCATCAGGGCCCTGGTGCCTAAGGGGCTCCCAAAGCACATCTGCCCCATGAGAGACCAGAATTATAATTGGCACTGTTGCAGATTATGCATCAGGGCCCAGAAGCTACATGTTATGGGGGACACAGGGGGGCATGGGCACTGTCAGATACAAAAACTTTTTAAAGGGGTACTCCCGTGGAAAACTTTTTTTTTTTTTTTAAATCAACTGGTGCCAGAAAGTTAAACAGATTTGTAAATTACTTCTATTAAAAAATCTTAATCCTTCCAGTACTTATTAACTGCTGAATACTACAGAGGAGTACTATCAGACAGGAGAGAGCACAGGGGAGTGCTATCAGACAGGAGACAGCACAAAGGAATACTGTCTGATAGTACTCCTCTGTGCTCTCTCCTGACTGATAGTATTCCTGTGCTCTCTCCTGTCTGATAGGACTCCTATGTGCTCTCTCCTGTCTGATAGGACTCCTGTGTGCTCTCTCCTGTCTGATAGGACTCCTCTGTGCTCTCTTCTGTCTGATAGTACTCCTCTGTGCTCTCTCCTGTATGATAGGACTCCTCTGTGCTCTCTCCTGTCTGATAGTACTCCTCTGTGCTCTCTTCTGTCTGATAGTACTCCTCTGTGCTCTCTCCTGTCTGATAGGACTCCTCTCTCCTCTCTCCTGTCTGATAGGACTCCTCTGTGCTCTGTCCTGTCTGATAGCACTCCTCTGTGCTCTCTCCCGTCTGATAGTACTCCTCTGTGCTCTCTCCTGTCTGATAGCACTCCTCTGGGCTCTCTCCTGATAGCACTCCTCTGTGCTCTCTCCTGTCTGATGGCACTCCTCTGTGCTCTCTCCTGATAGTACTCCTCTGTGCTCTCTCCTGTCTGATGGTACACCTCTGTGCTCTCTTCTGTCTGGTAGTACTCCTCTGTGCTCTCTCCTGTCTGATAGTACTCCTCTGTGCTCTCTCCCGTCTGATAGTACTCCTCTGTGCTCTCTCCTGTCTGATAGCACTCCTCTGGGCTCTCTCCTGATAGTACTCCTCTGGGCTCTCTCCTGTCTAAGAGTACTCCTCTGTGCTCTCTCCTGTCTGATAGGACTCCCCTGTGCTCTCTCCTGTCTGATAGCACTCCTCTGTGCTCTTTCCTGTCTGATGGCACTCCTCTGGGCTCTCTCCTGATAGTACTCCTCTGTGCTCTCTCCTGTCTAATAGTACTCCTCTGTGCTCTCTCCTGTCTGATAGTACTCCTCTGTGCCCTCTCCTGTCTGGTGGCACTCCTCTGTGCCCTCTCCTGTCTGATAGTACTCCTCTGTGCTCTCTCCTGTCTGATAGTACTCCTCTGTGCTCTCTCCTGTCTGATAGCACTCCTCTGTGCTCTCTCCTGTCTGATAGGACTCCTCTGTGCTCTCTCCAGTCTGACAGCACTCTTCTGTGCTCTCTTCTGTCTAATAGGAGAGAGCACAGAGGAATACTATCAGACTGGAGAGAGCACAGAGGAGTGCTGTCAAACTGGAGAGAGCACAGAGGAGTGCTAGTCCACCCTCACTTACTGGACTTTGTCCATGCCCATTTAAATATTCCCTCTGTGCCCCCTCATTTATATGATGCCTTCTCACATAAGTACAATGCCCCATGGGTCCCCCAACATAAATACAATGCCCTCTGTGCCCATTTATTATATATAGTGCCCAAATATAAAAAATAAAAACAATTACCTGGTCCAGGTTCCAAAGATGAATGGAGTACTCTTCTCCAGTGATGTAGCCTATGAGTCGCATTCCCTGGCCCGCACGATGACGTCACATCATTGTGCCGGCCTGCTAGTGGAGCATTGCAGAGGTTCATAGGCTGCAGAACCAAAGAGCTTGCAGCCTATGGAACAGTGAATGGCAGAGCAGGGAATTGAAAGCCCACTCACTGTATTTCCTCAGCATCCAGAGGAGCCTGGAGTGACACCACTACGGGAAAACTTTTTACCGTTTGGGGGTGTCAGCAGAGAGCACTGTGGTCAGACTGGAAAGAAACACCCAACCTTCTCTGTAGTATACAGCAACTGATGAGTACTGGAAGGATTAAGATTTTTTAATAGAAGTAATTTACAAATCTGTATAACTTTCTGGCACCAGTTGATTTGAAAACATTTGTTTTCCACCAGAGTACCCCTTTATTGGTACCCAAGGCAGGCTCTCTCCCCTGGTCAGTAAATTTAACCATAATTACTGTCATAAGTATAATCATTAAAGGGCCCCCTGGCATGCAAAATAGTGGTGCTTATTGGACCCTGGATAGCAGCGTTATCAGCAGATTGGTCTCAGCGTCTATTTGACTGTACAAAAAAAGGTTTATATGCAGAGCCTCCTCCTCAGTGGCACAATAGGGGGCCAGCTACATGATATTTTTCTTGGGTGGTGGTGTCTAACCCAGTGTTTCCCAACCCAGTCCTCAAGGCACACCAACAGTCCAGGATTTAAATTTTTCCCTGTTCTATTCCAATGGAGTAACTGAAAAAACCCGGAATGTTGGTGTGCCTTGAGGACTGGGTTGGGAAACACTGGTCTAACCTATGGCTCTTCAGGTTTTGGGGAACTGCAACTCCCAGCATATCGTAACAGCGCATTTTCCTAGGGAAAATGATCAGGTATGGATAAATGAGTGTTGTATGATAATTTGACCGTGAAACCTTTTTCTCTTTATCATTATATGGACTATTTCCATTTCAGAACATGCTCAGTCAGGACGAGCTCCTCAACAACTACAGGTTTCTATCCAACTATGACTCTTGGAGATAGTTCCCTGCACCACAGTACAAGTTCTGCTATAAGGAACGATTAATCTCACGACAAGGACAGCGATAAGGAACAATAATGAGAAGCCAAAGACAGGACGGGAGTAATGCAATTGTATATCCTGATGAGATATTATTTATGTAATATGGATCACGCACAACCTTGCTGGATATAGCTTTTTTATCAGGATCTTACTAAAGGGTGTACATTTTTTTTCAAGTTTGTTATTAAGAAATAATATAAAAACTTTTAGAACCAACATGTATATGATGTTATAAGGAAATATTTCACTCCGTAATTGTCTTTATACTGTATTTACTTTTTTTAACTGTTAACTTTTAACCACCAAAATTAGGCTATGCTACCATAGTGTGTTTTTTGTTTGAAAAATATGCTGCGAAATCTTGAAGTAAATCCTCCAAATCCTGCTGTGTATTTTAAAGCATATGTGTAATTTCACAGAAAAAAGAATAATGCTTATGTAGGTTATTCCCTAGGTCATGCATGTACCTAGCTTCTGTATTTGTCAAATTCCTTTGATCTGCTGCCCACTCATTCTGACATCCACTGCTCAGGAAGGGGCATGTTCCAGGCAAGCACTAAGCCCGCCCTCACTCACCATGCATTCACTTCCTATGGGTATGTTCACACTACGGAATTCCGCGGGCGGAATTCCACGGTGTGAAACTTAACATTAGTGTGAATGGGTCTCCGCGAGACCCGTTCACACTGCGGAATTTCAGCGGCGGACAATTCCGCCGCTGAAATTGTTCCGTGCAAAGAAAGAACATGTTCATTCTTTGCGCGGAAGTCCGCAAGCACCGCATAGACGTCAATGGTGACGGCGCAGTGCTGCGCAGTCCTACCTCTACAGCCAGCTGCCAATCTGAATCTCCGCTCGCTGAATTCAGCAAGCGGAGATTCCGTTCACACACTGTAGTGTGAACAAACCATAAGTCTGCTATACTGTGCTGAGTCTCTTCATCCAATCACTGCAGGCTGCTCTGTAACCACCTCCTCTTTGTTTTCATGCTGTAGCCTGCAATCCGGACAGGAGTGAGCACAGAGGAGTGCAAGTCCCGCCTTCACTGGACTATGTTCCAGCCGGTGTGAGTTGCAGAACTGCATCCTATGCAGTTCTGCGTTCACTCCTCCCCTCAGCTGTCCTGAGATTTCTGAACAGACTGTGAGGGGAAGGCAGAGCTGGGCAGGACACAGCTCTGCACCTCCCTCAGCTCCAGGGCCGGCTCCACAATAGGCAAAATAGGCAGGAGCCTAGAGCACTCTCTTGATGGGGGCACCGTTCTGCCATCCGCAAGAGAGTTATTTCTCAAGGTCCTGATAGTTGCTAAGCTCTCACCCCAGTAGTAAAGTGATTACATGAGAAGGGTGTTTGTTACAGTGTGTCACCCCAGTAGTAAGAAGAGGAAATCAGGAGGAGGTTTGTTACAGTGTGTCACCCCAGTAGTAAGGTGGGGAGTGTCAATGGGAGAAGTCAAGGGGTCGGTAAAATTTGCTTTTGCCTAGGGTGGCAAAAATCCTTCCACCAGTCCTGCTCAGCTCCGTACACAGTTCCCTCCCCGCACCTCTCTTAGGAGGAGAGGAGGGACATAGATTTTCATAGCCCCGCTCAGAGACGTAAATGTTCACAGCCCCACTCCTGTCACCTCAGCCCTGCTCAGGGACGTAGAAAATAGGAAATGTGAAAATCTACAACTTTCCTGCTGACAGGAGCGGGGCTGAGGTGACAGTAGCGGTGCTGTGAAAATTTACACCCCTCCTGCTTCATCCTGCCCAGCTCTGTCTTCCCCACCCTTCGCTGTATCTTCGGAAGTCTATGAACAGCCGAGGGGTGAAGTGAACGCATAAATGCATAGGACGCAGTTCTGCATCTCACACCGGTACTTTAGCTGCATCAAAAAGGATACTGAAGCCGGTCAGTATGTTCTGGAGGGTATGAGGACCCCAAGTGGATTTTTTTTTAAGCTATGGTTTCTATACAAAGAAGATAAAAAAATGTTTATGAAGCATATTAGAAAAGTTATAGTTTTGCCAGGATGCGCAAATGTTTTTGAATCTGACAGTGCCCATTTCATCTGCTATGGATTTGGCCGCTGTTTTGTATGTGGATTAGCCCAGTAAATCTGTGTTCTGGCTTCTCAATGCATTTTCCACACAGAATATATCTGGAAATTGCATCATTGCGACATTTATTTTTCATTTATATAGTTAGAATCTTACAGCATTAGATGATGGGTTCTGTATGGACCCCTGCTAAGCAGTCAAAGTCACCCAGCATTGAGAAATCAAATTATAGAACAACATAAATCATAAATGTGCTCAGGGTGTGCTAAAATATAACCTTTAATGATTAAATCTAAAAGTCACCAAAATATTAGTGTGCCTGTGCACCCCAAAATTTGGACTAATGATTCAAATTGCGGTAAAGGTACTAGTTCATTAGATAGTCGGGTAGTGATATATCCCAACTATCACAGGTACTAGTCTTTACAATTGTCAGCACCGGCTCATTGCCCCAGCAGGGACAAATTATGGGTCAGTAAACAAATGATTACAACTACCAACGCGTTTCTGCCTCACTGTATAGCCAGGCATTATCAGGGGGGTTATTCGCATTTATGATAATTTTATACCACAAATAGATAAACAGCCCTTCATGGGCATAAGTTTAAAATAATTAATTAGCTACAACCTGTTGAGAAAAGCATGGCAACACTTCATAGATAGTCATTTGGCATAAGGGAATTTAATTCCCCAACTTGTAGAGGAAAAATATGCACAAATGACAAATACTAATGTGTTGTAACCAGTTCTCTATTTTTCAGGAGTGCCGTCATTGGACGGTTCTGTAGAGTGGACAGCGGGCGATGCACCGACCTGCATGTAGCGCAGGGAGCCGCTAGCTACGGCTCTTACCGCCTAGTATGGCGAGGTGCCGACTAGTGTTGAGCGGCATAGGCCATATTCGAATTCGCGAATATTCGCGAATATATGGACGAACATTCGTCATATATTCGCGAATATTCGCATATTCGTTATATCCTCGTTTTATTTTCGCACATGCGGAAATTCGCGTATGCGAAAATTAACATATGTGAAAATTAGCATATACAAAATTAGCATACACGAATATTCGCATATGCGAAAATGTGCATATGCTAATCTTCGCATATGCGAATTTTCGCGCGCCAGTCTCACACCGTAGTATTACAGCCTTCTTTACACCACACAAGCTGGAAGCAGAGAGGGATGATCACTGTGATGTGTACTGTGAAAAAAAAAACAAAAAAACGAATATTCGTAATTACGAATATATAGCGCTATATTCGCGAAATTCGCGAATTCGCGAATATGCGATATTCGCGAATAATATTCGAATTGCGAATATTCGCGAGCAACACTAGTGCCGACGTCTGACTTTTAGATTTAATCATTAAAGGTTATATTTTAGCACACCCTGAGCACATTTATGATTTATGTTGTTCTATAATTTCATTTATATAGCTGTAAATCTGCTGCAGAAAAATTGTGTGCCAGTACAATGAGAACTATAGTGTATTATCTTATTAAATACAGCCTCGAAGTAGTTACATGAGAAATATAGCTTATTTCTTTGTAAAACAGTGCTACTCTTCTTCACAGGTGATGTCCGCTATTGCATCTTTGCTCCTTTTATATGGATAGGGTTGAACTGCAATTCTAAACACAGTCCATGAAGAAGAAAGTGCTATGTCAGGAAGAAAGTAGCCATGTTTTTCTTATCTCATAAAACCACTTTTAAAGGGGTCGGCCCTTTAAGACATTAGGCCATACAGACATTAGAAACTCTGATGATGAAGCAATGGATTATGTCTTATTTAATGTTTAAGGGTCTTCCTAATCTACCCAGAACAGTAGATATTGGGGAAGATATTGGTCATGTTGGATTTGTATAGACTTCAAACTTTGTTACCATGGAAGAAGAGTCCCCATCAGATGGGTCTGGTAGCATCTTATTTTCCCCTCTATCCACTGAAATTATAGGCTTCCCACTAATAAATTTAGAGATAAATCCCCACAATGGGTATTGCACTATTTTAAAGTGTACTAGTCCGCCATGCATCATCTTTGTATATAAATTCAGTTGTTGTGACCCCCACCACCCCCTGGCACAACGGTTCTGATGATCAAGCCTTATACTCCATGTTTTCCATGATTGTCATAGGAGCCTCTGCACATAGTCATATACGTCTTGTACAGCCTTTATTCTCTCCAGCCAAAAGGATCATCCATTAGAAAGATTCTTTGTGCAGGAAGGGGAATCGTGGGAGACTGGCACCAAATCCCACCCTGGCCTCAGTTATGGAGTAGAATGCAGGGCCATGGTTCACACTGGGAGCTGAGCAATTCATTAAAGTAAGTATAGTTGATTGAAATCTTCCTAGTAGGATTATTTTAAATAAAGCCCCCTTCCTTACAATGACAACCCCTTTAAAAGTATTTTTCATCCCTATTGATTGAAGTGAACTTTCCTTTTAAGAGGAACTTTGGTTGGTTTGTATCTTTTGTCCTATAGGAATAGTTTTGTATTTGCTGCTGTATGATAATATTACCTCTCTTGAACACAAATAAAATCTATGCATTAAGGAAATTTGATATTGATTATTTAAAACATAGATAGTGTAGTTCATCTATTCTGTTCAGAGATGGGGATGTACACCACATGATACTTAAATCTTTGACATACACGACATATAGGCTAAGGCTTCACGGCGACTTTGGCCATGACACAGGTTGGGCAGCCAAATATCGCAGTGTCGCGTGGCTGCATCACAACTGAGGAAAGCGAATGTTGCAACACACAAATTGCTGCAACTGCGACCCGACCAGATTTTTTGGTTGTGATCAAAGCAACTCATGGGTCAGAGTGCAACCAAATCCGCTTTCATTAGCTGGCACACAACACTGTGATATTTGTCTGCAGTCTGGGACTATATAGCTATAGCCAAAAATTGATATAATAGTGTGTTTCTTCCATTAACAACTCCACTCTTGTCCTTGTTCCATGTCTTGTATTGCGGTGCAGTTCAATTTACTTGAATCACATCATCCTTTGGGGTCACCCTCATTAACCCTCAAAGGACGATGTGATTGATTATTACCCTGGGACTCACAAGGGATGAGAGAAGTAGTATCAATTTTCTTGAATGGGTTGAGCTTTTTCTTTTTAATTCTTATAAATCCCTCTAAAGTGTTTTTTCTTCTGAAACAGTGTCACTCTTTTGGATATGTTGTTAAAGAGTACCTGTTACCAAATAAAACTTTCAATATGGTATTCCTTGTGTAATTAGCAGACACTTTCCCATTCACTTGCTTTTAGAATTATTAACATAAATATGTTTAATGTAATAGAAAAAATGGCCACTAGGTGGCTCTGTTCTGTTCCCTGCCACAATTAATACAGTGAGTTTGGTCTTCTCCCGGCCTGGAAGGAGTCCAAACTCAGGAAGTGCTTCTCTGCACTGTGCTTGATTGACAGCTGCACAGAGCCTCACTGAAAGTTGCCTAGAGCCTCACTGAAAGCTGCACAGAGCCTGAGGTCTTCTGTTCATCACAGCAGTGCAATGATGTGAGGGCAGAAGTGGTCCCCCAGCAGGCTTCAGTGATGTCATGCCTGCTGGGAAACTCCCACTTTCTCCTGCTGGGAGATTGCATTATGTGAGCAAGAAGAGAGGTAAGATACACAGCTTATTCAAGCTCTGAACTTTATTTTAAGGGTGGGAGGAGTGTTAGGAGTAGTTAGGGAGCATAGCCTGCATTAGTTCAGAACAGTTTATTTAGTGACAGGTACTTTTTAAACTACACCATCTGCAGTTGACAGAGAAGGTATTTAAAGATGGATGTCTGATAACCCTATTATAAGACAATGGTGAAAACAGGAAATAAAAGATATCAATGCATAAAAGATCAATGCATAGTGCTCATAGCATTCACTTGACAGTCTCCACTTTTGTACCTATTTTTTAGTATCCTCACCCATGATCCCTAAACTGTGTGCTCTTAAAGGCAGCCGGACAAATTCACTTCAAGTGTGCTTGCAACTTTTCTTCCATAGGAAAGCACTGGGGTCATGCATTCACTATGCTCCCATTTTATGCATCCTACAAGTTTTACCATACACATTCAGTTTTTTGTTAAAGGTAAAGTTTAATTATCTAAATTATTTCCGATGTTAACGGGCCATCTTTTTACAAAAAATTGTACAAAACGTTACATTTTCAAACGTATACGGAGAACCTGTAAAATCTTACAAGGAAACAATAATCCTGAGTTGGTCCTTATTTGACTATTCACAGCTTAATAGATTGTAGTTCAGTGTATCACAAATATCTCCAAGGCTAGGTTCACACTGTGGTTTTGTCTCCGTTTTACTGTTTTCGTTACAGAACATTACATTTTTCTATATGTAAAAACATAGTCAACTACATTAAGAAAACAAAACACATTACAATCTGTGTTTTTTATGTAAGTCAATGGAGGCAGTTTTAGCATCTCTTAACGCAGTGTTTGCCAGCCAGTGTGCCTCCAGTTGTTGCAAAGACTACAACACCCAGCATGCCGGACAGCCTTTGGCTGTCTGGGCATACTGGGAGTTGTAGTTTTGCAACAGCTGAAGACACACACTTGTTCAGAAATACTGCCTTAAAGGGGTACTCCACCCCTAGACATCTTATCCCCTATCCAAAGGATAGGGGATAAGATGTCAGATTGCCGGGGTCCCGCTGCTGGGGACCCCGGGGATCGCTGCTGCAGCACCCCGCTGTCATTACTGCGCAGAGCGAGATCACTCTGCACGTAATGACGGGCAATGCGGAGTACCCCTTTAATGTATAGGTTTTTCCCTTTTCAAGTGTATGAAATGTATTAATAAACAACAAAACGCAGCATAAACCCATCCTAAGCAAAATATAAAAATAAAAAAATGTTTTGCCACAATAATGGGGTTGACAATTACACACAATTGTATATTAAATATGGCACAAAAGGACAATGTATGACTGTAGAAGAAAACTCATAGGGGGATATTTATCAAAGTTGTCTATGTCCCGCATCAATATAGACCAAACTACAGAGGGTTAGGCCGGTCTATTGTGCTCCTAATTTATCAAATGGTGCACGGTTCTTGATAAATTCTGCGCACAGACTTCATGATCTATGCTTTAGACTGTATTTAAACCGGCTCCAACATGGTCTGACATTTCGGCGTACTTTCAGCCTATGCGACTTGTCGCTGAAAAGTCGCTTTTGATAAATTCAGCACCAATGCATTTTTCAATGCATTTCCGTCTAAAATAGACTAGAATGCATCATGTTCTAAAAATCCTCTAGAGCAAAAGTCGCGCACATATTTGGACTGTGACTTTCTGTGCGACAAATTTAGACTGGTTTGTCTAAATCCTTTGATAAATATCCCCCATAATGTATTTTTGTGACCACTGGAGAATAACACCAGACTCCAACTCCTAGCATCCTGGAGAGGTAAAGGATGGAGACCATTGCCGACATTTATAAAAACAGTTAATAAATGTTAGTAAATGTATTTACAGTCTGTAAAAAAAGTATAGAGAGTAGTAAAAATATCACATCCCACTGACCTTACTAAAATACATCAAACATTCTTTCAAAAAAGCCTTTCAGAAAAGTATTGGGATTCTCTGGGACTATGGTCGGCCAAACAGTCTAGCAGCAGCTTTCTCTGCACACTCGGCTGAGCTAGGTGCGCTTGTGTGAAGGGAGAGATAGCCAGTGTAGCCAATACCTCAGGGGTTCTGACATTTTGGAAATGCATGATCACAGCCAACACCAACATATGGGAAATGTCAAAAGATTATTAAGGTGAATTTAGAGTCTTGGAATGTTTCCTTGTTTTTAAGATGGTCAATGGGTTCTTATATAATGGCCATATGATATCATTAAAAAATATTTCAGGGATATGCACCCTTTTATTGGTGGATGAGAACCACAAAAGTGTTGAGGGTCAGTCTGGTAGGAATGGTGCCACCTGCTGAGTAGTATGGTAGTGGACCAGGAGGAGGTAGAATACACATAGAGGGACTCACTGTAAATACATCAGTCATGTGACTTTCCATAAGTTCTTTCCTAACTTTCATGGCTTGATATGAAGATTCGTGTCCCTCCCTCAGTCTTAGTAGGCAAATCTCCTGTCTTCCGGGTAGGCAAGCTTAGTCAGGTTGTCTTGACATGCAAACTGGATCATAGGTGGAGGGCCACACATGAGCACTAGTGGGTTTTCGGAAGGTGATGGCAGGTGCTTCTTGATCATGTCAGCAGTGACAAAGCCAGTGCCGTACTTCCAACCTGGATGAAATGCATAAAGTCATGAATATAATGTGATACAGACACCTAGTAAGTATCATACCAGTGCTTGTGTTTGAATTTGACTCCCCATAGATTATAACAGAGAATTGCTGGAATTTCTTCTGCCCCAGGACACCACATCTATAAGATATGGCATATGACATTTGAATACTCCATCATGGAGCTTATCCAGGTGCTTATAATTCATTATCCATCCTGCATTACATCCCCTTCACAGTTTACCGAGGCACAGAGATTAACATTTGGTTGTGGCCGGCCATTTGTGCACATTAATGAGACTGAGCTGCAATACCAGGCACCACCACAATCATACCTACAGCGCTGTACCTGGGTAATTATGAAGGGCACATGGTGCTTACTCGAGAACTGCAGCCACTTTATTTAAATGACCCATATGGGTGCTAGGAGTCAGACCCCCAATTTTACAGTATTGGAAAAAGCCATTGAAGGGTGAACAGGCTGAAAATACCTGTTACGCCGAGCGCTCCGGGTCCCCGCTCCTCCCCGGAGCGCTCGCTTCACTCTCCCCGCGGCAGCGCTCCGGTCACGTCCTCTGACCCGGGGCGCTGCGATTCCGCTGCCAGCCGGGATGCGATTCGCGATGCGGGTTGCGCCCGCTCGCGATGCGCACCCCGGCTCCCCTACCTGACTCGCTCTCCGTCTGTTCTGTCCCGGCGCGCGCGGCCCCGCTCCCTAGGGCGCGCGCGCGCCGGGTCTCTGCGATTTAAAGGGCCACTGCGCCGCTGATTGGCGCAGTGGTTCCAATCAGTGTGTTCACCTGTGCACTTCCCTATATCACCTCACTTCCCCTGCACTCCCTTGCCGGATCTTGTTGCCTTAGTGCCAGTGAAAGCGTTCCTTGTGTGTTCCTTGCCTGTGTTTCCAGACCTTCTGCCGTTGCCCCTGACTACGATCCTTGCTGCCTGCCCCGACCTTCTGCTACGTCCGACCTTGCTTTTGCCTACTCCCTTGTACCGCGCCTATCTTCAGCAGCCAGAGAGGTGAGCCGTTGCTAGTGGATACGACCTGGTCACTACCGCCGCAGCAAGACCATCCCGCTTTGCGGCGGGCTCTGGTGAAAACCAGTAGTGGCTTAGAACCGGTCCACTAGCTCGGTCCACGCCAATCCCTCTCTGGCACAGAGGATCCACTACCTGCCAGCCGGCATCGTGACAGTAGATCCGGCCATGGATCCCGCTGAAGTTCCTCTGCCAGTTGTCGCTGACCTCACCACGGTGGTCGCCCAGCAGTCACAACAGATAGCGCAACAAGGCCAACAGCTGTCTCAACTGACCGTTATGCTACAACAGTTACTACCACAGCTTCAGCAGTCATCTCCTCCGCCAGCTCCTGCACCTCCTCCGCAGCGAGTGGCCGCTCCTGGGATACGCTTATCCTTGCCGGATAAATTTGATGGGGACTCTAAGTTTTGCCGTGGCTTTCTTTCCCAATGTTCCCTGCATCTGGAGATGATGTCGGACCTGTTTCCCACTGAAAGGTCTAAGGTGGCTTTCGTAGTCAGCCTTCTGTCCGGAAAAGCCCTGTCATGGGCCACACCGCTCTGGGACCGCAATGACCCCGTCACTGCCTCTGTACACTCCTTCTTCTCGGAAATCCGAAGTGTCTTTGAGGAACCTGCCCGAGCCTCTTCTGCTGAGACTGCCCTGTTGAACCTGGTCCAGGGTAATTCTTCCGTTGGCGAGTATGCCGTACAATTCCGTACTCTTGCTTCAGAATTGTCCTGGAATAATGAGGCCCTCTGCGCGACCTTTAAAAAAGGCCTATCCAGCAACATTAAAGATGTTCTGGCCGCACGAGAAATTCCTGCTAATCTACATGAACTTATTCACCTAGCCACTCGCATTGACATGCGTTTTTCCGAAAGGCGTCAGGAACTCCGCCAAGATATGGACTCTGTTCGCACGAGGCGTTTCTTCTCCTCGGCTCCTCTCTCCTCTGGTCCCCTGCAATCTGTTCCTGTGCCTCCCGCCGTGGAGGCTATGCAGGTCGACCGGTCTCGCCTGACACCTCAAGAGAGGACACGACGCCGTATGGAGAACCTCTGCCTGTACTGTGCTAGTACCGAACACTTCCTGAGAGATTGTCCTATCCGTCCTCCCCGCCTGGAAAGACGTACGCTGACTCCGCACAAAGGTGAGACAGTCCTTGATGTCTACTCTGCTTCTCCACGTCTTACTGTGCCTGTGCGGATGTCTGCCTCTGCCTTCTCCTTCTCTACAGTGGCCTTCTTGGACTCTGGATCTGCAGGAAATTTTATTTTGGCCTCTCTCGTCAACAGGTTCAACATCCCGGTGACCAGTCTCGCCAGACCCCTCTACATCAATTGTATAAATAATGAAAGATTGGACTGTACCATACGTTTCCGCACGGAGCCCCTTCTTATGAGCATCGGATCTCATCATGAGAGGATTGAACTTTTGGTCCTCCCCAATTGCACCTCGGAAATTCTCCTTGGACTTCCCTGGCTTCAACTTCATTCCCCTACCCTGGATTGGTCCACTGGGGAGATCAAGAGTTGGGGGTCCTCTTGTTCCAAGAACTGTCTAAAACCGGTTCCCAGTAACCCTTGCCGTAACTCTGTGGTTCCTCCAGTAACCGGTCTCCCTAAGGCCTATATGGACTTCGCGGATGTTTTCTGCAAAAAACAAGCTGAGACTCTACCTCCTCACAGGCCTTATGATTGCCCTATCGACCTCCTCCCGGGCACTACTCCACCCCGGGGCAGAATTTATCCTCTCTCTGCCCCAGAGACTCTTGCCATGTCCGAATACGTCCAGGAGAATCTAAAGAAGGGCTTTATCCGTAAATCCTCCTCTCCTGCCGGAGCCGGATTTTTCTTTGTGTCCAAAAAAGATGGCTCCCTACGTCCTTGCATTGACTACCGCGGTCTTAATAAAATCACGGTTAAGAACCGCTACCCCTTACCCCTCATCTCTGAACTCTTTGATCGCCTCCAAGGTGCCCACATCTTCACTAAATTGGACTTAAGAGGCGCCTATAACCTCATCCGCATCAGAGAGGGGGACGAGTGGAAAACGGCATTTAACACCAGAGATGGACACTTTGAGTATCTGGTCATGCCCTTTGGCCTGTGCAACGCCCCTGCCGTCTTCCAAGACTTTGTCAATGAAATTTTTCGTGATCTGTTATACTCCTGTGTTGTTGTATATCTGGACGATATCCTAATTTTTTCTGCCAATCTAGAAGAACACCGCCAGCATGTCCGTATGGTTCTTCAGAGACTTCGTGACAACCAACTCTATGCCAAAATTGAGAAATGTCTGTTTGAATGCCAATCTCTTCCTTTTCTAGGATATTTGGTCTCTGGCCAGGGACTACAGATGGATCCAGACAAACTCTCTGCCGTCTTAGATTGGCCACGCCCCTCCGGACTCCGTGCTATCCAACGCTTTTTGGGGTTCGCCAATTATTACAGGCAATTTATTCCACATTTTTCTACCATTGTGGCTCCTATCGTGGCTTTAACCAAAAAAAATGCTGATCCCAAGTCCTGGCCTCCTCAAGCAGAAGACGCCTTTAAACGACTCAAGTCTGCCTTTTCTTCGGCTCCCGTCCTCTCCAGACCTGACCCTTCCAAACCCTTCCTATTGGAGGTTGATGCCTCCTCAGTGGGAGCTGGAGCTGTTCTTCTACAAAAAAATTCTTCCGGGCATGCTGTCACTTGTGGTTTTTTCTCTAGGACCTTCTCTCCAGCGGAGAGGAACTACTCCATCGGGGATCGAGAGCTTCTAGCCATTAAATTAGCACTTGAGGAATGGAGGCATCTGCTGGAGGGATCAAGTTCTCCTGTTATTATCTACACCGACCACAAGAACCTCTCCTACCTCCAGTCTGCCCAACGGCTGAATCCTCGCCAGGCCCGGTGGTCTCTGTTCTTTGCCCGATTTAATTTTGAGATTCACTTTCGTCCTGCCGATAAGAACATTAGGGCCGATGCTCTCTCTCGTTCCTCGGATGCCTCAGAAGTTGAACTCTCTCCGCAACACATCATTCCACCTGACTGCCTGATCTCCACTTCTCCTGCCTCCATCAGGCAGACTCCTCCAGGAAAGACCTTTGTTTCTCCTCGCCAACGCCTCGGAATCCTCAAATGGGGTCACTCCTCCCATCTCGCAGGTCATGCGGGTATCAAGAAATCTGTGCAACTCATCTCCCGCTTCTATTGGTGGCCGACTCTGGAGACGGATGTTGTGGACTTTGTGCGAGCCTGCACTATCTGTGCCCGGGATAAGACTCCTCACCAGAAGCCCGCTGGTTTTCTTCATCCTCTGCCTGTCCCCGAACAGCCTTGGTCTCTGATTGGTATGGATTTTATTACTGATTTACCCCCTTCCCGTGGCAACACTGTTATTTGGGTGGTCGTTGATCGATTCTCCAAAATGGCACATTTCATCCCTCTTCCTGGTCTTCCTTCTGCGCCTCAGTTGGCTAAACAATTTTTTGTACACATTTTTCGTCTTCACGGGTTGCCTACGCAGATTGTCTCGGATAGAGGCGTCCAATTCGTGTCTAAATTCTGGAGGGCTCTCTGTAAACAACTCAAGATTAAATTAAATTTTTCTTCTGCATATCATCCCCAGTCCAATGGACAAGTAGAAAGGATTAACCAGATCTTGGGTGATTATTTGCGACATTTTGTTTCCTCCCGCCAGGATGACTGGGCAGATCTCCTCCCATGGGCCGAATTCTCGTATAACTTCAGGGTCTCTGAGTCTTCCTCCAAATCCCCATTTTTCGTGGTGTACGGCCGTCACCCTCTTCCCCCCCTCCCTACTCCCTTGCCCTCTGGTCTGCCCGCTGTGGATGAAATTTCTCGTGACCTTTCCATCATATGGAGAGAGACCCAAAATTCTCTCTTACAGGCTTCATCACGCATGAAGAAGTTCGCGGATAAGAAAAGAAGAGCTCCCCCCGTTTTTTCCCCTGGAGGCAAGGTATGGCTCTCCGCTAAATATGTCCGCTTCCGTGTCCCTAGCTACAAGTTGGGACCACGCTATCTTGGTCCTTTCAAAATTTTGTGTCAAATTAATCCTGTCTCTTATAAACTTCTTCTTCCTCCCTCTCTTCGTATCCCTAATGCCTTTCACGTCTCTCTTCTCAAACCACTCATCCTCAACCGTTTTTCTCCCAAATCTGTTCCTCCCACTCCTGTTTCCGGCTCCTCGGACATCTTCTCGGTCAAAGAAATTTTAGCTGCCAAAAAGGTCAGAGGGAAAAATTTTTTTTTAGTGGACTGGGAGGGTTGTGGTCCTGAAGAGAGATCCTGGGAACCTGAGGACAACATCCTAGACAAAAGTCTGCTCCTCAGGTTCTCAGGCTCTAAGAAGAGGGGGAGACCCAAGGGGGGGGGTACTGTTACGCCGAGCGCTCCGGGTCCCCGCTCCTCCCCGGAGCGCTCGCTTCACTCTCCCCGCGGCAGCGCTCCGGTCACGTCCTCTGACCCGGGGCGCTGCGATTCCGCTGCCAGCCGGGATGCGATTCGCGATGCGGGTTGCGCCCGCTCGCGATGCGCACCCCGGCTCCCCTACCTGACTCGCTCTCCGTCTGTTCTGTCCCGGCGCGCGCGGCCCCGCTCCCTAGGGCGCGCGCGCGCCGGGTCTCTGCGATTTAAAGGGCCACTGCGCCGCTGATTGGCGCAGTGGTTCCAATCAGTGTGTTCACCTGTGCACTTCCCTATATCACCTCACTTCCCCTGCACTCCCTTGCCGGATCTTGTTGCCTTAGTGCCAGTGAAAGCGTTCCTTGTGTGTTCCTTGCCTGTGTTTCCAGACCTTCTGCCGTTGCCCCTGACTACGATCCTTGCTGCCTGCCCCGACCTTCTGCTACGTCCGACCTTGCTTTTGCCTACTCCCTTGTACCGCGCCTATCTTCAGCAGCCAGAGAGGTGAGCCGTTGCTAGTGGATACGACCTGGTCACTACCGCCGCAGCAAGACCATCCCGCTTTGCGGCGGGCTCTGGTGAAAACCAGTAGTGGCTTAGAACCGGTCCACTAGCTCGGTCCACGCCAATCCCTCTCTGGCACAGAGGATCCACTACCTGCCAGCCGGCATCGTGACAATACCTTAGTATGGACTTGGTGGAAAATAAAAATGGCTTCTTTTGTTTAGGACAATGCAATTTGAGAATTGCACCATCCTCTTCGTCAGGTCCTTACATAATGTTGATTGTTTAGAACATGATGAAGAGGATGGTGCAATTCTCCAAAGCCCTTGTCCATAACAAAAACAAAGACATTTTTAATAGTTTTCTACCAAGTCTGTTCTACGGTCTACATGACCATTACAGTGTTGAGCCCATAGTGTGCATCGCACCTCCATCTTAACCTGATAATGACACTAGATAGCATCTTCTCCTCTTTCTCTTTTTTTTTTCTGTGTTCTGCTGATTTATTAAACCAGGACATAAGACTGTGGCGATATTAGTGCCTTTTTTTTTTTTTTCTAACACCCTGGGCAACACTAATTATTAATGCTATGCATATAGTATATTGTAGCAGCCCCTTTGCTCAGTCTATTTACAGAGTACAGGCTGCTGTAAGTGGTATATTTATCCTGTGGTCTGAATTCCTGGCCAATTTCCTGTTCTGTTGGGGTGTGTTCACATTGCACTTGTAGTGTATGTTGGAGGTATACATTGGAAGCATTTCCTATCTTCCAATACTTCCAAAGGATGCCATTGTTATATAGGCTTACAGTGGAATCTGTTGTCCATAGTGTACTTCTTTTCTTGGCTTTCCTGGTGTATATGCTAAACTTCGAAACCCTATACTGCGAATTCACACTTTTAGGATTTGCTCCTATGGGTGTTTCGGACAATATGTATGTATGTTATAGGATTGCATGTATGGCGATTCCCTCATATATTTTAATTAAAGTCAGAGAAGGCTGAACTAAAGCTCTTGAGACCCAATGCAAATCTGTATCAGGTTCTCTTACCTACCAGGGCCCAGCTATGACTGTCACCTCCACAACCCTTACATACCTAGTTACATTGGCACTTTACTTTAGAATAATTACCTTGAGGTGGACGGTCCAGAGTGTAGTAAAGCTTAAACTGATCTGGATGATTCTTGGCTACAGATTCCAGTTCTGATCGGAGTAAAATGTCATCTTCAGTCTAAAGATCAAGAATTATTATGTTACTCCAGAGTATAGGTCTTCCACCACCTGCAGAAACTAGTAGGTACATTTCTTGAGATATAAAATGGCCTAACAAGGGATGTTCTGTTACTCAAAAACACATTGGCCCTGATTTGGTAAGAGTGTTGGGTTTGTATTAGTGCGGAATGGGGTTTCAGACTTCCATGATTCTACTTTATTTACTATTAGGACACACAAGTCGGGATAGTTTTGACCAGCTTTTTCTTGGTCTACCAAACCCCCCTCCAGGTGGCCAAGCCCTTTTTTCATGTTTGCAAGTCTACTTTCGTGCAATGCGCCACAAATTTTGGTGCTGACAGAATTTGGGGTGCACTGCAACACACTTTGGCAGTGCGACATTTGTGGGCATTTTTGCGACACAACACCAAGTGGAAACCTAGCCTTACAGTGCATTCACTACCCAAGTTCAAAATCTTATATGTGGACGAGAGTCTTCTCCAATCCGAACTTCCTATTGGCAAGCGAAATGAAGAATGGCAGATAACAGTAAGCAATAGACTGCAATAGCAAATTGACATAAGGTAGACTTTTGATTTAGGCTTTTTTTATGTAGTAAATGTAATTTAAAACTGTTTAAACTATTGTAAATGTTTTAATAATAGACAAAATGAAGTTTGAGTTCACTGTCACCTGATTAGCAAAGATGAGGTAACATTTAGTGTCATCATTTGGGTCTTGGGTAATGTGACGGATCAGCTGCAGCATTGGAGTAATGCCTAAGAAAGGAAAAAATTTAGATTTTTTCAAGCTTGACAACTTTAAAGTGCAAAAGTCCATACACAGAAATACTACAACAATCATATATACAAACGTAACACTGTCATGCAGAGCCACAAAAACAGCTAAGTGGCACACACATAATACTGCCATATACAGCAGAAATAATAATGTCACAATGCTCACAGCTGTTTTGTTGGCACTTTATGACAGTATTACATGGGATCAATATGGCCGTATGATTACATGGCTATTTTTGTGGCATTGTATGGCAGTATTGTGCGTGTGAAACAGATGTTTTTGACAGCACTGTATGGCAGTATTATGTTTCACACACCTGCCATACAGTGCCCACATTATACTGCCATGCAATGGCACCAAGCAGCCATGTGGCACACATATTGCAGAGCCATGTTGCATACATACTGTCATACAATGCCTACACAATACTGCTATACATAATATCCTACATAATATTGCTCTACAATGCCACACAAACATCTACATGGCACACACATAATACTGACATATAGGGGGACATTTATCATTGTCTTTACCCATTTTGTGTGTAAAATTGTCCCGAAAACTGTTGCAGAAAACTGTGCTGGGACTTTTAGCGACTTTTCATATACCGTATATACTTGAGTATAAGCCGTCCCGAATATAAGCCGGGGCCCCTAATTTCACCCCAAAAACCCTGGAAAAGTTATTGACTCAACTATAAGCCTACGGTGGGAAATACATCATCCCTCCCTGTCATCATCCAGACCCCCATCATCATCACCCCCTCATCATCATCCACCTTTCATCATCACCGCCTGTCAATCCCTTCTCAGTGGACTTCAACCTGCGGACCTCCAGATGTTGCAAAACTACTATTCCCAGCATGCCCGGACAGCCATCGGCTGTCCGGGCATGCTGGGAGTTGTAGTTTTGAAACATCTGGAGGTCCACAGGTTGAAGACCACTGCCGGGTCTTCGTCATCATCCAGACCCCCCTTTTTGTTTTCTACTCACCTCCCCTCGGTGGGAAGGAAGGGTGAGCTGGTCCGGGCCGTCCATCTTTGGCCATCTATGCTGCAGGGACCGTCCGGTGGGGAGGGTTAGTCGTTCCGGGCTGTCCATCTTCACCGGGAGGCCCTCTTCTCCGCTCTGGGCCGGCCCCGGACTAGTGACGCTGCCTTGACTCCACCGCGCAGTGATGTCAAGGACGTCTGCTGCACACGGACGTCCCTGCGCATCGTTGTCAAGGCAATGTCACTAGTCCGGCCCGGAGCGGAGAAGAGGGCCTCCCGGTGAAGATGGACAGCTCGGAACGACTAACCCTCCCCACCGGACAGTCCCTGCAGCATAGGAGGCCGAATATGGACAGCCCGGACCAGCTCACCCTTCCTTCCCACCAAGGGGAGGTGAGTAGAAAACAAAAGGGGGGTCTGGATGATGATGAAGACCGCAGTGGTCTACAACCTGTGGACCTCCAGCTGTTTCAAAACTACAACTCCCTGCATGCCCGGACAGCCGATGGCTGTCCGGGCATGCTGGGAGTTGTAGTTTTGCAACATCTGGAGGTCCGCAGGTTGAAGACCACTGAGAAGGGATTGACAGGCGGAGATGGACGGCCGAGACCATCCCCTCACAGCTAAAGCCAGAAATGTTTTTTTGTTCACTCGAGTATAAGCCTAGGGAGGCGTTTTCAGCGCGAAAAATCGTGCTGAAAAACTCGGCTTATACTCGAGTATCTACGGTAGAGTAATTTATTATTTGAGATCTATGTAAAAAGTTACTTATCTATGCACATTTATGCACTATGTCACACCAAGTCTGACCACATGGTAAAAAGTGTCTATACCACACAATAAGGTTGAATTTTTGAAACCTGTGCCGAGGAAAAGTGGTGCTGTTGTTCATAGCAACAAAACAGATTGCTTCTTTCATTTTTAAAAAGGCCTCTGAAAAATAAAAGAAGCAATCTGATTGGTTGCTATGGCAACTGCTCCACTCTTCCTCTACACAGATTTTGATAAATTTCCCCCAATGTTTCCAGTCACCCCCATCACTGAGGCTTCTGCACACAATTCATGTAAGGCTATGCAACCTTTTGATAAATTAGTCGCAACCACATCAAGTACACTGCAAGGAAAACAATTAAAAAAAAAACATGTACATCACACACACCGTGATAAATTCCACCATAATATTAACATACTAATTAACATATGTAATTCTGTAACATAATGCTTACATATCTCTGCCATACAGTGCCGCAAAACACCCACTTAGGGTATGTTTACACAGGAGGAGCTTGTGCGAAATGTTTGCACGGAATATTCCTTACAGACAATTCTGCTGCAGCAGGGTTCCATTGACTTCAATGAAAACATGTTATCAAACAACTTAGTGAAACTCCTTATATAGTGGTGCGTAGCGCCGTTTCAAACAACTTGAACCATGATATGTTGCAGGATGATAAAATATATAAACATCTCAAAGAAAATCTCATGGAATGGTTGAAAACGAAACTTAAAAAGGTACTGAGAGAAGGAGTAACAATGGGAGTGCTAGACGAAAAATTTGAAAAATACTCGTAAGTAGAAAACCCAGTGGTGCTGGTCTTCCATTCAATTCCAAAAATCAACAAGGGACTCTTCCCTCCACCAGTAAGACCTATACTGGCAGGGATAGGATCGAATTGGGCGAATTGGTAGACTTTTATCTACAGCCTCTCACAAAAATTACCCCAACGTACATCAGGGACACAAGCCATATTATCGCCATGTTGGAGAATTTACAATGGGATGATAGATTTGTGTGGGCTACATGTGACGTTGTTGCCTTGTATCCTTCCATTCCCTGGAACAAGGAGTTGGATGCCTTTTGTCTGAACAATTACGGTATTTACTCCCCTGGTCTGAAAGAATCTCTCATGATAGCGGTAGAATTTTTGTTAAATCATAATTTCTTTATGTTTGATGAGAGGTATTTCCTTCAGACCTGGGGAGCTAAGTACTCGCCATCGCTGGCAAATATCTTTATGATATTTTGGGAAATACGGTTTATTTTTTCTCCAGACAATCCATTTTTTTATTGCATCCAATGGAAAGGGCGTTTCATAGACGATCTGCTTATCATATGGAAGGGTACAAGGCAACAGTTTGACACATTTGTGCAGCATAGTAATGTAAACGATCTAAATCTCAGATTTACGTCACACTTTGACAACGAAAAAACTAATTTCCTTGATGTAACATTATCCATTAGTGCAACCAAAATCATTTTTAGTCCCTATCGCAAGGAAACAGCCACCAATTCCATATTACTGGCCACATCATGTCACCCCAAACATGTTACTCAAAATATACCGTATGGGGAACTATGTAGTTTAAAAAGCAACTGTATACAGAATGACATTTTTTTTTACAGGAAGCAGAACAACTTAACAAGAGATTAGAGGAGAGGGGGTACACTAAAAAGAACTTAAATAGTGTCATGCAAAAAGTCAGAGAAAAGGACAGAAACACCCTAATAAGAGGACAAAAGAAGGAACTCAAAAACAAGCCAAATATTGCTAATAAAATTAATTAAAAAAAAAAAACAGAATTTGTCACGGCGTATAGTGCGCAATTTGCAGCTATAAAACAAATCATTACCAAGTATTTACCAGTACTGGAGGTGGATGCGGCTTTAAAGGGGTAATCCCGTGGAAAACTTTTTTTTATTTTTAAAATCAACTGGTCCCAGAAAGTAAAACAGATTTGTAAATTACTTCTATTAAAAAAATCTTAATCCTTCCAGTACTTTTTAGGGGCTGTATACTACTGAAGAAATTATTTTATTTTTGGGTTTCTCTTCCGTCACGATCACAGTGCTCTCTGCTGACCTCTGCTGTCCATTTTAAGAACTGTCAAGAGCAGGAGAAAATCCCCATAGCAAACATATGCTGCTCTGGACAGTTCCTAAAATGGACAGCAGAGGTCAGCAGAGAGTTCTGTGGTCGTGACAGAAGAGAAATCAAAAAAAGAGAAGTATTTCCTCTGTAGTATACAGTCCCTAAAAAGTACTGGAAGGATTAAGATTTTTTTATAGAAGTAATTTACAAATCTAGTTAACTTTCTGGCACCAGTTGATTAAAAAAAAAAAAAAAAGTACCCCTTTAAGGTCAAAATGGGCTTGGTCCTTAACCCCTTAAGGACTCAGGGTTTTTCCGTTTTTGCACTTTCGTTTTTTCCTCCTTACCTTTTAAAAATCATAACCCTTTCAATTTTCCACCTAAAAATCCATATTATGGCTTATTTTTTGCGTCGCCAATTCTACTTTGCAGTGACATTAGTCATTTTACCCAAAAATGCTCGGCGAAACGGAAAAAAAAATCATTGTGCGACAAAATCGAAAAAAAAAACACCATTCTGTAACTTTTGGGGGCTTCCGTTTCTACGCAGTGCATATTTCGGTAAAAATTACACCTTATCATTATTCTGTAGGTCCATACGGTTAAAATGATACCCTACTTATATAGGTTTGATTTTGTCGCACTTCTGGAAAAAATCATAACTACATGCAGGAAAATTTATACGTTTAAAAATGTCCTCTTCTGACCCCTATAACTTTTTTATTTTTCCACGTACGGGGCGGTATGAGGACTCATTTTTTGCGCCGTGATCTGAAGTTTTTATTGGTATGATTTTTGTTTTTTGGACTTTGGAATTTTTTTGCGTGTACGCCATTGACCGTACGGCTTAATTAATGATATATTTTTATAGTTCGGACATTTACGCACGCGGCGATACCACATATGTTTATTTTTATTTTTTTTTACACTGTTTTATTTTTTTTATGGGAAAAGGGGGGTGATTCAAACTTTTATTAGGGAAGGGGTTAAATGACCTTTATTAACCCTTTTTTTTTACTTTTTTTTTGCAGTGTTATAGGTCCCATAGGGACCTATAACACTGCACATACTGATCTCTCATCCTGATCACAGGCGTGTATTAACACGCCTGTGATCAGCATTATCGGCGCTTGACTGCTCCTGCCTGGATCTCAGGCACGGAGCAGTCATTCGTCGATCGGACACCGAGGAGGCAGGTAAGAGCCCTCCCGGTGTCCGATCAGCTGTTCGGGACGCCACGATTTCACCGCGGCGGTCCCGAACAGCCCGACTGAGCAGCCGGGATACTTTCAGTTTCACTTTAGAAGCGGCGGTCAGCTTTGACCGCCGCTTCTAAAGGGTTAATACCGCACATCGCCGCGATCGGCGATGTGTGGTATTAGCCGCGGGTCCCGGCCGTTGATTAGCGCCGGGACCGACGCGATATGATGCGGGATCGCGGCGCGATCCCGCTACATATCGCGGGAGCCGGCGCAGGACGTAAATATACGTCCTGCGTCGTTAAGGGGTTAAGGTCTCTGCATCACTGGTCACCTCCTTGGGTCCTGGCTGAACGTTATAGACTTTACAAACTGTCTACCCTCAGTAAAGCTACCATTATCCGTAACTTGGCGTCGGAGTCTTCATTGCCCCCGTGCCTAGCCCAGGATCCATGGGTATACCTTTGGGTAGTTTTAGGCTAAACCACACCCTGGCATCAGGAATACAAGGGGTTAATGCCATCTGCCCCTAGGGTAACAACATCAGCCCTCATCACACCACATTTATATTCCTAATGTACACTGTTACATGTTATTTATATGTGTTGTACCTTTAAGAGCCGAGGAGCAGTGTAGGCCCATGTGACCCTGCCTGCCCAATGGGAACCCCTAAACTGTTAGCTATATAGAGTAGTGGGGGAGGAGTTGCTCCAGTTAAGCCTAGAGCTGTGTTCTGAGCACAAGTGTGGTAAAGGAGTGAAGTTGTGTGTGGAGAAAATCTGAGGGAACTCCAAGAACAAATCTCAGTATTCATCATTTGGGTGAAAGCACCATAAGTCCCAGCAAGGCAACAGGGCTCCCAAGGGGTTACACTGCATCCTCTCCACTCTGCACCATACTGTGTGAGTGTAATAACATCTGAACCCTGCTCAGAAAAAGGCAATTATCCGTAACCCGATGTCGGTGTGCTTCTTTACTCCCGGTGTCTGGCCCAGGAGAAGCTGTCTCTTGTGATCAGGTATTCCTTGCACCCCCGTGGCACCTCATATATTGTAGTATGTCTATTGTAACTATCATACCTGCATGTGTTGTATATAAACTATTTGTTTCTTAAAGGCACAGTGCCATGTCACACAGTTACGTGCTTTGCTACATGAAATTCTAAGCTGCTCTGCCAGGACCTTTGGCCTTACACAAACATCAAAGAGCTTTATCGGCATCTCTCACTCTCAGGAATGATGTCACTCTGTTGCAGTCTATTTTATAGTCAGATTCACTGTGATCTGCCAGGTGTCTAGTGCATTGCTAAAAGGGAAGAACCATTGTATTTATATTGCACTCCCCAACATTGAAATTGCAAAGCTTGGGGAAAAGCATAAAATTATGGAAATCACAGCATTGATAGACATGTTATTGATATGCAAAGGACAAAAATACAAAACAAAATGTTCAAAATATCTTGATCAGTATTGAGTATAAGCACCATGTGCAAAAATGCACACACTTACATGCCTTGGTATCAATGAGGGTATGTTCTGTCACACTAAATATGCAATTGGGCACACAAATCATCAAGATCTGCTGTTGGCAGCCCCTTTCCACCCTAAACCATAATCCCAGAATTAGGGCCGGTGTGACTTTCCCATGTGAAGGCCTCTTCGTGCCGTTGCCCACAGTCTCCAGTTTGGTATGTGATGTCCAATCTCACTGGTAGCACAGAAAGGATCACTACATCTCATGCTTCTAAACTGACCATCTGCCCATGTAGAGGTTCCCCTCTGTGCACCTCCTGCTGTCATTTCAGTTAATTGTTGGTTTCCCAACCACTGGGACATGAAGTGTTGGACATGATGACATCTCAGCGTATGCGCATAGTCATCTGCCAGAGTGACAAACCAAGGTCTCTCGGTTCAAGGATTCTGTCCCTCTCAGTTTGCGACAAGTGGCAATAACTGGCAGGTTGACAAACTGGAGGCATTGCATAATTATGCTGTACGAACTTGAGACGATGTCTAAGGTTTTATGTGGCTGAGAAAAGTTGCTTTTGATCTTGTTTTTATACCACTGAAGCCCTTCCCATATGTCCCAGATTAGAGCCAGGGCTTGAAAATGTGATCATTTGTAGATCTTATCGGCACCTGTTACCTCCTCGATTTGCACAATCTTACGGCTTACCCTTCTTGGTGTTGCATTTTCAATGTTGAGGAGTGTATATGAATCATTGTGATTATAGACATATACAGATATATGTCATATAAAATGTTCTATTGTGTTTATTTATGGTGGTGTCCTTAAGACCAGTATTAATAATCTGTTATAGATATGAACTTGCTAAATAACATCCAATATGTTTACATCTCTCACTGGATACAGATGGCACAGGACCTCTTTGATCTTTTTTCATACATTTAACAAAAATGTGCTGTGCCTGCTATAAATAGTTTAGAAAAGTTATACTCACCTACATGAATCCCCCCGCAGATCCCAGTGTGACGTCATCCAATCCCCTGCTCTACCCCTTACTTCCAAGACAACCTCTTCTGAGCAGTGACAGCCCCCTCAGCCACTGCAGCAGTGTCCCTCCTCAGTGATGGCTGTCGCTGCTGAGAAGAGTTTGTTTCGGAAAAAGAGTGAGGTATGACAGGCCGGACAACATCAAACTGGGAGCTGTGGGGAAACGAGGTAGGTATTCATTTTTATTATTATTATATCAGCCACAAGAAAATATGAAAACATTGATTCATATGGATGCATGGAGGATGAGAGGTATGAGAGGACTCAGATTAACACTGATCCCAGCTATTTTACCCCTTAGATGCTGCAATCAATAGCAACTGCGGCATTGCATATTGAAACTACCCTAGATGGACTACAATTATATAAAAAAAATATAAAAAAGCAAAAAAAAAAGATTAGATAAATAGAAATAAATAATAAACCTAACTGAACCTACTGCTTCATGGAAAGGTGACATTATAGGTCATACAAAGCCACTAAACAAGAATATAGCACTTACCAGTCCCCCCTGCAAGCATCGCAAGGTGCTTTGTGGACTTGGACTGAGGTTCAGATTTTTTGTCTGGTCTGATGGCAAATTTACCTGAAAAAAATCCAGAAGTATGAGGCTGGGAGCTCCACATTTCAATAGTGTATAGGAAATCGCTTCGACAGCAAATCCTAATACCCAACACTATAAATACTCTGCTACAGGTTCCATTATATAACTATGTGATTATTTTAAGTACCATGGTAAATAAAAAGACTAATCCCCAAAGCCAGATGAAGGTTGGTGAAGGTCCACATCGTATATAAGTTGGGTGGCAGGTAAATATCTGGCCATTCTCATTTACGTGAATGGGAGTTATGGAGACAGCAACTCCCTCAGGGCATGTGCACATGGGCATAATCTGTATCAGTGTGCATCATTGGGGGGGGGGGGGGTCATGAAGCTCCTACTGACTTCAATAGGAACCAGCACGTGACTATGTGGAAGTTATATGTCACTTCTTTTCTGTGCAGTTCCCCATTTCCCATTGAAGTCAATTACGGCGGTTGTATGCAGTGTGAACATGCCCTAAAGCTTCAGGAGAGAGAGCCACACGCTTCTCAGTTGGATAGGACCAGTGATCAGATATCAGAGGGTGGGAGGTGGCAGCTTTCTCAGTCTTTCTCGTAGATTATTTTGACACTGAAAGTATTGGGAAATTGTTATATAAGTGATTCCCTACACATGAATACAAAGTATGGTTATTCAGTAGAGCCCCACTTTAGTTTTACCCCAAGTAGCCTACCCTTTCCTTTGTAGACCAGAAGACCATTCGGACCCCGAAAATCAACAGTGTCCCCAATCTTCAAGCTGTCCAAATACTGTGACATTTTTCCTCCATCTGGGAATTTAGTAGTAACATTTTTGTAGTAAACCTGTAAGGTATAGCAAAGATCTTTATAGATTTTAAGTCATATTCCCGCTCTATTGTAGCTAAGTTTTTATATAGTGTAGTATGTTGTGGGAAATATAAAATGTACTGTGTCAGACTACAGCCCAGTGCCCACAATGCACAGAACATGGTCCACACTGACACTGGACCAGCAGGGAGTTATAGGGAGATGTGAGGTCCAGCACCTAGAGAGCTCATAGTAGATCTGTGTAAGCAGCTGTGGATATGACTGGAGAAAACATGGCCTTCTACCTAAGACTAGTACAATGGGGACTGCATGGGAGCTCCAACATTCACATTCTTGTCAACAGTCCTGAATTTGTCGTTACAATCCTGGGAACTAGACTGAAAAAGGCTGCAGAACAATACTGTACCTTTACAACAAGGTCAACATAACCCTTCACTTCATCACTAGACACTGGGGTGTACGCCCGAACCACCAAACTGCCATTCACTTTTGCTGAGAGGTAAACATGTTGCCCTATGGAGACAATACAGGAAGTTTAAGTAAAAAGCTTATAACGTTAATAGGCTTGTACAGAGTTAGTAAACCATGGCTGCTTTGTGCCAGAAACAGCGCCACATCTGTCCATGTGGCGTATCTGATACTGCTGCTTAAATCTTGTAAAGTGAACCAGACTGAGCTACAATACCTTGTACAGCCTGTGCACTGGTGTGGTGCTATTGGTGAAAGAAATGTTTATCTGGTTAACCTCTTTAGTGTTAGTAGAGAAGAGCTTCAAGCTAAATTGTTGACTAACCTACTGACTTCAAGGGGATCAGCCAACACTCTAATGTTTATGAGGCCAGCCTGACAATCCCTTTGATGTTAAAGTCGGCCATAGGCGATGAACGAATATTTCCCAGATGCAGCCATATACATTTTAGTCTCTATTGGCCTTTTACGTTATTTAGACTGGTCACACATGATCCATGACATCAATCTTTCTGGGAAGATTCTATGGATGTTCTCAGAATATTCTTTCCCAAAAGACCTTTCGTTCACGAACAATCTTTAGACCAATTGTCACTCGAAAACTCTCACCTGACAACCTGTCAACCGTCACCTAAGACGATCATTCGTGGTTACATTTCACGAGATAATTATCGTTTTGGTTGGAATCATTCACTTTCATTAATTTTAATCTAAGGTATATGGGCACCGTACACTGAGGGTAAAGAATGATCGGATTGGAAAGAGGAATTTCACTATACCTGATAATTTCTTTTTCCATGTTTTTAGCCTATATCTTCCTTACCTATAGGAAGCCCCAAGATGTGCTCCGATGACGGAAGGCCAAATCTGAATTTCTTAGTGTCATGGCTGATTTCCTGAAAAAATAAATAGATGTCCTTACAAAAAGGAGCGCTGGCCCTTGGAGTTGTGGACTTTTTACCTGGATTAACATGGTGACTCCATAGGTGGTTCAGTGATGGCAGCATGGACTTCCATCCTAAACCAAAGCAGTCATCTGTTCACCCACACTAAACCCAATACACTGGATTATAATGTGGGTGAACAGGAGACCGATGAGGGGTTAATGGGTTAAATACGTACCTGCACTCCGGAGATATGTCTCTCCAAAGATCCATCTTCAGGGAACCATGCACTGGTGGTGGGCCCACGGCTCAATTTGAATATTCATTGCCACGGGTCACGTGAGCGCTCAGTCGGCAATGAATATTCATATTGAGCGGCCGGGCCCACCTCCAGCGTGCAATTCACTGAAGATGGAAGAAGATCTCTGGAGTGCAGGTATATAGTTAACCCATTAACCCCTCATCGTTCTCCTGTTCACCCACACTATAACGCAGTGTATTGGGTTTGGCGTGGGTGAACAGATGATTGTTTTCCTTTAAGGCTATGATCATATAGCGAAATGTCTGCCCGAAAAATTTCATGCACCAGCAGGACCGAACAGAAATGCACTGTCTCCATATACAGCAGAGTATTTCTGAGCAGATTCCACAGAAAGAATTGACATGTCAATTTTTGTCTGCAGAGACTGGAATAGGAATTTTCGTAGCAGATGTTTCTACAGCCACAATTCTCCCATGTGCACAGTGTAGCAGAATCCCATTAAAAACAATAGGACTCTGCTGCAACTGAATTTTCAAGCGGAATTTTTCCGCCAGATGGTGCTCAGAAGTTTTGCTATGTAAACACAGCCTTAGAAGGGTTTACAAGGACAACTATTATAGACAATGCGAAGAGTATTGCCTACATTTCAGAGCCAATAAATATATACAGTATATATATATACTGTTTGTCAAAAGTTTTGATCAGTTGGGGTCACAATGCTGAGACCCCCACCAATTAGGAAAATGAGTGTTGATAGCACGTTTTTCTTCCTGGCTCTCAATGATCTTTGTCTTGCTGCTTCATTATAAGTCTATGGGACAGCAAGACAAAGATTGCTGAGAGCCGGAGAGTACAGCACCACACTACCGCACTCTTATCCCTGTTAGTTTTCATGATCAGTGAAGGTTACATAGTTACATAGTTACATAGTTACATAGTTAGTACGGTCGAAAAAAGACATATGTCCATCAAGTTCAACCAGGGAATTAAGGGGTAGGGGTGTGGCGCGATATTGGGGAAGGGATGAGATTTTATATTTCTTCATAAGCATTAATCTTTGTTCCAGGAATGTATCTAATCCTGTTTTAAAGCTGTTAATTGTTCCTGCTGTGACCAGTTCCTGAGGTAGACCGTTCCATAAATTCACAGTCCTCACGGTAAAGAAGGCGTGTCGCCCCTTGAGACTAAACTTTTTTTTCTCCAGACGGAGGGAGTGCCCCCTCGTCCTTTGGGGGGGTTTAACCTGGAACAGTTTTTCTCCATATTTTTTGTATGGGCCATTAATATACTTATATACGTTTATCATATCCCCCCTTAAACGTCTCTTCTCAAGCCTAAACAATTGTAACTCCTTTAATCGCTCCTCATAGCTAAGATGTTTCATGCCCCATATTAGTTTAGTCGCGCGTCTCTGCACCCTTTTCCAACTCCGCAGTGTCCCTTTTATGGACAGGTGACCAAAACTGAACAGCATATTCCAGGTGAGGCCGTACCAATGCTTTATAAAGGGGGAGTATTATGTCCCTGTCCCTTGAGTCCATGCCTCTTTTGATACATGACAATATCCTGCCGGCTTTGGAAACAGCAGCCTGACATTGCATGCTATTCTGTAGTCTGTGATCTACAAGTACACCCAGATCCTTCTCTACCAGTGACTCTGCCAGTTTAATCCCCCCTAAGACATACGATGCATGCAGGTTATTAGTACCCAGATGCATAACTTTACATTTATCCACATTGAACCTCATTTGCCAAGTGGATGCCCAGACACTTAGTCTATCCAAGTCATCTTGTAACTTATGCACATCCTCTATAGACTGTACTGTGCTACAAAGCTTGGTGTCATCTGCAAAGATAGAAACAGAGCTGTTAATACCATCCTCTATATCATTGATAAATAAATTAAACAACAGCGGTCCCAGTACTGAACCTTGGGGTACACCACTAATAACCGGGGACCAATCAGAGTACGAATCATTGACCACCACTCTCTGGGTACGATCCATGAGCCAGTGTTCAATCCAGTTACAAACTAAAATTTCCAAACCCAAAGACCTTAACTTATCTGTCAGACGTCTATGAGGGACAGTATCAAATGCTTTAGCAAAATCCAGAAACACTATATCCACAGCCATTCCTCTGTCAAGGCTTCTACTCACCTCTTCATAAAAGCAAATTAGATTGGTTTGACAACTTCTATCCTTAGTAAACCCATGCTGGCTATCACTTATAATACAATTATCCCCTATGTATTCCTGTATGAAATCCCTTATAAGTCCTTCAAACAATTTACCCACAATGCACGTTAAACTTACCGGTCTATAGTTTCCTGGGGAAGACCTAGAGCCCTTTTTGAAGATTGGCACCACATTCGCCTTGCGCCAGTCCCTTGGCACAATACCAGACACCAGAGAATCTCTAAATATCATGAACAGGGGTACAGATATTACTGAACTTACCTCTCTAAGAACTCTTGGGTGTAGTCCATCCGGTCCTGGGGATTTGCTTACATTTATATCACTTAACTTACCTTGTACCATCTCTACATTAAGCCAGTTCAGTACATTATATGATGTGTTACCAGCACTGACCTGGCCAATGTCAGCTCCTTCTTCCATAGTGTATACAGAACTAAAGAACCCATTCAGTAGCTCCGCCTTCTCTTGATCGCCTGTGACAACCTCCCCATTATCATTATTAAGGGGTCCTACATGCTCTGTCCTTGGTTTTTTTGCATTTATATATCTAAAAAAATATTTAGGATTAGTTTTGCTTTCTTTGGCCACCTGTCTCTCATTTTGAATTTTTGCTGTTTTTATTACATTTTTACAGATTTTATTAAGCTCCTTGTACTGTTTAAATGTTATCGCTGACCCATCAGATTTGTATTTTTTGAAGGCTATTTTTTTGCTGTTTATTGCTCTTTTAACATCATGTGTCAGCCATGTAGGATTTAGTTTCAATCGTTTATATTTGTTCCCCTTTGGTATATATTTAGCTGTATAGTTATTTAGAGTTAATTTAAAGATGTCCCATTTACCTTCTGTATCAGTATTTGAGAACACCTCCCCCCAGTCTATGTCCTGTAGTGCAGCCCTCAGCCCAGGGAAATTTGCCTTTTTAAAGTTATATGTTTTTGCCTTCCCCGCCTGTCTTTGTTTTCTACATTTTAAGTCAAAAGTAACTATATTGTGGTCGCTATTACCAAGGTTTTCCCGCACAGTTACATTACCAACCAGCTCTGCGTTGTTGGAAATGATCAGATCCAACAAGGCATCACTTCTTGTTGGGTCCTCCACAAACTGGCCCATAAAATTATCCTGCAATAAATTTAGGAATTGTCGCCCCTTTGTAGTTTTAGCCAACCCCGGACCCCAATCTATATCTGGATAGTTAAAATCTCCCATTATTACCACTGTACCTGCCCGGGCGGCCCTCTCTATTTGTTTATGAAGCCGAACTTCTATCTCTTCAGTGATATTAGGGGGTCTGTAGATTACCCCAAATATTATTTTTTCAGTATTTCCCTCCTTTTGTAATTCTACCCACAATGATTCCACATCCTCAGAATCATCACACACTATGGCATCGTTCACACTGACTTTCATACCACTTCTTACATACAGACAGACTCCACCACCTTTTCTGTTCGTTCTGTCCTTGCGAAACAATGTAAACCCCTGCAGATTGACAGCCCAGTCATGCGAGGAGTCCAGCCATGTCTCAGTGACCCCAACTATATCAATATGTTCCTCCAGTATCAAGGCCTCAAGCTCCCCCATTTTATTTGCTAGGCTTCTGGCATTTGTGAACATACACTTTACATTTCCATCCTTTATGTTATTGGGGTTAATGGGATTCAAGGGTGTAAGTTTTATTTTCCTATGAAGCCTATTCCTATTAACTATTCTAACCCCTCCCTCCGCTCCACCCCCAGGTACATTTATAATTCCCACCTCTCTATCTACACTATCTTCCCCCTCTTTGCTGTAGGTTCCCTCCCCCCAAGTCCCTAGTTTAAACACTCCTCCACCCTTCTAGCCATCTTCTCCCCAAGCAAAGCTGCACCCTCCCCATTGAGGTGCAGCCCGTCCCTACGGTAGAGCCGGTAACCGACAGCGAAGTCAGCCCAGTTCTCCATGAACCCAAACCCTTCCTTCCTACACCAGCTTCTGAGCCACTTGTTTACCTCCCTGATCTCCCGCTGCCTCTCTGGTGCGGCTCGTGGTACTGGTAGTATTTCAGAAAAGACTACCTTGGAGGTCCTTGCCTTAAGCTTGCGGCCTAAGTCCCTGAAATCATTTTTAAGGACACTCCACCTACCTCTTACTTTGTCATTGGTGCCAATATGTACCATGACTGCTGGGTCCTCTCCAGCCCCGCCCAACAACCTGTCAACCCGATCCGCGATGTGCCGAACTCGTGCGCCAGGCAGACAGCACACTGTTCGGCGATCCCGGTCTTTGTGACAGATTGCCCTGTCTGTCCCCCTAATAATTGAGTCCCCCACCACTAGTACCTGTCTGGCCTGCCCTGTACTCCTCCCTCCCTCCTTACTGGAGCAGACACCTCCCTGGCGGTCAGAGGCGGTATCCTGCTGCAGTTCTGCTAGCTCTGTAATGGCATCCCCCTCATCTGCCAAGCGGGCAAACTTGTTGGGGTGTGCCAGTTCAGGACTAGCCTCCCTGACACTTTTTCCCCTACCCCTCTTTCTAACTGTAACCCAGCTAACTGCCTGACTGTCCTGCAACTCCGTCCCACTGTCCTCCCCCACCTCTATTCCCGAGAGTGCCTGCTCAGTGAGCAGGAGACTCCTCTCCATGTTGTTAATGCTTCTCATTGTTGCCAGTCGCCCCTCTAGATGCAGGATCTGGGCTTCCAAACGGACAACTAGCACACATCTCGCACAACAATATGCACCCTCAAACTGTTGTTCAAGGATTGCATACATTGAACAGGATGTACATTGGACTGCATTTTCCAACATGGAGGCCATCTAATTATGGGGATTTCACAAAAAAAAACAGACAGTCAAAATGACACTTAAAATTTTTTGTAGACCTTGTGGGTTCAAAAATGAAAACTCACAGCGATCTCAACCTCCTGCTTTCAAACTCCAGTTTTTGAAACTCCTCTTTCACGCCCCCTCTTATACAGCAACACTCAAAAAGAGCAAGCTCTCAATAAGAGTCCCAAGCTAAGATTTATACACCTGTGCCCAATCTACTCCTCCTCCCCCTAGAGGTGGAACAGAGAAAAAAAAAAAAAAAAAATGAAAAAGGGTGTTTAAACTCTAACAGTTATCCCACTATGTGCAAAAGAGAAAAACTTACCCAAAATAAGAATGTGGGCTATAGGCAGTCGCACCCACTCCACAGATTCACTCCGCACAACAGATAATCACAGTTTTTGAAACTCCTCTTTCACGCCCCCTCTTACACAGCAACACTCAAAAAGAGCAAGCAAGTTTTCATTTTTGAACCCACAAGGTCTACAAAAAATTTTAAGTGTCATTTTGACTGTCTGGTTTTTTTTGTAAAATCCCCATAATTAGATGGCCTCCATGTTGGAAAATGCAGTCCAATGTACATCCTGTTCAATGTATGCAATCCTTGAACAACAGTTTGAGGGTGCATATTGTTGTGCGAGATGTGTGCTAGTTGTCCGTTTGGAAGCCCAGATCCTGCATCTAGAGGGGCGACTGGCAACAATGAGAAGCATTAACAACATGGAGAGGAGTCTCCTGCTCACTGAGCAGGCACTCTCGGGAATAGAGGTGGGGGAGGACAGTGGGACGGAGTTGCAGGACAGTCAGGCAGTTAGCTGTCTCAGCACTGAGCACCTGTCTGATTGAAAATGTTGGCATGTCTCACATGTGACATGTTAGAGTTTATTTTTATTTTTTTTATTTAAGAGACAGGTATGCTTTAAGATAGTGTGCTACCAGATTTCTTTTTCAGCAGCTAAACCAAAGCTGTCATGACAGAGGCCGCCAATCTACCCTCTGCTGGTAAGAAAAGGGGCACTGGGCATGTCACTTTAAAGGAAGCACAGTTGCTGGCACATTTATGGGTAAACTGTGGCTGTCACTGATATTTGGGCACTGTAATTGACAAAGTTACCTCAATTGTTAAGTGCTAGGGGCACACACAAAAAAAAAAAAGTAACTTCTCAAAAGTGATCATTAACCCCTTAAGGACTCAGGGTTTTTCCGTTTTTGCACTTTCGTTTTTTCCTCCTTACCTTTTAAAAATCATAACCCTTTCAATTTTCCACCTAAAAATCCATATTATGGCTTATTTTTTGCGTCGCCAATTCTACTTTGCAGTGACATTAGTCATTTTACCCAAAAATGCACGGCGAAACGGAAAAAAAAATCATTGTGCGACAAAATCGAAAAAAAAACGCCATTTTGTAACTTTTGGGGGCTTTCGTTTCTACGCAGTGCATATTTCGGTAAAAATTACACCTTATCATTATTCTGTAGGTCCATACGGTTAAAATGATACCCTACTTATATAGGTTTGATTTTGTCGCACTTCTGGAAAAAATCATAACTACATGCAGGAAAATTTATACGTTTAAAAATGTCATCTTCTGACCCCTATAACTTTTTTATTTTTCCATGTATGGGGTGGTATGAGGACTCATTTTTTGCGCCGTGATCTGAAGTTTTTATCGGTATGATTTTTGTTTTGATCGGACTTTTTGATCACTTTTTATTCATTTTTTAATGATATAAAAAGTGACCAAAATACGCTTTTTTGGACTTTGGAATTTTTTTGCGCGTACGCCATTGACCGTACGGCTTAATTAATGATATATTTTTATAGTTCGGACATTTACGCACGCGGCGATACCACATATGTTTATTTTTTATTTTTTTTACACTGTTTTATTTTTTTTATGGGAAAAGGGGGGTGATTCAAACTTTTATTAGGGAAGGGGTGAAATGACCTTTATTAACACTTTTTTTTAACATTTTTTTTGCAGTGTCATAGGTCCCATAGGGACCTATAACACTGCACACACTGATCTCTAATGCTGATCACTGGCGTGCATTAACACGCCTGTGATCAGCATTATCGGCGCTTGACTGCTCCTGCCTGGATCTCAGGCACGGAGCAGTCATTCGTCGATCGGACACCGGGGAGGCAGGTAAGAGCCCTCCCGGTGTCCGATCAGCTGTTCGGGACGCCGCGATTTCACCGCGGCGGTCCCGAACAGCCCGACTGAGCAGCCGGGTCACTTTCACTTTCACTTTAGAAGCGGCGGTCAGCTTTGACCGCCGCTTCTAAAGGGTTAATACCGCACATCGCCGCGATCGGCGATGTGTGGTATTAGCCGCGGGTCCCGGCCGTTGATTAGCGCCGGGACCCACGCGATATGATGCGGGATCGCGGCGCGATCCCGCTTCATATCGCGGGAGCCGGCGCAGGACGTAAATATACGTCCTGCGTCGTTAAGGGGTTAAAGGGACTAGCAATAACTGGGGGATACCTGTAAATAATACTAAAATAGGTTGTCAGGGCAACATTAAGGGTTACTATAAGATATCTCCTACCTGTAATGCTGATTTTTTTCAACCAGTGTGGCTCCAGCTGTCATAAAACTACAACTCCCAACATGCCTGACAGCCTTTTGATGTCAGGGCATGCTGAGAGTTGTAGTTTTGCAATAGCTGGAGGCACACTGGTTGGGAAACACTGCTGAAAGGAGTAGGATTCTATTAAAAACCCTGTGTTATGGAATTGTCTTTTCAGTGGTTTTCAAATGTATTCTTTAAAGTGGATCCAAAGCTGGAGCGCTTCTGCATGGTATAAAAAAGGGCAACATAATTATCCCTAGGTACCCCGAGCACAATAGAAGGTATTTACATTTATTAAGGGAGAGCTAGGATATGGTCCTGTACTACCCTTAGGCCCTGTCAGGTTGAGTCCCTCAGTGACCTGGGGGCTCCCCTGCAAGGTCTCCCCCTGTTGGTTTTATATAGGGTATGTTCACACTGTGAAACTCCGCACAGTGAATGTTAGCATCTGTGTGAATAGGTCTTCCGCGAGACCCATTCACACTGCGGAATTTCAGCAGCGGAAAATTCCGCTGTTTAAATTGTCCCGCGCAAAGAAAGAACATGTTCATTCTTTGTGCGGAAGTCCGCGAGTACGGCATAGCTGTCAATGGTGACGGCGCAGTCCCACCGGAGATTCAGCTACAAATCCGTAGTGTGAATATACAGGTGTATGTATCACTTTAATGCCTAGACAGGATCCCTATGTATAGGTAGTATAGAGGAACTGTGGGTGGTCTCAAGGACCTGTGTAAGCTGTCACATGTTCTCCCAGAGAGCACCAGCTTAACCTATGACCCGCAGCTTGACCAATGGGCTTTAGTCCAGCCCCCCACTATATATAAAGGGGTGGCCATTACTATTCTCGTGTCTTCCATCTAAATCTTTGTTGAGGCAGCAACCACCAGAGATCCCAGTGTAAGTTATCAGCATCTGGAAGGCCACAAAGCTACCGTCTCTCCAGTAAGTCTCAAGTGTATGTCTGCTGTCACTGAAACTAGTCAAGTCCTGCATATAGTCAAGTCTAATTACAAGTCAAGTTAACTACAAGTATATTGGTCCAGCAATCTGCGAGGTCCTCTGGGTCCTGGCCACCTCTCTGGGAATTCTGACCTTAGCTGTGAAGATAACTACATCTGTCTTCTACTCAGTAAAGCCTCTGTTTGACCATAACTGGTTGTGGACTCTCATTTCATAGCGGAGAATCCGGGCGCGGGGCGTTCCGGAACCCGAAAACCACACTGGCGTCACGAACACTAGGGGATAATACCATCCAGCCCCCCGGGGTTAATACCATCTGATCCCACCAACCTACACCCGTGGTCCCGCCATACACCCGTGGGTCACCACATAACATACCTGTTTTTCAATAAGAGGCAGAGGATACTTTGTGTTAGAATCTAGAAGAGTAACCGGACCCTTTTTCTGCTGAGAACCCAAAGATCTTATAAGGACTACCAGAACGGTCACACCGACTACTGCCAGAGCTATGAGCACATTGGTCTCCTGGAAAACAGAATAAGAGGCACCTTACATTATGTACTGTCTAGTTAGATAGGTGGTTGCTCTTAAAGGGGTACTCTGGAGAAAAAATATTGTTCAATATTGGAGACAGAAGCTTGTACAGATTGCAAATTACTATTAAAAAATGCCATGCTTCCAGTACTTATCACTTGCTGTAGTTGTGTAGTCTTTCCAGTCAAAACAGAACTCCATGCCGCCACCTCTGTCTGTGTCAGGAATTGTCCAATAAAGGAGAAAATCTCTATAGAAAACCTCTCCAGGTCTGGCCAGTTCCTAATATGGACAGAGGTGGCAGCATGGAACCCTTTGTGAGACTTCCTTCAGGACATACAGCATCTGATAGGTGCAAATGTGTCACTATTGCAAAATTACGCCGATTAACTGTTTCACTCTGACATAAACACAATGGGGAAGATTTATCAAAACCTGTGTAGGTAAAATGTTGGCCAGTTGCCGATAGCAACCAATCAGATCGCTTCTTTCATTTTTGAAAAGGCCTCTGAAAAATGAAAGAAGAGATCTGATTGGTTGCTATGGGCAACTGGTCAACGTTACCTTTGGACAGGTCGTGATAAATCTTCCCCAATATACCTCTGTGTCATTTATCATGTCGTAGTGCACTCTGCTTCTCAGACACTGACCTATCCTGAAGATATGCCATACGTGTAAAATGCCTGGGGAACCCCTTTAAAGGGTATTCTGAAAATAAACATTAATGACACCTCATTAACGCGGGTCCTACTTCTGGGGTCCCTTAACCCTTGCCTAGTTGTAGAACCTATCTTCGGCCACAAAGAGAAAATGAAGGAGAATGATGGCTGCAATAGCAAGCTCTATCCATTACGGCATATAAACATTAGGGGAAGACTTTAGCAGTTGCACATACACGACAATGTAGATCTGTGTTGTGTGCTTTTGGCTCTACAGAGCAGTATTACGACATTATATGGATTATTATTACCGAAGAGCAGTATTAATCCCAGGTTAATCCTATCTACAAATTCTCAGTATTGTTTCTATAAAACAAAACCGATTCTCAAAATCAATCTAATCCCCATAGTGTTAATCCTTATGAATAATAATGTTCCCATACGAAGCCTGAAATAATATACCAATATACTGTGTGAGGCTATATAATAGGACTTCCCAGAACCCCTTGCATCCCCCCCTTTAAGCAATGTTCTGTCACCACACGTGTCCCTCCCATGGTCTGACACCACCTCATAACCCTGATGGAGCCAATGGAAGATGATCCCTCCCTTTCCATACATCAGACCAGGAACACCCCCTGGAGCAGACATGGTTCCTAGCAATGAATGAAAAGCACTCGCCTCAGTGTACAGCTAGTACATTTATCTTCATCAGTGTTTCCCATAAAGGGTGCCTCCAGCTGTTGCAAAACTACAACTCCCAGCATGCCCGGACAGCCAAAGGCTGTCCGGGCATGCTGGGAATTGTAGTTTTGCAACAGCTGGAGGCACCTCGGTTGGGAACACTGATCTACAGACACAGACGTAGCATAGCTGAGGTTGCTGTGAGAGTAAAAAGCCAAAGGCTGTCTGGGCATGCTGGGAATTGTAGTTTTGCAACAGCTGGAGGCACCTCGGTTGGGAAACACTGATCTACAGACACAGACGTAGCAGAGCTGAGGTTGCTGTGAGAGTAAAAAGCCAAAGGCTGTCTTGGCATGCTGGGAATTGTAGTTTTGCAACAGCTGGAGGCACCTCGATTGGGAACACTGATCTACAGACACAGACGTAGCAGAGCTGAGGTTGTTGTGAGCGTAAAAGGCACATTCTATACGGATAACACATAACGGATTATTACTCTATTCACTGCTAGAGAACGTCATGTGACATGGTTTGTGTCGAACACTCATTCTCTGTGTGATCATAGAAAAGACCCATAAGATAACGCAGTCCTATGTACTAAAATACCGCAAATAAAACACATCACAGTTACGTGATGAGTTCTACCAAAGGTCAAAGTCATGTGTGCTACGCCTGACAAACTCAGCTCTGCACCATGCATGCATATAAAGATCTAATAAATAAATCTACAGCGGCAAATAAAGTCAATGCAAAATAGAGGTTAAAAATGTATGTAAAACCATATAATAGAGAATAAATGCAGGAACCTACCATGGTGGGAGCTCTGCTTCTTGTTATGGAAGACAGGAGATCTGCAAGAGAGTCCTGATAGTAGAGTCTCCCCTCCCATATGGGCCTGGCACCACCTCCTGCACTGGGGCATGGGTCCCGGCTACTACAATGCTAATCTATGACTGTCATGAATGTCGTGCTGAGGCTTGTAGTTCCCCTGGCATGTCATATCACAGCTGTGCAAATAAGGCGTAATGTAAGGGCTGCTGGCACATATAGTTCCACGTGTCCGTGATTGTTATAGTATTACGATGCAGCAGAGATCAAGTCCTGGAAAAAAAGTGGGGGAACTCACCCAAGATTTCCACTCAAGAGCTGGTCCTGCAGGACTCCTGCTAATGGTAATGGTGATCCTGCTGTGGAAAAAGTGCAGGAACTCAGTTCCCACACGTTCTCGCAGGACCTGGGCTGCAGCCACAATGGCATTCTACCTCCTGTGTCTCTTGTCACTTGTAGTTCCACAGCTGCTTTCTGAGTGGGGATCAGATAGCCTTACACTAGGGGTCTATAAGCGACTCTTTTCATCTGTGCATGCTGGGGGTTGTAACTCTACCCGTGTGTTTTCATTTTTCAATAGGATACACATTTAATGGACCAGAATTACTATGGGGGAGATTTACCATTGTGTGCAGTCATTCCTCCTGGCTTTTTTTTTTTTTGCTGTGTTTTTGGCTTACTTGAGCCAAATTTATCAATAGAGAAAATTCTCTTTGCAGGAAGGGCGGTGGGACTGGCGTGGACTACGCCCAGATAATAGTAGAAAGTAGAAAGGAAGATATCCAGAGCTTGACTCGAGAACAGGTCTTTATTATCCACAAGGAGACATACAGGTACACGGAGACATGTGACGCGTTTCGGCTTGTATCACCAAGCCTTAGTCATACAAAGTATGACTAAGGCTTGGTGGTACAAGCCGAAACGCGTCACATGTCTCCGTGTACCTGTATGTCTCCATGTTGATATTAAATAAAGATCTGTTCCCTAGTCAAGCGCTGGATATCTTTCTTTCTAAATTTATCAATAAGACCACTTTGATAAAATTTGCACAAGTGAAAAATCCCCTCAGAACTTGCTATAGGATGTCACATATGTGGTATGAATTATCCTTTTTATTTTAGCCTTTTGCGCATTATTTTTGCACCTTTTTAAAAAAAAACGCAGTTAAAGTATCTCGTCCACTGCATTGTCGAGAATGAAACGCTGCATTTCACAGTCACTTTTGCCAAAGGTGTGTGGTATGGGGTGTGATGCATTGCAGATGTTGTTAACCTAGAGGCAGATGGCATTAACCCCTTGTATTCGTGACGCCAGGGCATGGTTTATCCTCAATACCACCCAAAGGTATACCGCTGGATCCTGGGCTAGGCACGGGGGGGGGGTTCAATAATGACTCCAACGCCAAATTACGGACAACGGTAGCTTTACTGAGTTTAGGTGGAAAAGTCTATACAGTTCAGCCAGGCCCAGGGAGGTGACCAGGGTGGCAGAGACCTTAAGGGCTTGCTGGGACTTTTAGTAGAAATGGTGCAATTTAGTGCAGGCCACGCTGACTTGACAGATGACTTTGACTTGACTGACTTGTGACTGACAATGCTGTGACTGTGGCTTACTTGTAGCTTGTGGCTGTAGACTTGACTTGAGGCCTCCTATGACTCCAGACACACTCCTAGACTTGACTGCACTGGACCGCAGCAACAAGAGCTCTAAGCTCCAAGAGAGAGAAGAGGCTCCATCCAGGGTTTTTTGGGGGGAGGCTCTGGTGGGGTCCCATTGGTCACCCGGTCACTGATCCCTCCTGGGTAACAATCACATGACAACGCACATGGTAAACAGTCTTAAAGTGAAAACGCTTACTTCACACATTACACAGTATAATACATGGTAAACATATGTACATGGGGGGGGGGGGACAAGTGCAAGGGGGCCCAGGGGACACTTAAGGGAGGTTGTCTAACAGGGCAGCAAGGGTATGGGGTAACAACGCCCGTACTGGGCCACCACAGGTGTCTAATTAAAAAAGGTGCAAATTTTTTGTGCAAAATAAATGCAGCAAATTACAGCCAAAAAAGTGGCACTAAGAAATCACCCCCTAGTGTTTTTGTGTCAGAATTCACTATGCACAAAAAAAAAGATTTAAAGTGTACCTATAGAAAAAACTTTTATATAATGTAGAAAAAAACATTACATGTATATTTGTAGTATACATTGGTTAAAAATGTGTATATTTTTCGGTGAGAAAATGTTGTCCCTGCAGCTATTGCCTGTGGGTCTCTGTGCCGAGACCAAATATAGGAAGTGAGGACAGGACAAGCAGAGCTCTGTGAAGGCTCCTGGCTTGTCAATCATCCTGCTGTATGAGCCAGGAGTGTGTCACAGAGCCTCACTGCACAGAGCCCTGTTTGTCCTCAGGGTACAGAGCCCTGCTTGTTCTCATTGTACAGAGCCCTGCTTGTCCTCTGTGTACAGAGCCCTGCTTGTCTTCAGTGCACAGAGACCTGCTTGTCCTTACTGCACAGAGACCTGCTTTGTCCTCACTGCAAAGAGCCCTGCTTGTCCTCAGTGTACAGAGCCCTGCTTGTCCTCACTGCACAGAGCCCTGCTTGTCCTCACTGCACAGAGCCCTGCTAATTCTCATTGTACAGAGCCCTGCTTGTCCTCACTGCCCAGAGACCTGCTTTGTCCTCATTGCAAAGAGCCCTGCTTGTCCTCAGCGCACAGAGCCCTGCTTGTTCTCAGCGCACAGAGCCCTGCTTGTCATCAGTGTACAGCACCCTGCTTGTCCTCACTTTACAGAGCCCTGCTTGTCCTCAGTGTACAGGGCCCTGCTTGTTTTCAGTGCACAGAGCCCTGCTTGGTCTCACTGCACAGAGCCCTGCTTGTCCTCAGTGCACAGAGCCCTGCCTGTCCTCAGTGCACAGAGCCCTGCCTGTCCTCAGTGTACAGAGCCCTGCCTGTCCTCAGTGTACAGAGTCCTGCTTGTCCTCAGTGTACAGAGTCCTGCTTGTCCTCAATGTACAGAGTCCTGCTTGTCCTCAATGTACAGAGTCCTGCTTGTCCTCGATGTACAGAGTCCTGCTTGTCCTCAATGTACAGAGCCCTGCTTGTTCTCGATGTACAGAGCCCTGCTTGTTCTCAGTGTTCAGAGCCCTGCTTGTCCCCAGTGTACAGAGCCCTGCTTGTCCTCAGTGTACAGAGCCCTGCTTGTCCTCATTGCACAGAGCCCTGCTTGTCCTCACTGTACAGAGCCCTGCTTGTCCATTCACACTTCCTGTATTTGGTCTCTTTACAGAGACACACAGACAATAGCTGTAGGGACAAAAATATAAAAAAAAATGTAACCAATATATATTACAAAAATATACATATAATGTTATTTTCTGCATTATACAAAAAGTTTTTACTAATGAGCGGTACATTTTAATAAGAGTTTTAGACAGATTTTAGATGCTTGATCCTGAAGTGTCCAAAAGGGATGTGGTCAAAAAAAATATGTTACGGCTTCAGGAAAAGATGTGCCAAATTCAGAGGCAGTTTAAGGCAACTAAGAGCTCATTCACACAAAAATCTTTGCCCAGAGATTCCATCTGGTGCGGGTGCTGGCAAAACAAGCTGGCGCTAGGACTAGCAGTATAGAAAAATGAATGCCATACTGACTGGTAATACTTCTGGCTTCTTTATTAGTATATACTTACAAGCATCAGAATTTATAGATACAAAACAACAGCGGTGTACTAAAAATGGCAAGCATGGTTTTGTGATTACTGGCACTTCATTGGGCCATGGTACCAATAGAGAATAGATAAAGAAATACCGGTAAGTCTTATTCATCTTTTTATACTGCTGTTGGATCATATGCCTTGCACCACACCAGACCATGACTGATGGCACTGGACACCTGAGTTGGGCAAGGAGGAGTTCAGAAATGCATTTCAAAGCAGATTCTGCCGAAAAGAAGATGGCTGAGTCTGGGGTCTGGATTTCAGTGTCGGATCATCCGCCATGGAAATTCCCTACTGTGAATGGTGCTGAAGAATTCTATTGAGAACAATGGGAGGTTGTGCTATGCCACAATTCCAAGACGAAATGTTGAGTGAAACGCCACTTGATGTGGAACTTGTAGTCCCACATCATGTTCTTTGTTTTAATGTTAGGTTAGAGTCCTGCTTGTCCTCAATGTACAGAGCCCTGCTTGTTCTCGATGTACAGAGCCCTGCTTGTTCTCAGTGTTCAGAGCCCTGCTTGTCCCCAGTGTACAGAGCCCTGCTTGTCCTCAGTGTACAGAGCCCTGCTTGTCCTCATTGCACAGAGCCCTGCTTGTCCTCACTGTACAGAGCCCTGCTTGTCCATTCACACTTCCTGTATTTGGTCTCTTTACAGAGACACACAGACAATAGCTGTAGGGACAAAAATATAAAAAAAAATGTAACCAATATATATTACAAAAATATACATATAATGTTATTTTCTGCATTCTACAAAAAGTTTTTACTAATGAGCGGTACATTTTAATAAGAGTTTTAGACAGATTTTAGATGCTTGATCCTGAAGTGTCCAAAAGGGATGTGGTCAAAAAAAATATGTTACGGCTTCAGGAAAAGATGTGCCAAATTCAGAGGCAGTTTAAGGCAACTAAGAGCTCATTCACACAAAAATCTTTGCCCAGAGATTCCATCTGGTGCGGGTGCTGGCAAAACAAGCTGGCGCTAGGACTAGCAGTATAGAAAAATGAATGCCACACTGACCGGTAATACTTCTGGCTTCTTTATTAGTATATACTTACAAGCATCAGAATTTATAGATACAAAACAACAGCGGTGTACTAAAAATGGCAAGCATGGTTTTGTGATTACTGGCACTTCATTGGGCCATGGTACCAATAGAGAATAGATAAAGAAATACCGGTAAGTCTTATTCATCTTTTTATACTGCTGTTGGATCATATGCCTTGCACCACACCAGACCATGACTGATGGCACTGGACACCTGAGTTGGGCAAGGAGGAGTTCAGAAATGCATTTCAAAGCAGATTCTGCCGAAAAGAAGATGGCTGAGTCTGGGGTCTGGATTTCAGTGTCGGATCATCCGCCATGGAAATTCCCTACTGTGAATGGTGCTGAAGAATTCTATTGAGAACAATGGGAGGTTGTGCTATGCCACAATTCCAAGACGAAATGTTGAGTGAAACGCCACTTGATGTGGAACTTGTAGTCCCACATCATGTTCTTTGTTTTAATGTTAGGTTAGAATTTCATGGGTAGCCGTAGGCCAAAATTTGGTGCTCTCACAGGAAAGTAAATAATCTGCCCCAATCTTGTGTGTTGATATTCCACAGTGTATTACAGGTGATTTTAGCAAATTTCCCCCACATGCTGATGTAAAAAATCCATGCGACATTGACCAATTTATGTTGTGGCCTCGTGGATATGCTGCAGACTGGTTGGGAGTTTTCCCTTTGACTTTAATGGGGAAGTCAAAATATCCATTTATTGGCATTATTGGCAAGCAGGATCTTTAACTATCCATAAAAGAAATAAGTTAGGCACTATGATCCATTTATATATGTACAAAAGTGCAACCGATCTCTGGCAGTGGATGGGTTATGTTTTCCTCTGGGCCAATTGTTTACATCCTTTCAGTTTGAGCAGTCTCTATTTACTACAATAAGCGGCCAAAACACAATGCAACAGACAGTTTGTGGTTTTTAAGCGCCTGGTGCCATAAATCATCTTATACACAGTGGTCATGCCTGACAGACACAATAACAGGAAGGTGACAGCTTTAAATTAGAACCTTCAGTTTATACAGTGGTCCCTCAAGTTACAATAGTCGTCCTGGAACCAAGTAATATTGTATGTTGAGACCATAACTCTATGGAAACCTGGTAATTGGTTCTGAAGCCAACAAAATGTCATCCAAAAATAGGAAAAAGTGACAAATGAAGAAAAAAAAAAAGTAAATAACTAATACAGACAATTCTTTGCATACAGCTAGGAGCTGTACATCACTGTCTATGTAGAGGACAGGAGCTTCTTCAGGGTCCTGTACAGTACATGCAATGTCCTAAAAAAGTAACATGGAGCCCTTACCTGGTGTCCAAAGGAGCAGCTAACCCTGGCACAGGTAACAAGTAGTACAGAACATGTAATACCTCCCTGTACTGTAGGGGGCACTACCAGACAGCCAGTCAGTGCATACACTTCAGTAATACAGGTGTTTTACCAGTGAATGCCCATTGTAATTGATTAGTTATTGACACTTCCAGCCATTGACACGTTTTGCAGATCTGGACTGTCCGTAGCATTGTATGTTGAGTTTGGTTTTAAGTTACAATGGTCCAGAAAAGAGGATTGTGTGTTGAAAATATTGTAACCTGAGCCCATTGTAAGTTGAGAGATCACTGCACATATATATATATATATATATATATATATATATATTTGTATATATTGTGTTTAGTGCGAATGAACAGCCAATCAGTTTCTCTTGTTGTGTGGAGAAGAGGAAGAGAGCGAACTGCAAACTCTAAGCCTTCAGACAATCCAATTCCTCATTATCCCTAAAAGGTAAACCAAGGATTCCCTCTCATGTCAGCAACAGCAGTGCAATGCTTAGTGTAACCCCTTCCTTATTGTGCTAATTCTTTCTCTTCTACATCCACCAATGATATGTATGCCCTATAGTGCAGAGACTTTATACACTTTCACCATCCGTGTCTTCCCTTTGCTAAATGACAGCTTTTAACGTTGCACAGTATAGGCCGAAAGCTATCAATCAGCAGCAAATGAATGGAGCAATGGTTGCTCATAAACACACTGGACTACATCATTGCTAGGGCTAGTGTGGTCTGAAACTAAGAAGCGATTTAATGGAAATGAATGCTGGCAAAAACGTAAGTGAGACAGTGCTGGAATTAGAGTCACTATTTTGCACCGTCCACAGACAGAAAAGCATGAATCTGGTGACAGTTCCCCTTTACTAAACCCAGCAATGCAACGGAAGTTCATGGATAATATATGACGGGTGTCCATGAAGAAAACTTGCTTGAGGGGAAATTTTTGCCACAGGGCCCATAAGCCTTTAGTTACACCCCTAGTCAGCATGAATGATAGAAATCAATCCAACAACATTTTGCATTATTGAAACCATTCTAGGAAAAGCATGTGATAACACAGCAGTGCTATATACATGTGAATTTCCCTCTTTCCCTTTGACAACTTACAGTGTAAATAGATCTTAATACACAAAGTAAACACAGGAGAAACATCCAACAGCCCACATCCAACACAGCCAACAGCCTACATCCAACCCAGCCTACATCCAACACAGCCCAACATCCAAAACAGCCCAACATCCAAAACAGCCCAACAGCCTACATCCAACACAGCCCAACATCCAAAACAGCCAAACAGCCTACATCCAACACAGCCCAACATCCAAAACAGCCAAACAGCCTACATCCAACACAGCCCAACAGCCTACATCCAACACAGCCCACATCCTACACAGCCCACATCGCACACAGCCCACATCGCACACAGCCCACATCGCACACAGCCCACATCGCACACAGCCCACATCGCACACAGCCCACATCGCACACAGCCCAACAGCCTACATCCAACACAGCCCACATCCAACACAGCCCACATCCAACACAGCCCAACAACCTACATCCAACACAGCCCAACAGCCCACATCCAACACAGCCCAACAGCCTACATCCAACACAGCCCACATCCAACACAGCCCACATCCAACACAGCCCACATCCAACACAGCCCACATCGCACACAGCCCACATCCAACACAGCCCAACAGCCTACATCCAACACAGCCCACATCCAACACAGCCCAACAACCTACCTCCAACACAGCCCAACAGCCTACCTCCAACACAGCCCACATCCAAAACAGCCCACATCCAACACAGCCCACATCCAACACAGCCCACATCCAACACAGCCCACATCGCACACAGCCCAACAGCCTACATCCAACACAGCACACATCCAACACAGCCCAACAACCTACATCCAACACAGCCCAACAGCCTACATCCAACACAGCCCAACAGCCCACATCCAATACAGCCCACATCCAATACAGCCCACATCCAACACAGCCCAACAGCCTACATCCAACACAGCACACATCTAACACAGCCCAACAACCTAAATCCAACACAGCCCAACAGCCTACATCCAACACAGCCCAACAGCCTACATCCAACACAGCCCAACAACCTACATCCAACACAGCCCAACAGCCCACATCCAACACAGCCCAACAGCCTACATCCAACACAGCCCACATCCAACACAGCCCACATCCAACACAGCCCACATCCAACACAGCCCACATCCAACACAGCCCACATCCAACACAGCCCACATCGCACACAGCCCACATCCAACACAGCCCACATCCAACACAGCCCACATCCAACACAGCCCAACAGCCTACATCCAACACAGCCCACATCCAACACAGCCCAACAACCTACCTCCAACACAGCCCAACAGCCTACATCCAACACAGCCCACATCCAACACAGCCCACATCCAACACAGCCCACATCCAACACAGCCCACATCCAACACAGCCCACATCGCACACAGCCCAACAGCCTACATCCAACACAGCACACATCCAACACAGCCCAAAAACCTACATCCAACACAGCCCAGCAGCCTACATCTAACACAGCCCAACAGCCCACATCCAATACAGCCCACATCCAATACAGCCCACATCCAACACAGCCCAACAGCCTACATCCAACACAGCACACATCTAACACAGCCCAACAACCTAAATCCAACACAGCCCAACAGCCTACATCCAACACAGCCCAACAGCCTACATCCAACACAGCACACATCCATCACAGCCCAACAACCTACATCCAACACAGCCCAACAGCCTACATCCAACACAGCCCAATAGCCCACATCCAACACAGCCAACAGCCTACATCCAACACAGCCAACAGCCCACATCCAACACAGCCCGCATCCAACACAGCCCAACAGCCTACATCCAACACAGCCCACATCCAACACAGCCGACAGCCTACATCCAACACAGCCCACATCCAACACAGCCGACAGCCTACATCCAACACAGCCCAACAGCCCACATCCAACACAGCCCAACAGCCTACATCCAACACAGCCCAACAGCCTACATCCAACACAGCCAACTGCCTACATCCAACACAGCCCACATCCAACACAGCCCAACAGCCCACATCCAATACAGCCCACATCCAATACAGCCCACATCCAACACAGCCCAACAGCCTACATCCAACACAGCACACATCTAACACAGCCCAACAACCTAAATCCAACACAGCCCAACAGCCTACATCCAACACAGCCCAACAGCCTACATCCAACACAGCACACATCCAACACAGCCCAACAACCTACTTCCAACACAGCCCAACAGCCTACATCCAACACAGCCCAACAGCCCACATCCAACACAGCCAACAGCCTACATCCAACACAGCCAACAGCCCACATCCAACACAGCCCACATCCAACACAGCCCAACAGCCTACATCCAACACAGCCCACATCCAACACAGCCGACAGCCCACATCCAACACAGCCAACAGCCTACATCCAACATAGCCAACAGCCTACATCCAACACAGCCCACATAGCCCACATCCAACACAGCCCAACAGCCCACATCCAACACAGCCCAACAGCCCACATCCAACACAGCCAACAGCCTACATCCAACACAGCCCACATCCAACACAGCCAACAGCCTATATCCAACACAGCCAACAGCCTACATCCAACACAGCCAACAGCCCACATCCAACACAGCTCACATCCAACACAGCCCACATCCAACACAGCCCACATCCAATACAGCCCACATCCAATACAGCCCACATCCAACACAGCCCAACAGCCCACATCCAACACAGCCCACATCCAACACAGCCCACATCCAACACAGCCCACATCCCACACAGCCAACATTCAACACAGCCCAACAGCCTACATCCAACACAGCCCACATCCAACACAGCCCAACAGCCTACATCCAACACAGCCCAACAGCCTACAGCCCAACAGCCCACATCCAACACAGCCCACATCCAACACAGCCCAACAGCCTACATCCAACACAGCCAACAGCCTACATCCAACAGCCCACATCCAACACAGCCGACAGCCTACTTCCAACACAGCCAACAGCCTACATCCAACACAGCCCACATCCCACATCCAACACAGCCCACATCCAACACAGCCCAACAGCCCACATCCAACAAAGCCCAACAGCCTACACCCAACACAGCCAACAGCCTACATCCAACAGCCCACATCAAACACAGCCGACAGCCTACTTCCAACACAGCCAACAGCCTACATCCAACACAGCCAACAGCCTACATCCAACACAACCCACATCCAACACAGCCCACATAGCCCACATCCAACACAGCCCACATCCAAAATACCCCACATCCAACACAGCCCACATCCAACACAGCCCAACAGCCCACATCCAACACAGCCAACAGCCTACATCCAACACAGCCCAATAGCCCACATCCAACACAGCCAACAGCCTACATCCAACACAGCCAACAGCCCACATCCAACACAGCCCGCATCCAACACAGCCCAACAGCCTACATCCAACACAGCCCACATCCAACACAGCCGACAGCCTACATCCAACACAGCCAACAGCCTACATCCAACACAGCCCACATCCAACACAGCCGACAGCCTACATCCAACACAGCCCAACAGCCCACATCCAACACAGCCCAACAGCCTACATCCAACACAGCCCAACAGCCTACATCCAACACAGCCAACTGCCTACATCCAACACAGCCCACATCCAACACAGCCCAACAGCCCACATCCAATACAGCCCACATCCAATACAGCCCACATCCAACACAGCCCAACAGCCTACATCCAACACAGCACACATCTAACACAGCCCAACAACCTAAATCCAACACAGCCCAACAGCCTACATCCAACACAGCACACATCCAACAAAGCCCAACAACCTACTTCCAACACAGCCCAACAGCCTACATCCAACACAGCCCAACAGCCCACATCCAACACAGCCTACATCCAACACAGCCAACAGCCCACATCCAACACAGCCCACATCCAACACAGCCCAACAGCCTACATCCAACACAGCCCACATCCAACACAGCCGACAGCCCACATCCAACATAGCCAACAGCCTACATCCAACACAGCCCACATCCAACACAGCCCACATAGCCCACATCCAACACAGCCCAACAGCCCACATCCAACACAGCCCAACAGCCCACATCCAACACAGCCAACAGCCTACATCCAACACAGCCCACATCCAACACAGCCAACAGCCTATATCCAACACAGCCAACAGCCTACATCCAACACAGCCAACAGCCCACATCCAACACAGCTCACATCCAACACAGCCCACATCCAACACAGCCCACATCCAACACAGCCCACATCCAATACAGCCCACATCCAACACAGCCCAACAGCCCACATCCAACACAGCCCACATCCAACACAGCCCACATCCAACACAGCCCACATCCCACACAGCCAACATTCAACACAGCCCAACAGCCTACATCCAACACAGCCCACATCCAACACAGCCCAACAGCCTACATCCAACACAGCCCAACAGCCTACAGCCCAACAGCCCACATCCAACACAGCCCACATCCAACACAGCCCAACAGCCTACATCCAACACAGCCAACAGCCTACATCCAACAGCCCACATCCAACACAGCCGACAGCCTACTTCCAACACAGCCAACAGCCTACATCCAACACAGCCCACATCCCACATCCAACACAGCCCACATCCAACACAGCCCAACAGCCCACATCCAACAAAGCCCAACAGCCTACACCCAACACAGCCAACAGCCTACATCCAACAGCCCACATCAAACACAGCCGACAGCCTACTTCCAACACAGCCAACAGCCTACATCCAACACAGCCAACAGCCTACATCCAACACAACCCACATCCAACACAGCCCACATAGCCCACATCCAACACAGCCCACATCCAAAATAGCCCACATCCAACACAGCCCACATCCAACACAGCCCAACAGCCCACATCCAACACAGCCTACATCAAACAGCCCACATCCAACACAGCCAACAGCCTACATCCAACACAGCCAACAGCCTACGTCCAACACAGCCAACAGCCCACATCCAACACAGCCCACATCCAACACAGCCCACATCCAACACAGCCCACATCCAACACAGCCCACATCCAACACAGCCCACATCCAATACAGCCCACATCCAACACAGCCAACAGCCTACATTCAACAGCCCACATCCAACACAGCCCACCTCACACACATCCAACAGCCTACATTCAACAGCCCACATTCAACACTGCCAACAGCCTACATCCAACACAGCCAACAGCCCACATCCAACACAGCCAACAGCCCACATCCAACGGCCTATATCCACAGCCAAAGGCCAACATCCATCCATTTTTCCATGCAATGCAAAATGTCTGGGGAAAAAAGGATCTGTAGATTATATTATGGACAGGAGATTTTATTTAAGTAATTGGAGAAAATTAAAAACTGGGATACATCCAATATGGCTGCTTTTATAGTACAGGTATGGATTGTCACAAAGGTTCTGGCTAGTCTTGCCTTGTAATGTAGTGATATATGTTCTACACCGCTATCTGTATTACTGCATAGCTTGGTAGATATGACATTCAGGCAACTGGGAAAACAGGGTGACAACTTTTAGACAGAATGCTATGAATAAACAGAAATTGTCACTGAAAGTTGAACCCTCAAGCCCTTACACCACCTAGTAACAACACTGTTGCATCTTACATTTGTGTGGCCAATGTAGTTCCCCAGACCTGGAGTCAGTAATGTAAGGTGAACATAGAAAAATTCCACCAGGACCAAGGGTGTACAGGTACTCCCTCACGTCCTTGGACTTAAGGACCAAGAGCGTAATCGGGGAGTAAACAGAACGGGATTGCCTGCTGAAATCATTGGTCCAGGGCATGCTGGGAGTTGCAGTTGTGCCTCCATCTGTTGCAAAACTACAACTTCCAGCATTCCTTTTGGCTGTCAATGCATGCTGAGAGTTAAAGTTTTGCAACAGCTAAAGGCATGCTGGTAGTTTGTTACCTAACTCAGTGTTTCGCAGCCAGTGTCCCTCCAGCTGTTGCAAAATTACAACTCCCCGCATGCACTGACAGATCGTACATGCTGGGAGTTGTAGTTTTGCAACAGCTGGAGGCACACTGGTTGCGAAACACTGATTTAAGTAACAACGGTAACTTACAGTCTGTCATTGCATGCTGGGAGTTGTAGTTTTGCAACAGCTGGAGGTTTGCACCCCCTCCCCCGTGTGAATACAAATACAAATTCTCCGCCTAAAAACACTACACTACACTACACAAAATAAAGAGTAAAACACTACATACACACACCCTTACACCCCCCCCCTCCTAAAAATTAGAAACATCTAGTTCGGCACTGTTTCCAAAACGGAGCCTCCAGCTGTTGCAAAACAACAACTCCCAGTATTGCCGGACAGGAAGTGACTTTCCAGGCATGCTGGGTGTTTTGCAACAGCTGGAGGCACCCTGTTTGGGGAACACTGCTGTAGGGTATTTTGGCGGTGGAGGCAAGTGGTGTAATGCTTGCACGGGGTCCGTCCATATGCAAATCCCTAAGTCAGGCCTCAAATGCGCATGGCGCTCTCTCACTTTGGAGCCCTGTCGTATTTCAAGGCAACAGTTTAGGGCCACATATGGGGTATTTCCCTATTCAAGAGAAATTGCGTTACAAATTTTGGGGGTCTTTTTCTCCTTTTAACCCTTATGAAAAGGTAAAGTTGGGGTCCACACCAGCATGTTAGTGTGAAAAAAATTAGTTTGTCACACTAACATGCTATTGTTGCCCCATACTTTTCATTTTCACAAGAGATAAAAGGAAAAAAATTAAATTGTAACACAATTTCTCCTGAGTACGGAAATACCCCACATGCGGACATATAGTGCTCCGCGGATGCTCAACAGGGCTCAGGAGTGAGAGCGCCATGTACATTTGAGGCCTAAATTTGTGATTTGCACAAGGGTGGCTGATGCGGTTCTGCCAAACGCAAATGCCGTGACCTGTATTGATCACGGCATCTGAGGGGTTAATGACGCACATCAGCGCGATCCCGGATGTCAGCCATTACCGACGGGTCCCTGGATGCCAACAACAGCAGGGACCTGCCGTGCATGACCCGAGCATCGCTCTGATGCTTTTGGTCATGTATAGGACATAATTGTACGTCCTGCTGCGCAAAGTACCTCCGCACCAGGACGTACATTTACGTACGTGGTCGTTAAGGGGTTAAAGTGCACCTGTCATTAACAAAAACTTTTCAGATCATGTAGATAACACCATCATATGTATATTTGTGATATGCATTGATTAAAAAATGTGTATATCTTTGAGTGAAAAAATGCAGGACAAGCAGGGCTCTGTGCAGGCTCCTGGCTTGTCAGTCATCCTGCTGTGTGATCTGGGAGTGTGTCACAGAGCCCTGCTTGTCCTCAGTGTACAGAGCCCTGCTTGTCCTCAGTGCACAGAGCCCTGCTTGTCCTCAGTGCACATAGCCATGCTTGTCCTCACTGCACAGAGCCCTGCTTGTCTTCAGTGTACAGAGCCCGGCTTGTCCTCAGTGTACAGAGCCCTGCTTGTCCTCAGTGTACAGAGCCCTGCTTGTCCTCAGTGTACAGAGCCCTGCTTGTCCTCAGTGTACAGAGCCCTGCTTGTCCTCACTGCACAGAGCCCTGCTTGTCCTCAGTGTACAGAGCCCTGCTTGTACTCTTTGTACAGAGCCCTGTTTGTCTTCACTGCACAGAGGCCTGCATGTTCTCAGTGCACAGAGCCCTGTTTGTCTTCACTGCACAGAGGCCTGCATGTCCTCACTGCACAGCGCCCTGCTTGTCCTCACTGTACAGAGCCCTGCTTGTCCTAAGTGCAAGTGCACATAGCCCCGCTTGTCCTCAGTGTACAGAGCCCTGCTTGTCCCCAGTGTACAGAGCCCTGCTTGTCCTCAGTGTACAGAGCCCTGCTTGTCCTCAGTGTACAGAGCCCTGCTTGTCATCAGTGCACAGAGCGCTGCTTGTCCTCAGTGTACAGAGCCCTGCTTGTCCTCACTACACAGAGCCTTGCTTGTCATGAGTGTACAGAGCCCTGCTTGTGCTCAGTGTACAGAGCCCTGCTTGTCCTCACTGCACAGAGCCCAGCTTGTCCTCAGTGTACAGAGCCCTGCTTGTCCTCAGTGTACAGAGCCCTGTTTGTCCTCAGTGAACAGAGCCCTGCGTGTCCTAAGTGTACAGAGCCCTGCTTGTCCTCAGTGGACAGTGCCCTGCTTGCCCTCACTACACAGAGCCCTGCTTGTCCTCAGTGTACAGAGCCCTGCTTATCCTCAGTGTACAGAGCCCTGCTTGTCCTCAGTGCACAGAGCCCTGCTTGTCCTCAGTGTACAGAGCCCCGCTTGTCCTCAGTGTATAGAGCCCTGCTTGTCCTCAGTGTACAGAGCCCTACTTGTCCTCTCACACTTCTTGTGTTTGCACTTCTCACAGAAACACAAAAGAGACACAAAAACAACAGCTGTAGGGACAAAAATATACACATTTTAACCATTGTATATTACAAATATACATATAATGGTATTATCTACATTATATAAAAGTTTTTGTTAATAACGGGTATGTCAGGATCCGGACTGGTATGAGGAGAGGACACTGGAGGTGGATCCTCTGTGTCAGTGAAGTGATGGCGTGGGCTGTACCAGGGGAACAGAATCTAAGGGGTTACTGGTTTTCACCAGAGCCCGCCGCAAACTGGATGGACATGCAGCGGCAGGTAACCCCCCAGGTTGTTCCACCCGATAACGACTCAACCCCACTGACAACTGAGACAGGCGCGGTACACAGGGACAAGGCAAGAGCAAGGTCGGACGTTGCCGAAGGTCAGGGCAGGCAGCAAGAGTCGTAGTCAGGGGCAACAGCAGGAAGACTGGGTACACAGGCTTGGGAACACGCTAAATGCTTTCTCAGGGCACTAAGGCAACAAGATCCGGCAAGGACAGGAAGGGGAAGTGGGTTTTTATAAACATGGAGCAGATGGAAGCTAATTAGGGTGATTGGGCCAGGCACCAATAAGTGGTGCGCTGGCCATTTAAATCTGAGAGCCCCGGCGCGCGCGCGCCCTAGAGAGCAGGGCCGAGCGCACCGGGACCCAGCAGGAGATCGGGACAGGTGAGTGGGATGCAATGCGATCCGCGAGCGGGCACGTCCTGCTAGGAGGATCGCATCCCCACCGGGCACAACAGAGCAGCGTCTCCGGTCAGCGCTGCCGGCTGGAGCCCTGCAGGGCAGAAGACGCTGAGAGCGCTCCGGAGGAGGAACCGGAGCGCTCGGCGTAACAGAGTACACTTTAAGCCAGCATCCATCTGGAATTTGTGAAAGCCTGGCACTCATTTATGGGATCAAAATGAAAGATGTCTCTGTTCCTTTAGGGTTTGGGGCAGTGTCTTAACTTTTCTATCCTTACAAGTAGATTTTATATACTTTTTATTCACAAAACATGTACAGAAACATTGCTCTTATTCAGCATCAGTGGGATGATATCGGTTTTAGGCTATTATACATTCTTGGCTACAAAGTGACCCACATGTTAAAAGCCAAAATCAGCCGCATTCCCAATACCCCCTAATTTTGAGGGTGTTGGGGGGGAGCTTAACCCCTAGAGGATGCATGGCAGGGACTTAGCTGCAACGGGACTCAGGCCTTACAGGTACGTCCTTGTGCACTATGACGCAAGTGCAGGAGCTACGCTGGCATCATAGACCTTGGGTCCCAGCTGCTATCAGCAGCCAGGGACCTGTCGATAATGGCAGACATCAGCGATCGCACTGATGTCCGCCATTAACCCCGCAGATGCCGTGATCAATACTGATCACAGCGTCTGCGGCTGTTCCGGTGGCTGATTTGATCACCCGCGGCATGCGGCTAAGATGGCGGCCGGAGGTCTGCTTACCTGCCTTCTGCTGCCATCATGGGGTCTTCTTCTCTGGTCTGCCATCTCCATATGTAAATAAATCAACATATTTGGTGTCACCAGGTGCAGAAATACCAGAATCAGAAAAAGCCATCACTGATAAATGGTAGCACACCCAATATAATCCATTAGAAAAATATTTTATTGATACAATAATGTATTAGAAACAGACAATTGCACACAAAAAGACGGTTAAAAACCATTAAAATCCCTGGCTTACTAAAGCCAGTACACAACTTAGAGGAGGGGCCATGAACCCCCTCTCCTAACTTGACACCCGCCCTCAGTAATACAGTAAACAACCTGTGTATCAGGTCTGTAATACGCATACATGTAAAGATAATGTCAATTGTGTAACACCATATTCATGCAATTACTATATAATGACTACACTGCAGCTATAAAAGTATACAAACTACCACATAAGACCAGACATTACAGGCTAGGTAGCGAACCACCCCTGAGGAAGTGCCCTTGTGTGGCAACGGAACGCGTGGGGACTCTGGTGACCCCGTCCTCCCTCACTCCATCAGTCGCTACCTAGACTGTGATGTCTGGTCTTATGTGGTAATTTGTATACTTTTATAGCTGCAGTGTAGTCATTATATAGTAATTGCATGAATATGGTGTTACACAATTGACATTATCTTTACATGCATGCGTATTACAGACCTGATACACAGGTTGTTTACTGTATTACTGAGGGCGGGTGTCAGGTTAGGAAAGGGGGTTCATGGCCCCTCCCCTAAGTTGTGTGCTGGCTTTAGTAAGCCAGGGATTTTAATGGTTTTTAACCGTCTTTTTGTGTGCAATTGTCTGTTTACATTTTTGTATCAATAAAATATTTTTCTAATGGATTATATTGGGTGTGCTACCATTTATCAGTGATGGCTTGTTCTGATTCTGATATTCTGTGCTTTTCTTCACTGGGCAGCACCCTGCTCATACTAGGTTGAGCTCCTCCTGTTTCTTTTTGACCAGGTGCAGAAATGTCCAATCGATGAAAATATTATGTTAATGATCCCGTACGGTGAATGACGTAAACATAAAAAAACACCAAAGTCCAAAAATATTGATTTTTAATCACATCATATATCGGAAAATAATTTATTAAAAGCGATCAAAAGAATGCATAAAAACAAGAATGGTACCGATAAAAACTAAAGACCATGGCACAAAAATACATCCCTGTATACAGAAAAAAAAAAAAGGGTCAGAAAAGGACAATTTAAAATATACAAATTTTGTTTAATAAACTTTGACTTCTTATAATAAAAATAGAGCAATATTAGAAAAACTATATAAATTTAGTAACATTTTAATCGCATTGACCTAAAGAATAAAGAGGACCTATCATTTTAACCATAAAGTGCACTGCGTAAAAACAAAACCGCCCAAAGGTTGCAAATTTGTGACTTTCTCAATTTCCCCCCACAAATAATACTTTTTTGATTGTGCTGTACATTTTATGGTATAATTAAAGATTTCATTACAAAGTACGATTGGTAACGCAAAAAACAAGCCCTCATTTGGGTTTGTATGGGGAAAAATAAAAAAGTTAAGGCTCTAAGAAGTTGAGGAAAAAAAAGCGAAAAAGCTAATTGGAATTTTCCTGTGTCCTTAAATTCACGAATTTATTTAACTAAAAAAATTCTGATAATACAATTTTACAAAAACAATATTCAAAAAAATGGGTGGATCAATGCATTTTCGGTTTTTAGCCGAGCACAGCCTAAATTTTCAGTTTCGGCACAAAATGTCCCTTTCGGTGCATCCCTAGCCTAGAGGAACTTAAATCAGATGATAACAGTAGCACACAATTCACAGCAATGTGTGGCCTTGATGGTTTCAGTTCCGCACCTCCCCAGCTTTGCCAGCCTGGGTATCCACAGGGTCACTCAGTTGAAGTCTCAGACGTTTCTTATTCACACCTGAGTTTGTTTCCATGGGATTTTTTTATTTTTTAATCCCTTCTATGTGTAATGCCCCAGTGGTGTGGATCCACTGTGCCACTAACTGGTTTGGCTTTGGAACAAATTTAGGAGCAGAGTCGAAGTATTCCCCTGGTTTTCACACTTTATCTGGCTTCATGAAGCTGGATTTCAACTGCAGGGGAGATACCAGGTCGCTCCCGCATGAGTGGTCTTGGGTTAAGTGGCAGCTTACCCAAAATTAAAAACTACAATTTTGCATGGACATAGGTATTCAGACTTTTCTTTATGACATTGAAATAAAATTTAGCTCTGGTGTCTCCCATTTCTCTTGATCATCTTGTTTCTACACCTTGATTGGAGCCACCTGTAGTAAGGTCAGTTAATTGGGCAGGATTTGCAAAGATACACCCCTTTCTATATAAGGTCTTTGACAATGTATATAAAAGCAAAAACCAAGCCATGAGGTTGAAAGAACTGCCTCTACAGCACAGAGAGGATTGTGTAAAGCCACAGATCTGGAAAAGGGTACTAAAAAAGATCTGCTGCACTGAAAGTTCCCAAGAGCACAGTGGCCTCCATAATTCTTGAATAGAAGTTTAGGAAAACCTGGACTCTTCCTAGAGCTGACCTTCTACACCAAACAAAGTAATTTGAGAAGAAGGGCTTGTTAAAAGAGATGATCAAGAACCCAATGGCCACTCTTGCTAAACTCCAAAGATCCAGATGGGATAAACATCCAAAGAGTTAACCTTCACTGCAGCACTCTCCTCAATAAAAGACACATGAAAGCTAATCTGGAGTTTGCACCTAAAGGACTCTAACATAGTGAGAACCAAGATTGATGTTTTTGGCCTACAGTGAAGCAGTATCATGCTGTGGGGGAGTATTTAGAGGCTGGGAGAGGGAGACTGGTCAGGGTTAAGGGAAAGATGAATGGAACAAAGTATAGACATATTCTTAATAAAACCCTGATCCAGAGTACTCTGGACCTCAGACTGAGCTGAAGATTCACCTTCCAACAACACAATGACTCTAAGCACACAGCCGAAACAACACAGGAGTGGCTTAGGGACAACTCTGTGAATGTCCCTGCGTACCCCAGCCATAGCCCTGACCTAATCGATCATCTCTGGAGAAACCTGAAAATCCCCAAATCCAGATTTGCAAACCAAGAAAACTGGAGGCCGTAGTCGGTGCTTCAACTAAGCAAAGGATCTAAATACTAATACAATATAACAATACAATATCTATTCTCACTGTCATTATTATTGAGTGCAGAATGATGGGGGAAAAGTTGAATTTATTTCCTGAAGCATTGAATTCACTATATATACTGTACACCACTGCCAGATTGCAAATCTTTTTGGGATAGTGGGATGCAAGATTAAAGTAATTTTGAGTAATCCGAACATTAAAAAAAAAAAACATATATATCTGTAAATGTTTTTGTGCGCAGATTTTGCTCTGGCATTAATTCTGTTAATTCTGTTCATGGGAGGTATAAGATAACCAAAGTTGAAGCTCAGAATCCTGGGCTGGGGTGGTGGCTTCTATGGTGACAACCAGACCTGTACACTTCATGATGAGAGGGATCTTCTCCTTTGGCACTTGAGCTGTAAAGAAATAGGTAACATGTGAACAGTGTAAAGCAGAGCAAAGGTAAACTCTGATGTTTATCTACAGGACATAGTCCAGGGGCAGCGGCTTCACAAACTACATACTGGGTGTCTACAATTTGTGTCACCTGTGTTGTGTCTAATGCTACCTTGAAATTAAAATAGAACATGTCATAGGAAGGCACTGTCCTTTATGGCCCCATTAGTGTGTCATTTTAGTTACATTAATAGAGTTTTGATTTCAGTGGAGAATCTTTGTCCATGTCCATGACATTTCTATGACTAGGACTGTGGTAGAGGGTGTGATGCAGGGCAGATGGAGTTACCCTAGGGGCAGATGGCATTATCCCCTTGTGTTCGAGATGCCAGGGCGTGGTTTATCCCCAACACAACCCGAAGGTATACCACTGGATCCTGGGCCAGGCACGTGGACAACAACGACTCTGATGCCAAGTTATGGACAACGGTAGCTTTACTGAGTGACAGATGGAACAGTCTATACAGCTTAGCAAGGCCAACAGAGGTGACCAGTGACTTCAGAGATCTCAGGTTTTGCTGGGACTGGGACAATATTGATGCAGGACAGATGACTTTGCTGCAACTTGCTGCAACTCAGCATAATCAGGATGAGAGTGAGCAGAGGCTCCCCCCAGGGCTCACATGGGGGAGACTCTGAGGGGTCCCATAGGTCACCCTTAGGTCACATGGTTACTGATACCTCACTGGGTTACACTCACATGACAACTGGTAATCACATGTTAACAATTCTTAAAGCTATTACACATTTTATAAACATTATACAATATAATACAGGCAATAGATATATATATACAAGGGGACCGGTGTACAGGGGGCCCAGGGGTCACTGTAGGGAGGCTGCTGGACAGGTCAGCAGGGGTACAGGGGTACAACTCCTGTACCGGGCCACCACAGGACATTCCAGAAATCATGGGGTTGCTAGACCCCCCTAACACTCTTCTCCAACCACTGACCTCCTGGTGTGCTTATGTTAGGCTCGTTCTTTTACACAATACCCAACCTAAACATACATGGCTGCAGTATAAAGCATCAGGAAGGGATGGAACAGCAGTGAAAACGATGTATGATATACACTAGTAAGAGGATATTTTAGACTAACACTGAACATTCTTTGCATCATAGACTACAATGAGCTGTACTGTAATGGAGAATGCAGTCCAGAATTAATAATTAATAAGAATAAATAGCAGGAGAGCCTCATCCTAGGGGTTGTGGTTTAAGTTAAGGACATAATAATGCAAATGTATTCAGTTTTCCAATTTGCAGCATATGTCTGACATAAGGTATAGATCTTAATAAATGGATGTGCAGATCTACATAAACTATAGGGATTTGTGAATCCAGTGCACTACACATTATTTTAGGCAGTATTTTTCACTTTGTTCTGAGCACTTTGGAGCTTAGGGGGCCAAAGTCTGTGGCAATGTAGCTACCTAATTTTTAGCACTACTAGTACTACTATTCCTACCTTTAAATGTTTTGTTGCTGGATTCTCCTTCATAAATGACCAGGGAGCACTGCTCATGTGATGTATTCAATTGCTTAAAATTGAGCAAAATAAAATGATCTTTGGGAGCCTGGAATATAAGTTGGCACCTGAAATGAGACAACAGTTGTAAAGGACGTCTTATCATCCATTTATATAACATTTTACATGGTCCACTACAAAACTGTCAGTTTGGTGTCTTGTGTGTCTGTATACTATTTACACAGTTTTATGCTCCAGTATGTTTTACTATGTGACTTTAAGGTTACCTGGTAGTGCTGTGCCTTAAGGTTACCAGGTAGTGCTGTGGCTAAAAAAAAGGTTATCCCACTCCAAAACTGTAGAAACCTTCTAGAAGGAAGGCAGAGAGAGGGAGAGAGAGAGAGAGAGAAAGAGAGCGAGAGAGAGAGAGCGAGAGAGAGAGAGAGAGTCCTTAGGAAGAAATTTTGATTAGAAAAGGAAAAAACAGGACATTCTATCCGTGGGCGCCTACTGATAGAACGTCCTGGGAATAGGCGCCCGCGGATAGAACGTCCTGTTTTTTCCTTTTCTAATCAATATTTCTGCACCGCAACCTGGAGGTCACGGTGACGGGCGCGGAGGCTGCCGCCCACATCTTTTGACTACAGACCCTAGCGAGTCTATAGGCACACTGAGGTGTTGTGCCCTGAGCACAACTTGACAAGGTAAGGTGCAACTAAACTTGCACACGCTACCCCACCTAATAATACTCCACTAGGAGCGCACCTCGTTTCTTCTTTCCATATTTTCCACCTTAGGAAGAAAGTCAGATACTATTCAATGCAGTTAAGGCAGGAGGGATATGTAGAAGTAAGTAGAAGTTTAGTTCATAAGGAAAAGTGGCAAATGGGCCTCACGTTTAAAACTAGGACCCTCAGGCTTCCGGTCAGGCCTAGTGGCTGTCACAACATAGTTACTTCTGAGATTAGGAATAGCCAAGCAGTTGTGTTCCTGCACCAAAGAGAAATATCTCAAGCCACCAGATCCTTAAATTTGTGTGCAGGTTTGTCTGGATTGAGAGATGTGAAATCTCTTAACCAGGGTGGGTGTGTGGATAGAAGAGGCTGAGATCCATGACCTCTCCTCTGGATCTTACCCCTTCCAATGAACCAGATATTGGACGGAGTTTTATACCTTTCGGCTATTCAATGTCTTGGACAAGTCATATTTTAGCTTACTATCAATTTCGACTGGAGGAAGGGGATCAGAGACAGGAGCCAGAGATGGAACATATAATTTAAGTAATTAGGGATGGAAGGTATTTTGAACCTTAAACGACTTGGGTATCTTTAACTTATAGCAGATTGGATTTATGACCTCCGACATAGGGGCCAATGAAGTGCAAGGCCAGTTTACCTAGGAACTTTGGCAAATCTTTTTTGAACCTCTTGGGTTTTCCTCGGGTTCTGGTGAACCTGAGCCCAAACTGTGCACAGTTTATTCCTGGTGGTATCAACTTCAGGGTTATTACCTAGATAATCAGAACAAGAGGCAAACCGAAATTGGAAACGATACACAGAATAACGGTGACATGACACTAGAGGTATTTTCCCGATTATTTATAGCAAACTCTGCAAGGGATAGAAATGTGAACCACTCATTTTGTCTGTCTTCCACATAGCATCTGAGGTATTACTGTACATTCTGATTTATTCTCTCTGTCTGACCATTGGATTGCAGATGAAACACAGACGAGAACAACAATTTAACCCCTAGTTGATTACAGAAAGCCGGCCAGAACTACGAGACAAACTGAACACCTTGATCAGATATAACAATATCATCTGCTACCCTATGATTCCAAACCACATGTTTCAAGAACAATTGTCTAGAGTCTTAGCTGATGGGAGCTTCTTCAATGGGACAAGAAGACACTGTTTACTGAACCTGTCCACCACCACCCACTAAACAGTTTTACCCTCAGATGGGAGGTCAATCATGAAATCCATTGATATATGTGCCCATGGCCTTTTAGGAATAGACAGTGGACACAACTGTCCTGCGGGATGCACCCGGGACATCTCTGTTCATGCACAAGTCTCATATCCAAGAACAAAATCCTCTACATCCCTATTAAGGGTTAGCTACCAGAACTTCCTCCAAAGCAATTTTTTGAGCCCAAAACTCCAGGATGACCTGCTAATGGAGAACTAAGAGATTCCTCAATAATACAGAGATTAAACTCACTGGGCACAAAGATCTTGTCATTGGGGTCTTAGGAGGCACTAAGCTTTGATCTCAGAAGTTAAATCCGAAGATACAGCTGAAATTACTACACTTTTGGAAGTATAGTCTCAGGTTCAGAGTCTAAAAGCTGGCAAGCATTAAAACTCTGGGTAAAGGCATCAGCCGTTACATTCTTGAAGGAAACAGGGCGATAAATCATGACAAAATCAAATCTAGTAAAAAACCAAAGCCTAATGTGTTTGGCGAGGATTGAAGCATTTGGTTGATTGTAGGAAGGTCAAATTATTGTGGTAAGTAATGACAGTGACCCAATGAACTGCACCTTCCAAGAAATGTCTTCACTCCTCAAAAGCCCATTTGATTGCTAACAACCTTAGGTTACCAACATCATAATTACACTCTGCTCCAGAGAAATTATGAAAGAAGAAGGCACATGGATGTAAGTGAGAGTAAGAGGAAGTACCACGAGACAGTACTGCTCCTACACCAACCTAAGAAGCATCCACCTCAACTGTGAATGACTTAGTGTGGTCTGGCTGTACCAAAACCGGGGTGGTGGTAAGATGTTCAAAAGCTGCCAATTGACCAATTGGCCAGATCAGCCCCTTTGCGAGTCAGATCAGTTAATGGTCTTGCGACGACAGAAAAATTTGTAAAATGTTCTGTAATAATTCACATACCTCAGGAACCGCAGCAGAGCCTTTAAAGACGAAGGACGCATCCACTCAGAGATGGCCTTAACCCTTTAAGGACCAAGACCATTTTCACCTTAAGGACCAGAGCATTTTTTGCAAATCTGACCACTGTCATTTTAAGCATCAATAACTCTGGGATGCAATTACTTTTCATTCTGACTCCAAGATTGTTTTTTCGTGACACATTCTACTTTATGTTAGTGGTGAATTTTCATGCAATTTTTTAATTTTTCACCAAGAAATGATGCAAGTATGGATGAAAAAATTGAAAATTTGGCATTTTATTTTTTACTTTGGAACTCTCTGCTTGTAAGGAAAATGGATATTCCAAATAAATGATATATTGATTCACATACACAATATGTCTACTTTATGTTTGCATCATAAAATTGACATGTTTTTACGTTTTTACTTCTGGAAGACATCAGAGGTCTTCAAAGTTCAGCAGCAATTTTCCAATTTTTCACAACATTTTTTAAATCTGAATTTTTCAGTGACCAGTTCAGTTTTGAAGTGGATTTGAAGGGCCTTCATATTAGAAATACCCCATAAATGACCCCAATATAAAAGCTGCACCCCTCAAAGTATTCAAAATGACATTCAGAAAGTGTGTTAACCCTCTAGGTGTTTCACAGGAATAGCAGCAAAGTGAAGGAGAAAATTCTAAATCTTCATTTTTTTACACTCGCATCTTTTGTAGACCCAGTTTTCGAAGTTTTACAAGGGGTAAAGGGAGAGAAATCTCCCTTAAATTTCTAACCCAATTTCTCTCGAGTAAGGAAATACCTCATATGTGTACGTAAAGGCTCTGTGGGTGTACTAGATGGTTCAGAAGGGAAGGAGTGACAATGGGATTTTGGAGAGTGAGTTTATCTGAAATGTTTTTTTGGGGGGGCACGTCACATTTAGGAAGCCCTTATGGTGCCAGAACAGCAAAAAAAAAAACACATTGCACACTATTTTGGAAACCACACCCCTCAAGGAACGTAACAATGGGCACAGTGAGCCTTAACACTCCACAGGTGTTTGACGACTTTTCATTAAAGATGTGCAAATTAATTTTTTTTCCCACTAAAATGCAGTTTTTTCCCCAAATTTTTCATTTTCACAAAGGGAAATAGAAGAGATGGGGTTACAAATTTTGGGGGGCATTTTCTCCTATTACCCCTTGTGAAAATGTAAAATTTGGGGAAAAACCAGCATTTTAGGGAAAAAAAATTTCATTTACATATCCAACTTTAACGAAAAGTCGTCAAACACCACGTGTTGCGTTGCTTGAGAGGTGTAGTTTCCAAAATAATGTGCCATGTGTTTTTTTCCCACTGTTCTGGCACCATAGGGGTTTCCTAAATGTGACATGCCCCCTCCCCCCCAAACCATTTCAGCAAAATTTGCTTTCCAAAAGCCAAATGTGACTCCTTCTCTTCTGAGCATTGTAGTGAGCCCACAGTGCACTTGACGTCCACACATGGGGTATTTCCATACTCAGGAGAAAATGCCCCCTAAAAATTTGTAACCCCATCTCTTCTGAGTATGGAAATACCCCATATGTGGACGTCAAGTGCACTGCGGGCGCACTACAATTTTCAGAAGAGGAGTCACATTTTGGTGTCTGACAGATCTTTGGAACAGTGGGCTGTGCAAATGAAAAATAAAAAATCTGTCAAACACCAGTGGGGTGTAAATGCTCACTGCACCCATTATTACATTTCATGAGGGGTGTAGTTTCCAAAATGGGGTCACATGTGGTGGGTGGCCCACTGTTCTGGCACCATGGGGGCTTTTTAAACAGACATGGCCTTCAATTCCAGACACATTCTCTCTCCAAAAGCCAAATGGAGCTCCTTCTCTTCTGAGCATTGTAGTTCACCTGCAGAGCACTTTACGTCCCCATATTTGGTATTTATATACTCAGAAGAAATGGTGCTACAAATTTTGGTAAGCATTTTTCCTATTACCCCTTGTGAAAATGAAAAATTTGGGATAACACCAGCATTTTAGTGAAAAAATAAAAATTTAACATTTTCACGTCCAACTTTAACGAATATTCTTCAAACACCTGTGGGGTGTTAAGGCTCACTATACCCCTTTCCGTGAGGGGTGTAGTTTCCAAAATGGGGTCACATGTGGGTGTTTTTTTTATTTTTATTGCGTTTATGTCAGAACTGCTGTAACGATCATCAAATCACCTCAAATATACATGGTGCTCTCACTCCTGAGCCTTGTTGTGCGCCCACAGAGCATTTTACGCCCTGATATGGGGTATTTCCGTACTCAGAAAAATTGCGTTACACATTTTGGGGGTCTTTTATTCCTTTTACCTCTTGTGAAAATGAAAAGTATGGGGCAACATCAACATGTTAGTGTAAAATATAAACATTTTTTTACATTAACATGCTGGAGTAGACCCCAGCTTTACCTTTTCATAAGGGGAGAAAGGAGAAAGAGCCCCCCAAAATTTTAAAGGAAATTTCTGCAGAGTACGGAAATACCCAATATGTGGCCCTAAACTGTTGCCTTGAAATACGACAGGGCTCCAAAGTGAGATTTGCATAGGGACGGACCCGGATGCAAGAATTACACTTGCCTCCGATACCAAAATTACCCTACAACAGTGTTTCCCAAACATGGTGCCTCCAGCTGTTGCAAAACTCCCAGCATGCCTGGACAGTCAATGGTTGTCCAGCAATAGCCGGAGCTGTTGTTTTGTAACAGCTGGAGGCTCCGTTTTGGAAACAGTGCCGTACCATACGTTTTTCATTTTTATTTGGGGGGGGGGAGGTAACTGTGTAGGGGTATGTGTATATGTAGTGTTTTACTTTTTATTTTGTGTTAGTGTAGTGTAGTGTTTTTAGGGTACAATCACACAGGCGAGGGTTACAGCGAGTTTCCCGCTGGGAGTTTGAGCTGCAGCGGAAAATTTGCCACAGCTCAACCTTGCCACGAGAAACTCACTATACCCCCCCCCCCCATGTGAATGTACCCTGTATATTCACATGGGGGGGGGAACTCCAGCTGTTGCAAAACTACAACCCCCAGCATGCCCTTTGGCTGTCGGTGCATGCTAGGGGTTGTAGTTATGCAACAGCTGGAGGAACACTGGTTGCAAAACACTGAGAGTTTGTTATTTAACTCAGTGTTTCGCAACCAGTGTGCCTCCAGCTGTTTGCCAACTTCAACTCCCAGCATGTATGGTCTGTCAGTGCATGCTGGGAGTTGTAGTTTGCAACAGCTGTAGGCACACTGGTTGCAAAATACTGAGTTAGGTAACAGACAATGTTTTCCAACCAGTGTGCCTGGTGTCCAAACTGTAGCCCTCCAGATGTTGTAAAACTTCAACTCCAAGCATGCCCAGGCTAAAGTTGTAGTTGCTAAACTACAACTCCCAGCATAACTGGGCAGTCTGGGCATGCTTTGAATTGTAGTTTTGCAACATCTGGAGGGTTAGAGTTTGGACACCACTGTATAGTAGTCTCCAAACTGTAGCACTCCAGCTCCCAGCATGCTGAGACTGTCCAGGCATGCTGGGAGTTGTAGTTTTGCAACATCTAGAAGGGCACAGATCCAAACAATCGCCCTCCAAACTGCAACTCCCAGCATGCCCAGACAGCCAAAGGCTTGGAGTTGTAGACTTGAAACACCTAGAAGCAGCGGTGAAGATCACTTTACGGCGATCTTCACTGCTGCATCTGATACCGCCGCCGCTGCATCCACTTGCTTGCGCCAGTCCCCGCTGCCTGCCACCAGTCCCCATGTGATCTCAGGTGACTGCCACCGGTCTTCCCGCCACGGTGGCCCCTGCAGCTATAGCCGCCATCATTCCATGCTCTGCCCGGACTTCCAGGGGCAGGCAGAGCAGGGGATATTAACTGTCACCCCCCCCCCCCCCCCCCCCCGCACCTGCCCTTCGATTCGCTGGCCACTCCTGACTGTTCAATTGCAGGGGATAGGAGGAGGTGGCACCCCTGCCACCTCCCTCCTATCCTTTAGGATGATCGGGGCTGTCTCTGAGAGCTCGGATCATCCCTATTTTCCGGGCGATCGGGTACCAGAGACCCGATCAACCTGGAATCGCTGATCTGAATTGTCTCAGGACCCCCCCCCCCCCCGCCCCCCAGGCATTTGTATGGGGTTCCTGCTGATTGATTTCAGCAGGCATCCCGCTCCGGTCCCCACCCAGCGCTCGGCAGGGACCAAAATTCCCACAGGCATACAGGTACGCCCTGTGTCCTTAACTACCAGGATGTCAAAAATTGTATCTCTTTTATGCTACACACACGTTTCACGTTTGACAAAACTTGTTTTGACAGAAAACTTGCAGTACAGAGTGTACATGTTCAACATGTAAAGACCAATCATGAGAGTCAATCAAAACATCATCACGGTAAACCACAAGTAACCTTCCTATGAATTCTGAAAACATATCATTGACAAGATTATGGAAAACAGCAGGAGCATTACTTAAACCAAAAGGCATTACCAAGTACTCAAAATGCCCCTCTGGAGTGTGGAATGCAGTTTTCCATTCATCACCCTCCTTGATTAATTTTAGGCCCCACGAAGATCAAGTTTGATAAACCAGCATGCCCCCTGTACTTGATTAAAAAGATCTTATTCACGATAATCGTAATCCTCCATCATTTTTAGCCACAGAGAAGAACTCTGCTCCCATGGGAGACACAGATGGTAGAATGTGACCTTTTTGTAGACTAGACTGAATGTATTGCTTCATTGCCACTCTTTCCGGCCCAGACAAATTATAAAAACGGCCCTTAGGGTATCTGGCTCTGAGAACTAAATCAATAGTGCAGTCATAGCCTTTGTGTGGGGAGAGAGCCGAGGAAAAATCTGAAATAAATTCAGGTATGTCACTCTGGGCCACATCGAGAGACGTAATACAGGTGGAGATACAGATACTGAAACTGTTAAACCCCACTGGATGAGTTCCCCAACGGACCAATCAAACACAGGATTATGACATCTTAACCAGGATAAAACAAAAAACATTTTTTTTATAATGCAACAAACCCGCCAATAATCCCACCTCTGGAGTGAAAAGAGAGACACTTTCCCCAGACAAAGGTGTATAATCCACCCCAGAAATGGGAATAGGGTTCTCCAGTGAGTTCATAGAAAGACCAAGAGACTTTATAAAACTCAAATTTACACAATTAGCTGCAAAAACCTGAAACTGAATTTTCAAAGAAAAATTCTTTGACAGGTAATAACAGCTTGTAACACAAATTGTGTAGATATCTGTGCTCCTAAGTGATCTCCCCGATAATCACTCAGGCACTGGCGTTTCCAGGCTGCTGACATCTGGGACAGGCTTAAATCAGATGACCTGCTTCTCTAAAGTAAAAACAAATTTTGTTTTTTCTCCGGACTATACTTCTTTCTTGAGGAGATACCTTCCCCACTTGCACTGGCTCCTCAGACGGAACAGAAGAAGTAGTGGAGGCAGAAGACATGCAGGTAGGAAAGCGAGAGACATAAGTAACAGATCATTCTCACTCTTTCTCTCCCTAAGACATCGGTCCAAACCTACAGCTACGCATTCACTTCCAGGCAGTGGAAGAGAAAGATGGTGTCTGTTAACTATAAAAGAAAGTATACTAAGCAATTGTCTGAGCTAGTGATTGTGTGTCTGTATACAAGAGTGCGAAGTATACAAATGAGTGTAAGTATAAAAGTGAAAGGGACTTAAAATTAAGGGAGTTTAATTGTAATATTTACTGTCTGTTTTTGGCTATTAATCTGTGAAATCCCATAACTAGTATGGCCTCCATGTTGGAAAAGGCAGTCCAGTGTGCATCTTGCACAATGCATGCAATCCTTGAACAGCAGTTGGAGGGTGCTTATTGTTGTGTGCAAGTTGTTCATTTGGAAGTCCAGATCCTGGATCTAGAGGAGCAACTGGCAACATTGAGATGCATTGAAAACTTGGAGAGGAGTCTCCTGCTCACTGAGAAAGTACTCTCTGGGGTAGAGGTGGGGGAGCATAGTGGGAGGGGGGTGCAGGACAGTCTGGCAGCTAGCTAGGTTAGTTAGAAAACGGGGTAGTGGGAAAAGTGTCAGGGAGGCTAGTCCTGAACTGGCACACCCCAACAAGTTTGCCTGGTCGGCAGATGAGGGAGATGCCATTTCAGAGCTAGCAGTACTGCAGTAGGACTCTGCCTCTGACCACCAGGGGGGTCTCTGCTCCAGTAAGGAAGGAGGGAGGAGTGCAGGTCAGGCCAGAAAGGTACTGGTAGTGGAGTACTCAATTATTAGGGAACAGACAGGGTGATCTGTCACAAAGGCCGGGATTGCCGAACAGTGTGTTGTCTTCCTGGCGCTCGAGTTCGGCACATTGCGGATCGGGTTGACAGGTTGCTGGGTGGGGCTGGAGAGCTCCCAGCAGTCATGGTACATATTGGCACCAATGACAAAGTAAGAGGTCGGTGGAGTGTCCTTAAAAATTATTTCAGAGACTTAGGCCGCAAGCTTAAGGCATGGACCTCCAAGGTAATATTTTCTGAAACATTACCTGTACCACGAGCAACACCAGAGAGGCAGCAGGAGATTAGGGAGGCAAACAAGTGGCTTAGAAGCTGTTGTAGGAAGGAGGGGTTTGGGTTCATGAAGAACTGGGCCGACTTCGCTGTCGGATACTGTCTCTACCATAGGGATGGGATGCACCTCAATGGGGAGGGTGCAGCTGTGCTTGGGGAGAAGATGACTAGAAGGGTGGAGGAGTGTGTAAACTAGAGACTGGGGGGGGACCTACAACAGAGGGGGAAGATAGTGTAGATAGAGAGGGGGGACTTATTAATGTACCTAGGAGTGGAGCTGAGGGAGGGGTTAGAATAGTTCATAGGGATAGGCTTCATAGGGAGAAAAAACATATGCCATTGAATTGCATGTTGACTAATGCCAGAAGTCTGACCAATAAAACAGAGGAACTGGAGTGGTTGATGTCCGAGGAAAATTATGACATAGTGGGTATAACTAGGTTGGACGATAGCTGTGACTGTGCGGTCAACATACAGGGTTATAGTCTATTCAGTAAGGATCGGACAAAACGGAATGGGGGACCAGTTTGTCTTTATGTAAAGTCCAGTCTGAAGGCCGCACTGCGGGAGGATATATAGGAGGGAAATGATAATGTGGAGGCATTATGGGTTCAAATATATGGAGATAAAAATTTTAAAAAAAATTCTAATAGGGGTTTTCTATAAGCCACCAAACATAATGGAAGAGGCAGAAGATCAATTACTGAGGCAAATAAACAAGGCAGCAAATCAGAATGAGGTGATAATAATGGGGGACTTTAAAACTATCCTGGTATAAACTGGGAGACTGAGACCTGTGAATCTCATAAAGGAAACAGGTTTCTGACTATAGCTAAAGACAATTATCTGTCCCAAATGGTGCAGGGCCTGACCAGAGGTGGCGCCGTACTAGACTTAATATTAACCAACAGACCTGACAGAGTAACTAATGTGCAAATAGAAGAATACCTAGTAAATAGTGATCATAATATAATACATTATAACTTGTTCTCCAATATGGGAATCTTTCGAGGGGCCACAAAAACAATGAACTTTAGGAAGGCAAAGATTGATCAACTCAGAGAAGCCCTTAACAATATAAATTGGGATAATGTCCTAAAAAAACAAGAATACTGACATGGATGAATAAAAATGTTAAGGAGGCAATAAATGACAAAAATAGAGCATTTAAACTACTAAAACAGGACGGCAGCGAGACAGCATTAAAAATCTATAGAGAAAAATGTAGAATATATAAAAAAAAAAAGATAAAACCCGCAAAAATAGAGACAGAAAGAATCATTGCCAACAAGAGTAAAATTAACCCCAAAATGTTTAACTATATAAATAGCAAAAAGGTTAAATGGGCACTGTCAGATACAAAAGCTTTTGATATGTTGTAAAGCATGCAAAAACAATAGGTTTTGCAATTGCTTTCATTAGAAAATTTTCAGTATTTCATACTGAAAAAGCCAGTCAAACAACTGCCCCCCCTGCCTGATTGGACACATACTAGTCCTGCTGTGTCCATGCATCATCCTTGATTGACAGCTGTGAGCGCAAGGCTCACGGCTGGAGGAAAAATCCTCCCACTGTCACTGTCAGCTTGTGTCCCACTACTGTCAGTGAGACAAGCTGGGAGTTGTAGTTTTGCTAATGCTAGGGGAGATGTGAGCAGACAGCATACTGAGAGAGGGGGCAAAGACCTGCACAGTGAGGCCATGCCCCCTCCCTTTGAGAGGAATTCAGAGACTTGTGAGCTAAATTAAATGTAATAAAAAAAATAAATAAAGGTGCTAGACTGCTAGACACATAACAATTAGATGTACATGGTCAGGATTAGGTACTGTGTGATATATTTAAAAAATAATAATTTTTTTTTTGGATCTGATGGGTACGCTTTAAAAATGAGAGTGTTGGCCCTTTAAAAAATGATGAGGAAGAAATTATAAACGGGGATCAGGAAAAAGCAAATATATAAAAACATTCTTCTCCACTCTATTCACTGAGGAAAATAAAATGTCAGGTGAAATACAGCAAGATAAGGTAAACTTCCCAGTACAGGTCACCTGTCTAACCCAGGAAGAAGTACAGTGCCGCCTACAAAAAATCTAAATAGACAAATTGCCAGGTTCAGATGGCATTCACCCCTGTGTTCTAAAGGAATGAAGTAATGTAATAGACAGACCCCTATTTTTAATATTTAGGGACTCTATAGTAACAAGGACTGTTCCCCAGGAATGGCGCATGGCAAATGTGGTGCCAATATTTAAAAAGGGGTCAAAAGGTGACCCCGGGAATTATAGACCTGTAAGTTTATCCCCCGTTGTATGTAAATTGTTTGAGAGTTTTCTAAGAGATGCTATTTTGGAGTATCTTGATAAAAATAAATGTATGACTCCGTCCTTATCAGTATGGGTTTATGAGGGATCGGATTGCCTGGGCTAGGCATGGGGGCAATAATGACTCAGACGCCAAGTTACGGATAACGGTAGCTTTACTGAGATTAGACAGGTGAAAAAGTCTATACAGTTCAGCCAGTTCCATGGGAGTACCCCTTTAACCTGGGCATTTGTTTGCACATCTGACCACTGTCACTTTAAGCATTACTAACTCTGGGATGCTTTTACCTTTCATTCTTATTCTGAGAATGTTTTTTCGTGACATATTCTACTTTATGTGAGTGGTAAAATTTTGTCGATACTTGCATCATTTCTTGTGAAAAATCGCAAAATATGATGAAAAAATTTAAAATTTAGTATTTTTTTTACTTTGAAGCTCTCTGCTTATAAGGAAAATGAATATTCCAAATAAATGATATATTGATTCACATATACAATATATCTACTTTATGTTTGCATCATAAGGTTGACATGTATTTACTTTTGGAAGACATCAGAGGGCTTCAAAGTATAGCAGCAATTTTCCAATTTTTCACAACATTTTCAAAATCTAAATTTTTCAGGGACCAGTTCAGTTTTGAAGTGGAATTGAAGGGCCTTCTCGTTAGAAATACCCCATAAATGACCCCATTATAAAAACTGCACCCCTCAAAGTATCCAAAATGACATTCAAAAGGTTTGTTAACCCTTTAGGTGTTTCACAGGAATAGCAGCAAATTGAAGGAGAAAACTCTAAATCTTCATTTTTTGCACTGGCATGTTCTTGTAGACCCAGTTTTTGAATTTTTACAAGGGGTAAAAGGAGAGAAATCTTCCTAAAATGTGTAACCCAATTTCTCTCGAGTAAGGAAATACCTCATATGTGTATATCAAGTGCTCTGTGGGTGAAGTAGAGGGCTCAGAAGGGAAGGAGCAACAGTGGGATTTTGGAGAGTGAGTTTTTCTGAAAAACATTTTGGGGGGCATGTCACATTTAAGAAGCTCCTATGGTGCCAGAACAGCAAAAAAAAAAACATACTATTTTGGAAACTACACCGCTCAAGGAATGTAACAATGGGTACAGTGAGCCTTAACACCCCACGGGTGTTTGACGACTTTTCGTTAAAGTTGGATGTGTAAATGATCTTTTTTTCACTAAAATGCTAGTTTTCACCCAAATTTAAAATTTTATGAGTATGGAAATAGCCCATGTGTGGACGTCAAGTGCTCTGCTGGCGCACTACAATGCTCAGAAGAGAAGAAATCACATTTGGCTTTTGGAAAGCAAATTTTGCTGAAATGATTTTTGGGGGGCATGTCGCATTTAGGACGCCCCTATGGTGCCAGAACAGCAAAAAAAAACTTACATGGCTTACTATTTTGGAAACGACACCCCTCAAGGAACGTAACAAGGGGTGCAGTGAGCCATAACAACCCACAGGTGCTTGACGACTTTTTGTTAAAGTTGGATGTGTAAATGAAAAAAAAATGTTTTCACTAAAATGCAGTTTTTCCCCAAAATGTTTACATTTTTACAAGGGGTAATAGTAGAAAATCACCCCCAAAATTTGTAACCCCATTTGTAACCTGGCAAACTACAATGCTCAGAAGAGGAGGAGCGCCATTGAGCTTTTGGAGAGTGAATTTGTTTGGAATGGAAGTCAGGGGCCATGTGCGTTTACAAAGCCCCCGTGGTGCCAGAACAGTGGACCCCCCACATGTGACCCCATTTTGGAAACTACACCCCTCACAGAATTTAATAATGGGTGCAGTGAGTATTTACACTACACTGGCGTTTGACAGATCTTTGGAACAGTGGGCTGTGCAAACAAAAAATTAAATTTTTCATTTTCACGTACCACTGTTCCAAAAATCTGTCAGACACCTGTGGGGCATAAATGCTCACTGTAACCTTTATTACATTACATGAGGGGTGTAGTTTCCAAAATGGGGTCACATGTTCTGGTACATTGTTCTGGCACCAGGGGGGCTTTGTAAAAACACGTGGCCCTCAATTCCAGACATATTTTCTCTTCAAAAGCCCAATGGCGCTCTATCTCTTCTGAGCATTGTAGTGCAACCGCAGAGCACTTTACGTCCACACATGGGGGGGGGGTGATTCTTTTTTTTTTCTATTTTCACTTGTGAAAATGAAAAATTTAGGGTAACACCAGCATTTTAGTGAGAATTTTTTTTTCATTTTCCCATCCAAATTTAATGAAAATTCTTCAAACACATGTGGGGTGTTAAAGCTCACTGTACCCCTTGTTACATTCCGTGAGGGATGTAGTTTCCAAAATGGGGTCACATGTGGGTATTTTTTTGCGTTTATGTCTGAAGCGCTGTAAAAATCAGCCACCCCTGTGCAAATCACCAATTTAGGCCTCAAATGTACATAGTGCGCTCTCACTCCTGAGCCTTGTTGTGTGCCCCCAGAGCATTTTACGCCCACATATGGGGTATTTCCGTACTCAGGAGAAATTGCATTACAAATATTTTTTATTTTTTTTTCCTTTTACCACTTGAGAAAATAAAAAGTATGGGGCAACACCAGCATGTTAGTGTAAATTTTTTTTATTTTTTTCCACTAACAGGCTGGTGTAGCCCCCAACTTTTCTTTTTCAAAAGGGATAAAAGGAGAAAAAGGGAGGCGCATGCGTGCAGCTCACGTGAGAGGACGGTGTTAATGTGAGCTCCGTGCTGGCTGTGCCCTTTTAGCCTTTCTAAGCGCCGGATAATGGCTCCTAAGCTTCGGAGACCCCGCAAACACCTTGGGGAATATGCCCCGGTCACAGCAAAAGAAAAAGCAGCATCTGACCCAGCGATTATCGCAGTCTATATCTGATTTATTCCGGACTGGCTCACGCTCAAAGATGGTGGCGTCCCGCTCAAGCTCACCACTAGAGCATTCGGAGGAGAAGCCTCAAGATCCTGCAGACCTTACACCCACGTCCTCTCAGCTGCAGGAACTGGGGCAGAGGGTTGCGGACACAGAGACGCGGGTAGATTACTTGGCAGAGGCGGTGGAGACTGACAGGAAAGAGCTGAAACACGCTTCAGGCCCTCGAGCTGAAACACGAGGACCTGGAAAACAGGTCGCGCCGCACTAATCTGCGAATACAAGGTCTCCCAGAGGAAGAGACTAAAACTATCACTTCTCTTTTCTTTGAGTTGGTCCCGCAATTGGAACCGGAGCTGCTGAGATTCGACAGGATCCACAGGGTGCTGGCACGACCTAAAAACCCAGATCTTCCCCGCAACATCATACTGAAACTTCACTACCCAGAGGTGAGAGACATGATATTGCAGGCTGCTAGGAATGTCGCTGCCCTGCCGGGAGTGCCTGCCAGAGTCCGTATCTATTCTGATTTGGCCCCCTCTACCTTAGCTAGACGCCGGGACTTCAGGCCTGTTACTTTGGCGCTCCAGAAGGAGGGGATTCGTTACAGGTGGGGGTTCCCATTTTCACTGTCGTTCCAGCTTCCAGGTCATTCTCATACGGTGCGCACTCTGTCTCGGGTGCGCATTTCCCTGGTGGAGCAACCCCCTCTACCACAACGTGTGGGCCGAGTATCCCGTGCTTGGACCCTGGTTGGTAAAGACGCTCGCACCTCTAACCAGCAAAGAGGGGCACAACCACCTATGTGACCTATGGGACTGGGCTGGCGGACAAGCTAAAGCGTGCTGAACTGGAGATACTTGGAGTGGAGTGTTACCACCAGGGGTGGACTGCGGTGATATTTTGATGAGGACTGCTGTAGAGGGACACTAGCTCATGCTTGAAATGGACTGTGTGCTTCTCGGGACCGTCTCCGATGCCGATATCAGCACGGCTAGGCCGCATGTCGGACCAGTGATGTTTTTCTACTAGGTATATAACTGCAATTTACACCGGTCTTGGGGGAGGAGTGGAGTTACAGGTGGTCAGTCTCCATACTATTTTTCTTATTTTTTCTTATAAACTTTGTTTATTAAAGGGTTTTTCAGAATTCTAAACAAACGAAACACAATGAAGAGTACTTATAACAACGGTACAGTGGAAAGTGGACGGGATGCAACCTGCCTATCAGTAATGAACAGCTATCAAGCCAGTATATTCGCCAGGGCCTATGGCCCATACAACCTCAGTCAAGCAGAATGTTTGTATGAATAATAAGTTCACCAGACATGTATCCTACCCAACGTCCTAGCCACCAGTTTTGACAAGCAACGACTTGAACACCACATATTTCATGCATCCGCACACACACACACACACACACACACACACTAAAAAATGTTTTTTTTTTTTAAAGTTTAAAAAAAAAGGGGGGGGGGGGGAAGGATTGAAACGTGAAGGAAATTCAGGAGAGGATAGCCAGAGAGAAGAAGAGAGACGCTCCCACGGTAATATCAGTCTCCCAGAAAGTCGCTGAGAGAGGCAAGGGAGTACCACTCCGTATGACGGAATGGCCATACAATATCATCCATTTGGGCCCTAGTGAGGTGAGCAATCATAAAAGTGTGCCATTTGGCGAAGAATTTCTTTGCATTCCGTTCCCTGTGCCTCTCTGTGTCCAGTCTGTCGACCACCAGAAAATCTTTGAGTTCCGCAATCACTGCAGCAATGGAAGGCATAGCCGGCTTAATCCATTCCCGCAGGAGTATGCGCTTGGCTATTAAAAGAACAACATGAATACATTTCGGGACCGTACGAAGACCCACATCCTCGGGTAAGGAAGGATCGACAGACTGGAACAGGAGGGCCAAGGGTGTCAGAGGAAGACGAATAGTCCAGTAGCGATATATATAATCCACCACCTCCCTCCAAAAACATTGTGACCTGTCACAAGACCATATGCCATGAAAAAAGTTAGTGCCCGGGGCGTTGCACTTAGGGCAGGCTGTAAGCCGTTCTGGGAATGAGGGGGTGGCCGGCAGATTGAAGCCTAAGTAGCCAAAGTGCATCAATTTCAAGAAAGCTTCACGCCATCGCTCACTTATGACATGTGCCCTGACTTTGGTCCACCCCTCTAAGATATGTTCCCCTATGTCCGGGACCTGAAGCAAAGTGGCCCATTTGGCAAAAATGTTGTGTTTAGAAACTTTCAATATTTTATCATTCAAGTTCCTATACAGGGTAGAGATGGACAGCTTCCTAGGCTGTAGTCCTACAAGGAGGGGTCACGCAGTCTGGAGGTACAAAATGATAACAGCTGAGACACCTGGAGGAAATGAGTAGGCGGTAGATCAAAGGTCTGCAAGATTTCCTGTGGGGAAAGCCACCGTTTCTCCTCGACATGCATCAGCTGTTTGGCTACAGTCAATCCCCTGTCTCGCCTTGCCCCAAATAATCTGTTGTCCCTCCCCGGTGTAAATTCCGGGTGGCCCCACAGATTGAGTCGCCCAGACAGCAGGAAGGGTAAACCATGTGCCTTACATACTGCTCTCCATGCCATGATGGTGTCTCTCAACAATACGGAGCGCTTAAAATGGAGGGGAAGGCCCGAGATCCATGCGTGCAGACACGATGTCAAATTCTAGGGGGAAGCAAAGTAGGCTTCCAGTATGAGATTAGAGTGGTAGTCGGATCCGTAGATCCAGTCGAGCACATGGCGGAAAAGGCAGGCCAAATTATAGCCGCGCAAATTGGGGAGACCCACTCCTCCATCATGACGACTTAGCATTAATTTTTGTAGAGAGATGCGCGGGCGTTTTCCCTACCATATGAAGCGAGTGAAGGCAGAGTTAAGCGAATTGATATCTTTGTGCTTAAGTAAGACAGGTAATGTTTGTAATTGGTATACTAATCTGGGAAAACTGATCATTTTAATTAAATGACATTTACCTAGGAAAGAGATCGGGAGATGGCACCACCGATTCAATTCATCCTTAATGGTCTTAAATACGGGAGGGTAAATGAGGGTATACAGGGAGGAGGGCAGCTTACCTATCCTGATCCCCAAATAGGTGATAGATGTTTTAACTAGGGTGGTCGGGATGCCCATAGTAGTCCAATAGGAGGAGGGCTTGGGAGCCCCTAATGGAAGGAGTTCACTCTTCAGTTGGTTAATTTTGTAGCCAGAAAAAGATTCGAAGTGGGCTAAGGCAGACATCAATTCAGCATAGTGGGTCTGCGGGTCCGCTAGAAAAACAAGGATGTCGTCTGCAAAAAGGGTTAATTTGATCGTTTCCTTCTGAATTTTAATGCCCCTATACACCGAGGAGTCCTCCAGGTGGTGGGCCAGTGGTTCCAACGCTAAGTTAAATAGTAAGGGGGACAGGGGGCAACCCTGTCTCGTCCCCTTAAACAGGGGGAAGGGGGAAGACAGGATCCCAGAGGTGAATACCCGGGCCATGGGCGAAGCATATAGGCTACTCAAAAATGTTCTGAAGTCACCCGTCAGGCCTATCTTGTCCAGCACCATCCCGAGCCAGTCCCATCTTACATTGTCGAACGCTTTTTCGGCGTCTAGCGCCAAAAGTATCGGTTGCTCTCCTGGCTCGGGACAGTGCTGCACCCTGTCAAGAACAGTGAGGACCTTGCGAATATTAGTGACTGCTGACCTATTGCAGACAAAACCGACCTGCGAGGGTCCAACCAATGAAGGCAAGAGCACACTAAGACGATCAGCCATAATTTTGGTCATTAATTTAAGGTCCTGGTTAATAAGCGAGATGGGGCGGTAGGACTGGGGGAGCAAAGGGTCTTTACCCGGCTTCAACAGGAGTTTGATGACCGCTGTGTTAGAATGGAGAGGTAAGGAGCCAGAGTGGAGGACATGGTTAAAGTAGGTCGTCAGTGGAGGTACCACTTGCTTGACTAGAATTTTGTAAAACTCGCCCTAGAATCCATCCGGACCCGGTGCCTTGGAGTTATGAAGAGTCTTAATTGTTCTGCAGACCTCATCCTCAGTAAAGTCCGCGTTCAGAGCAACCCGATGTTCAGACGTCAAAGAGTGGAGGCGGACTGACTCCAGGAACGACCTACCAGCAACCATGTCCACCGGGGCAGAAAAGTAAAGAGATGTGTAGTAAAAAGATAAAAGAGAGTTAATGGTCTGGGGGTCATGGTGCAGGGTCCCCGACTCGTCACGTAGGGAAGAGAAATGTTGAGGGGCTCGACGGCCTTTGGCCAGCCTCGCCAGGAGTCGGCCAGATTTATTCCCAAACCGAAACAAATCAGCCCGGTATCGGGAATAAGCTGCCAAACATTTGCATTCTGACCATAGGTCAAAAGTGGTTTTAGCTGCCTTCCAGGCCCGACAAGCGGGAAACAAAAGTAGTATATGCTGATTGGAGCACTTTGCTAGCCTCCCGGAATTGGTGGAGTGACTTCTTCTTGACTGTGGACATATAAGCGATCAGACGACCCCGGAGAACCGACTTAGCAGATTCCCAGTACAGGGGTGCATCCGCTAGGTGGGCAGCATTGTCCCATGAGAATTCAGCCCACCAACCTTTCAAAGAGTCAGCAAAGTTGTCATCTTTGCCATGTATGCGGGGAATCTCCATTGGAAATCAGACCCTTTAGGAAAGGAATCAGCGAGAAATATAGATATAGGAGAGTGATCAGACACCACCATGGCATGGATTTCAGAAGCTACCACTTTCGGCAAAAGGTCAGGGGAAACCAGGAGGTAATCTATGCAAGACCAAGAAGAGTGACTATGAGAAAAGTGTGTGAAATCTCTGCCATCTGGGTGCATCAATCTCCACGGGTCACTAAGTCCAGATGTCTCCAAAAAGGTCCCGTACACCCTGTCGCTATGTCTAGGTAAGGAGCTATCGGTAGGACCACCCCTCCTGTCCTCTAACGTCGCCGCTACAGCATTCATGTCGCCACCCAGGATTTTACTAGGAATAGGGTCTGCGAGCAATTTCCCCTCGAGGGTCCGAAAATAAGTCTTATTGTCACCGTTGGGTGCATAACAACTGTAAATGCTATAATCACGGCCCTCAAAGTGCAAATGCACCCAGACCCATCGTCCGTCCTGATCTATGTCTTGAGCTATGATTGTTTCCCCAAAATTCCTGTGAATAAGAATCAGAGTGCCCGCCTTACCTCCAACCGCCGGAGAACCTATGACGGAACCAACCCACAATTTGGACATGCGCACCAGGTCATCGGCCGCTAGGTGAGTTTCCTGGAGCATCACCACGTCTGGATGAAGTCGCTTCAGGTGGCGCAGTATCTGAGTTCTTTTATTGGGGGAGCGAAGGCCTTTCACGTTCCACGATATGAAACGCATTGCTGGAGAAAAGAAAAAGGGTGTAGTAGAGTAGAAAAGCAGAAGAGGGGGGGGGGGAGAGAAAAAAAAAACCTCACACACTCACACCTGACAAGGACACACAGATCACACTAGCACCCACACCGTCGGCGGCAGGAACCCACTGCAGAGATACACAGTTACAAGCTACCTTGGCGAGAGTCTGAACAAACACTGCAACCAAACAATAATTCAACCGCACGAACACACGTTGTGTGCTAAGACTCCATCCAGGCGTCTCACACCGTGTTATGGACTTCACTTTTTTCTGCCGGTGGACGAAGACAACCCCAGACACAACATACCAACATAAACATGGCAGATAATTCCCCACCTGTGCAATGCCCCCCCACCCAGAGATCCCCTCCCAGCCCACCCCCCCTCTAAACCCGAACATGTAAATGATCCCGCAGACATGTCCTTAGGACGAGCAAATCAGGAAATCAGCCTTCCTAGGCAGCAGGCATCCACTAAGGTAAAGATATCAATAAACGAAGGCTAGAATGGGGAAACACAGTGAGCAACATTGAAACAGGGGATGCCCGCAACACTTTCCAGGTTATAATCAAGAAATGCCCGCAAGTCCAGATCAAGAGTTCTCATATTGGGGACCTTGTCGCCTAGGGGAGCGATGTGGGGATTTCTCCCTAGGGCCTCCTTGTGTCCCCCTCAAACGTCCAGCGTCCCCTGGGCCATGTAGTGCAGCCTCAGCTGCCGTGGGGCTATTGAAGACTGATGATGAGCCGTCACTGTGGAACACCCGCAAAATGGCCGGAAACTGCAGCTGAAATTTGATCTTGCGGTTAAAAAGGTCAGAGCAGACGCCGCTGAATGCCCTCCGTCTCTTCGCTACAGGAGCCGAGAAATCCTCAAATATAAGAACTTGGCTGTCCCGAATTATCAATGGAGCAGAGCGTTTACGGAACGCCCGCAAGATAGACTGGCAATCATTATAGTTAAGGAGTTTAAATATAGCCTGTCTTGGGCGGTTGTGTTGTCTCAGAGCTTCCTCCCGGCCCGCCGGGTCCGGTCCCAGCCTATGAGCCCGCTCCACTCTACAATAGTGGTCCAGGCCTAAAGCCTCAGTCAGTTCGATTTCGCACAGGTGTAGAAGGTCCATACTAGGCACTTGTTCAGATAGACCCACAATGCGCAGATTATTGCACCGCGACCGATTTTCAAGATCGTCCAATTTCGCCCATAAGCTAGCATTTTCCTGTCTGAGGTCTGAGAGTTGACTGGATAAATCAGACTGATCATGTTGGAGTGTAGTAACATCAGTTTTAAGGGCAGCCACAGTAGCATTAGTTTGAGAGAGATCCCGTCTCATAGAATCAAAGGAGGCCTGCAGAGTGGCTTCTAGTGATTTCTGAATATAAGGCACCACCTGCACCATAATTTGTGCAGCCAGAGATTTAAAGTCAAAAGTCATGGGAGCCATGGAGTCAGGTGGCATTGCGGCCAGGGCACCCGAAGTTCCCTCAGATGAAATCATGCGAGTCGGGGAGCCTGGAGATAACAAGGTCTGCTGAGAGTCGGTATTGAATGGTGTCTGGGCGGGAGGGGGAGCAGGGCAACTCCCAGACGCCATGTCCCCACTATTTGCAGGAGCAGGGGCCAGCAACATGGAGGTGAGCCCAGCAGCGTGGTCAATGACCTGTACAGAGAGAATCGCTGGCGGAGAGGAGCGGTGTACTCCCTCTGGAGATAAGCTGAGCCGGTCCGGAGAATGCACGTAAGTAAAGTGCGATAGCCGCTGCTGCGCCTGTATTTTCGCGGCCGCGGACCCACGTGGTCCTGCTGCCGCGCGCTGCGGTAGTGGCTGGAGCCGGGGGAATTGCGGAGGCTCCGGAGCAGGTACCGCTCCATACAGGGTCCCCGGTCAGGAAGGCAGACGTCCGGGAGGCTAGGGCGCCCAGGGGGGAGCTGAAGTGCCGGCAGAGAGGAGTGTTCAGGGTCGGGGGATGCAGGAGCTCCACTAGCTGCGTCCCACCATGACAGCGCCGGAACCAGAAGTCTCCATACTATTTTTTTGGCTTGTGGACATATCTATACTCTCTGTTCTCAGCATGTACACTTTGCTTCAAGGTTTTGGCTAAGGTTATATCTCACAATGTAAGAGGATTTAACTCCCCACTTAAACGTAAGAAAGCCTTTCTAGACTATGTTAAACTGCAACCTGTTTTGATTTATCTACAAGAAACTCACTTCATGCAATCTTCCAGTCCGTCCTTTTTTCAGAAGTCATATCACAGATTCTATCTCTCCTCATTCTACGTCTAGGTGTAGGGGTGTCATTATATTGCTCCGTGACTCCTTTCCACTTACGGTGGATCAGGTGCAGACAGACCCGGAGGGGAGATTTCTGCTGATTTTGGGCACATTGTTTGATAAGAAGTTATGTTTATTCAACGTGTATGCACCCACTGAAACACCCATGCAGTTTTTCACTGACGCTTGCGGGACACTTGACAATGTTACTTATGATCAATTGATATGGGCAGGTGATTTCAACATGGTATACAATGGGAAGTTAGACAGGTCCAACTTGGCCCCTTTTCGCAGGTCAGACGGCCAGCGACGTTTATTGCGCCAGTCTTTTGCTAACCTTAGTTTGACTGATGCATGGCGTGAACATAACGGGACGGCTAGGGGATATTCATACTACTCACCAGCTCAACGCCATTATACCAGAATTGATTGGGTATTGCTGAACACAGCACTGTTGCCTAGTTTACTGTACGCTAAACATGTACCACCTGTGTGGTCAGATCACCATGTGGTTAGTGTTGTGATGGACTTTCTCACACCATTTCGCTGTCCATTCAGATGGCGACTGAACGAATCGTTGCTTACAATGCCTAGAGCAGTGATTCCCAACCGCTGTACACATGTGTGCCGTTTGCCACTGGCCGTGGTGCCGCGGGATTTTGCTGTGATTTTTTTTATTGATTTTTTTTAATATCCCGTCCCGGCCTGCGCGCTTATGACTGGCGGCGCAGGGGGGAAGGGAAGCCTGCGTGCGCACTGCGCACACAGCGTCCCCCGCGTCCCCCCTCCCCCTTCTACCTTGCGGTGCAGTGAGCCGAAAGTGGGTCCCTGGGGCGGAACGATCTTCACCTGCGCCGGACTCCCGTGCCTGCTGTGGACCTGCAAGCTGCGCGGACCGGCTTGCTTAAGGTACTGTACCCTTTCCACCCCTCTGTTACTCCTTCTCAACCCTGTCCACCCCCCCCCTGTCACCCATGTCCACCCCCACCCCCCCCTGTCACCCATGTCCACCCTCCCCCCCTGTCACCCATGTCCACCCCCCCTGTCACCCATGTCCACCGCCCCCCTGTCACCCATGTCCACCCCCCCGTCACCCATGTCCACCCCCCCCGTCACCCATGTCCACCACCCCCGTCACCCATGTCCACCCCCCCCTGTCACCCATGTCCACCCCCCCCTGTCACCCATGTCCACCCCCCCTGTCACCCATGTCCACCCCCCCTGTCACCCATGTCCACCCCCCCTGTCACCCATGTCCACCCCCCCCCTGTCACCCATGTCCACGCCCCCCCTGTCACCCAGTCCACCCCCCCGTCACCCATGTCCACCACCCCGTCACCCATGTCCACCACCCCTGTCACCCATGTCCACCCTCCTGTCATCCCTTTCACTTCTGTGCACCCTCCTGTCACCCATGTTCACCCCCCCCCCCCCGTCATCCATATCCAGCCCCCCCCGTCCACCCTCCTGTCACCCCTGTTCACACCCACGTTCACCTTCCTGTCATCCCTTTCACTCCCGTTCACCCCCTCCTGTCACCCATGTTCACCCCCTCCTGTCATCCCTTTCACTCCCATCCACCCTCCTGTCACCCATGTCACCCATGTTCACCCTCATCCACCCTCCTGTCACCCATGTTCACCCTCATCCACCCTCCTGTCACCCATGTTCACCCTCCTGTCATCCCTTTCACTCCCGTTCACCCCCTCCTGTCACCCATGGTCACCCCCTCCTGTCACCCATGTTCACCCCCTCCTGTCACCCATGTTTACCCCCTCCTGTCATCCCTTTCACTCCCATCCACCTTCCTGTCACCCATGTTCACCCTCCTGTCACCCATGTTCACCCTCCTGTCATCCATGTTCACCACCCTCCTGTCATCCCTTTCACTCCCATCCACCCTCCTGTCACCCATGTCACCCATGTTCACCCTCATCCACCCTCCTGTCACCCCTGTTCACACCCATGTTCACCCCCTCCTGTCACCCATGTTCACCCTCCTGTCACTCATGTTCACCCTCCTGTCACCCATGTTCACCACCCTCCTGTCACCCCTGTTCACACCCATGTTCACCCTCCTGTCATCCCTTTCACTCCTGTCCACCCCCTCCTGTCACCCATGTTCACCCCCTCCTGTCATCCCTTTCACTCCCGTCCCCCCCCTGTCCACCCTCCTGTCACCCATGTTCACCCTCATCCACCCTCCTGTCACCCCTGTCCACCACCCTCCTGTCACCCCTCCTGTCACCCCTGTCCACCCTCCTGTCATCCCTTTCACTCCCGGTCACCCGCCATCACCCATGTCCACCCCCGTCCACCCTCCTGTCATCCCTGTCACCCCCGTCCACCCTTCTGTCATCCCTCTGTCACCCATGTTCACCCTCCTGTCGACCCATGTCCACTCCTCTGCACCCCTGTCCACTCCTCTACACCTCTCTGTCCACTCCTCTACACCCCTCTGTCCACTCTTCTACACCCCTGTCACCCATGTACGCTCCTCTACACCCCTCTGTCCACTCCTCTACACCCCTGTCACCCATGTACGCCCCTCTACACCCCTGTGTACACTCTTCTACACCCCTGTCACCCATGTACGCTCCTCTACACCCCTCTGTCTGCTCCTCTACACCCCTGTCACCCATGTACGCTCCTCTACACCCCTCTGTTCGCTCCTCTAAACCTCTCTGTCCACTCCTCTACACCCATCACCCATGTACGCTCCTCTACACCCCTCTGTTCGCTCCTCTAAACCCCTCTGTCCACTCCTCTACACCCCTGTCACCCATGTCTGCTTCTCTACACCCCTGTCACCCATGTACACTCCTCTACACACCTCTGTCACCCATGTACACCCCTGTCACCCATGTACACTCCTCTACACCCCTGACACCCATGTCTGCTTCTCTACACCCATTTCCACTCCTCTACACCCCTGTCACCCATGTACACTCCTCTACACCCCTCTGTCCACTTCTCTACACCCCTGTCACCCATGTCTGCTTCTCTACACCCCTCTGTACACTCTACACCCCTGTCACCCATGTACGCTCCTCTACACCCCTCTGTCTGCTCCTCTACACCCGTCATCCATGTACGCTCCTCTACACCCCTCTGTCCGCTCCTCTACACCCCTGTCACCTCTGTCCACTCCTCTACACCCCTTTCACCCATGTACGCTCCTCTACACCCCTCTGTCCACTCCTCTACACCTCTGTCACCCATGTACGCTCCTGTACACCCCTCTGTACACTCCTCTACACCCCTGTCACCCCTGTACGCTCCTCTGCACCCCTCTGTCTGCTCCTCTACACCTCTGTCCACTCCTCTACACCCCTGTCACCCATGTACACTCCTCTACACCCCACTGTCCACTCCTCTACACCTCTGTCACCCATGTACACTCCTCTACACTCCTCTGTCCACTCCTCTACACCCGTCACCCATGTACGCTCCTCTACACCACTCTGTACACTTCTCTACACCCCTGTCACCCATGTACGCTCCTCTGCACCCCTTCTGTCCGCTCCTCTACACCTCTCTTTCCACTCCTCTACACCCCTGTCACCCATGTACGCTCCTCTACACCCCTCTCTCCACTCCTCTACACCCCTGTCACCCATGTATGCTCCTCTACACCCCTCTGTCCACTCCTCTACACCCCTGTCACCCATGTATGCTCCTCTACACCCCTCTGTACACTCCTCTACACTCCTGTCACCCATGTACGCTCCTCTGCACCCCTCTGTCTGCTCCTCTCCAGTCTCTGTCCACTCCTCTACACCCGTCACCCATGTACGCTCCTCTACACCCCTCTCTACACTCCTCTACACCCCTCTGTACACTCCTCTACACCCGTCACCCATGTACGCTCCTCTACACCCCTCTGTACACTCCTCTACACCCCTGTCCACTCCTCTACACCCCTGTCACCCATGTACGCTCCTCTGCACCCCTCTGTCTGCTCCTCTACACCTCTCTGTCCACTCCTCTACACCCCTGTCACCCATGTACGCTCCTCTACACCCCTCTCTCCACTCCTCTACACCCCTCTGTACACTCCTCTACACCCCTCTACACCCCTCTGTACACTCCTCTACACCCCTGTCACCCATGTACGCTCCTCTGCACCTCTCTGTCTGCTCCTCTACACCTCTCTGTCCACTCCTCTACACCCCTCTGTACACTCCTCTACACCCCTGTCACCCATGTACACTCCTCTACACCCCTGTCCACTCCTCTACACCCCTGTCACCCATGTACACTCCTCTACACCCCTCTGTCCTCTCCTCTACACCCCTGTCACCCATGTACGCTCCTCTGCACCCCTTTGTACGCTCCTCTACACCCCTCTGTCCACTCCTCTACACCTCTGTCACCCATGTACGCTCCTGTACACCCCTCTGTACGCTCCTCTACACCCCTCTAAACCCCTTTGTCACCCATGTCCACCCCTCTACATCCCTCTGTCACCCATGTACACTCTTCTACACCCCTCTGTCACCCATTTTAAAAAAAAGTTCGGCACCTAATAGATTTGTTTTGCAGGTTTAACGGTGAAGAATTGTGTGTGGAAGAAATCGTGATGATGGCCCGGACCAGATGGAGAAGAGAAGGCAACATTGCAAATTAGAGAAGACGTCATTGGTGAGTTGCTGTATAAAGCAGCACTTTAAACTACATACCCACTGATAAATATAGTGCATTGCATTTTTTACCATTCCCCCCCCCCCCCCCCCCTTTTTTATTTTTTTTTGCTCGTCAACCTCTGTAGCGGTGCCCCGCGGAAATTTTTTTTTCGAGGTGTGCCCCGACCCGAAAAAGGTTGGGAAACACTGGCCTAGAGTGAGTGATCAGCTGGAATCTGAGCTTAACCTGTATTTTGGCCAGAATTCTACCCCAGATGCGTCACCAGCTTGGATCTGGATGGCTCATAAGCCGTTTATCCGAGGCCGCATTATATCCATAGCTTCTGGTATAAAAAGGGATCGTACGCATCTGAGGGAGGCATTGGAGGCTAAACTACTTAGGTTAATTTATGCGCACCAACAGGATCCCTCATTGTCTTTGTACACAGCCCTAAAGGAGACCAGGGTGCGACTGGACGCACTTATGTCTACTTCTGTTGAGAAGGCAGTTAGATGGACCAAGGCTACATATTATAAGTACGCCAACAAGCCTTATCGTCTGTTGGCTATGATGTTACATAGTTACATAGTTAGTACGGTTGAAAAAAGACATACGTCCATCAAGTTCAACCAGGGAATTGAAGGGTAGGGGTGTGGCGCGATATTGGGGGAGGGATGGGATTTAATATTTCTTCATAAGCATTAATGTTATCTTGTTCCAGGAATGTATCCAACCCTGTTTTAAAGCTGTTAGATTTTCCTGCTGTGACCAGTTCCTGAGGTAGACTGTTCCATAAGTTCACAGTTCTTATGGTAAAAAAGGCGTGTCGCCCCTTGAGACTAAACCTTTTCTTCTCCAGACGGAGGGAGTGCCCCCTCGTCCTTTGGGGGGGTTTAACCTGGAACAGTTTTTCTCCATATTTTTTGTATGGGCCATTAATATACTTATATACATTTATCATATCCCCCCTTAAACGTCTCTTCTCAAAACTAAACAATTGTAACTCCTTTAATCGCTCCTAATAACTAAGATGTTCCATGCCCCATATTAGTTTAGTCGCGTGTCTCTGCACCCTTTCCAGCTCCACAGTGTCCCTTTTATGGACTGGTGCCCAAAACTGAACAGCATATTCCAGGTGAGGCCGTACCAATGCTTTATAAAGGGGGAGTATTATGTCCCTGTCCCTCGAGTCCATGCCTCTTTTTATACATGACAATATCCTGCCGGCCTTGGAAGCAGCAGCCTTACATTGCATGCTATTCTGTAGTCTGTGATCTACAAGTACACCCAGATCCTTCTCTACCAGTGACTCTGCCAGTTTATTCCCCCCTAAGACATACGACGCATGCATGTTATTAGTACCCAGATGCATAACTTTACATTTATCCACATTGAACCTCATTTGCCAAGTGGATGCCCGGACACCTAGTCTATCCAAATCATCTTGTAACCTATACACATCCTCTATAGACTGTATCATGCTACAAAGCTTGGTGTCATCTGCAAAGATTATAACAGAACTGTTAATGCCATCCTCTATATCATTGATAAATAAATTAAACAACAGCGGGCCCAGTACTGAACCTTGGGGTACACCACTAATATCCGGGGACCAATCAGAGTACGAATCATTGACCACCACTCTCTGGGTACTATCCATGAGCCAGTGTTCAATCCAGTTACAAACTAAAGTTTCCAAACCCAAAGACCTTAACTTACCTGTCAGACGTCTATGAGGGACAGTATCAAACGCTTTAGCAAAATCCAGAAACACTATATCCACAGCCATTCCTCTGTCAAGGCTTCTACTCACTTCTTCATAAAAGCAAATTAGATTGGTTTGACAACTTCTATCCTTAGTAAACCCATGCTGGCTATCACTTATAATACCATTATCCCCTATGTATTCCTGTATGTAATCCCTTATAAGTCCTTCAAACAATTTACCCACAATGCACGTTAGACTTACCGGTCTATAGTTTCCTGGAGAAGACCTAGAGCCCTTTTTGAAGATTGGCACCACATCCCTTGTGCCAGTCCCTTGGCACAATATCAGACACCAGTGAATCTCTAAATATCATGAACAGGGGTACAGATATTACTGAACTTAGTTCTCTAAGAACTCTTGGGTGCAATCCATCTGGCCCTGGAGATTTGCTTACATTTATATTACTTAACTTACCTTGTACCATTTCTACATTAAGCCAGTTCAGTACATTACATGATGTGTTACCAGCACTGACCTGTCCAATGTCAGCTCCTTCTTCCTTCGTATATACAGAACTAAAGAACCCATTCAGTAGCTCTGCTTTCTCTATATCGCCTGTGACAACCTCCTCATTATCATTATTAAGGGGTCCTACATGCTCTGTCCTTGGTTTTTTTTGCATTTATATATCTAAAAAAATATTTAGGATTAGTTTTGCTTTCTTTGGCCACCTGTCTCTCATTTTGAATTTTTGCTGTTTTTATTACATTTTTACAGATTTTATTAAGCTCTTTGTACTGTTTAAATGTTATAGCTGACCCATCAGATTTGTATTTTTTGAAAGCAATTTTTTTGTTGCTTATTGCTCTTTTAACATCATTTGTCAGCCATGTAGGATTTAGTTTTAATCGTTTATATTTGTTCCCCTTTGGTATATATTTAGCTGTATAGTTATTTAGAGTTGATTTAAAGATGTCCCATTTACCTTCTGTATCAGTATTTGACAACACCTCCCCCCAGTCTATGTCCTGTAGTGCAGCTCTCAGCCCAGGGAAGTTTGCCTTTTTAAAGTTATATGTTTTTGCCTTCCCCGTCTTTGTTTTCTACATTTTAAGTCAAAAGTAACTATATTGTGGTCGCTATTACCAAGGTTTTCCCGCACAGTTACATTACCAACCAGCTCTGCGTTGTTGGAAATTATCAGATCCAACAAGGCATCACTTCTTGTTGGGTCCTCCACAAACTGGCCCATAAAATTATCCTACAATAAATTTAGGAATTGTCGCCCCTTTGTAGCTTTAGCCAACCCCGGACCCCAATCTATATCTGGATAGTTAAAATCTCCCATTATTACCACTGTACCTGCCCGGGCGGCCCTCTCTATTTGTTTATGAAGCCGACCTTCTATCTCTTCAGTGATATTAGGGGGTCTGTAGATTACACCAAATATTATTTTTACAGTATTTCCCTCCTTTTGTAATTCTACCCACAGTGATTCCACATCCTCAGAATCATCACACTCAATGGCATCGTTCACACTGACTTTCATACCACTTCTTACATACAGACAGACTCCACCACCTTTTCTGTTCATTCTATCTTTGCGAAACAATGTAAACCCCTGCAGATTAACGGCCCAGTCATGCGAGGAGTCCAGCCATGTCTCAGTGACCCCAACTATATCAATATGTTCCTCCAGTATCAAGGCCTCAAGCTCCCCAATTTTATTTGCTAGGCTTCTGGCATTTGTGAACATACACTTTACATTTCCATCCTTTATGTTATTGGGGTTAATGGGATTCAAGGGTGTAAGTTTTATTTTCCTATGAAGCCTATTCCTATTAACTATTTTAACCACTCCCTCCGCTCCACCCCCAGGTACATTATTAAGTCCACCCTCTCTATCTACACTATCTTCCCCCTCTTCGCTGTAGGTTCCCTCCCCCCCAAGTCCCTAGTTTAAACACTCCTCCACCCTTCTAACCATCTTCGCTCCAAGCACAGCTGCACCCTCCCCATTGAGGTGCAGCCCGTCCCTACGGTAGAGCCGGTAACCGAATGTGAAGTCGGCCCAGTTCTCCATGAACCCAAACCCCTCCTTCCTACACCAGCTTCTGAGCCACTTGTTTAGCTCCCTAATCTCCTGCTGCCTCTCTGGTGTGGCTCGTGGTACTGGCAGTACAGTAATCCCCCGACCTACGATGGCCCCGACATATGATAAAATCGACATACGATGGCCTCTCAGAGGCCATCGCATGTCGATGTCAGCATCGACATACAATGCTTTTATATGTCGGGGCCATTGCATTAACTGCTATTCGACAGCGCAAAATGCTTAAGCTGCTGTCGGATAGCAGTGTAATGTGCCCCAGCAGGTTCACTTACCTATCCCCGCTGCTCCGGGTCCACTTCGCGATCCTCTGGCATCTTGCGCATCTTCTCCAGGGTCCGGGCCTTGCTTTCCGGCGTCGTTATTACACCACTACGCACGCCGCGCCGGCGCAGCAGCGTAATAACGTCACCGGAAAGCGAGGCCCGGACCCTGCAGAAGATGCGCAAGACACCGGAGGATCGCGAAGAAGACACCGGAGCAGCGGGACAGCATCGGGAGCCCCTGGAACAGCATCGGAAGCGGTGAGGACCTGGTCCGGAGCGACGGGGACAGGTGAGTACAGATGCCTATACTTTACATTGCACGGATCCCTCAACATACGATGGATTCGACAAACGATGGGTCGTTTGGAACGAATTACCATCGTATGTTGAGGAACCACAGTATTTCAGAAAATACTACCTTGGAGGTCCTTGCCTTAAGCTTGCGGCCTAAGTCCCTGAAATCATTTTTAAGGACACTCCACCTACCTCTTACTTTGTCATTGGTGCCAATATGTACCATGACTGCTGGGTCCTCTCCAGCCCCTCCCAGCAACCTGTCAACCCGATCCGCGGTGTGCAGAACTCGAGCGCCAGGCAGACAACAAACTGTTCGGCGATCCCGGTCTTTGTGAAAGATCGCCCTGTCTGTCCCCCTAATAATTGAGTCCCCCACCACTAGTACATGTCTGGCCTGCCCTGCACTCCTCCCTCCCTCCTTACTGGAGCAGACACCCCCCTGGTGGTCAGAGGCAGTATCCTCCTGCAGTTCTGCTAGCTCTGTAATGGCATCCCCCTCATCTGCCAAGCGGGCAAACTTGTTGGGGTGTGCCAGTTCAGGACTAGCCTCCCTGACACTTTTTCCCCTACCCCGCTTTCTAACTGTAACCCAGCTAACTGCCTGACTGTCCTGCAGCTCCGTCCCACTATCCTCCCCCACCTCTACCCCAGAGAGTAACTGCTCAGTGAGCAGGAGACTCCTCTCCGGGTTGTCAATGCGTCTCAATGTTGCAAGCTGTTCCTCTAGATCCAGGATCTGGGCTTCAAAATGAACAACTCGCTCACATCTCACACAGAAGTACGCACCCTCAAACTGCTGCTCAAGGATTGCATACATCGTGCAGGATGTACACCGGACTGCATTTTCCATCATAGAGGCCATCTAGTTATGGGGATTTCACAAATGTATAGGCAAAAACAGACAGTCAAAATTACACCTCAAATTTATTGTAGACCTTGTGGGTTCAGAAATGAACACTCACAGCGATCTGAACCTCCTGCTTTCAAACTCCTGTTTTTGAAACTCCTCTTTCAAGCCCAATCTTACACAGTAACACTCAGAAATAGCAAGCTCAATAAAGAGTCCCAAGCTAGGATTTATACACCTGTGCCCAATCAACTCCTCCCCCTAGAGGTGGAACAGAGAAAAAGAGAAAAAAAAAGCAGAAAAAGGGTGTTTAAACTCTAACAATTATCCCACTATGTGCAAGAGAAAAAGACTTACCCAAAATATAATTGAGGACTATAGGCAGACACACCCACTCCACAGATTCTGTCCTCGTCCATTCACACCCTCTATGGATTAAACTACATTCCGATATACAAATTGATTAGATCCGATTTAGCAAGGTGGAACTATCCCTACATTTCATGGATTGGCAGAATTACTGTAATTAAAATGATGGCTCTGCCTAAACTGCTGTATCTGTTTCGTTCATTGCCCATACCTTTGCTCCGTAAGGACCTAGATGCTATGCAGCGAGATATGTTTGTTTATATTTGGAATAATAAAAGACATAGGATATCCCGGAAAGTGATGCACTATAATAATTGTCGGTTCCAAATTTGTTAAAATATTATTACGCAGCACGAATAGCCCAATTAGCACTGGTAAATGCTAGGGGTGGAGCTCCAAGATGGACAAGGTTGGAAAACTATCTATTGGCACCTTACTGGTATATGGCTTTGATGTGGACGAATGACTCTATAGAGTCTAAGGTCCCAAGCTCGGCTCTGGTTGCACTTTATTCGCTCTCACTCTGGCGCCAGATCCGCTTCAAGTTCTCTCTCCAATCTCCTGCTTCTCCCTTTCTTACCTTTCTTTCTAACCCCTCTTTCCTCCCTGGATTGCATCGTACCTCTTTTCAGTGGTGGATTGACAATAATTTAGTGCGATTACATGACTTGCATGATGGCCGTAGTTTACACACTGTCTCCACCCTTAAATCCTATAAAGATATGCCAGACCGAGAGACATTCAGAGCACTCCAGATACTCTCATTCTTCCGTAAAACTTACAGACAGGGTACCCCACACTCAACCTACATTTCTAGAGGTATTTATTATATATAGACCCATGTCGTCAGGACTTCTTTCTTTGATATACGCGCACCTTAACAGCCCACCACAAGAGGGGAAGCTAAAATATATGGATGAGTGGGAAAGGGATTTACACATAACTCTGACGGCAGCGCAATGGTCGGACTGTTGTACTGCACTGAGCAAGGGCAGTTGGCAAGTATCCCTTGCTGAAACAGCTTTAAAGGTCCGGCATCGCACTTATATGGTACCCATGAGACTCCATGCTATCTATCCAGAATGCTCACCACTGTGTTTTCGGGGCGGTAGCCAGAGGGGTACAATGTTTATGTATGGTGGGGTTGCCCCACGGTGGTGGGCCTCTGGACGAGAGTGTTGGACCTTCTTGTTTCCTTGATCTCTGGTAGCGTACCACGAACACCTGAGTTTTGTTTACTGGGACACAAACCATCCAGAATGCGATATCAAACGTTTTGCTTTACTCAATTTGTTATGATGGCGACCAGGATATATATAGCTTCTCAATGGAAGCAATCGGTCTTAGATTTTGCTAGAGTGATAGATAGGATCGATGTAATAATGCTTAATGAGAAATTAACGGCTATCAGGGAGGATGGGGTGGCGGCCTTTCAATCGCTGTGGGGGCCGTGGATTGAATCGACCTATTGCTCGGTTCGTCATTGTCTTACCCTAAATTGATTTGATAGGAGTGGGCTGACATGTATGGGAGATTGGCTTAGGTCCTAGGGGAGACTGACCACCTATATATGGTTATTCCTTTGGATAGTTCATTACACGTATATGCTTACCTAATGTGCTGTATTTTTGTACTTCACTAGCACTCTCTGACCGCTGTATTCCATTTATGTTATTGGTGTACCTAATGTTATTATAGTTATGGCCTCTTAGGCCTCTGTTCATGGTTTTGCTGAATGGATATGTACTTGTGTATTTCTGAGCAACAATAAAGCTTCACGGTTTGATTATTAAAAGGAGAAAAAGACCCCCAAAATTTGTAGTGCAATTTCTCCAGAGTACGGAGATACCCCATTTGTGACCCTAAACTGTTTCCTTGAAATACGACAGGGCTCCAAAGTAAGGACTAACTTAGGGATTGCATAGGGGTGGACATAGGGATATTCTACGCCAGTGATTCCCAAACAGGGTGCCTCCAGCTGTTGCTAAAATCCCAGCATGCCTGGACAGTCAGCGGCTGTCCGGAAATGCTGGGAGTTGTTGTTTTGCAACAGCTGTAGGCTCCATTTTGGAAACACTGTCGTGTTTTTTTTTTTTAAATAAAAAAGTAAAAAAATTGGAAAAATCCTCTCCCCCAATAAAAAGCTGAACTATTAAAATATATTATTTATTATCCCGTACAGTGAACGGCGTAAACTTAAAACAATTTAAAAAGTCAAAAATTGCAGATTTTTTTGTCACATTTTATAAAAAAAAAAAAGAGTGGTACTGATAAAAACTACAGATCATGGTGCACGAAATGAGCCCTCATACCGCCCCATATACGGAAAAATTAGAAAGTTATAGGTGGTCAAAATAGGGCAATTTCAAACATACTAATTTTGTTAAAAGGGTTTGAGATTTTTTTAAGCGGTGCAATAATTTTTACCGTAAAGTGTACAGCGTGAAAACAAAACCTTACAAAATGTGCTAATTTGCAGTTTTCTTTAAATTTTTTTCACATAAATAATATTTGTTTGGTTGCGCCGTACATTTTATGGTAAAATAAGTGATGTAATTACAAAGTACAATTGGTGACGCAAAAAACAAGCCCACGTATGGGTCTGTAGATGGAACTATTAAAGAGTTATGATTTTTAGAAGGCGAGGAGGAAAAAACGAAAATGCAAAAATAAAATTGGCCTGGTTCTTAAGGCCAAAATGGGCCTTGTCCTTAAATGGGCACTGTCACCAAATTTTTTGTTTTTGATATGTTGTAGTACTTATGTACTACAACATATCTCTAATATACTTTCATTATTTTTTATTTTATTAAAATAGTTTATTTTATATTTGAAAACCGGCCACTAGGGGTCTCCCTCCTAGTGGCCGGCTGCAGCCTGCCATGATGTCACGACTGAATTAGGACTGATGCCGGCCGGGCAATCGGTCCTAATTCAGTCAGACAATCAGCCTGCAATCGCTCCCTGCCTGTCAATCAGAAGGCAGGGAGTGAGCTGAGAGCACAGAGGATGCAGCTCCCTGGCCTCGCACGCCGGCCCCGCCTCCCGGCCTCAGGACTGCCCTGCACTTCGGTAATTGATTTTCAGGGTGTGGGGGGGGCTTGCGCAGCGGCGGCCATGGAGAGGTGGTGGGATAGAGCGGGTTGCGGCACTTCGGTAATTGTTTTTTTCGGGGGGCGTATTGGTGAAACAGCTGGAGGCAGCCTGTGTAGATGAACATGAACTAAGGGCGGAAGTGTCGGCCCCAGCAGGCATTAGTGACGTTGCGCCTGCTGGGGAAGTCTGCCTGGTAGTGAACACACTACCAGGCAGACAAAAAGCCATTTTTAGTATAGTAAAAAAAAAATTGAAAGCAGGGAGGGGGTTAGGGATAGATAAACAATAGGCAGGGATAGAAAAAAAAAGGATGGTGGGAGCTACCCTTTAAGGGATTAAAAATCTAATTTTTAATAGAAGAAATTTACAAATCTGTTTAACTTTCTGGCACCAGTTGATTTTTAAAAACTTGTTTTCCACCGGAGTACCTCTTAAATAAACTGTTAATTCATTGTATATTTGCTTGGCACATGTGCAATCCATCTAATACAACAGGGAAAACACTGATCCATGGTGCTGTTGGTGTGCTGAATGTACATTCATGCAAGTAATATATATGCAATTAAAATGCAGGAAAACACGGGTGACATCAAGTCACCCGTGTTTTCCTGCATTTTAATTGCATATATATACCAAAGAGGGCAGTGCGTTCGTGGTTTCTGTCAGTCTAGAGACATACGCATAAGTGTTAATTTAATTTTATGCCAGCTTTCATGCCACCTCACTTGGTTGTTGTTATGTTTGCTGCCCCCTAGTGCAATTGAAACAGCTGTGACTGAGCTTTTTTTTTTTTAAACGCTAAGATCATTATTTTGCTCTATTAAGATTCGATATGATGTATAATTGGATTTTTAATAATTTAATTGCTCCTTATACTGGAACCAAGTTCATGAACCAAGAATATATTAATAGAAATATAGGACATTCAGAAGCTAATATCTTATATGAAGATTAATGGATGAATGGAAACAAGCAATGCACGGCATCTATCACCTCACTATAGAAATACGGTGATTTTGTTTGATTTCTATACATTTACCTGATACCTTCAGGATTGTCCTGGCCACTGGCTACCAATTTGATTTCCCCCGGCGATTGTAGTGACATGACATCTTTACAAGGTACATAAATATTCTGTGAGGAGCTGGAACTATTGGATGGAGGACTTTCTGTGAATAGAGACACATATGCAGTTAAATAATGCAGATTCTTCTCATCCTCGTGTACAATATTTAGTCCCTTAAAGGACTAAATCGCGGGGGGTCCGAACGCTGGGGCCCACGGCGATCTCCTGTACGGGGCCGCGGCTTTCCCGTGCAGGGGGCGTGCCAGCCGCAGCATGACATTGCGGCCGGCACGCCTCCTCCATACATCTCTATGGGAGAGGCGGGGAGGCAGCATTCGTGCCTCCCCGCATCCCCCATAGAACTGTATGGGGACGGGGAGGAGACGGGGCGTCACCGTCGACCTCTAGGTCAACGCTACATCACCATGGGCGCTAATGCCGGTGCCCCGTTAGGGAGATCGAGGGGGGTCCCAGCGGTCGGACCCCCCGCGATCAAACACTTATCCCCTATCCTGTGGATAGGGGATAAGTGTAATTCCGCTGCAGTTGTCCTTTAAGGACTCAGGAGCCATTTTGGTCTTGACAATACAGGAAATTTCAATTTTTGCGCTTTTTTCTCCTCGCCTTCTAAGAGCCATAACTTTTTTTTATTCCCCCCCCCCCTACAGACCCATACGAGGGCTTGTTTTTTGTGTCCCCAATTGTACTTTGTAATGACACCTTTCATTTTACTATAAAATGTACAGAGAAACCAAAATAAATGTTTACACAGTTCAATTCATGGTAGAAATGATACATTATCTTTATTCTGTAGGTCTATGCAAATAAAACAATACCCAGTTTATATAGATTATCTTTTATTGTACTACTTTAATAAGAACAAAATCAGTGTATTTAAAATTGTCCTTTCATATTTTGTCTTTTATTTTTCCATATACAGGGATGTATGAGCGCTCATTTTTTTGCACCAAGATCTGTAATAATTATCAGTACTATTCTTGTTTAAGTCTTGCTTTTGTAAGTCATGCTTTTTTATAAAAAATAAAAAAAATTCAGATATATGATTAAAAATCTATATTTTTGCAGTTTGGTATTTTTTTTACATTTACTCCATTTACCAAATGTATGGGATCATTTTAATATATTTAAAGATCAGACATTTCCGCACGTGGCAATACAAGTATGTTTTTTTTTTGTTTGTTTGTTTTTATGGGAAAAGAGAGGATTTTTTTATTGGGGAGGGGCTTATTCACTTTTTTTTATTAAAACTTATTTTTTTACTTTTTCTTTTACACATGCAATCTCAGCATTTACTCATTTACTCCAGCCCGGACTTTATCTCCTATCTACCCAATAGGTTACCCGTAACCTATAAAATGGAGGCAGCAGTACTAAACCTGTAATTTCCATTACTGATGGAGGCAGCTATGGAGCTCTCAAAAGCACATCTAACCAGGGGCGTAGCTAGAAACCACAGGACCCTGATGCAAAAAAGTGACACCCTGCAGCGCCGTATATTTACAGCACGCCGTGTCCTTAAGGGATAAAGCAGCTTACCTACTGCTGCGGGCTGGCCTGAATAGCGGTCAGGACTAAGTGGCTTTTCAGGTGTCACACCACTAGAGGAGGAAGGGCAGGGGTTCCTGGACAGGGCTCATGCGTGCCTTTCTCCACCTTCTCTTCACTCAATTTAAGTGGCAAGTAGGGTCGGACTGGGACAAAAAATAGGCTTGGGCATATTAGACATTGCAGACCATTTCTTTTGGGTAGGGGTCCCAGCAGTCAGACCCCCACCAAAATAAAATGGGCTGCATAGTCTAAGATCATAACAGTTCTTGTGGCTCTCCAGCTGTTGCACAGCTACAACTCCAATCATGCCTGCAGAGCTTTAGACATTATGGGAGTTGTAATTTTGTAACAGCAGGAGAGCTGCAGATTGGGGTACAGTTTCACCAATAACCCCTGCAAATTTTACAAATGACTATAGCAATGATGGGAAACAGACTTAAAAATTATCTGACTCACAGGAGACGTCTTCTCTGTTGTCTTTCCTTTTCTTTTCTTCTTCATCTGGTCCACATGCTAGGACTTCTTCCAGCTACATGTTCTCTTTAGAGTCTGATGTCCGGACATTATTGGGTCCTTACTTTGTCAGCAGATCCCCATCCTCCGTATGGCAACAATAATCAAAATAAATCTGCCACACACTGCACCCCCTAAATATAACCCTGCCACACACTGTGTCCCTTAAATATAACCCTGCCACACAATGTGCCCCTAAATATAACCCTGCCACACACTGTGCCCCTAAATATAACCCTGCCACACAATGCGCCCCCTAAATATAACCCTGCCACACAATGCACCCCCTAAATATAACCCTGCCACACACTGCGTCCACTAAATATAACCCTGCCACACACTGTGCCCCCTAAATATAACCCTGCCACACACTGTGCCCCCTAAATATAACCTTGCCACACAATGCACCCCCATAAATATACCTTGCCAGACATCATGACCCTCAAAATTACTCTCTAAGTCCCCCCAGACCCATCTTTTCTCTCCTTTAGACCCCTAAGGGCTCGTCCATACTGCAGACATTTAGTCAGCAAAATGTCCACTTGAAGCAGACGCTGCCAAAGTCATCAGCAGTAGGACCACAGGACATGCACAGTCTCTTAGACAGCAACACAATCTGGCAGAATAAACATGTTCATATTTTGGCCCTGTCACTCACCCTAGTGGCACACCACAATTTATTACTGTTCTTACAGTCCTTTTTATGTATGGTTTTGGGTCTATGATAGAACCTGCAAGGGCTCTGCAGCCTGAGTTTATTTAATTACCCTTACCCTATCTTGTGATCAGATCCAGCTTTGTTTTAATGTTTATATATTGTCTTAGTAAATAAATGAATACATTTCTTTTACTGACCTTGATGGTAGTTTAATATTTGTTGTTCATTTGTTTCATATATTAGCCTCCCCCGGCTAGTTACCTCATTATCTCCCTTGGCTGATACAATGTGATGAATACGGCACTCTTTGATCAGCTGTTGTAGGGGGCTTTGATTGTAGGGGGCTGGTGTGGATGGATGGGAACATACAAAAATATGTCCTGAGGCCCATTGGAATCTAGTTAGGCCCCTGATTCTGATGGTACCATATGTTACAGGGTTGTATTAATTATTGTCTTCACATATAGGATGAGGATCTGCTGACAAAGTGAAAAGCCAATGTCCCGTCATAAGCGAAGTCATCTCAGTCTGGACCTGATAAAGAAGAAAGACTACAGAGAAGACGTCACCTGTGAGTCATTTATATTATTATAAATTCTCCTGACTGTGTCCCATCAGTGCTGTAGTAATTGATATCTTTGTGTGGCCGAGTCTGTGGGAAGGGGCCATCAGGGGGGCCAAGGGCAATTTTTTGCATCAGGGTCCTGTGGTTTCTAGCTACACCCCTGAGTAAGGTTGAGGTAAAGTAATTAGCTAGCGATGGACAAGCAGGTTTTGTTTGTATGTGAATACTGCTGTACTTTGTGTTTGAAAATAAAGAGTAGGAGAATCCCAGCATGTTACTGTCTCAGACTTCTGTTTACTGCTGTTTTCCCATCTTTACAGAGCTTAAAGGAGTACTCCAACGCAAACCTTTTATGGGGGAAATGGAGCATGAAGCAAAGTTATATTAAATTGTAATGTACTCACGTTATCCATATGGTCTTCTTCCCGGACTTCTCCTCGCTTTTCCATCCGACCGGAAGCTGGGTCCTTTGATGACGCTCGGCCGCGTTTTCTTCATGATCCGGCACCATCTTAGCCCGGTGACTCATCGCACCCATGAGTCACTGCGGGCTGTGCCGGCCTCCCAGCCTGGAGTTGGCTACTCCTCTTTAAGTAATTTATTCATTAATGCGCTGAGCTGAGCTGCCATAGGCTCAGCTCAGCAAACACATATGGCAGCGCTGACCTCCAATCAGCGCTTACGTTACGCATGAGGGAGAATAGGACCGGACATACTACCAGGGCATTGTGGGAGATGTAGTAATTCAGGCTGAAAAACATGTGACCAGAACCCGGAAGTACCGGGAACTTCAGAGCGGCGTTGCAAGCGAACGGCTGGACCAAATCACGCGATTGTGGGCTCTATCAAAAGGTATGAGCAGGGGCTACATTTAGGGATATTTATTTTTTATTGTGAGCATCGGACTACTCCTTTAACTCCCACAAAAAAAGGACACTACATGAGTCTCCATTGTGCTGCAACCTCTATAACTGAGGTACCATCCGATAGTCCGGCAAGACCTACTAGAATTGTGTCAGCCCCTGGGCATCCTTACATAAATGCACATTTTGGCATACATATAAAGCAGGTAGAAGTGATAAATATCAATACCTGGCTGTAGGGCTTTCTCCTGGAAAAGTTTATGAAGCTGTTCCAAAGGAATGGATGGATGCCTGGGCTCAGGATCAGTGTCTGCAGCTCCTTCAACTGAATATTGAGGCTTAGAGTTAGTTAAAAGTCATTGTAATAATATGGGAGTTTTATACTAATGCTACTATAGGAGATGCATAGGTGAATTGCTGAACTTACCTGAGTGAACCGTTTTCCTTATCCATTGAATAAATGAGGGAACTCTGCTGTACACTCCAAGTTTTGGGCTTTCAGTGCATCCAACGCCCCAGCTCACAATGCCAAAGATAAAGTAAATGCCTTTATCAGACAGGCAAACTAGTGGTGCTCCAGACTGTGCCTACAATATGTTAATACGTTAATAATACCATCCTCACCACATAAATAATATCTGCCCTTGATCTGATAAGGTATTCACTTGCTACAACAAAAGCTGCTCCAGAGCCACTTTTCCTATTGGTAATGTATGAACAATAGCCATTTAGGCACTATGGGGTCTTCTGGTGGCCAGGCTACCAATACTAAATACAAGCATACATAGTCTTATTACTGCTCTCTAATGGGGCATATTCATCAAATCCTGTCCAGAGGAAAAGTGGCCCAGTTGCCCATAGCAACCAATCAGCTCGCTTCTTTCATTTTTAACAAGGCCTCTGCAAAATGAAAGAAGCGATCTGATTGGTTGCTACGGGCAACTGGGCCACTTTCCTTTTGCACTGGTTTTGATAAATCTCCCCCTATGTTCCAACTATAGGAGGCCTGTTTAGTTCCTATAATCACACCCATGTGCCTTCTGGAACTGAAACACAAGTAGATGTCCCCCCTATAGTAAGGAACACCACCACCAGGGTAACAACCATAGCATTGTTGTGGGGCTCAACAACTTAGGGGGCCCATTTTCACCTAAATGGGCACTGTCATTTGCAAAAACTGTTTATACCATGTAGATAATAACATTATGTGTGTATTTGTAATAAACATTGGTTAACAAATATGTATATCTGTATGTATATGGGTGACAAAATGCATCCTCGTCCATGCAGCTATTGCCTGTGTGTCTCTATGTGGAGACAACATACAGAAAGTATGAGCGGGACAAGTAGGGCTCTGTGTGGGCTTCTGGCTTGTCAATCAGCCTGCTGTGTGAGCCGGAGTCGTGTCATAGAGTCTGTCCACAGAGTACAGAGCCCTGCTTGTCCACCCACACTTCCTGTATATTGTCTCTGCACAGAGACATACAGGCAATAGCCACAGAAACCAGAAAACATTTCTTCACCTAAAAATAGACACTTTTTTTTAACCAATATCTATTTCAAATCTACATATAATATTATTATCTAGATAATTAAAAGAAAGTTTTTGCAAATGACAGTTACCACAGTTACAAATATACGATAATGTTAGTGGTACTTATAGAACACGGTGTGGAAAATTTTGTGTGACCCCATTTTATGTTTTACTAAGGATCCATGTAGTTACTCCTGCTGTGTATATCAGCCTCTCTCAGGGGCATTCATTTTTGCATTATACATTTGCTGCAATATTGCTATGTGATATTGTGGCATCATGTGTGCCTAACAGTGTCTTATGAGATCATAATATGTTTTTTTCTTATGCCATGCTATGATATCATGGTGAGCATTATCCCTGTGTTGTGACATCACAGTGTACATTATCCCACAAAATTACATTATGATGTGCATTGTCCATGTACCATAATATCATTGTCAGAAATATCCATATACTGTGACATCACTATGTGCATTATTCCTCTGCAGCACTGAGACCAAAGTAAACATAAGCATTTCAGAGCTAGATGCTGAAATTGGTCATGGTACATTCTAACCCCAATCCAAGCTTTGTTATGGGGGACCCCATGATTAAATGTGACACCCCTGTATTAGAAACAATATTTCATAATCATAGTGTACGCAGGTACAATTCTAAATGGAATGGCAGGTCACGTGCCTAATAAACAAGATACCAGTTTGGACCCCATCAAGCCACTATGCATTGACCAAGGTATTTAGTTACAAATTTTGCCACAGGTAAAGGGAAACCTATTTATAACCTATGCTACAAGACATGGACTGGGTTTCCAGAACATTTTGTAGTTCTATAATGGAAAATGTGTTGGTTATCTGCATTTTACTGCATTTCTGGAAAATAAGTTTAAAACTGAAGACTTGTTCACATGGGACTAAGCAGCATGAAGTACAGGGACCGGAGCCAGGTCATTGTGTCTTAGAGATGGAGTCTACCATGACACAGTGACTGCCCTCCCTATTAACAGAACAGCTTGGCATGGGTACAGAAAAGGTTCATCTGTCACATTAGCAAGAAAGCAGGATGGGAATTGATTTTATTTTTTTATATATATATATATATATATATATATATATATCAACAGGTATCTCAGAGGCAGTAACAGAACAAGTTACAACAGTAGTAGCAATTGAAGACCCCCAGGTCCACAAATATATATTTTCTCTGAAGGGGTTGTCTTATTGTTGTCAAATATTTAGTTATTTTTAAATGGCATTTTTGGCTCTTTCTGTGCATGCAGACAGGGCTGGACTATGGTTAGTGGAGACCCCAGGGGACAAAAAATCTGGGGGCCAACCATAATTTTATACCTGCAGTAGCTGTCAACCACTTATATTTTCAAACAAACTATTTTCTTTGATTATTGCATATTTTTGATCTTGCAGAATGAAAATCCCTACTATGTGCATGCTAGGACTTGTAGTTCTAGAAAGGGCCAGGGCCAGTCCATGGGTGGGTGGAGTTCCAATGCTCCAGGGGCAGACCTTAAATGACCTGTGATTATGTTTCAAGTTTACCTTACAGACAGGGGCAGCACTGCCCTGCCAGTGTAGACCTTTACAATACAATAATAAGTCCTTTATTTGTATAGTGTCAATTTATTCTAATGTGCTGTACAGAGAAAGTCATTACTCACAATATTTTGACCTATCACTATGTTTTGGAGTGTAGGTTACAACCCACACAAACACAGGGAGAACATACAAACTCCTTGCATATGCTAATCTTGGTGGGATTGGATCCTAAGACTCCAGCACTGCAAGGCAACAATGCTAACCACTGAGCCACTATGCCACCCGCAAGGTACTTATCATCTCCTGGTCTCCTCCACATTATGCTGCCCTTACTGATGCCGCTTCCACTGGGCTCTGATCATAGTGCCATCTTAGGGGCAGGGCTAAAATCCATGCAGGTGCAGACTGACCGGCCGGTCGATTCAGATGTTTGCCAAGGCCCGGCTGGGAAAAGGGCCCGTCGTCCGCTGCCTGTCAAATAAAATCTAAAAAAAAAATGTTTTTCCTTTAAATAGCCAGGCCTGGCACGGGGAAAGGGCCCGCTGTGGTCGCTATGTCTGTGCGGCTCCGCTGTTGGAGCCGGGCCTGGAGCTAAGTGTGAGCGTTATTTCGCTCCCAGACAGCCACTGTAATGGTGGCCCTTTAAGAGAACCGCAGTGGCTGCCTGGGAGATGCGCTTTGGCTTAGCCCCATGGTGATGTAAATCCCACGTCTAAGCCTGGCAGCGCCGGAGTTCACGTCGCTGCTGTCGAAGACCAGTGCGCCCGCCGCCCAGTCAAAGAAGTGCCCTGTCTCTCTGCCAGTTTTTTCAGTTGGCATCTGCATGGCCAAGCGGCAACACAAGGGATCTGAGTTGGCCTAATGGCATAGTAAGCAGGGGGTTCCGTGTGTTTATGTGGGTTGTTGTAGTTAGGGGGATTGGCATTGCCATTCCTTGAAGTAGACCATAGCCTCTAATGCACTGCACCCCCCCTTCCTTTCTATGGCAACTATTCATATACATACTGACTGTGTTATTCCACAACAGCCTTCCAGTCTGCCAGCCAGTCACAGTAGCCTGCCAGCCAGAACAGCCAGCTTCAGCAATTAAGGTGAGTGGAGACTGGAGCCAAGTTGGACTGGGTATCACAGACAGATCCGAAGTTGGCATAAAAAGGAGGAGGATAGTTCAGTGTTTTTAAGCGCTTGGTGTAGTTAAAGGGGTACTCTGGTGGAAAACTTTTTTTTTTTTTAATCAACTGGTGTCAGAAAGTTAAACAGATTTGTAAATTACTTCTATTAAAAAATCTTAATCCTTCCAGTATTTATTAGCTGCTGAATACTACTAAATACTTTTTGGAACACAGAGCTCTCTGCTGACAGAAAACATATGCTGCTCTGGACAGTTCCTAAAATGGACAGAGATGTCAGCAGAGAGCACTGTGGTCATGATGTCAGCAGAGAGCACTGTGTTCCAAAAAGAAAATAATTTCCTCTTTAGTATTCAGCAGCTAATAAGTACTGGAAGGATTAAGATTTTTTAATAGAAGTAATTTACAAATCTGTTTAACTTTCTGGTAACAGTTGATTTAAAAAAAATATTTCCACCGGAGTACCCCTTTAACCCCTTAAGGACCAGGCCCAAATATACCTTAAGGACCCGGCCATTTTTTGAACATCTGACCACTGTCACTTCAAGCATTAATAACTCTGGGATGCTTTTACCTTTCATTCTGATTCCGAGATTGTTTTTTCGTGACATATTCTACTTTATGTTAGTGGTAAAATTTTGTCGATACTTGCATCATTTCTTGGTGAAAAATTCCAAAATTTGATGAAAAAATTGAAAATTTAGCATTTTTTTTAAACTTTGAAGCTCTCTGCTTATAAGGAAAATGGATATTCCAAATAAATTATACATTGATTCACATATACAATATGTGTACTTTATGTTTTCATAATAAAGTTTACATGTTTTTACTTTTGGAAGACATCAGAGGGCTTCAAAGTTCAGCAGCAATTTTCAAATTTTTCACAAAATGTTCTAAATCAGAATTTTTCAGGGACCAGTTCAGTTTTGAAGTGGATTTGAAGGGCCTTCATATTAGAAATACCCCACAAATTACCCCATTATAAAAACTGCACCCCTCAAAGTATTCAAAATGACATTCAGTAAGTGTGTTAACCCTTTAGGTGTTTCACAGGAATAGCAGCAAAGTGAAGGAGAAAATTCAAAATCTTCATTTTTTACACTCGCATGTTCTTGTAGACCCAGTTTTTGAATTTTTACAAGTGGTAATAGGAGAAAAAGCCCCCAAAATTTGCAACCCAATTTCTCTCGAGTAAAGAAATACATCATATGTGTATGTCAAGTGTTCGGCGGGCGCAGTAGAGGGCACAGAAGGGAAGGAGCGAAAATGGGATTTTGGAGTGTGAACTTTTCTGAAATGGTTTTTGGGGGGCATGTCACATTTAGAAAGCCCCTATGGTGCCAGAACAGCAGAAAACACCACATGGCATACCATTTTGGAAACTAAACCCCTCAAGGCACATAACAAGGGGTCCAGTTAGCCTTAACACCTCACAGGTGTTTGACAACTTTTCGTTAAAATCGGATGTGTAAATGGAAAAAAAAAATTCACACTAAAGTGCAGTTTTCCCCCCAAATTTACCGTTTTTACAAAGGGTAATGGAAGAAAATGCCCCCCCAAATTTGTAACCCCATCTCTTCTGAGTATGGAAATACCCCATGTTAGGACGTAAAATGCTTTGCGGGCGAACTACAATGCTCAAAAGAGAAGGAGTCACATTTGGCTTTTTGAAAGCAACTTTTGCTGAAATGTTTTTTTGGGGGCATGTCGCATTTCAGAAGCCCCTGTGGTGCCAGGACAGCAAACAATACCCACATGGCATACTATTTTGGAAACTACACCCCTCAAGGAACGTAACAAGGGGTCCGCTGAGCCTTAACACCCCACAGGTGTTTGACGACTTTTCGTTAAAGTTGGATGTGTAAATGAAATTATTTTTTTTCTTTTACTAAAATGAAATTTTTCCCCTAATTTTTACATTTTTACAAGGGGTAATAGGAGAAAATGACCCCCAAAATTTGTAACCCTATTTCTTCTGAGTATGGAAATACCCCATGTTAGGACGTAAAATGCTCTGCTGGCGAACTACAATGCTCAGAAGAGGAGGAGCGCCATTGAGCTTTTGGAAAGAGAATTTGTTTGGAATGGTAGTCAGGGGCCATGTGCGTTTACAAAGCCCCCCCGTGGTGCCAGAACAGTGGACCCCCCCACATGTGACCCCATTTTGGAAACTACACCCCTCACAGAATTTAATAAGGGGTGCAGTGAGTATTTACACCCCACAGATCTTTGGAACAGTGGGCTGTGCAAATGAAAAATTTAATTTTTCATTTTTACGGACCACTGTTCCAAAAATCTGTCAGACACCTGTGGGGCGTAAATTCTCAATGCACCCCTTATTACATTACATGAGAGGTGTAGTTTCCAAAATGGGGTCACATGTGTCGGGGGTCCATTGTTCTGGCACTATGGGGGCTTTGTAAACACATGTGGCCTTCAATTCCGGACAAATTTTCTCTACAAAATCCCAATGGCGCTCCTTCTCTTCTGAGCATTGTAGTTCGCCCGCAGAGCACTTTAAATTCACATATGGGGTATGTTCTTACTCAGAAGAGATGGGGTTACAAATTTGGGGGGCTTTTTTCCTATTTTCCCTTGTGAAAATGAAAAATTTAGGGTAACACCAGCATTTTAGTGAAAAAAGAAAAAAAAAATTCATTTTCCCATCCAACTTTAATGAAAATTTGTCAAACACCTGTGGGGTGTTCAGGCTCACTATACCCCTTGTCACGTTCCGTGAGGGGTGTAGTTTCCAAAATGGGGTCACATGTGGGTATTTTTTTTTTTTTTGCGTTTGTCAGAACCGCTGCAAAATCAGCCACCCCTGTGCAAATCACCAATTTAGGCCTCAAATGTACATGGTGCGCTCTCATTCCTGAGCCTTGTTGTGCATCCGCAGAGCATTTTACGCCAACATCTGGGTATTTCCGTACTCAGGAGAAATTGCGTTACAAATTTTGGGGGTCTTTTTTAACTTTTACCGCTTGTGGAAATAAAAAGTATGGGGCAACACCAGCATGTTAGTGTAAATTTTTTTTATTATTTTACACTAACAGGCTGGTGTAGCCCCCAACTTTTCCTTTTCACAAGCGGTAAAAGGAAAAAAAAGACCCGTAAAAATTTGTAGTGCAATTTCTCCCGAGTACGGTGATACCCCATATATGGCCCTAAACTGTTTCCTTGAAATACGACAGGGTTCCGAAGTGAGAGAGCGCCATGCGCATTTGAGGACTAAATTAGGGATTGCATAGGGGTGGACATAGGGGTATTCTACACCAGTGATTCCCAAACAGGGTGCCTCCAGCTGTTGCTAAACTCCCAGCATGCCTGGACAGTCAGTGGCTGTCCAGAAATGCTGGGAGTTGTTGTTTTGCATCAGCTGGAGGCTCCGTTTTGGAAACCCTGCCGTACAAGACGTTTTTAATTTTTATTGGGGGGGACAGTGTAAGGGGGTGTATATGTAGTGTTTTACTCTCTATTATGTGTTAGTGTAGTGTTTTTAGGGTACATTCACACTGACGTGTAACGGTGAATTTCCCGCTAGGAGTCTGCGCTGTGGCGAAAAATTTGCCGCAGCCCAAACTTGAAGCAGGAAATTTACTGTAAACCTGTCTGTGTGAATGTACCCTGTACATTCACATGGGGGGGCAAACCTCCAGCTGTTTCAAAACTACAACTCCCAGCATGTACTGACAGACCGTGCATGCTGGGAGTTGTACTTTTGCAACAGCTGGAGGCACACTGGCTGGAAAACCTTCAGTTAGGTTCTGTTACATAACTCAGTATTTTCCAACCAGTGTGCCTCCAACTGTTGCAAAACTACAACTCCCAGCATGTACTAATCACCGAAGGGCATGCTGGGAGATGTAGTTATGCAACAGCTGGAGGTACCCAACTACAACTCCCAGCATGCTGAGACAGCTGTTTGCTTTTTGGGCATGCTGGGATTTGCAGTTTTGCAACATCTGGAGAGCTACAGTTTTTAGACCAGTGCACAGTGATCTCCAAACTGTGGACCTCCAGATGTTGCAAAACTACAACTCCCAGCATGCCCAGACAACAAACAGCTATGTGGGCATGCTAGGAGTTGTAGTTTTGCAAGATCTGGAGGGATATAGTTTAGAGACCACTGTATAGTGGTCTCAAACTGCAGCCCTCCAGCTGTTGCAAAACTACATATTCCAGCATGCCCAAACAGCTGTCTGGGCATGCTGGGAGTTGTAGTTTTGCAACACCTGGAGGGCTACAGTTTAGAGACCACAGTCTCAGACTGTAGCCCTCCAGATCAACTTACCGGCTTCTGTAGGATCCCGGGAGCCGTCCTCTTCTGACGCACGTGACGCCGCCTGCGGATCACCGTCGCCGCAGCCTCCGGATCAGTAAGTGTATGTCAGCGCCCGGTCCCCTTCGGTTCCCTGTTCTGCCCCGCCTATTGTGGGTGGGCAGGACGGGGAAAACGAAACTTAACCCCCCCGCCCCCTGTCTGCTATTGGTCGTCGCCACCCCTGCCACCTCACTCCTATGCCTACAGGGGGATTAAGTGGTCCTTAAGTGGTTAAGGTGATTGGCATTGCCATGCCTCAAAGTACACCATAGCCTCAAGCGCACTGCACCCCCTCTTCCTTTCTATGGCAAATATTCATATACTTACTGGGCAGGAATAGGGGCGAAGCAGAGGTGGGGCCAGGGGTGGAGTCTCGCTGGGGGCCCATGCTTTATTTGGTCCGGGGGCCCTGAGTGGTTTCAGTTTGCCCCTGAATCCATGTGTAATCTAAGCCAGCCTATGGGAGGGATGCCTACCCCCATCCATCTGATGACTCATCCTGTGACATCATATTCAATGGAAGGGACAGAAAGTCAGAGAGAATGTGACATTCAAAGGCAGAGCAGTCATGTATACAGTGGGGCAAAAAAGTATTTATTCAGCCACCGATTGTGCAAGTTCTCCCACTTAAAAAGATGAGAGGCCTGTAATTTTTATCATAGGTATACCTCAACTATGAGAGACATAGTGAGAAAACAAAATCCATAATATCACATGGTCTGATTTTTAAAGAATTTATTTGCAAATTATGGTGGAAAATAAGTATTTGGTCAATAACAAATGTTCATCTCAATACTTTGTTATATACCCCTTGTTGGCAATGACAGAGGTCAAATGTTTTCTGTAAGTCTTCACAAGGTTTTCACACACTGTTGCTGGTATTTTGGACCATTCCTTCATGCAGATCTCCTCTAGAGCAGTGATGTTTTGGGGCTGTCGCTGGGCAACACAGACTTTCAACTCCCTCCAAAGGTTTTCAATGAGGTTGAGATCTGGAAACTGGCTAGGCCACCCCAGGACCTTTAAATGCTTCTTACGAAGCCACTCCTTCGTTGCATGGGCGGTGTGTTTGGGATTATTGTCATGCTGAAATACCCAGCCACATTTCATCTTCAATGCCCTTGCTGATGGAAGGAGGTTTTCAATCAAAATCTCCTGATACATGGCCCCATTCATTCTTTACTTTACACGGATCAGTTGTCCTGGTCCCTAAGCAGAAAAAAAGCATGATGTTTCCACCCCCATGCTTCACAGTAGGTATGGTGTTCTTTGGATGCAACTCAGCATTCTTTCTCCTCCAAACACGATGAGTAGACTTTTTACCTAAAAGTTTTACTTTGGTTTCATCTGACCTTATGACATTCTCCCAATACTCTTCTGGATCATCCAAATGCTCTCTAGCAAACTTCAGATGGGCCTGGACATGTACTGGCTTAAGCAGGGGACACGTCTGGCACTGCATGATTTGAGTCCCTGGCGGTGTAATGTGTTACTGATGGTAGCCTTTGTTACTTTGGTCCCAGCTCTCTGCAGGTCATTCACTAGGTCCCTCTTGTGTGGTTCTGGGATTTTTCTCACCGTTCTTGTGATCATTTTGACACCACAGGGTGAGATCTTGCGTGGAGCCCCAGATCGAGGGAGATTATCAGTTGTCTTGTATGTCTTCCATTTTCTAATAATTGCTCCCACAGTTGATTTCTTCACACTTGTCTATTGCACCATAACTTGCAAATAAATTCTTTAAAAATCAGACAATGTGATTCTATGGATTTTTTCTCTCATAGTTGAGGTGTACCTATGAGGAAAATTACAGGCCTCTATCATCTTTTTAAGTGGGAAAACTTGCACAATTGGTGGCTGACTAAATGCTTTTTTGCTCCACTGTGTATGTATGTATGTAAAAAAAATTAAGTCATTGCAATGCTATTTTTTTTTAAAGCCCTGCACAACCCCTTTTTAATGGATTTACTTTTTCCTATATAGTCTCTGATGTAAGCACCTTAAAAGTGAGCAATGTGTCAAGAACTAATATTTGCATTTGGTAATACTCTTGATCAAGTGCTTAGCCCTACACATGTTACTTACTGAGCAAGAAGTATTGTCTTCTCCCACTTGAGCCCCAGCACAAAACATCCGATATGTTATGTCCCTATAGTATTCTTTACACACATCATTCAGGAGCACAGGGACTTCCAACTGTTGAAGTTTTGTAGATAGCTCAACTAAAAATGAAATATTTGTAATAAGTGACAAAAAGCAAATTATGAAGGTAAGGATTTGAGATAGACATTAAAGGGGTAGTCCAGTGGTGAAAAACTTATCCCCTATCCTAAGGATAGGGGATAAGTTTTAGATCGCGGGGGGGTCCGACCGCTGGGGCCCCCTGCATTCTCTCTGTACGGGGGCCTGGCTCTCCGGCCAGATAGCGGGTGTCGACCCCCGCACGAAGCGGCGGCCGACACGCCCCCTCAATACATCTCTATGGCAGAGCCGGAGATTGCCGAAGGCAGCGCTTCGGCTCTGCCATAGAGTTGTATTGAGGGAGCGTGTCGGCCGCCGCTTCGTGCGGAGGTCGACACGCCAACTTCCCGCCGGCTGTCGGGGCTCCGTACAGGAGATCGCAGGGGGCCCCAGTGGTCGGACCCCCCGCGTTCTGCAACTTATCCCCTATCCTTAGGATAGGGGATAAGTTGTTCACCACTGAGTCACCACTGGACTACTCCTTTAATAATGTAGTACATTCACTTAGTATGCATATAGAGACTCTGTTTACGCTGTCATCTTGGTTTTAGCTTTTAAAGGATCCATGTAATGGATCTCATTGGTGGAAACCTGATGGAACTGAATTGTGAACAAAAAAAGAAGCAAGGAATAGAAATCTTAAATAGTCCTTTGAAGAAATACATAAAATGCCTGCGCTAGTACCGCACAGTAATGCACCGTCTCATAGACGGCTATGCATTCCGTGCGGCCTAAGCACAAAGAATGAACCTGTTCATTCTTTGTGAGGACACGGAAATCAGAATTTCTGTTTAGAAACATCTGGCACGGAAATTACGCAGTGTGCACAGCGCAGCAGAATCTCTGTGCCGGATTCCAATCTGGAATGGAAATTCTGAGGCGTGAACATGGCCTCTTTACCCTTCAACTATTTAACACAGGCAGCAGACACTTGTTTTATAAAGGATCCATGTATGTGTTCTTCATGACTATAGTATCTTCTATCAAAGCTTAAATGCATGAACACATGTTCCAGTTCTGTATTTTCCATCTAGCATCCATGGAAACTTCTGAGAATTTCAATTTTTTTTTTCTTTATGTTTTGCACAAAAATTTGACTTTTTTTTTTGTCTGCGCCACTGACAAAGATTGATAAATCTACCCTTTATTTTAAATGCACTAGACCAGATAGCAACAAAAATATTTTAAAGCCATAAAACTAGAACTAACTGGAACTAATTTTGACATTTGCAGTGAACTGCAAAGTAGAATCAAGTATGCTACTTCTAAGACATTAGGAAAATAAGATTGGAGCACATAATATTGTACTCACTATTAAGATTCCATCCAGACACCACACATAGGTCAGATGTTTCCAGCTTGCTATGTTCATCTGGGAGACATATAGGCTGTACGTAGTAGTTGTACTGGAATGGCTCTTCTAAGAGAATTAGGGCCACATCAAAGTCGTTTGTTGACGGGTCATATTGCGGATGTGTAAAAACTTGTTTCACTGGTCGCTTCTAAAAAGGCAAAAAGTACTTGGTACTAAATAAGAATTCATAGCTGGACGTTCCTTAAAACCTACATGCTCAAGACAGCTGAGGACCAGCTTCTCTTAAAGCAGCTGTCTGCTTTGGCCAATCCCACTTCCTAACTATAAATTTATCCTAGGGTGTCTAAATGACCCTATGTCATCAGATAACATCTTTGGGAGAAATAAGCAATGCCACCATGGTAAAATAAGGCATAACATAGTGTCCATTAATATCAATGAACTGTCCATGTATTCTAAGGATGTGCCTAGTCCTTCAGAAAGAGAAATACTTTTTGTAGGCAGTCTCCACTTTGAGGGTCCTGGATGGGGCAACCCCCTCTGTGAACTCAAAATACCTAATAAGGCATTTTAAATATGTTATTTAAATTAGACAACTCCTTTAATTACATTAAGACCTCCAAGATACCATACTTGGAATTAAAGACATTTTTCTTAGTAAGAATACTCTATCTTCTATTTTGCTACCATTACTACATATAAGGTTCCATAACCCAAATGGAACAAATGTTCTGTATTCAGAATTAACCGTATATTGTCCTGTCTTAGGTGAATAGGGAAATTAATTCACATTTCCGTTGTCTTATTGAACATCTAAACTCTTCAGACACCTCTCTATGCTATTCCTGCCTTCCTTCCCATACACATGCACATTCAGTGTAACCAATCGTACTTGTGTGTCTAGTGCAGAGATGGGAATAAGCCAATGCCAAACATCTCTGGTAGCAGATTATCTGGAACAAAAGGATTGGGCATTGACATTCGACATGCCTGATCCTTCTTTTCTTTGACTTCATTGGTGGGGAAAGAGTCAGAACACCCTCATACACATAAGATAAGTGGCAATTCCACTCATACGAGTGAGTTTCGACATTTTTCTCTTTGTAGGCAATGCAAATATAATCTAGACTGGACTTTGTAAGCCAATATATCTACCAAATATAATTATCCAGTCTGTGTAGTAGAAGCTGAGATAACATTCTGACCTGAGCATTTATGGATGACTCCAGATCATGCAGCCCTGCAGCAACCAGCCCTATGTTGTAGAACACCTCTCTGAAACAAAACATATAGGTTTAATGTCAAATACATCAACTATGTCACTGCAAGGATAACATTAGTCAAATAATTCATACAAACCCTTTTCCTAACATCATAGATATCAGATAGAGTAGTAAAACATATAGACCCACCTTTCTGCCACACAGTTGGCCGATGTAAGGACAAATGTCTCAGACACAATTGCTCCATTACACACATGTTTATCACCAAAATTGATGCTGACATGCCAGGGCCATGAATTGGGCATTGCTTCTCCTGCTTTAACTATGCTAGGTTGGTTGAAACGGGGTTGGCGTGGCGATACTCCACAAACATGATCTAAGACAAAATGTAGACATTGCAAATGATTTAGGGAATTAAGGCAAATGGGACATGACCATCAAGACAACGAATGAGATATTTGTATGGATGATGATGAAATCGTATAAACAAGGAAATCCTTGTAAAGAATCAAATGACCCAAAACACATTGGCACTCATTTACTAAGAGGGGAGTGTAGGTTTCTTTGTGGATTTTAATTCCCAACAATTAATTTTCCACGGTTTCCCTACATTTTCCACTTTCCCTACGTTTTGCTTTATTTACACATGCTCTGATCTGTAGGGTTTTCCTCAGCTCAAATCCACCACATTTTATGTGGAAACCTTAGTAAATATGTTGGGGTTTTGTGAAAATGTCAGGAACACGCCCCTTTTCTGAGACCACGCCCCTTTCCCCCGCGAACACGCCCCTTTTGGGGTTTTTCTTAGCTAAATGGAGAGCTAGTCGGGTTTTTCAAATTCTGGCGCAGACAGAATTTCTGGCGCAATGCGACAGATTCTGGCGCACAACCCGACAAAACATGTCGGGTTTGCAATAGTAAATGAGGGCCATTAACTCTGAAGTTTGGAGGACTATGTGTTTCAGTTATCAATCTATGTTCATGTCTCACAAGACTGAGCGTCCCTTTGTGTGTCCTGCACCATGACATAATATCAAGATATATTGCATTTCAACTCCTGTCACGTACCATCTGTCCCTGGTTTCATCCTGTCTAAGTCAGTCCAGTGACAGAGGAATGATGAAAACCTGTGAAATATGCGCCCAGCTGTGGTAATAAGGGCATTGAATAACTTGGATTTCTACCAAGTTCGTCATTGAAAACACCATTTATAACTTAAACTGAATGCAACAGGTTTGTGAACTTGGTAAAGAATAGGAGATGCATTGGCACAGCTGTGGGTACGGAGGGCCTGTTGAAGCTGTTCCATGGAGGGGGTGCCAAGTTTGCTTTGGCAAAGCTTTGTTGTAACAGACTAATGTAGCAGGTTAATGAAAAATTTGTCAGTTTTGAGCCACATGCAAAAATGTTATTTGACAATACAGAAAATTACTTGCCAAAGTGTTCCATTGTATCTTGACTTTTCCGTGGCTTATGATGTTCTTTCCACTGTATCCCAGGCTTAATGTAAGCTGTAATATAAGAGAAAGGATCATAGCTAAATGTCTTTGTCTTCATGAACTGATAAAAGGGATAATCAGAGCTAAAAAAAAATCCTTACCAGATGAAGGCACAAATGAAATGGCTGCTTGAAACCCCTTGAAATTCCCATAATTATCAGAGGTGAATGTGATCTGCATGACGTTGGAGACACTAAGAATTGGCTCAGGAGTTTCAAATCCACAGAAAATTCCTGAAGAGAAAGAAAAAGTACATATTGGCACAATTTGATAACCCGTCTCCAGAGAGCAATTCTATCAATGCCTAGATTTTACATTTGTGGTTAATTCCATGATGTGAGGAATGAAGGAGCAATGGTGGTTTTTGTTACACCTTCACAGTAGTATGTGACACCGTAATATCTTGAAACGGTCCCTGTCATTTCAACAAACTATGTATAAATTAATAGTGCAAGCAAATATACGAAATGTCTCTTTCTCCTCCTTTCATACCCTTTCACTGGGCCTTTTGCTTATACTAGTCTATGAAGAGTGGAGGCGTGAGGAAGGAGATAGGAAGGGGAATGAATGGTGAAAGCCAAAGTCAAACACAGATTGCAGTGGGACATCACAGCGCTTACTGTGAGTTTTAGTGTATGGGAGACATCATAGAGGTTAGGTTTCACCTGCTAGCTCAGGGATGGCTTAAAGTTACAGTAGAGACCAGATCAAGCCTGCATAGCATGCCCTATAAAATGCATTTGGAAAGTCTTCCGACCCTTTGATGTTTTCACATTGCTCCTATTATTTAGCACTCAATACCCCATAGTGATAAAAGCAAAAACAAAATATTACAAGACTTTGCTAATTTATTAAAAATAAAAAATTAAAATGTTGCTTGGGGATAATTATTCTGACCCTTTCCTATGTACTTAGAGGGATATTTATCAAAACCTGTGCAGAGGAAAAGTTAACCGGTTGCCCATAGCAACAATCAGATCGCTTCTTTCTTTTGTCAGATGCCTTGTTAAGAATCAAAGAAGCAATTTGATTGATTGCTATGGGCTACTGGCCAACCTTCATTTCCACAGGTTTTGATACATCTCCCCCTTAGTTGAAGCACCTTTGGCAGCAATTACAGCCTTCAGCCCTGAGGAAGCTGTCTTGCAGGACAGCGGAACGCACGGAGCTGCTGTGTCCCCCCCCCCCCTTTGGATGGTGAGGTAGCCCCTGGTATACATGCATATTATTTGTTAGGCGGTACAGTATCAGCTGGTGGTGATAGCCACATTTGGGATTCTTGTTTGAGTCATGGCATTACTTCATATTCATTTCCAGCCTTACTGATGCAGGTGGGTTTCCTCCACTCTGGCTTTTCTATTCCAGGGTCCTTTATCATATGCTTATTGTGCATTCCCGGGGGGGGGGGGGGGGTAGTTGGTTATTTGGGTTATAATCCTCCACCAAGGTTTTTGTGTTTTTAAGTGGTTTTAAATGTCTGTGCTTTTGTTGTGTGATTTAATAAAGTTTCATGCATGTTTTACATTATTATGATTGTGGTGTAAATCTATCTATAGTAGCCAACTTTCCTTTTCTTTTGGTATACAGTTCTTGTTGTAGCCACTGATAGCACCCCATATTTCATTTTATATGGTGGTGCCTGTCTTTTTGCATGTAGTTCTTCTTGGGGATGATCCACAAGGTTTGCACACATGGATTTGGGAATTTTTGGCAATTTTTTTCTGCAGATCCTCTAAAGCTCTGTCTGGTTATATGGGGACCATCAGTGAAAGACATTTTCAGGTCTTTCTAGATTGGATTTAAGTCAGGGTTCTAGCTGAGCGAGCCAAGCATTTTCACAGAGTTGTCCCTTATCCACTCCTATGATTTCTTGGCTGTGTGCTTAGGGTTATTGTTCTGCTGGTAGGTAAACCTTCGGTCCAGAGCACTCTAGATCATTTTTTTATTTTTTTATTAAGAATATCTTTTTTGCTCCATTCAGCTTTCCCTCAATCCTGACCAGTCTCCTTGTGCCAGCCACTGAAAAATACTTCCACAGCATGATGCTGCCACCACCATGGTTCACTGAGCCTGTTTTCCAGACACATCGTCACCAGGCATGACACTTAGAATTGATTATCTTTTTTTTTCCACAATCTTTTTTTTCCAATTTTTTTTAGGTGTTTTTATGTGTTTTTTACTGAGGAGAGGCTGCCATAAATCCCAGATTGGTAGAGTGTTGCAGAGATGGTTGTCCTTCTGACAGCTTCTCCCACCTGCACACAGGATCTTTGGAGCTCCATTGGGTTCACTGGCACCTCCTACCCTTCTTTTCTGATTACTCAGTTTAGTCCTGGTTATTCGATGTAAGAATTTTAGAGATCACTGTGCTCTTAGTACATCAGATCAATGCCACACAATCCTGTCTGAGCTTTACAGGCAGTTCTTCCTACCTAATGGCTTGATTTTTGCTCTGCCATGTCTGCCATAACACCTTATATAGAGAGGGGTGTGTCTTTCCAAATCATACCCAATTAGCTGAATTTACCACAGGTGATGCCAATCAAGGTGTAGAAACATCTGAGAAATGATCAAGAGTAATGGGAGGAGCCAGAGCTAAATTTCAAGTGTCATTGCAAAGGGTCTGAATACTTATGCCCATGAACATTTTTTGTTTTTCCTTTTTAATAAATAAGTACAAATTTCTAAAATTCTGTTTTTCTTTGTCAGTATGGGGTATTAAGAGCAGAATCATGGGGGAAAACTTTTTTCTTAAAAATTTTGCACAAAGACGCAACATAACAAAATGTGAAAAAGGTGTCTGAAAACTCTCTGAATACATTATATTAGGAAATTGCTTAAATGGGAGCTAAAGTTAGACTTTTGGAATATAACTTAAACAATAAAACCATAACAACAGCATTTGCTAACCTGCAACCATGGTTCCTTGCAGGTCATAATAAACAACCAAGCGATCAAAAATACATTCTTCTCCAGGTTCAATCTCAAATGCTAGAAAGGTTAACTGGAAAAAGCAAGAAAAGTGATATTGTGAGTAATGGCTTGAATCCCATGTAATAATGAAGATGAGATAAGCCATAGGTATGTGGTAGCCCTTGGGGGGTGTATGGTAGTGGTGGTATGATATAGGTATATAAGGGGTTAATATTAACCCTAGAAGAGTTTGTGACGCCAGGCTGATGGCTGGTATGCTGAATCAGTGTTCCGGCCTATCGACGCCCTTCCCAGTAACGATAGGTGCATAAAATAACTGAAGGTCCACAAGAAGATTTGAACTTGAACTTGAATAACGTTTACTGAAGTGCTTGCAATATTCACGGTACAGTCACAGTCTCATACAAACAGTCCTTTGGTTACTTAGCGACTGGCAGTAGTTGCGGACCTTGAGCTAGACAATAAGTCTCTTAATTTAGGAAGAGATTTGCAGATCCGTCCGGATTTAGGGGAGGTATTAGGTCCGGAGATGCTGCAGAGTGTTTGGGAGGTTATACACTCTATAATTATAATCGTTCAGCCATTGCCGCAAGGCTCGGGCCTAACTCACTGCGATTACTGATGTACAGGTCTTGCTTGCTTGACAGCCCACGAGGTAAGAGAGAGAAACATGGCCGCAGCTCCCTTATATGGGCAGGGGGCGTGGCGAATCTGATTGGTCCGAACGTCTGCCATTCACCTTACATGGTGTGATGGGATTGCTTACGTCACAGGATCTATATACATTATAAAACAAAAACGAGACTAGAGATACCAAAGTGAGGCCTGGAACGCATCCAGAGTGAGGCTTGGAACGCATCACATGATCCGAAGGCCCTGTGACGCCATGGAAACATGTAATTAATTATTTATTTACATTTATACTATACTATTTATATTATCTATGCATAAATTACTAATTATACGTTAAGATAGAGGCGACTAGGGGTAGACTAGATTACAGGGATCCCTATTTCCTAGGGACTTTGGCTATGGGGACCCATAAATAAATAAGTTCCAGTTTGAAATTTGGTACTGGGACACCACAAACCCCCTTACTAAAGATAAGTCGGCCTTGATGTCTGTCCCCTGAGACAGAGGGACTAGGACTAGCATTAGAACAGCATGCCATAGAACAGGATGATTTGTTCTTTCGCTATACATCCTGAGTAGTCTAAACACATTTTTGATGCTATCTAGACATTTGACTGCTATCTAGACATTTGAATGCTAACTATACATTTGAATGCTATCTAGGCATTTGAATGCTATCTAGACAGTTGAAGAAGCTATCTATCCTTTAGTTTCTAGCTTCCTATATAACTTTATAACACTTATGATACATTTTAAGGCTAAACTGAACATTAGCATATACCTCTATACATAAGGCTAACTAGATATTAGTAGAGCTCTATTTACCTTTTGCATCAAGCTGACTAGACATTTTGTTATTATCTCACTTTTTTTTTTTATATGCCAACAATAAGTTATTTGTTAGTTAGTACACAAAAGGTATACTGGCTAGCCGGAAGCTAGGTCACAGTAAGGGTGGCTGCTAGGGTCTATCGACTTCACGCTACTTACCCCTAGAGCACTTTCAAAACAACCTATCCAGGTTATTATAAGAATTACGTGTTTATTTTTGTACTTGCAAGAGCATCTACTGGCCAGGCAGAGCATCTCACACACGCAATGAATAAAGACAAGAAGAAGTGTACCTAACAGTGGCAGGAATTGGGTATCAATATGCTACAACTCCTTAAGTGTTTTCTTAAGTGAGATATCTTTTTATTTTTGTGTATGTACTAGAGAAATTTTGAGATAGTACATTAAGTGAATAATGTAGGGTACTGGAAAGTGATTGGTGGAACATTGAAGTGGGTTATCAAAGGTACCATGTGTGCAGGTACTAAATGTGAGTCCTGGTACCTTATGGGTAGTTTGCCCTGTGTAGTCCTTTGAGACCGCCGCAACACCACCTCCGAGTCATCAGGAGTTCCTTCACTTGAGGATTCTTCAAGAACTTCAGTCCCCAAGGGACCAGCTGGAGGGCTGGAAACAGGAGCAATTTCTTCGGGAAAACTGAGGGGTTCTCTTAAGACAGATGGAGTAGTGGCTTCAATGACGGAAGCGGTCACTGGAGCAGGACTGAGGTTGGGTGTAGCAATCAATGGTGGTTGACATTGGGCAACAGCTACTGGAAACTGACTGGTTGGTGTGACCAAGGTCGGCTGACTGGATGGAGCTGGGAACGGTATGCCCCAATACATGGTAGGCTGCTGAGATAGGAACAAAGGAACGTCCTTAGTGGGATGAATTCCTTCTCCCGGCACATACTCTCTCACAGGCCTGGTCGGAGGTAGAGTAGAAGTAGCAGGTGGATCAGGAGGAGTAGGAGGCGATGGGCTAAGCGTATCTTCTTTCTGGCACACTTTTATCCTATTCCGGTGAACCACCTTAGGCTCGAACCCATCTTTTTGTATCTCATATACGTTCGTTTCAGGGTAAGGAACTGCAGTGATGGTATATGGCTCCGTTTCCCACAGGGAGTCCAATTTATTGTTACGCCGAGCGCTCCGGGTCCCCGCTCCTCCCCGGAGCGCTCGCTTCACTCTCCCTGCTGCAGCGCCCCGGTCACATCCTCTGATCCGGGGCGCTGCGATTCCGCTGCCAGCCGGGATGCGATTCGCGATGCGGGTAGCGCCCGCTCGCGATGCGCACCCCGGCTCCCGTACCTGACTCGCTCTCCGTCTGTTCTGTCCCGGCGCGCGCGGCCCCGCTCCCTAGGGCGCGCGCGCGCCGGGTCTCTGCGATTTAAAGGGCCACTGCGCCGCTGATTGGCGCAGTGGTTCCAATTAGTGTGTTCACCTGTGCACTTCCCTATATCACCTCACTTCCCCTGCACTCCCTTGCCGGATCTTGTTGCCATTGTGCCAGTGAAAGCGTTCCTTGTGTGTTCCTAGCCTGTGTTCCAGACCTTCTGCCGTTGCCCCTGACTACGATCCTTGCTGCCTGCCCCGACCTTCTGCTACGTCCGACCTTGCTTCTGCCTACTCCCTTGTACCGCGCCTATCTTCAGCAGCCAGAGAGGTGAGCCGTTGCTAGTGGATACGACCTGGTCACTACCGCCGCAGCAAGACCATCCCGCTTTGCGGCGGGCTCTGGTGAAAACCAGTAGTGGCTTAGAACCGGTCCACTAGCACGGTCCACGCCAATCCCTCTCTGGCACAGAGGATCCACTACCTGCCAGCCGGCATCGTGACATTTATGGGTTCTAGGAAATTTTCCGAGCCACACTTTATCTCCAAGCTGCAAGGGCTGAGCCGAAGCATGCCGATTATAATCTTTCTGCTGGCGCTCATGAACTTCACCCATTTTCTTCTCAACGATGTTCTTGGCTTCCTCAATTCTTCGTCGATGCTCTGACACCCAACCTTGGGAAGCCTGAGGAGAATTGTTGAAAGGTGCCTGTAGGCCAAAGGTTCGATCCTTTGGCAATTGGCCGTGTCGGCCCATCATGAAGAAAAAGGGCGTATACCCCGTAGAGCAGTGATCAGTGTTGTTGTAGATTTCCAGGAGTTCTGGCAGCAGCTAAGGCCACTCTTTGTGCTTCGATACAGAGGCTGCTCTGAGCATCTGGATGAACACTTGATTGATCCTCTCACAGAGTCCATTCCCTTGGGGACGGAAGGCTGTTGTCCGGAGCTTCTTGCAATTATGCAACCGGCAAAGTTCCTGGAACAACTGGGCTTCGAAGGCGGTTCCCTGATCCGAGAGGACCGATTCGGGACATCCTAATGGTTGGATCCAATGCCGATAGAAGAGTTGAGCAGCAGTCTTGGCAGTAAGATCCTTGACAGGGACCACGACCACTCACTTGGAGTAATGATCCACCATTGTTAGAGCATGACAATAGCCAGATCGAGTGGGGGCCAGCTTCACATGGTCCAAGGCAACAATTTGATTCGGTCTTTCGGTACAGATGGGATGCAAAGGGGCTCTTGCGTCCTTCCGGGGGTTCTTTATCACGTTGCACTCGGAGCACTCGGCACACCATTTCTCGATGTCTCCCAGCATCCCAATCCAGTAAAACCTCCTTCTGATGGTGATCTCTGTCTTATGGACCCCGAAGTTTCTCTGCTGCCACAGTCGCTTCAATTCGAAGTCTCCATGGGCCTTGCGCACCCGAGTAGGCACTTTCTTGTGGAGGCAATAGTCGAGGAGGTCCCCGATAACTCTGCTCTCATCCTGAAGCATCTTCCAGGTAGACAAATCTTCAGAGACCTTGGGAGATTCAGGTCCGTCACGCGCCTGGGCAGTTAGAGCATTCTGGCTCACGAACCTTCGGTAGAAGGGAGGCATTTCTACATTTTCCTGCACATCTTCAGCAGGAGGTGCTTCTCCCGGGGCCATGCAAGAAAGTACTTCCGCGTTGACATTGTTTTTTCCGCTGCGGTACTTGATGTTAAAGTCATAGTTGGCCAACCGAGAGGTCCAACGCTGTACAAGAGCTCCCAACTTAGCAGTGTTCAAATGGGCCAACGGGTTGCTATCAGTGTAGACCGTGAAGGGAGTAGCAGCCAGATAGTCTTTAAACTTCTCAGTAATAGCCCAAACCAGGGCCAGGAGTTCCAGCTTGAAGGAGCTGTAGTTAGCATCATTCTTCTCATAGGCAATCACCCTCTCCTTGCCATCTTGTACTTGAGATAAGACCGCCCCCAGACCTTCAAAGCTAGCGTCTGTGTATAAGCGGAACGGCAGGCTGTAGTCAGGATATGCCAATATGGGGGGTTCCGTGAGGAGATACTTCAGGGCTCGGAAGGCATCCTCTTGTTCTTCGGTCCACAGGATGGGAAGCATCCCATTGTAATTATCCCGGGCAGTTCCTCTCAGTAATTCGGTCAAGGGTTCGGCAATTTGAGCAAAATGAGGGATGAAACGCCGGTAATATCCAGCAAACCCCAGGAAACTTCAGACGTCTCGCACCGTCCTGGGCGTAGGCCACTCACAGCACTCACTTTGTCTGGATCAGGCTGGACTCCTTGAGCACTGACGACGTGTCCTAAGAAGTGCACTTGAGGCTTTAGCAAGTGACATTTGGAAGACTTAAAGGGAACCAATCATCAGATTTTACCCTATATAATGCTTGGCAAAGCAGGGACACTAATTTCTTCTTCTTCTGAGGCCCCGATTCTATTACTTTCACAGCTAGTCTCTTAAAGGCTGGGAAGGCCATGTTGGAATTCTGTATGGCCAGCATCCTAAGTTGGGCCTTGTCCCATTTGTTTAGCGCCCCCTCTATAAAACGGTCCATCAGTACTCGATTGCCCTGATCGGGCGTGATGCCGTCCAACTTCTGTACTGCCTCTAATGTGCTCTGCAAAGCCACTGCATATGCTCGGAGGGCCTCACTTGGCTTCTGGCATCGTTCATAGAGTCGGAGGCGTACCTCTGAGGGGGAGTGAGATTCAAACACTTGAGAAAGTCCTTCAAAAATCTGTCCCATGGTGGCCTTATCGGCCACTGGCCAGGTGCGAAGTTCTCCCAAGGCAGGTCCCTGGAGTTGTCCCAGAAGCAGTTGTACCTGTTGATGAGGGGGAAGTGCATAGAATGCAAAGAGGCTGTAGAATTTCTCTTTAAAGTCTCTTAGTGTAAAAGGGTCACCATTGTAGGTGGGAAGTACAGGATTCCCCAAGAAGACAGGTGCAGCAACTGGGGCTACCAACACATAGGGAGAGACTGAGGGTGGACTGGCTGGGTCCTGTTCTGCCGGTGTTGGTAAGGGCGGCAGCATTCTTCTAGCTGAGGGTGGAGACCCCGTTGGCTGGGCCGCTGGAACATCGCCCCCTTGCTGTTCAGGTGGGGACTGTGGGACTGCAGGTTCCGACATTTTCGTATTTGTTATACTGGCCCTTTAAATAGATCTCGGGTTCCTAGGTCCCAGGGAAAAACGCAATTGTTCTTTAATCTGGAACTTGAGAGCATAGATTTCAAACTTGAGTGCGGTGACCTGAAACTCAACAGTCTTTAATTGGCATTTGAGTGCGTTGATCGGCAGCTGGAGCGGTTCTATGCAGGGCTTCAATTCGGTAATCTGATGTCTCAGAGTCCCGTACTGTTCCGGTTCTTCACAGCTTCTAGCCTGTTGACGCACTCTGCGCCTTTTCCCGCGCTGGGCTGTCTCTCTTTGTTGGTTTCTGGCTCTAGGCTCTGACAAATGGGCCGCCGCGGCACCAAGGGATTCGGTGGCCGGGGTCTCTGGATCACGTGCGCCGGGATGTCCCGTGCTGACTCGTAACTCCGCAGTACTGTTCGCCTCCCCCTTACTTTACATGCGCACTTCCTCCACACAGCACCGTGCGCGCAACCTCTTGCTCCGGAGTATAAGTCACAGTACATTAATAAAGTTCACTTCTTAGGGGGGAGTACACTTTCACTAGTGGCACTGGTAGGCACACACCCGAATCCTGTTCGTGCAATGCCAAAAAGGCTTTGTGGTAGCCCTTGGGGGGTGTATGGTAGTAGTGGCATGATATAGGTATATAAAGGCTTAATATTAACCCTAGAAGAGTTCGTGACGCCAGGCTGGTATGCTGAATCAGTGTTCCGGCCTATCGCCGCCCTTCCCAGTAACGGTAGGTGCATAAAATAACTGAAGGTCCACAAGGAGATTTGAACTTGAACTTGAATAACGTTTACTGAAGTGCTTGCAATATCCACGGCACAGTAACAGTCTCATACGAACAGTCCTTTTGTTACTTAGCGACTGGCAGTAGTTGCGGACCTTGAGCTAGACAATAAGTCTCTTAATTTAGGAAGAGATTTGCAGATCCGTCCGGATTTAGGGGAGGTATTAGGTCCGGAGATGCTGCAGAGTGTTTGGGAGATGATACACTCTATAATTATAACCGTTCAGCCGTTGCCGCAAGGCTCGGGCCTAACTCACTGCGATTACTGCTGTACAGGTCTTGCTTGCTTGACAGCCCACGAGGTAAGAGAGAGAAACATTGTCGCCACTCCCTTATATGGGCAGGGGGCGTGGCGAATCTGATTGGTCCGAACATCTGCCATTCACTTTACATGGTGTGATGGGATTGCTTACGTCACAGGATCTATATACATTATAAAACCAAAACGAGACTAGAAATACCAAAGTGAGGCCTGGAACGCATCCAGAGTGAGGCTTGGAACGCATCACATGACCCGAAGGCCCTGCGACGCCATGGAAACTAGTATAAATGTAAATGAATGAGTAATTACTTTACTATTTATATTATCTATGCATTAATTACTAATTATACGTTAAATATAGAGGCGACTAGGGGTAGACTAGATTACAGGGATCCCTACGTCCTAGGGACTCTGGCTATGGGGACCCATAAATAAATAAGTACCGTATGAAATGCGGTACTGGGACACCACAGGTATATCAGTATAAGCAAAAAACAAAGCCTCCCTTTTTAATCATGGCCCAGTCTGCCCTCAAAAATTATACAAATTCCATAAGTGACCCTATAAAATCAGTCAGCAAAATTCACTAGATTAAACTAACCTTGGATTTTCATATTATTGTTGTAGTCTCACCATGACTACCCCTTCTGAAAGAAATTGCTGTAAGGTCCACTGGCTCTCCTTTCTGATTCATAGACAGGCTCCCAAGTAAAGGGAACCACTCTCTATTGCCTCCAAAAGTTCAATAGATAAGGGTGGTTGTGATGGGAACAAATCCATTTAGTACAAATATCATTGTGATTGCTATTAGTCACAATACACATGTCTATCTTTGTTTTAAATTGAGATTTTTCTATAACTGACTATGGAGCATTTCAAAGCTGTTACCATTAAGAACCCCTACAAACAGCACATTCATGATGGCAGCTATTAATAAAAGCAGATGTTAGTGGAATATACTCTCCTATGTAAGGGATGCATATTACAGCTACAGGTTTATGTGCCCCCTCTGTGTCTCCACAACACCCTCTGCTCCCGTCAAAAACTGCAGAGAAGGTAAATTTTGGCTACTAGTAGTAGTAGAGACTTGTAATATTTTTCCCTTTCACAAGACAGCATATTCAGCTGACAAATCTGCTATGACATTCATGACTTATCCTAAGGTCTCATAATATCACTTGTATTGCAGCAATTACCATGATGACGTGATTGACTGGACTCTGCACAACCCACTGACAATGTGCATGGCTGCTGTATGGCCATGGATGATTCATAGTTTGAATTTTTCCTTCTTCAAATATGACTGCGACTGATCCACAATCAGAAGCTAAAATTATGGCAAAATATAGACATGGAAACGTGTCAATAGAGAGATGTTTCACAACCATTTAGTTTTGACCTATCAGCAATTGAACATAAATAAAATACAATGCCCCCTTCACACACTCCCTGTAAGTCCAACATTATGATATGTTGGGTGGAAAGCTACAGGCAGAGGTAAACTGCAGGACGTCATGTTACTCTAAGGCGAATTTTCCACTTGTTTTTTTTTCTGGCAGTTTTTTGGAATACTGCCACTGCAGTTTTTGAGCCAAAGTCAGAAGTGGATCCATAAGGGAGGAGAAGTAACATAGTAACATAGTTCATGAGGTTGAAAAAAGACCAGAGTCCATCAAGTTCAACCTATAACCCTAATGAGTCCCTACTGAGTTGATCCAGTGGAAGGCAAAAGACCCAAGCACTAGGGGTAAAAATTCCTTCCCAACTCAAAATATGGCAGTCAGAATAAATCCCTGGATCAACGTTCTGTCCCTATAAATCTAATATACATAACCAGCGATGTTATTGCTTTTCAAGAATGCATCTAGACCCCTTTTAAACTCTTTTACAGAGTTCACTAGGACCACCTCCTCAGGCAGAGAGTTCCACAGTCTCACTGCTCTTACAGTAAAGAACTCCCGTCTGTGCTGGTGTAGAAACCTTCTTTCCTCTAAATGTAGAGGATGCCCCCTTGTTATAGATACAGTCCTGGGTATAAATAGATCATGGGAGAGATCTCTGTACGGTCCCCTGATATATTTATACATAGTTATTTGGTATCCCCTAAGGCTGGGTTCACACTACGTTTTGTACTTACGGTTCCCGTATACGGCTGGAAGGAGGGGGCGGGGCTTAATCACGGCGCCCGCACTCAGCTGTATAGGGTAACCGTATTCAATGCATGTCTATGAGCCGACCGGAGTGAACCGCAGCCTCCGGTCGGCTGCGTTTTCGGCCGTATGCGGTTTCCCGACCGCAGGCAAAAACGTGGTCAACCACTTTTTGCCTACGGTCGGAAAACCGCATACGGCCGAAAACGCAGCCGACCGGAGGCTGCGGTTCACTCCGGTCGACTCATAGACATGCATTAAATACGGTTCCCCTATGCGGCTGAGTGCGGGCGCCGCGATTAAGCCCCGCCCCCTCCTCCCAGCCGTATACGGGAACCGTAAGTACAAAACGTAGTGTGAACCTAGCCTTAGACTTCTTATTTGTAATCTAAATAACCCTAATTCTGATAATCTTTCTGGGTACTGTAGTCCTCCCATTCCCCGAATTACTCTGGCTGCCCGTCTTTGAACCCTCTCCAGCTCCACTATATATTTCTTGTGCACTGGTTCCCAGTACTATACACAGTATTCTATGTGTGGTCTGACTAGTGATTTGTACAGCGGTAGAATTATTTCCTTGTCGTGGGTATCTATGCCCCTATTGATGCACCCCATGATTTTATTAGCCTTGGCAGCAGCTGCCCGACACTGGTCACTACAGCTAAATTTACTGTTAACTAAGACTCCTAAGTCCTAAGTGTAAGTCCTTCCTTTATATGTCCTATTCCTTTTGAGTACACTTCTGGCTTTGGCTCAAAAACTGAAAAAAACTAAACAAGTGGAAACTTAGCCTTATTTAGATCCTGCAGGCAAATTCTAGTATTGCATAGTTCCCTGTCAACTGAGTAGACAACTAAGTAATTCAAAGTCTCAGACAGGACCTCAGACTGGATTTTATTTGTTTTAAATTATTAAACAGCAGGGCACTGTGGGAGATCAGATGAGAGCTACACAGAGCTAGATACTTCCAGGAGAAAAACCAGCACGATTTTGATAGCATTTATGTATATCAAGGAGAAAGAGACCTGAAATAGCTCAAATCAGTACAAAAGCAAACAAGCAAAGTCTTTAAATAGATAAAAAATAAGAATTATTTTAGGTTTTAAAGGAGTGTTCCCATTTATGAGCTGATGGTATATCGCTAGGTTATATCATCACTTTATGATTGTTGGAGGTCCAGCTCATTGTGCCCCCCCCCCCCCCTTCCAATCTTGAGATTGAAGCAGAAGGCTGCAGCAGAACAAAATACAATACTACACCAGCACTGTAGTCCTTTGATTCTTAAAATGAGTATGGGTCCCAGAGATTGATCCTTAGATTGAAGGAAGCACGTCACTGATTCAACACTGCAGCCCCTTGACAGTCTTTTGCTGTACAAGGGCGCCCGAACCAACTTCTGCAAAGCACTACGGCTCCTTCATTCTCAGGAAGAGAGAGATCTTAAAGGGGTACTCCAGTGAAAAAGTTTTTTTTTTTTAATCAACTGGTGCCAGAAAGTTAAAGGGGTTCTCCCTTGTTTATACAGTTTTTTTTTTATTATGTTTGTGTGTTATGTGTGTATAAGTATGTGTTTTTGTTATATGTGTTGTGATTATGTATATATGTATTTTCTTACCTTTTGTGAAGATCCGGAAGCTGGCCCCTTTTTCTTCCAGCGGCTTGCTGTGTACCCTCGGCCTCCGCCATGTTGTGTTCGGTAAGTGGGATGTCGGGGGGTGTGTTCTTGCTTCTGTCCTTCCTATCTTCTGACGTCCGAGGCGAACTGTCTGCGCATGCGCGAGTACGCAAGTGCTATGCTAACAGCGTAGCGTACATTAGGTCTACGCTACTAGCGTAGCTTCGCGCAAGCGCAGACAGTTTGTCAATTGGACGAAAAAAACTTTATTGGTAAAAAATAAAAAATAAACTACCTGCGCATGCGCCCGAAGAGGCCACAGATTCGTCACTGAGCCACGGAAGAAACAGGAAGCAAAGATTCGCCTCAGACGTCAGAAGATAGGAAGGACAGAAGCAAGAACACACCCCCCGACATCCCACTTACCGAACACAACATGGCGGAGGCCGAGGTACACAGCAAGCCGCTGGAAGAAAAAGGTGCCAGCTTCCGGATCTTCACAAAAGGTAAGAAAATACATATATACTTAATCACAACACACATAAAAAAAACACATACTTATCCCCTTATATTTACGTCCTGCGCCGGCTCCCGCGGCTCCCGCCGGCTCACGCGCCGCGATCCCGCATCATATCGCGTCGGTCCCGGCGCTAATCAACGGCCGGGACCCGCGGCTAATACCACACATCGCCGATCGCGGCGATGTGCGGTATTAACCCTTTAGAAGCGGCGGTCAAAGCTGACCGCCGCTTCTAAAGTGAAAGTGAAAGTGACCCGGCTGCTCAGTCGGGCTGTTCGGGACCGCCGCGGTGAAATCGCGGCGTCCCGAACAGCTGATCGGACACCGGGAGGGCTCTTACCTGCCTCCCCGGTGTCCGATCGACGAATGACTGCTCCGTGCCTGAGATCCAGGCAGGAGCAGTCAAGCGCCGATAATGCTGATCACAGGCGTGTTAATGCACGCCAGTGATCAGCATTAGAGATCAGTGTGTGCAGTGTTATAGGTCCCTATGGGACCTATAACACTGCAAAAAAAATGTAAAAAAAAAGTGTTAATAAAGGTCATTTAACCCCTTCCCTAATAAAAGTTTGAATCACCCCCCTTTTCCCATAAAAAAAATAAAACAGTGTAAAAAAAATAAAAAATAAACATATGTGGTATCGCCGCGTGCGTAAATGTCCGAACTATAAAAATATATCATTAATTAAGCCGTACGGTCAATGGCGTACGCGCAAAAAAATTCCAAAGTCCAAAAAAGCGTATTTTGGTCACTTTTTATATCATTAAAAAATGAATAAAAAGTGATCAAAAAGTCCGATCAAAACAAAAATCATACCGATAAAAACTTCAGATCACGGCGCAAAAAATGAGTCCTCATACCACCCCATACGTGGAAAAATAAAAAAGTTATAGGGGTCAGAAGATGACATTTTTAAACGTATAAATTTTCCTGCATGTAGTTATGATTTTTTCCAGAAGTGCGACAAAATCAAACCTATATAAGTAGGGTATCATTTTAACCGTATGGACCTACATAATAATGATAAGGTGTAATTTTTACCGAAATATGCACTGCGTAGAAACGAAAGCCCCCAAAAGTTACAAAATGGCGTTTTTTTTTCGATTTTGTCGCACAATGATTTTTTTTTCTGTTTCGCCGTGCATTTTTGGGTAAAATGACTAATGTCACTGCAAAGTAGAATTGGCGACGCAAAAAATAAGCCATAATATGGATTTTTAGGTGGAAAATTGAAAGGGTTATGATTTTTAAAAGGTAAGGAGGAAAAAACGAAAGTGCAAAAACGGAAAAACCCTGAGTCCTTAAGGGGTTATACACACATAACACACAAACATAATAACAAAAAACAGTATAAACAAGGGAGAACCCCTTTAAACAGATTTGTAAATTATCAGTGCATGAGAAGACAAAGAAAAGTCGGCACTCACCGGGTTTCCAATTCAGCAGATTTTATTGCACGTTGCTCACAGCCATAGTACAATTCTTGGGGAGACGACGGATGGTACGAGGGGGGTACCACAGAGAGGCTGTGGTACCCCCCTCGTACCATCCGTCGTCTCCCCAAGAATTGTACTATGGCTGTGAGCAACGTGCAATAAAATCTGCTGAATTGGAAACCCGGTGAGTGCCGACTTTTCTTTGTCTTCTCATGCACTGATGGTATATTCTATATGAGTCCGAGCACCACCGTATCCCCACTCCGCTGCAGCGACTTAGTGTCCACCCGCTTTCAGGTTCAGAAATTAGCAGTGCCGAACTACTCATCTATACGCTACAGATTTGTAAATTACTTCTATTAAAACATCTTAATCCTTCCTGTACTTATTAGCTGCTGAATACTACAGCGGAAATTCTTTTCTTTTTGAAACACAGAGCTGTCTGCTGACATCATGAGCACAGTGCTCTCTGCTGACATCTCTGTCCATTTTAGGAACTGTCCAGAACAGCATATGTTTGCTACGGGGATTTCCTTTTACTCCGGGCAGCTCCGGTGAAAAAATTTTTTTTTTAATCAACTGGTGCCAGAAAGTTAAATAGACTTGTAAATTACTTCTATTAAAATATCTTAATCCTTCCAGTATTTATTAGCTGCTGAATACTACTAAATACTTTTTGGAACACAGAGCTCTCTGCTGACAGAAAACATATGCTGCTCTGGACAGTTCCTAAAATGGACAGAGATGTCAGCAGAGAGCACTGTGCTCGTGATGTCAGCAGACAGCTCTGTGTTTCTAACGGAAAAGAATTTCCACTGTAGTATTCAGCAGCTAATAAGTACAGGAAGGATTAAGATTTTTTAATAGAAGTAATTTACAAGTCTATTTAACTTTCTGGCACCAGTTGATTAAAAAAAAAAAATTTTCACCGGAGCACCCCTTTAAAGGTACAAGCTGCACCCCTTTTACCTTATCAGTAAATACTTTTTCACAAAACATGAAACACATTATATTACAAATTATATACAAAAAGTTTACAATAGCTTCTGTATCACCTGGGTATAGGTTTGGTTCTACTGCTAAATATGAAAGTGAAAATCCAGTTTTGTATTCCTGAAAATCGGAGTGAAATTTCAGAGTGACGCTTGTATTAGTGATGAGTAATGGCCGGGGCTTCACATCCCCACAGAATTTCCCTACAAAAAAAAAAAAAAAGAAATATTGATCTCTCTACATTGATAAGTTGTGCATGGCATTTCATTTACAGTAATAGCTTTGTATAAATACTAGAAAATGTTGTCAGAATTATATACATGCGCATCATGGGAACATTCTATATCCAGCAACTATTTGTGCGTTGATAAGGATAGAAGATTGAGAATTTCTACCAATAAAGAATAAAGTAAACCACTACCTTTGCAGTTTAAAATACCAGAAGCCTGATAGACCCCATTAAAGTCATTCCAGGAAAAAACTTTTTTTATTATATAAACTGGCTCCAGAAAGTTAAACAGATTTGTAAATTACTTCTATTAGAAAATCTTAATCCTTTCAATAATTATCAGCTGCTGAAGTTGAGTTGTTCTTTTCTGTCTGGCAACAGTGCTCTCTGCTGACATCTCTGCTTGTCTCGGGAACTGCACAGAGTAGAAGAGGTTTGCTATAGGGATTTGCTTCTAAACTGGGCGGTTCCCGAGACACGTGTCATCAGAGAGCACTTAGACATAAAAGAACAACTCAACTTCAGAAGCTCATAAGTACTGAAAGGATGAAGATTTTTTAATAGAAGAAATTTACAAATCTGTTTAACTTTTTGGAGCCAGTTGATATATATACAAAAGTTTTTTTCCTGGATAACCCCTTTAAGGTAGTCTGGTCATAGCTTGGGTACATAATACACTACTGTGTGAGCATGGACAAAAACACTCTTTTCTCTATGTTTTTACTGACATAAGGACTTTAGTCCTGTAGAGGCAGAATATACCATATCCCCAACAGTTTCAGTCCCCACTCTGCACAGTCCAATGTAGTGTTACTAAATAAGAGACATAAAACGGCTGGTGGGGTTCACCAGTAAAGACCACAGTATGCCCATAATATGACACGTGATCCATTTGTAGACATTCTATATTACAATCTGCTTCTATGCAACCCATAACCACTTGTGAATACAAGGTATTAGTGCTCCATCTGGATACGTACAGTAATGGACTCACCAATGAGATGTCCTAACGCAGAATAGATCACCAGGTAATCTAGGTCACAGGAATAATCCCATTCAATATTGAATTGATTGAAGATCAGAAGAATGTGTTTTCCTTTAGGGACGATAATTGTCCAGACACACTTTCTAGGGGGAACATTTTTTATTAATAATTTAATAATTAAAGATTATTAGGTAAAATTGAGGATAGCCCACATCATACTGGAGGTCCCAGACCTACACAGCTAAGCCATTTATGGTATGTTCTATCTACAGTGACCCCCGACCTACGATGGCCCCGACATACGATCATTTCAATATACGATGGCTTCTCAGAGGCCATCGCATGTTGAAGGCAGCATCAACATACGATGCTTTTGTATGTTGGGGCCATCGCATAAACGGCTATCCGGCAGCGCAGACTGCTTCATCTGCCACCGGATAGCCGTTTACGGTGCCCCGTCTGGTCCGCTGACGATCACTTACCTGTCCTCGGGGCTCCGGAGCGTCCTCTTCAGGATCCCCTGCATTGTCGTCGCTCTCCATCGTCGTCATCACGTCGCTGCGCACGCCGTCCCGTCATCCAATAGGAGCGGCGTGCGTAGCGACGTGATGGCGGCGACGGAGAGCGAGGATGCCGGGGAAGCAGAGGCCTTGCCGAGCGTTGGGAACACCCTGGGGACACGGCGACAGCGATGGAAGGCGACATCCAGGGCAGCGGTGACAGTCCGGAGCGGCGGGGACAGGTGAGTACAACTTCCTCTAACAGTGGTCTTCAACCTGCGGACCTCCAGATGTTGCAAAACTACAACTCCCAGCATGCCCGGACAGCCGTTGGCTGTCCGGGCATGCTGGGTGTTGTAGTTTTGCAACATCTGGAGGTCCGCAGGTTGAAGACCACTGTCCTATACTTTACATTGCACGAATCCCTCAACATGCGATGGTTTCAACAAACGATGGTCCATTTGGAACGGATTACCATCGTATGTTGAGGGACCACTGTGTATACTGTTTTGGCCAGCGAGGGAATAAGGTCCACTAGGGAAATAGTTAATCTTCAGTCTCATCTCTGTCCTTACCCCTGAACAGCTTCTACACTAAACTCATCACAATCCAAAGCTTAGACATCACCGCCACCATAGAGGGCATCTATTGGAAATCTGAAGTGGCAGGTGACAGTCGATTGTGGATCCCACTATTTTTCTTTGTTCCACCTTTCAGAGATACATCAACTTTAGGATACAAAGGAGCAATAGGACACTCCTTCTCTCCCAGTCTTTTTTCTAGACCCCACGTGAAGTAACTTGGCGTCAACATAAAAGCACTTCTAAGTGTGACCATGCCAATGCTACAATGTAATGTGTGTTTCCACAACTTTATCAGACATTTGTTGATTTGTGACAGTTGTAATCAGCAATACAATTATATCATTATTTAATTGCATTTTATCTACTGTATTTCATGTCAAGTATGGAAAATGTAATATTATAATTTTTATGATAAGCATATGCACATCTGTTTGATATTCCTCATGACCCCCACTTACTTATACATGGCGATTTGTAAACATTTTAACTGCTACAAGTAAGGTCTATCTATAAGCCTGAAACAAGTTAGCTATACTTCTTGTTTCAATCACTCATAATTTGCATTATGTCACCTGGCCAGACTAGTTAACGAGTATCACCAAGTTGATACGAAAATATGAGTAAACTGTGGAAAATGTATTACCATTATGGCCAGCTTAACCAGCTTATTGCAAGAGGTGCTTAAAGGGGTACTCTGCTGCTCAGCGTTTGGAACAAACTGTTCCAAACGCTGGAGCCGGAAGCTTGTGACGTCATAGCCCTGCCCCCTCATGACATCACGCCCCACCCCCTCAATGCATGTCTATGGGAGGAGGCGTGACAGCCGTCACGCCCCCTCCCGTAGACTTCCATTGAGGGGGCGGGGCGTGACATCATGGGGATGGGGGGCTGTGACATCACGAGCTCCCGGCGCCAGCTCCAGCGTTCGGAACAGTTTGATCCAAACGCTGAGCAGCGGAGTACCCCTTTAAGAGTGTCAGTTAAAAAATTACCAAAATAAGTAATTATATCTGGTTCACCATTCTGGTTATTTAACAACGCTGGGCTTTAATACTGCATACTCTTGTTCTGAAAGTACTAATTATTTCTATTTTACCATTTCTGATGTCGACAGGGTTCCTTGCTAAATAAGGAATAAAACACTAAGGGTAGGATGGAAAGGAAAGCATTCATGGGGGGTTTCTATGGCTGAAACTCTTTGGAGAACTGTGGCGTGGCACTATTAGTGGAGCACCTAAACATGAGAATAATATAGGAGCGCTGTTATTGTTACTGATACAAACAGACAAAAATGGGGAAAAGAAACACAGGACTGGTATTCAGTATCCATGCTAAAAGCTACTGATATTAAAGGGGTACTCCGATAGAAACTTTTTTTTTATTATTATTTTTTTTAATCAACTGTTACCAGAATGTTAAACAGATTTGTAAATTACTTCTATTAAAAAATCTTAATCCTTCCAGTACTTATTAGCTGTTGAATACTACTGTTATTTTTTTAACACAGTGCTCTCTGCTGACATCACAAGCATAGTGCTCTCTGCTGACATCTCTGTCCATTTTAGGAACTGCTCGTGATGTCAGCAGAGAGCTCTGTGTTCCAAAAAGAAAATAATTTCCTCTGTAGTATTTAGCAGCTAATAAGTAATAGAAGGATTAAGATTTTTTAAATAAAAGTAAATTACAAATCTGTTTAACTTTCTGGCACCAGTTGGAAAAAAAAAGTTTTCCACCGGAGTAACCCTTTAATTTTCCTCTATGTAAATATGCCTTAATGAGTACTCCCTACAATATTAAGTAATTCCCAGAAAAATGTGCATTACTTCAGAAAATAATAATATTAAAATATACCATCTTTATGAACATAAATGTAAAAATATATACATACACAAAGAACCCCCACTCAGAGGGGAATAGAAAAAAACAAAGCAAAGAGTGCATACAATAGTATTATAGATTGAAAGACTCCTACACAGCAAACAGCAGGGCTTACTGGCATAGAAGAGATGCAACCCCAACACAATGTTTTGGTAGAAATTATTTGTTGAGGGCTTTGAGCCTGGCCAGAAAAAGCTCAGTTTGTCCAAAACAGCTGTAACCTGTGTTTGAGGAGGGTGCCTGCTCCGTGTTCTCCTTTCCCCAATGGCATAATAAAGATTAAGCTGAAGGCATTGTGAGTGCCGCTTGTTTGTTTTTATATCGGCTGCATAGATCACTGGATATACTGTTAAGGCTGAGAACCACCTTGTAAATAGCTTTGCTGCAATATCTGTCCACCACTGTCTACTGCAGGGGTCCTCAAACTCCACATGCGGCCCGTGGAGCGCATTTACCTGACCCACCGGGTGTTTTCGCCTCGGGACATCCCTTTGTTCCGAAAGTTGCTTTCGGAACACAGGGACGCATCTGTTAAGTCCCTGCGGCCCTGCGTTTTTCTTCAAAAATGCGGGGACCGCCGGGAGCTAGCGCACGCAGGGACGTCACTGACGTCCCATGCGTGCGCCCATGGCAACGGTGCGCGGAGGAGCGGAGAAGAAGCAAGAAGGACGCGCGCTGGCAGTTGGTAAGTGTTTACCAGCGGCGCGTCAGCTTCGGTGTTCCAACCACCGATCCTCCGGTCCTGCTATGGCCGGAGCGGTGCTCGAAACACTGAAGTGGGGCAGTAAAAGGCATACAGCCTCCAGCCATACTGTATGGCTGGAGGCTGTATGTCTGTGGGGGAACATACTGCCAGCCTAATGTGGGGGGAACTATACTGCCAATGTAATGTGAGGACTATACTGCACCTAATGTTGGGGAACTATACTGCCAGCCTAATGTGGGGGACTATATTGCACATAATGTGGAGGGACTATACTGCCAACGTAATGTGGGGGACTATATTGCACATATTGTGGGGGGACTATACTGCCAACGTAATGTGGGGGACTATATTGCACCTAATGTGGGGGGACTATACTGCCAACGTAATGTGGGGGACTATACTGCCAACGTAATGTGGGGGACTATATTGCCCCTAATGTGGGGGAACATACTGCCAGCCTAATGTGGGGGACTATATTGCACCTAATGTGGGGGAACATACTGCCGGCCTAATGTGGGGGACTATATTGAAGCTAATGTGGGGGAATATACTGCCAGCCTAATGTGGGGGACTATATTGCACCTAATGTGGGGGGACTATACTTCCAATGTAATGTGGGGGACTATATTGCACTTAATGTGGGGGGGCTATACTGCCAATGTAATTTGGGGGACTATATTGCCAACATAATGTGGGGGAACATATTGCCAGCCTAATGTGGGGGAACATACTGCCAGCCTAATGTGGGGGACAATATTGCACCTAATGTGGGGGGACTATACTGTCGGCTTAGTGTGGGGGACTATATTGCACCTAATGTGGGCGGAACTATACTGCCAACGTAATGTAGCGGACTATATTGCACCTAATGTTGGGGAACATACTGCCAGCCTAATGTGGGGGACTATATTGCAGCTAATGTGGGGGAACATACTGCCAGCCTAATGTCGGGGACTATATTGCACCTAATGTGGGGGACTATACTGCACCTAATGTGGGCGGAACTATACTGCCAACGTAATGTGGGGGACTATACTGCACCTAATGTGGGGGAACTACAACCTAATGTGGGGGAACTATACTGCACCTAATGTGGGGGGAACTACAACCTAATGTAGGGGAACTACAACCTAATGTGGGGGAACTACAACCTAATGTGGGGGGAACTATACTGCTAACCTAATGTGGTGGACTATATTGCACCTAATATGTTGGGGGACTATACTGCACCTAATATGGGGGGAACTATACTGCACCTAATATGGGGGGAACTATTCTGCCAACCTAATGTGGGGGAACTACAACCTAATGTGGGGGAACTACAACCTAATGTGGGGGAACTATACTGCCAACCTAATGTGGGGGAACTATACTGCCAACCTAATGTGAGGGAACTACTATCTTATTTCTTCACTTCAAAATAAGATATATGCAGTGTGAATAGGAATTTGTTCATAGTTTTCTTTTTTTTTTTTATAACTATAGTCCGGCCCTCCAACGGTCTGAGGGACCGTGAACTGGCCCCGTTTAAAAAGTTTGAGGACCCCTGGTCTACTGCCTGAACAAAGTGAATTAAGGACTGTCCTGTTGGGAGTCGCCATGCCGTCCTAGAGCTTCCTTTTCCTTCTATTGGACTCTGTTATTGGCACCCCTTTGGGGACAAATGTTAACAACTTATGGTGGGACTGTGACCAGCAGTGTTATGGATACACTGTAATGGCAATCTATTGGGGCAACTTTAACTAGCATTCTATAGGAGCTTAATGGTTTGCATGCACTGTGGAACTGTGGTATAGTACCAATATAGAGCATAGTTCTATATGGGCTAGCACACTTCAAAAAATCTGTTGTGGAATCCAAGGCAAAAATCTAAGGCCTCAGATTTTGGGATATTCACTCTCTATTCCACAAATTTAGACTAGGCTAATATCATGTCATTGCTTTTCTGCAACACAGATTTTAAATCTGCAGCAGGAATATTCTGTATAATCTACAGCATGAAATCCAAATAAAAACAATGAAATGCTGATTTTACACAAATTTTACATGGATTTCAGCATAGAATCTAGTTCTATGAAAAAGTTATGTTGTCAAGGCCTTATAGAGGCACCCACTAAGAATCTTATGAGTGCACTCTAAAGTTGGTCATACACAAATAATAGCTGGGGCTGCTAATATCCCCTAGAAAAAAAAGGAAAGGCAAATGTAAACCAATGTGCCTGATCCTTCCCTGATATCTGACGATTCTGGAGGCACGCAGGTATTAAATTGTTGGCGATCCAGCCGTAAACAGCGTAGTTCATTCTGAAACTGTTCCTTACATTATTGGGTCCTTAAAAAGGGAATGCATTTTGCCAGATGCCAAGTTGGCCTTGGACACCACTGTTGCAGATCAAATACTCACTCATTATTGGAATAATATTTCTTGGTGCCTTTTGGAAGCATTATTTCTCCTGTCATTCCTTTCAGGAATCCATCATCTGTACTGCACTGCACTGTATAATATGACAGAAATCATTTGTAATCATGTGATGCTGAAGTCATTCAGTGAGTCGCGCAAGCAGATAGTATTTACCTTTATACGCACGCACTTCAGATTTCTCTAGGAAAGAGTAAGAAATATAAGGGACAAAACTCAGTTATTGTGTTTTTGCATAGGTCACATTAAATATGTTAACCATCAGCTAAAGCCAATACAACATTGATTTAAAAAGGTATGCCATTGTAAAAGCATCTATCACCTATCCAAAACACAAGTCTTATATATGTTAAATTGGTTGGGATCTAACAGGTTGGACTGCCATTCTTAAAATGGTGGACTTGGCTATTTCTGTCAGTGTCATAGACTTTGAGTGGAACAGCTGCTCGGTTTAAACTTCTTCGAGCTGCGGTCATTTAGCTGGGGACCATGGTCTCTCCTAGTGGTTGAAGTCTCTACTGATCTTACATATATCACCTATCTGGCAGATAGGTGATCAATGCCTTTGTTCTCGAATTCTACTTTAAGAAATACTTCCTACCTACGTTCCCCCATTGCGCCGGTATCAGCGTCCCGTTCCTCCGGCGCTGCTCGGGTCCCTGCTTCTTAGGCTCAGAACGTTTTACTGCGGTCAGCGTATCGCCGGCCGCAGCAATGTCCTGCCTTGGCCTTTATAAAGTAGCCAGGAAGGAGAAAAGGAAGTTCCGGCTCCCAAGGCTGGATAAAACATTCAAGTTTATTTCTTCATATTAAAATCCAGTGCATGAGCAAGCAATAAAAGCAATATAAGGGAGAACAACACCAAACGCACCGACGCGTTTCGACTTAACGCTAAGTCTTAGTCATGGCTCTGCCATGACTAAGACTTAGCGTTAAGTCGAAACGCGTCGGTGCGTTTGGTGTTGTTCTCCCTTATATTGCTTTTATTGCTTGCTCATGCACTGGATTTTAATATGAAGAAATAAACTTGAATGTTTTATCCAGCCTTGGGAGCCGGAACTTCCTTTTCTCCTTCCTGATTGCTTCACCTGAGGACTTGGCCTCAGAGACCATCCGGAGCTCCCGCTGGTGCAGGTGTATTGTGCTATTTTCCATATACCTTGGAGACGACTGGGTGAGCTGATTTTTTTCTCTATTGTTACTTTATAAAGTAGCACCTTACTCTTACTTGTCATGCCTGAAGTAGCTGCGCAATCGCAGTGAAACACGTTGCATCTTGGGAATAAAGTTTTTATCTGCACCTTCGGCTGCACTGTGAGTTGTTCCTGCGCCTAGCTGAGCCGGCGTCTACACTTGAAGCTATCCCGATCCACACACCTTACGTAGCCGGTGGGCAGCGGACTTTTCTTTACACATATTACCATTGTTGTATATGGGGCTGCACAACATGTCAGGGTGAGCGGTTTGATATTTTCCTCTTCACCTGTATATCCCTATTTTAATTGCATTATGGAGCGCTCTCATTCTCATTTTTAGATCGGCCGGTGATAGTCTGAGTGCACTGTCATGTAAGTAGCCGGCCAAGCACAACGGGGGAGCATAGAAAGGTGAGTTAAAGTTTTTTGGGTTTTTTTGTAGCCCGGGCACAGGGGAAGGTAAAAGTTTTCCACAGCATTTCTCCTTTAAGAAACTGGAGTTCTTCTTAAAGTTTGCAAACAATGATATACTATTTCTATTAATATACAGCCATTAAAGGCCTTGTGTTTGGAGGAGTATGTGGAAAATTGGGCTAGAAGGGAAGCTATTCCAATATTTAAAATGATAGTGACCCCATGAAAAGCATGGTGAATTTTTATCATAACATATGACCACTGACCTTGGTTGAGGTTTTCACTGAGCCAGCTCAGAATCCTCTGAATATCTGTGAAAACACCCGGTGATCCTCTCTTTTCTGGTGGGTTAAAAGCATTTTCTGCCCATTTACGGGCACATCCCAATCCCCAAGAGGTTACACCAACCAAAACCCACCTTCCATGGCTCCTCTGGCAGAGAAAAGGACCCCCTGAGTCACCCTAAAAATAAAAAAAATAAAAAGATTGGTATTACAGCTCGGCTCCATTGAAATAAATGGGGATACATATAGCACACACAAACTGGTGTGACGCTGTTTGGTGTGCTCAGATACTTAGGCTGTTGCTATGTCTCCTTTATTATTTACCAGGCACAGCTCCAAATAAGTTGTGGTGGTTGTGCCTGGTAAGGACTGGTTTTAGATTTACTATGCCCCTGGGCAAAATAAAAAATGGGGCTCACAGATCACGTGACCAAGGATCACCATGGGGTGTTCCCCGAATTGTGCTTAATTCCAGCTAATAGCAACACAACCCTCATTTTTTACATTGCCATCCTACTGCTACCACCAATACTGTGCCTGCTGCCATTTTCATACTTACAGACCTGCTCAGTTTCCCCAAATACTGTATATAATAAAGTCTAAGGAACAGGATAAAGATCACAGAAGGGGTGGTAACTACAAAATTTGAGCTACAGACCATACCAGAATATTTAAGATTCAAAGTCATCATCTATTCATGGGATAGGGGATAATGTAAATTTCTGATTGGTGGGGTCCGACCATTGGGATCCCCAATGATCATGAAAACGGAGGTCCATTGTCCCCAAGGTGAATGGAGTCTGTACATTGATGAGTTCAGCACTCAGCAATATTCACAAAAGTATAAAGAGAGAGTCACAGGCAATCATGTGCCCTTCTGCTCCATTCATCTGGCAGGCAAGGATCCTCCTTTCTTCTGATTGGTGGGAGTTCCAGTGGTTGGATCCCAATGGATGAGATACTTCTCACCAATGCTGTGTATAGATAATGATTTTAAATCTTGGGATACAGACCCCAGATCAGACCAAACGACTTTCCCCCTCTTTACACTGCTTCCTATCTCACATATACTTCTCCCTATGCCTCCCTATACACTGCTTGCTTGGCCCCCTCTCTCACATATTCTGCTTCCTATAGCCCCCCTAACATACACTGCCCTCCACACCTTCCTCACAACCCCTCCTGTCAGGCCCAAGGCCTGATTATGGAATCATACATGTGTTATACTTGTATTTGTGTATAATGTAAGACATGGAAGTCAAAAGCCTTTGTAGCAGCAGGATATCAGATGTCTCTGGTCCCGTCTTAAAAACAAGTTTGAGATAAGGGATAAGGGAAGAGAGATGCCCCCCACCTGGTGGGATCAGACTATAAGACTGCTATGCTGGACAAACCTTTGTTCAAGCCTGTGGCAAAAAAGCTGAAAAACCATCCTAAGAACAGCTGGACTCTACCTCACAAGGACTGCTATTCCATTATGCTGTAAGGACCCTTCATTTTTGTTTTCTGAACTTGTCTTGCTGAATTTTTTTTATATATTTTTGTACCTGTATGTCATTTGTTTATTTTATACGTAGCACTGTGATACCTTTTATCAGATTAAATGTTTAATTAATCAGCTCTGGTCTTTGATCTCTAAATATAAGAGCTCACCTTTCTGAAGGAAACTCTGGTGAAACACATTTATCAAAGGGTTAATTTGGTGACTTGCTGGGACTAATAGTGGATACCCAGAGGTCTGGTGGCTTTAACCCTTGCACCATTACACTCTCTCTAGCATCTTTGCTAGACCTATATTGTGTGATCATGACACCTCCCCCTTTGCTTTCCCATATTACCTCCTTCTCTTCTATGTACATTGTTCTGAAGGACCTGCAATGACATCATTAGGAAGGTCCTTTTTGATACAATGTAAATGTGTCTGTGCCACTATCGGCTCTGTGCAGCCCAGAAAGCTACAGGGCCACGCTCATATTACTGCACTGTTCCACAATTTGCACAAAATCACAGTATTTTGCTGTGATTTTACCCCAAAATTGTGCAACTCACTGCAAAATGCAGCATTGTGCCTGTGGGTCTATAGCTGTTCAGGGCCTCCCTTGGGAATGGGGTCTCCGGGCAATTGCTCAGGTTGCCCTTCTCAACATTGGCACTGTGTCTGGTATTTGAGCTCACTTCTGCTTTGTCCATTTAAAGCTAATGGGACTGCAATACCAGGCACAGTCACTACAAAATCTGGCTCCTTCAATAAGCATATTGGTGTGTGCGTGAGGGGTAAGGGGTACTAGGAGTAGGGCCCCTACAGATCTGAAATACCTAGGAAAAAAGAATAAGCATAGGTTTCCACACAGGTTTTTTTTCTGCCATTTTTCTTTTTCTTGGAATACTGTCACTGCAGTTTTTAAGCCAAAGCCAGAAGTGTATTCAAAAGGAATGGGAAATATAAAGGAAGGATTTACACTTCACTTTCATGCTGGATCCACTTCTGACTTTGGCTCTAAAACTGCAAAAAAAAAAAAAAAACCTGTGTGAAAACCTAACCTGAAAGGGGTTTTTCGGGATCTTGGTAAGGCCATTCTTATCTATGTACTGTTATTCCATGAGGAAATAATAACTAATGGTCAGATCTTACATAGACATCTGGGGTTGATGATACATCTCAATATCGTTACCTTCAGTAACTAAGAAAATCTTTGAGCTGCCATAATCTGAAGAAAAAATAATTTCAATAGTTATATAAATTGAATCTGAGCAGGGTTCCATGAACTGTATAAACCATTGAGGTAGCCCATGCAACTTCTATGGAGAACTTGGAGAGATGGGGTCTAGTCCTGTTAGTCCCAGTCCCACTAGAAGATGAGAACCTATACAGGACTCCCCTCTTCAAAGAAAAAACATTGTTAGCAAACAAATGATGGGGAATTGGCCCCTGGGCCATGGAAAGAAGGTGGAAGAGCAAACAAATGTTGGGCCCTTCTGTCCTCAGTGGCAAAGCCTGGCACCAAAATGGGATTTCATTTTGACATTTATTATAAGACCACTCACTCTGTTTATGTCACTACCTTTTATAAAAAATAACTTCTCATACTAGTCATGTATTGTATATGAACAAACATTTCAATCAATAACTGTGTACCTGACATGCATCTTTTTGCCCTTCTGGATATCCTGCACAAACCACTGTCTCAAATGCCAAACGGCGATCCACAGATTCCATGATGTTCAAACACCTTCTGTACTCAATAAGAGGTAATGTCACTTGTTGCAGGCTGCTAGGTAACTTGCCATCTGAAATACCAAATTGTAGTAAAGAGTAGTTGCATTAAGAAATAGTAGGTTATTCATGCATATTATTATGGCTTAGGTCTCTTACTTTCCTGAAGACGTCCCCAACCAAGAGTAATACACAGAGATCCTGCTGAAAATACATCATCTGGGTTTGGTAGACATGCTGGTTGGATATTTTTACCTGTAAGTTAAGAATGAAAAAATATGAACTTATAAACAATGCATTTGTACAGATCATAGACCCAAATTATAGTCCCTATCCCAGTGCATACTGTCATCTATGTGCGCCCAAATTCCCTAACCCCTGCTCATTAGGGCATATCGGAATCATAAAGGAATGTCCTCCACTTAGGAACTTACTTCTAAATGCCAAAACTCTCCATAAGAGCACTCATATGAATGGCCACCAGGTAATACCACATTTTCTTTGGATGGTTACCGCTGCACCTATTCTGGCAAAGTTGACTTTTTGCTTTAATACAGAGCTCAAATCCTACAGGGATCAACTGATCAGCACAGTGCTGACATTTTTAAAGAGGTTCTATGTGACAAGACAAACCACTTTAAAGGGGTACTCTGCCCCGAGACATCTTATCCCCTATCCAAAGGATAGGGGATTAGATGTCTGATCGTGGGGGGCCCTCCACTGAGGACCCCTGCGATCCCCCCTGCAGCAGCCTGGCAACTCAGCAGCCGGGAGCTAAGTTTTCTCCGAGGCTGATAACGGGCGGTGCAGGGGACAGGTCATAGTGACTTCACAGCCCTGCCCCCTCGGGAAGTCATGTCCGCCCCCTCAATAGACTTGTATTGAGGGGGGCGGGGCATGATGTCACGAGGGGGCAGGGCCATGACGTCACTATGCCCCATCCCCTGCACCGCCAGTCATCAGCCTCTGAGAGAACTTAGCTCTGGACTGCTGAGGTGCCAGGCTGCTGCAGGAGGGATTGCGGGGGTCCCCATGTCCACCATGTCGCCAGCTTTGTAAGGTACTCTCTGTTGAATTTTCCCAAAAGCATGACTAATATTTACCAAATTTGATTTGTCCTACAAGCTCCAATATTGCAATGTCATAGTTGAAGGGTTTGCTTGGATTAAAGTTGGGATGCTTGAAAATAGCTTTTATGGAGAAACTCTGTTCAGAGCTTTCTTTAACAGTAAAATCATGGTCACCGACAAACACTCTCAAATAACTGCCAATGTTTCTGTAAAGACCAAAAGAAATAGAAAATACAGAATTGCACTTGAAAAATTGTTCATATTTTGGTAACAATATATTCCACATTAATGCTTAGAATATATATATGTGTACACACACTAAAAGGTTATCAAAAAACCTACTGTGTCCATTAATAGTTTAAAAAACAATTTCTTTGTACCTTAAGGGTACATTCACACGGACGGATCCGTAGCGTATTTTACGCTGCAGATCTGCCGACAAAGGACCCCCACATTGTGCCTCAAGCTGTGCCTGCTCGTAGCAGCAATCCGCCACTACAAGCAGACACACTGTGATGTGCGAGTCGCCACGCTCATGCTCAGTGTACTCACACACATTGCGGCCGCTCCCCCTGCTCCCTGAACTAGGCTGAGAACAGCCGCGATGAGTGCGAGTATACTGCGACTGCGCATACGTGCTGCATCTTGCACATCGCAGCATGTCTGCTTATAGTGGCAAATTGACGCTATGAGCAGGCACAGATGGAGGCACAATGTAGGGGTCCATCATTGGTGGATCCGCAGCATAAAATACGCTGTGATCCGTCCGTGTAAACATACCCTAAAGGAGTAGTCTCATGGAAAGAAAAAACATCCCCTAAGTTTTAGATTGCGGGGGGCTGAGCGCTGGGGCCCCCCGCGATCTCCTGTATGGGCCCTTTGCTTCCCCCCCCCCCCCGAGAGGCGCAACACGACCCCCGTATAATCATTATGGGGGAGCCTTTCGTATATCTCCGGCTCTCCCATAGAGGTATATGGAGGGGTCGTGGTGGAGGTTTTTTTTTTCCATGAGAGATCTCCTTTAATTTTGTTCTAAAACATGATCTCTTTATAAGCCCAAAGCTCAAGACTGCCCAAGGGTGAAAATGTAGTGTTGACAAGTTATGTGCTATATTGCATCGTGGGCGACATGTTTTATCTGTCTGTAGCGCATGTGTTGCAAAGAGCAGGTAGACTCTGACAGGTCTTATGGGCACTAGAAAAGATTACTGGCTACAAGCTTGCAGAAGGAAGCGGTGTCAAACATCATTGCAGGCCCATGAACAGCGCAATGCTGTTATGGTGGTTAGTGTTATTCCAGAACACTGTTAAAGAGGGATCAGGAGGGTTGTTAAATAAAAAAAATTGGCACCAGCTATGAGAAAGACGTGGAGTAACCACTAAGAGTGCCAGAGGGGCCTTCTAAAGGTTGTGTTTAACAAGTAGCATAGGGGAGATGCACCAATGGGCTGCAAATAGAGCAAAAGAGATGTGGACAGCTTGAGTGGAGCTGTGAAGTAAGGACTGAGTAAAGTCACTATGAGACAAATCTGTGGGCTGAGGTCTGAGAAAAAGAGACCTGGGCAACCTGAGAGGTGCTGTGCAGCAAGTCTAGGAAGTGGCAAAAGGTAGTCTCCTGGAAATACTGAGCAGCACAGTAGGACAGGCAATAACTGGCAGTCACTTTGGTACAGCCTGTTGTGGCAACCCAGGAGTTAAATATTAGGTGACTGGAGGACTAGTATGTTGTATGTGCAGTAAGTCAACCAGACACAGAGGTGATGAATGTGGGTCTCTTTACTCATTAAACATTGGCAAACAACCTTCCACAATGAATGGAAATACAGCCTCTTATGATGAAATAGAAATGCAAGGGGAGACCCTTAGATTAATACATTGCGAATGTATGCAGGGTCTTGTACAGTCTATGTTTTTTTAAGCCTCTCTCTTCACTGGTTGTCTCAGAATGGATTTATACAATATAAACATAGTTGGCAGCATAATACCATATTAAACAGAAGTAGCACATGTGAATTGCAAAACACAATGCAATTTTGGTAATACAGTTACAACAGTGCAGATATCCTAAAACCAATATTCTAGCGTAACAGGATCCTGTAGTGGGACATTTTGTTTACGGGCAACCTTAAATATATATATATATATATATATATATATATGGGTCCCTGTCCTGAATGTAAGGACCACTAAAAATGATATTGTGCTACTTTTGTGAAGATATGAAGTTTTTGTTGAACAGAAGTCAGAACCAAAATGTGTCATCAGAATCACTCAGCCTCAAGTTCTTTTACCTCATTCTATCATATGTCGGCATACAATTTACAGTTTTCAAATGCTTTACACTTAATGGGGGAGATTTATCAAAACCTGTGTAAAGGAAAAGTTGCCCAGTTGCCCATAGCAAACAATCAGATCGCTTCTTTCATCTTGCAGAGGCCTTGCTAAAAATGAAAGGAGCGATCTGATTGGTTGCCATGGGCAACTTTTCCTCTGGACAGGTTTTGATAAATCTCCCCCTTTAAAGTCACTGAATTCTGCTATGTTAATAATGACCTGTCTGCATTAAGGTAGAGATTTCCATCATGTTGTAAGATAAACACAGATACACTTATCTAAATGAGCCCTGATGCTGTCTAATATCTCCTTTTAAATTCCAATATAAAATAAAATGGCTTCTTACTTGTCTATTACGCAGTGAGCAGCTGTGAGTACATATTTGTCACTAATAACGGTTCCACCACAGAAGTGTTTCCCATCTTTCTTTAAAGATGCCTTAAAGAAGAAAAATATTATAGAAATAGACATATTATTTTATAGTTTTATATAGTTTGTTTTTTTCTTATACATTTCTCGTATAGCATTAGTGCTGGATAAACTGTCTATAGTCTCTATAATTAACCAGATTAGAGACTATAGACAGTTAAAGATCTTTTTTTGACCAAATGTCACATAGGGATCCGTGCAGACCTGGATCTAGCTCCAATCACTGTCTTTACCTTCTTGGACGATGCGCCCTCAAGGGGGCCCCAACTAGGCAATGGTCCCTGTGCTGAACAAAGTGCAGCATCAAAAACTATCAAATAGTTCAGGCCAAGAACACACGGGCAAAAGCAGTACCAAATCAGAAGAGAAAGGGGGGAGGTGGGGGGAGGGTATTTCATTAGGGGAATTACTGTTTTTGTGATATTCATATATTTTACTCAAAAATTCATCCCTTTACAGTTGAGTTTAGTGTGTAAAATCTAAACTTGGTCACTGATGTGAAAATTTTTGGGCAATTTTTTGTAAAATTTGCATTTAATTAAACATACAAACACATATGCAAATTGAAAGCTACGCCACCAAGATGAGAAAAGTATTCGCTGTTGCGCACACAGCGCAAATTGAATATTCTCTATCTAAAACTAGCTAAATTTCTATCATGTTACATAATTTTTCTTTACAATATTCACTATTTTACCCCTGACAAATCTTCCCTAAAGAGAAAACAGGAGTAAACCTGAGGGTCAGAAGCAGAAGTTTAACGAATACCTACAAATTGACCTGATAGTATAGTTCTGCTATGTAATCCCTTTCAATACAAAATAAAAATAAAATTAATTTAGTACAGCAACAATGCCACCTGTTAGATGTCAGATAATACTCTGGACTATAACAATTCCATAAAAATAGAATATGAAACTTACTAGTAAAGGTGTAAAAAAAAAACTGGTGAAAGTTTGCTACCATAACTCTCTATGTTAAACCCAATAAGAGTTGTTGTCAACATTATTGGCACCCTAAAATATCTTAATGGCATGTCCAAAGACAGTAACAAATTCTCAACATAAAAAGTACAAACAGAGTAAATAACATGAAAAGGATAAAGGAAACCCTTCCCTAATACTTGCTGGCACAGCCTTTGGCAACAATGACACCTGCATACATTTTTGTAGCCATCTGTAAGCTTCCTGCACATGTCTGCAGGTACATGTCTGCAGGTAGTTTGTTTATTTCTCTTACACTTGAATGTTTATACGGTTTCTTTTCCCAGCAGCAGATTTTAGCTTTTTTCCAGAAGGATTGTGGTTTGTCTGCGTGACTTCTGGCAAAGCTCAGTTGCTTTTTCCTATTACTTTATTTAAGCAGATGGATCCTCCTTGGCTTTTGCCCATAGAGCCATATTTTGTTCAGTGTGTGTCATATGTTATGGGTTAAATCCAAAACTCCAGATGTCTCCAGCTTTGCCTGAAATTTTTTAAACCAACTTTTGCAGGATTGTCTTATATTCCTCTTTCAACCATGTCCTAGAAGGTTCTTGACTATTTTATAAGTAGCAAACTTTTTTAAAAAATGTTACTTATTAAAGTTGGGAGTCCAAGGTCTTTGCAGACCTATTTAGGCTATTCACCTCTGCTTCAGAGGCTCTGTTCGGGCCTGTGTCAGATTCCATTAAAATAACAGGCCAAAAAAATGCAGCATGTATTATTTTTTTCTCCAATTAGGGTCCTGCAAAATGACGCACATCAGACGCCCATCAGACGGAAACTTGATAATCTGGAATGGAATGTAATCTGTGAAGGAGGCCCCAATGTAGATGTGAACCTAGCCTAAGCTGCTTGTGCCTGTTCATAATATAATTTTCTGTACTTCTATAATGATATAATTGTATATGACAAACCATTACATACAGTATGTACTGTCTGAACTGCTGTATTTTATACACTACTGTATGTACAATGTTCTCCGTGGCATTCTTGTTGTATACTTCCGATCTTTATGGTTGTAATCTATTGTTTGCATTCAATAAACTTGATTGTTATATTTAAAAGGTGATCACAGATAAGGTGGGGAAACAGATTAAGTGGGTCTTCTTTCTAATTAATCACAGGTTAGTCTGATTATGTCCTTTGTTTCAGACTGAACACAATGACCATTAATTGTGTCCTGACATTGATTTTGCTGTATTATTTTGCCCCTGCTCTCACCCCCCCCCCCCCCCCCCCCCCCGACCACTGTCCCTGCCTGCCTGACAATCCACCCTAGGTAGCAGACTCTCAACGGGGCAGCGGTCCCTGCTCTAGACTTAAGTGCAGGGGTGCCACAAGTCAGAACATCAAACAGTACAGTAAAAGTCATGGAAACAGATCAGGACAAGAAGGGAAAACCAAGAGAACTGACAAACAGGAAACCAGGAAGATTTAACAGCAGGTATTCTGAGTACAGATAAACAGAGAACATTACAAGTTCAGGAACATTCAATAAAAAGCAGAAGTACTAACACACAAGGCAAGGGCATAGTAACAAAAGCAATTAGTAAGGTTTATACAATTGTGAAGTACACAACACAAACAAAACAGAGGAAAGGTCAGGATATAAGCCAGGGTAAAAATACACAGGATAAACAGAATTAAAACAGCAACAAGACAGAAAGACAGGACAAGACTAAAATCAAGACAAACAAGTCAGAACTGCAAATCAAGAGCCACACCAGAATGATGAGGAGGAAACTAAAGCAGCTGATCCAGTGCATGTAACTCATCACTGACCAGCATGCACAGCCTGTCCAATAGTTATATATCTGTATATATATATATATATATATATATATATATATATATATATATATATATACACACACACACACACACACACACACACACACACACATACAAGTAGTTTCACTAAACACTTTATTGACATGATGTACTATTTCAGGGGAGCCAATAATGTTGTATTTTCACAGCTCCTGTTATTAGTGTTGTCAAATTCCATATCTCTTTGCAGGTCTATTCTGGGAACAACTGGTGGATTATCAAACGTTTTAGAATACTTAAAGGAAATATGTCATACTAAAACGTATCCCCTATCCCCCCAGATCACAGGGGAGATCTGACCGCTGGGGCTTCGGCGATCTCCTGTATGGAGCCACAGCTGTCCCTGGGAGTGGCACGTCACAACCCCCGCCCGAAGTGGGGGCCCCCATGCCCCCTCCATATATCTCTATGGGGGAGCCGTTCGGCAATCTCTGGCTCCCCCATAGAGATATATGGAGGGGGGTAGCGGTGGCGGGGATCGTGACGTGCCGCTCCAGGGGAGAACCGGGGCCTCAGTAAAGGAGATGGTGGGGGCCCCCCGCGATCTAAAACTTATCCCCTATCCTGCAGATAGGGGATTCGTTTTTTTGTATGAGACTTCTCCTTTAATGCCAAGATTACACGAATTATGTTGTGTATATTGCATAAGATTGGAACCTACTATCCATGGACTTTCCTCTTTCTTTGCGGCGGTCCCTCCAACAATACGAGACAGAAGACTGTAATATAAAGTCGAATTGACTGCAGGACGCTCTCCACACCTAGAAACTAACACAGCAGTTCACAGATATTTTGCATTACATTTAGGCTACACCGGCAGACACTTCTCATAAAATAGCTGTATTTTGTACTAGACATCCCGACTTGATCAACCCAGAAAAAGAAGATAAGCCTGGAACTGTCACAAAGATGAAAAGATACACTGCTTCTAAATGATGTGCTCTATATGGTTCTGTATTTAGGTCACTTGACAGATCTGCAGCATACTCATCAGCAGAAGAAAAAAAAACGCTGAACCAGCCCTTATTGTACAATCAATTGCCAAAGAATGCCCATAGTGGTTGTCACCCACCTTTTAAATGGGCACTGTCGTGAACTTTGTTTTTTTTATATGTTGTAGTACTGATGTTTCCCCAGAGAGTTGGGACAGAAGGGTTATACTATCAAAGCCCTATACATTCTGTATTGCATTCTTAAAGGGAACCTGCAGTTTCATTGTGCCCAAAGGCAGCATGACACAATTACAGACTCTCTCGTGACAATGATCTATGATTCCCTCTTTATGGTTGTACCATTTTAGTGTAGTTAGTCATAGTTGAATTTTCCGAAAATATGTGGTTTGATCCAAATTTATTCACAGCAAATTACTTATGGTGGCAGAATGAGACAGCATGGAGCTGGCATCAGGATGAGGAAAACATATGGTGGCAGAATGAGACTCAGGAGTCCTGAAAGTGACCTGGTAACAGAGTGGTGCGGTGGGTGGCAATACCATTACCCCGTGACAAAGGTGGGTGAAAAAAAGAGAACTTGGCATCAGATGTGTGGCATCAGGCGGGTGGCAGGATCAGAATAGTAGATGAGGCAGGTAGGCAGAAAAAAACGGTCTCTTTCCTAAAAGTGTTAGTGTGCACAAGTATTGAGGATATGCATTACGTAAAACTTGACTTTTAATAATATGCTTAGAATAAAATATATGGACCCCAATTATTATTTTTTTTTAAATCAAACAAAAGGAAAGGTGTACAAAAAACACCATGTGCCACCTACACCACCAAGTATTGATGTGATGCAAAGACCTCTAAAAAGGTGGAAGGGAACAACATATGGTCCATTGTAAGCGGTGGGGGTAAAAACTTCCCCTGTAAGGCCCTACTCTCGCATTATTAATTCCCTTCTTGGCAAGTGTTACTCGCTCTAAAAAGGGGGGCCCCACACAGGAACCTCTCTATTTCCACCTACAAACACTGCCATTCCCCGGGGTTTTTAGATGGAAATAGGGATTGGTTCCTCTGTGGGGCTGCACTTTTTAAGACGAGTAACACTTTCCTCAAAAAGGTGGAAGGGAACAACATATTGTCCATTGAAGCAGGTGAGGGTAAAGCTTCCCCTGTAAGGCCCTACTCTCGCCCAATTAATTACCTTCTTGGCAATTGTTACTCACCCTAAAAAGGGCAGCCCCACACAGGAAACTCTCTATTTCCACGTAAAAACCTAGTAATATCTGTACCCTTGTTCATGATATTTAGAGATTCTCTGGTGTCTGGTATTGTGCCAAGGGACTGGCGCAAGGCGAATGTGGTACCAATCTTCAAGAAGGGCTCTAGGTCTTCGTCAGGCAATTATAGACCGGTAAGTCTAACGTGCATTGTGGGTAAATTGTTTGAAGGACTTATAAGGGATTACATACAGGAATACATAGGGGATAATAGTATTATAAGTGATAGCCAGCATGGGTTTACTAAGGATAGAAGTTGTCAAACCAATCTAATTTGCTTTTATGAAGAGGTGAGTAGAAGCCTTGACAGAGGAATGGCTGTGGATATAGTGTTTCTGGATTTTGCCAAAGCGTTTGATACTGTCCCTCACAGACGTCTGACAGGTAAGTTAAGGTCCTTGGGCTTGGAAACTTTAGTTTGTAACTGGATTGAACACTGGCTCATGGATCGTACCCAGAGAGTGGTGGTCAATGATTCGTACTCTGATTGGTCCCCGGTAATTAGTGGTGTACCCCAAGGTTCAGTACTGGGCCCGCTGCTGTTTAATTTATTTATCAATGATATAGAGGATGGTATTAACAGCTCTGTTTCTATCTTTGCAGATGACACCAAGCTTTGTAGCACGGTACAGTCTATAGAGAATGTGCATAAGTTACAAGATGACTTGGATAGACTAAGTGCCTGGGCATCCACTTGGCAAATGAGGTTCAATGTGGATAAATGTAAAGTTATGCATCTGGGTACTAATAACATGCATGCATCGTATGTCTTAGGGGGGATTAAACTGGCAGAGTCACTGGTAGAGAAGGATCTGGGTGTACTTGTAGATCACAGACTACAGAATAGCATGCAATGTCAGGCTGCTGCTTCCGAAGCCGGCAGGATATTGTCATGTATAAAAAGAGGCATGAACTCGAGGGACAGGGACATAATACTCCCCCTTTATAAAGCATTGGTACGGCCTCACCTGGAATATGTTGTTCAGTTTTGGTCGCCTGTTCATAAAAGGGACACTACGGAGTTGGAAAGGGTGCAGAGACACACGACTAAACTAATATGGGGCATGGAACATCTTAGTTATGAGGAGCGATTAAAGGAGTTACAATTGTTTAGTCTTGAGAAGAGACGTTTAAGGGGGAATATGATAAACGTATATAAGTATATAAATGGCCCATACAAAAAATATGGAGAAAAACTGTTCCAGGTTAAACCCCCCCCCCCCCCCCCCCCCAAAGGACGAGGGGGCACTCCCTCCGTCTGGAGAAGAAAAGGTTTAGTCTAAAGGGGCGACACGCCTTCTTTACCGTGAAGACTGTGAATTTATGGAACAGTCTACCTCAGGAACTGGTCACAGCAGGAACAATTAACAGCTTTAAAACAGGGTTAAATACATTCCTGGAACAAAATAACATTAATGCTTATGCAGAATTATAAAACTACATCCCTTTCCCTTATCCCCTTACACCCTTCACTTCAATTCCCTGGTTGGACTTGATGGACGTATGTCTTTTTTCAACCATATTAACTATGTAACTATGTAAATGGCAGTGTTTGTAGGGGGAAATAGGGAGAGGTTCCTGTGTGGGGCTGCCCTTTTTAGGGCGAGTAACACTTGCCAAGAAGGGAATTAATAATGCGAGAGTAGGGCCTTACAGGGGAAGTTTTTACCCCCACCAGTTGCAATGGCCCATACGTTGTTCCTTTCCACCTTTTAGAGGTCTTTGCATAATATTAATACTTGGTGGCGTAGGTGGCACATGGTGTTTTTTTTTCACCCCTTTCATTTTTGTTTGATTTAAAAAAAATGTTGGGTCCATATATTTTATCCTAAGCATATTATTAAAAGTTAAAGGGTAGCTCCCACCATCACTTTTCTTTTCTGTCCCTGCCTATTACCCATCTATCCCTAACCTCCTCCCTGCCTTAAATTTTTTTTTTTACATATTAAAAATGCTTTTTTGTCTGCCTGGTAGCGTGCTCACTACCAGGCAGACTTCCCCAGCAGGCACCACGTCACTGGTGCCTGCTGGGGCCGGCACTTCCGCCCGAGTTCACCTATACAGGGTGCCTCCAGCTGTTTCCCCACTGCAACTCCCAGCTTGCCCTGACATCTATTGGCTGTCAGGGCATGCTGGAAGTTGTAGTGGGGAAACAACTGGAGGCACCCTGTATAGGTGAACACCGGAGCACATACCGCTCCCCGCCGCGCAGCCCGCGACCCCTAGTGGCTGAATTTAAAAGTGATTTTAAACTGTTTTAAAATCACTTTTTTTAATTCAACTATATTAGAGATATGTTGTAGTACTACAACATATCAATTTTTTGTTTTCATGACAGTGCCCATTTAAGTTTTACGTAATGCATATCCTCAATACCTACTTGTGGTCTGATGCGGAGGAATGTCTGGGGAGCAGTGCCTTAAATACTGTATGTTATGCACTACCCATATTTGTGAAGTGTTGGTGTGGCACCATGGTCAATCTACTCTGATGCATCAGGCATTGGTGGGTGGAAATTCTGGCTGATCCATGCCTTATTCATCTTCACAAAGGTCAGTCTCTCCACAGGTCAGAGCAGGCGCAGTAGAGGGATATGTCATTACTCAGCGCCGCTAATCAGATGACGTAATCAGTTGTATGTGTATAAAAAGATGAGCCTTGTGAGTGAGCAGTGTGTAAACCAGAAGAAGCACGCAAGTGTGAAACGGTCACCGTTGTTTGTCATGCGCACCTGCTTGTACCCTACATGTGTGAATAAAGCCTGAAGTTTTTGGTGAATGACCGCTCCATTCTCTTTCTTTGAATTGTGGATCTGGCTGATCCATGCCTTATTCATCTTCACAAAGGTCAGTCTCTCCACATTTTTCATGGACAGACGAGTTCTCCTTGGGATGACTATGGCCACACTACTGGCTGGGCAGGACAGCTTTTCCAGGGCAAACTCTGCTAGTTGCGGCCACAAATCAAGTTTGGCTGCCCAGAAGTCCCGCAGATCTTCAAGGTGTGTTGGCAAGGTCATGTCAAGGTATGCCACCACCTGCTGGTTTAGGTCCTGCTCCAGGTCTACCTGCTGATGATGAGTTGCTTCACTATGCGGGTAAAGAAAGCTACTCACCAGCGACTGTAGACTCACACTGCTGCTGATGGAGCTGGTACTGCTCCTGCCACCCCACCCCTCCCCAGCAGCCATGGCAGTGGAAGGTGAGTGCAGAGTGCAGAGGGCTTCCCCTCCCCCCCCCCAGAGTCAGACCTGCGAGAGGATGGAAGATGGCACAGATAGGCATCGGCCAACTGACTACGTAGGATGTCTCTGTAGTATGTCAGTTTGTCCTCCCTCTCAGTGGGTGTAAAAAAGGCCCCCATTTTGTGCAAGTAGTGAGGGTCCAATAAGGTGGAGAGCCAGAAGTCATCCCGCTGTAGAATGGTGACAATTCGGCTGTCACTACGCAAGCAAATGAGCATGCATCGTGCCATTTGCGCAAGTGACTGGGAGGGACTCCCTGTCTCCATCTCCACTGCATACTGCCATGGTGTGTCTGGGTCCCCTGTCTTGCCTTACTCATAACCCTCTAGCTGCTCCTCCTCTCCTGTCAGATGACTAGAAAAACCGCCCATCTATTGAAACCTAAACTGTGCTCCACTGTGCCCCTCCCCCTCCTCCTCCAGTTCAGCTCCCACAGGGCTCATGTGGCAGTGAGATGTAGGCGCCATGCCGCCAGTGCCCTGACCAGCCATCGTTTCCGACACGTGTTGTAGTAGATGAAGCAGTGGAATTATGTTGTTTATCCCATAATCCTGACCAATAATGTGGCTTCCTCAAAGGGCCTGAGCCACTGATTGACATTGAAGTTACACAGGGGAGTCCCCCTATCTGCTTGGATCATCAAGAAATTGATGATGGCTTTTCTCTTTTCATATAGTCGGTCCAACATATGGAGGGTGGAATTACAACTTGTGGAAATGTCGAAAATCAGACTATGTTGGGGGATGCCGTTTTGACGCTGCAGCTCAAGGGGGGAGTGCAAAGTTTCCTTACCATTGATAGGATGTCTTGCAGATGGGGGGGAACACTTCAGGAACTGCTTGACAACCAGATTGAACACGTGTGCCATGCAGGGCGCATGGCTCAGGCTTCCTTGTCGCAGCGCAGACAAGATGTTCTTCCCGTTGTCGGTCACCATGGTTCCCAATTCCAGTTTTCATGGAGTAAGCCGTGATTCAATTTCTTCATGAATGACTTTTAGCAGTTCCTCCCCTATGGGACTCTGTTTGCCAAGTCAAACCATGTGAAGAACAGCGTGACACCGTCACGCCCTGCACACATGGTGTTGTGGACATGAAAATGACATACATTTTACTTGTGATCCTAGTCCAGAGAGGCCGCATGGAGTTGGAAATATGGCAAAATGGAGTCTCTTACCTGGGGTCTACTAGTCAGATTACAGGGGCTTTTGTAACATTAGAAAGACCACCTGGGGGGGGGGGGGGCTGGCTAAGGCGGGGGGGGGGGCGGAGACAACAAGAAATAAAACCCATTGAACAGGCCCAAGCGGTGTCTTTTCTCTTCCTGGGCTGGATACCATCACACCTCCTATTCACTTCCTGTGGGGCACACCCCTACCCCGATCACAGATTGTATTATTTGGTTTTTGTTTGATCTCTTGTGCCTTTCTATTGCAGGATTGAGCTGAATGTTAGAGTAGCATGGTGTGCGATGTATAGCTTAGGGAACCTTTGCTGTGTATTGTACTATCATGCTTTGTGTGGCTGTAATTTATTGTACGACTTGTAATGACTGAACGGAAAATAAAGCTCTTTCAATCAAAAAAATTCACTTCCTGTGGGGCCTGAATCCTGAAACAAAGGAATGCAACCACTTGTCCACTGCCTCTGCTCCATTTTCATACCTGCTGTAAGGGAGTCCCGAAGCTAAGTATTCTCAGTTATATTCTTTGAGTGTTTTAAATATATATATATATATATATATATATATATATATATATATATATATATAGATATATAGATAGATATAGATATATAGTATCTTTTAAGGAAAATCCACCCAATAGTGTTTTCTACTACATTTGTTGTATCTATTAGTAATATATTTTCCTCTTTTCTCTCTTTCAGTTTAGAGTGTGTTTTAGTTTTTTCAATTGTGTATTAAACCTCTTTATTTAGTCCGCATTTGGGTGTGTAGTGTTGATTTGTGCATTGGATGCTAGGATATAACTCTTCCAAAATTCCTATAAATAGGTTGGTCTGTGGGTTGTTTATGATTGCGTTTGGTCTCTGGTGATGCAGCTAGTTAAATATCTGCGGTCTGTGTGAATATATTGTATTCACTAGTCCGCATGGTCTCAGCCATTTTGTGTCTCGGACATTTTGTGTCCCAGATGCATGGTCTGCAGATGTTAACTGGTCGTGTGACCCTTGGAGCCAGATATAATTCAACCCCAGAGCCACGAACCACAACACATGGTATGCCAAAGGGTCACTGAGACTTGTCTTTGCAGTATAGGCTGAGGACACGGTGGAGGATGAGGAGGCGGGGTCTCACACTGTCACAGGACCAATGGGCTGAGAGTGTGGAGGAGGAAGCGGCGTGACCTGTCCAAGTTGGTGTTGTGGCTGTGCAGGAACCACATTCACCCAGTGAGCCGTAAAGGACATGTATTGTCCCTGACCATAGTTACAGCTCCGCATGTCGGCGCTGCCATGCACTTTGGTACACACCGACAGGCTCAAAGACTGGCCAACCTTCTGTTCCACAAAATTCTGTAGGGTTAGTACTGCCTTTGGCAAAAAAATTACGGCTTGGGACTCTCCACCTCGGCTCGGCACAAGCCATCAATTCTCTGAAAGGTACAGAGTCCACCACTTGAAAAGGGACTGCAGCACCGGCAACTTGGATAGGAGCACATATAGCTTCTGTGCCGTTGAATGAGTGGGCACATATTGTTGTCTCTTGGACATGGCTTTGCCGATGGATTGCTGGCGGAATGACTGGCTCGAAGGAGGAGGAGCAGGAGCATTTGGAGCGACATAAGATGGGTTTGACACACAGCTCCCTTTGGCTGAGGTGGTGGATCCTTGGCTGTCTGAAACAGGGAGCGGCGTACCACTTGGTGATGCAGCAGGCTGGACCACCACATTGGAGCCACAGTTCTCCCAGATCGCTTTATGGTGACGCTGCATAGGTTGACGCAGGGCCGTGGTGTCAACATTGGGACCCTGGCCATGCTTCACCTTCTGTCGACACATCTTGCATGTGGCCATGTTAACCTCCTCCGGATGCTTGATGAAAAACTGCCACACCGCTGAGTAGCTGATTTTCCCAACAGTCCGCACTGATTGACTGCTACTGCTGCCAACTTCAGGAACCCCTGTTTCATTACCTTCCGGGAAGCAGGTGGTCTACCCTGGGCACGTTTGGCTCCAGACTTTCCACTTCTGCCACTATGCTGACTGCCAAACATCACCTTGCTGGCTCAGCTGCTGCCTCACAGGCTACGTGAAACCCTCTTCTGATGATGATGTAGCCCCTTCTGCGCTCGGCTCCCAAGTGTGATCAGCCTCATCATCAGAGAGTTGTGTCTGCACGTCACTGATGTCCTCCTCAGGTTCCTCAAAAGTGTCTGCTTCAGGAGCCTGAACGCTCGCAACACCGCCTCCCATGCCACTCTCCTCATCACTACTTGCCCACCTAGCGGAGGAAGCGGCGGATGTCTCCTCCACTTCTTGACTGGGCAGTAGCTGCTGACTGTCCTCTAGATCATCCTCACTAAATAGTGGAGCTGAACCCACAGTATAAGATACTTCTTTGGGGGAAGGAACAGCATAGGACAGAGGCAATGGGAGGACAGGGTCTGCTCCCGGGCCATGCCAACTGAGGGTTGTGTCTGTGGAACCCACTGACTGTTGACTGCGGGGGTCAAATGTCACTTGTGATGAAGTTATTGACCGTGTTAACTAATCGATGACGGCAGATGGGTTGCTGGTCGAGACACAACCGCTAGCTGATACTGGGAGCTCAGGCCTCTCGCTGAGACTCCTGCTGCCACTCGCCCCTAATCTGTTGCGACCTTTGCCTGAAGTATTTAGGCCTCTGACACTCCTCTGTGCAAGTTCTGGCACTTCTCTGCCTGACATACTTAGTGCGTATATGAGGGGAGTACAATACACTCCACTACAATCAAAACAGTATTTGTGTACAACACCAGCCGGTGTGTACTTTTGGCTGGCCTTTCACAGTATCTAGGCCCTTAAGACTTTAACAGGAACAAAGTAGTACACCACTAAGATGTACCTATGAGGTATGCACTTATGAGGGGAGTACAATGCTCTCCAGCACGCTTAAAAAACTATTTGTGTACAACACCAGCGCTGCAGCACACAGTCACTGTGTACTACACCCAAACTTACACTCTCTCTCTCTCTTAATCTCACTCCCTTCCCTATCAGTGCTTCTAGGCAGGATTTGGGCTTGAGGTGAATCGCTGATGTTCTGTGCAGCACACTGCTCTCTGCCCCTCTCTGTAATAGAACACTGTAATGACTGGGAGGTGAACCGCTGCTGTAAAAATGCTTTTTTGTGCAACACATAGCACTGTCTGTCCCTCTCTATCTCTCTGCAATAAAAGGCTGAAGTGACTGGCCGCAAGATGGCTGCCGATGATATAGGACTGTGACATCACAGGGGTGGCTGGCTGCTGATAGGCTGCATGTGATTAAGGGTCATTCCGCCTACCCGTCTCCCCAGGATTCCTTGCCCCATGTCCTCACATGTGGATCCGCCATTTTAGATGCCCTGGAGCCTGGACCGCACTAAAAGGAGTTTAATGAACCGATTCGCAAGATCGAATGGCGGCTATATTCGCATTCATTGCAAATCACATTTTTCCTAAAATTCGTAACAAATTCGGATTCGTAAGATTCAATTTGCTCATCCCTAGTCATAGTTGTATTTTTGGCTGAGATTGAAGCTCTCGGGGTAGTCTTACAGCTCAGATTCAGATCTTGGATCTTCAGATTGAGATCTCTAAATCAGGGCCGACAGACCACTCAGTTGACTCTGAGCCCTGTTACAAGCCGAAGTAAGATTTATGATTACTTATAAATGGCACAACTGTTCAGAGTGAATCATGTTTCATTGTTATAAGGGAGACTATCAGTGTTTCATGCTGCCTGTGATCTGGGCAGCATGAAACTAGTGACAGCTTACATTTACCTTTACTGCTGCAGTGGATTAGACAGGACAAAAACATATGATATACTATTAAATTACAGCTATGTATTGTACTGATCCATTAGATGACCCCCATAGCCTATACTGTAACTCCTCCAATTCTATGAAAACAAATAAATTGTGGTGTGTTCCATTGGATGTATCTTCTTCTAGAAGAATTACTTCTAAGGGTCGGGTCACATGTGCCATAATTTGCTGGGTATTTGCTGCTGCATCTTTTCCTACCCATTGATTTCAATGGGTAGGAAAATACGCAGATGAAAAAAATACGGCATATGTGACCCGACCCTAAGGGAGTATAAAGAAAAAAAAGCTTATTGTTATCTAATTTTCAGTCATAAGGATTCTGCATGCTGCTTTATAGGATGTGCAATATAATAACCTGTGTAATAGCTCTTCTTAAAAATCATATCTGGAAGCTGAACTTATAAATGTACAGTATGATAGGAGTCGAACTTACCTCTGCCAGAGCTGCCAGGTTCCCCTCTTCCTATTTGTGCCATTACTGTAAGCATTATCACAACAGAAGAAAGGGATGTCTTTGCCATGTTGTCTAACCTAAGTGCCCAGGGAGAGGCTGGCAGAAGTTTTATAGGAGGCTCTGGTCCACTGTGGGAGAGCTGGCACTGATTTATGAACAGCCTGGTTGATTATTGACTTTTCACTAGCACATCCTGCATTGTCAGGTGTAGCCAACCATTGTATCTTTTGTTGGGTGCAGAACTTTACTTTCTCCCAGCAATTACCTTCAATTTGAAAATGTGTTCAAGCGTAAGTGAAAATCAAGACAAAGTCAGAGAATAATTCCACATAAGAATAATGTGGGACGATAAAAGAGTCCGAAAACAAAGCACAGACTGATAAGAGATCAAGATCTAATGGAAATTAGTCAACTTTTATAATCAAGAGAATGATGGATGTGTCAAGTCTTTGGCCAGAAAAGTTACCTTTCCTGTTCAAGGAACAATGTTTCACCTATTATCCTCCAATCTCAAACTTACATTTTCCTCATAAAGGGGAACAAAATTAAAGTGGTATTCCAGAGTTGTTTTTACGTGACTATGCTACAAGGGCTGTAAAGTTAATATAGTTCATTATACAGTGTCTGGACCTGTGTTTCATGGTGGTCTCGCAATTGTTCTGTGATTTTTGCTCCAATATTTATTTTTAACAGCATACAAAGTGTTGTCTCAGATTTTCCCAGGTTGCAGTGCAGCCCAAGACATTACATCACTAGTCAAGCGTTCAGAGGGAGTCTGTCTTTGCTTCAATGGGTGGAACAACCGCTGGGTGGGAGGAAGATCACTCTGCAAGGAATTGTAGTTTTGCAACAGCTGGAGGCTCCTTTGTTAGAAAACACTGGTCTATTGCATTGAAAGTGTGTTTCAATGGGTGGGGTGGCTGATGTGTGGGAGGGAGACATACTTATGAACATGCAATCATGGGACTTGTAGTTGGAGGAAGGGAACTCAAACAAGAAGGATTAAGATTTTTTTAATAGAAGTAATTTAAAAATCTGTTTAACTTTCTGGCACCAGTTGATTAACCCCTTAAGGACTCAGCCCATTTTGGCCTTAAGGACTCAGACAATTAAATTTTTACGTTTTCATTTTTTCCTCCTCGCCTTCTAAAAATCATAACTCTTTTATATTTCCATCCACAGACTAGTATGAGGGCTTGTTTTTTGCGCGACCAGTTGTCCTTTGTAATGACATCACTCATTATATCATAAAATGTATGGCGCAACCAAAAAACACTATTTTTGTGGGGAAATTAAAACGAAAAACGCAATTTTGCTAATTTTGGAAGGTTTTGTTTTCACGCCGTACAATTTCTGGTAAAAATGACATGTGTTCTTTATTCTGAGGGTCAATACGATTAAAATGATACCCATTATTATATACTTTTATATTATTGTTGCGCTTAAAAAAAATCACAAACTTTTTAACCAAATTAGTACGTTTATAATCCCTTTATTTTGATGACCTACAACTTTTTTATTTTTCCGTATAAGCGGCGGTATGGGGGCTCATTTTTTGCGCCATGATCTGTACTTTTTTTTGATACCACATTTGCATATAAAAAACTTTGAATACATTTTTTATAATTTTTTTTTTAATAAAATGTATTAAAAAAGTAGGAATTTTGGACTTTTTAAATTTTTTTTCGTTCACGCCGTTCACCGTACGGGATCATTAACATTTTATTTTAATAGTTCGGACATTTACGCACGCGGCAATACCAAATATGTCTATAAAAAATGTTTTTTACGCTTTTTGGGGGTAAAATAGGAAAAAACGGACGTTTTACTTTTTTATTGGGGGAGGGGATTTTTCACTTTTTTTTTACTTTTACTTTTACATTTTTTTACATTTTTTTTTACACTTGAATAGTCCCCATAGGGGACTATTCATAGCAATACCATGATTGCTAATACTGATCTGTTCTATGTATAGGACATAGAACAGATCAGTATTATCGGTCATCTCCTGCTCTGGTCTGCTCGATCACAGACCAGAGCAGGAGACGCCGGGAGCCGCACGGAGGAAGGAGAGGGGACCTCCGTGCGGCGTTATGAATGATCGGATCCCCGCAGCAGCGCTGCGGGCGATCCGATCGTTCATTTTAATCGCGAACTGCCGCAGATGCCGGGATCTGTATTGATCCCGGCACCTGAGGGGTTAATGGCGGACGCCCGCGAGATCGCGGGCGTCGGCCATTGCCGGCGGGTCCCTGGCTGCGATCAGCAGCCGGGATCAGCCGCGCATGACACGGGCATCGCTCCGATGCCCGCGGTTATGCTTAGGACGTAAATGTACGTCCTGGTGCGTTAAGTACCACCTCACCAGGACGTACATTTACGTCCTGCGTCCTTAAGGGGTTAAAGGGTGTACTCCTTTAAAGGGTGTTCTAAAGTCATCTCAACTACTTCCATATACCTGTTCTGTGTGTATACTAAAGAATGTGGCTCAAAGCGAATAAGTCATAGGGCAATGGGGTTGATTTTAGAACAAACTTCCTGTTCACTGCCAGTTCACAAAAAGATAGCCACAGAATTATGGTAATCTCACAACATAGCCATTTAGCAACAAGACAAGCGCGGATCCTTCCTAAGCATGTCCATTACTGTCTGGTAGGTATGTACTAAAATCACCTTATGGTGGGATAACCCCTATATTTCTCGACTCCAAATAAATGGTTGGATCAAGGCCTATTCTTCAGTTACTTAAAATATTATTAAATGACACACCAGAAATGTATCCAGGCCCCTTTTGAACTATTGTATTCAGTTAACCAAGATACATTCTTCTTCTCTTACAGTACAGAATCCTGATCTGTGTGTTATACAAATCTTCTTTGCTCTAGGCATTAAGAGTTATTACAGCCTGGGTATATTTAGATTATTGAAGAGGGGTTTGTATTGACCTTTGATACAGTTAAACATACGGTAGTTATTAGGTACTGTAGTCCACTCATTACTCCGGTTGCCTGTCTCTGAACCCTCACTAGCTCCATTATCATTATGAATTCCTTGAACACTGGTGTCCAAAACTGTACACAGTAGTCCAGACTTATCAAAACTGTGTTTAAATTTGCCCAAAATAACAAATCACAGCTTTGTTTTCTTTTAACCAGAGCACTTTAAGAAAAATAAAGCTGAGCTGTGATTGGTTGATTTTGGAAATAAGGCTAGTTTATGTGTCAGACAGGGAGATGAATCTGAACCAATGTGGTCTGACTAATGATTTGCAAAGTGGTAGAACTACATTTTCACATTGTGCATCTATGCCCCTTTTGGTGCCCCCATGATCCTATTTGCCTTGGCAGCAGCTGCCCAACTCTGGTGCTACAGTTAAATTCACTGTCAACTAAAACTTCTAAATCCTTTTCTAGTAAGCTTTACCCAGTGTCCTCCCAATTAGTAAGTATCTTGGCATTGATTTTCCTACCTTTGTCCCATAACTTTACATTTATTTACATTTATCAGTGTTTAATCTCAGTTACAACATTTCTACCCAAGCCACAAATGTATCCAATTGTATTTCTAACAATATACTGTCTGTACTCTAATATACTATGTTACAGTGTTTAGTATTCATTGTTAAAAGTTATATCTTACTGTGCAATCCCTCTACAATATCAATGATAAATGTTTTAAAGTAAATAGGCAAGGCTGAGATGATGGGTACGTGATGGTAGGTGCCCTTCTAGGACCACAACCAGCTACTCTGGACACCAATGAGGTTGCAAATTGTGGCAGAACAGAGTCATCGGCTCCCTGCCCTGCCATTTAATGTTGTAGGCTGTGTTTAGTCAGCCTACTGGGGAGAAAGTACCTACCTACTGGGAGAACATACCTCCTTAGTAGGTAGACATAGCGACCTACTAAAGGGATGTATATAACTATTGAAGAAAAGTACTCACTTGCTGGAAAACAAATGTAACTACTGAGAAGATGTACCTAGCTACTGGAGCACCCACCTACCACCCAACATCACTGCTCTGTAAGGCACAAAAGGAGGGCACTATTACTGTAAATGGGGAGTTATGGTTGTTATGGGGAACCCTAATTGGGATAGCCCATTGTATAGTTAGTGAAAATCGATAGCCCCTTCTGCACTCTAGTCCAAAGTTGCATACTATCCTGATTTTGCCTGGACAATGCAACAAACCAGGCTATGAAAGGGCCCGGGGCATTTTAAGGGTGTTCCTGGAGGTATGGCTTGATTAAAAGGTATCTTGCACGATTAAAAGATATCTTATATTCAATAGAATAAAAAATAACTAGCTGATTTTTGAGGGCCAAATCACTGGGACCTCCACCGGGAATAGAGGTAATTTGTCCTGTTAATGAATCTCATCACTTCATTCATTCTCCTTGGAACTTCTGAACATTGCCGAGGACCCAAATCATCTATGTCTGGAAATGTATTCACTTCAGGCAGTGAATAAAGCGGTGGTCACAGACATGAGCTGTTACTCCATTTATTTCGGGGACAATTGACTAAGCAGTTGGACCCTTGCCAATCAGCTAGTTTTCCCCTATCCCGTAAACAGGGGATAACCTTTATTTATAGGATAACACATTTAAATGTCCAAACTTAGGCTTTTTTGACCATGCAGCCAAATCCACATGGTGCTTTCATCCCTTTAAATATGGGGTCTATAATCATACTACCATTTCATAGGTGCACACATGTCCTAAGCAGGTCCCCTACCTAAAAGTATATGAATTTTGGGTAAAGTTAGCAAGAACAGCTAAAATGCAGTAATGATTTTGAGGAGGTGGTATCTAAATATAGATAAATATAATATAATATATATATATATATATATATATATATATATATATATATATATGTTTTTTTCAGTCAAGGGTATAAATACCAAGGCAGACAATGTGGTCCTATTCTTTTGCTTTTGGGTGGTGGGAATTTCCATTGGACCTCTACAGCTACCAAATTTAAGGATGCAGAATTGGGAATCATTGGAAGACCTTGAAACAAATACCAAACCCTTGTATTCTGGGAACCATAATGGAGCCTATTTAGATCTTTGACATGGGGCATCTTCCATGTATGCCAGTTTATAATTGTAAATAATGTAGATCATAATACAAATTTTGTGAGACAGTGACTGGAATGGTGGTCAGGGGTTGTTATATTTTGGTTGCTATTTTATGTGGCTACCAGTTATCCAGGGAAAGCTGGATGAGATATGGAAAATCCAGTTAGTAATTAAATCCCTGGCAAGACTTAGTTTTAAAGGGGTACTCCAGTGGAAAACTATTTTTTTTAAATCAACTTGTGCCAGAAAGTTAAACAGATATGTAAATTACTTCTGTTTGAAAATCTTAATCCTTCTAGTACTTATCAGCTGCTGTATGCTCCAGAGGAAGTTCTTTTCTTTTTGAATTTCTTTTCAGTCTGACCCCAGTACTCTCTGCTGACACCACTGTCTTTCAGGAACTGTCCAGAGCAGAATAGGTTTGCTATGGGGATTTGTTTCTACTCTGGACAGTTCCTGACATGGACAGAGGTGTCAGCAGAGAGCACTGTGGTCAAACAGAAAAGAAATTCAAAAAGAAAATAACTTCCTCTGCAGTATACAGCAGCTGATAAGTACTGGAAGAATTACGATTTTTATATAGAAGTAATATAACTTTATGGCACTAGTGGATTTTTTTTTTTTTTACAAAGGAGTAGCCCTTTAAGTCCTATTATTGGGCCTGAGTTTTTATGGGGTAAAATGTGGGTGTGGTAGCCCCTACTAGGCTATGCCAGATTTTCAGACTAGCCCAGATCCTCACAGGTGCTGAAGACAACTTGTCACTTAAAACAAGGTAAAAGCCAGTCAGTGCTGAGAGGCCTTGGGGGGCTTGACCTGAAGTCCTTAGGTCTGCTATCCTCTCCTGGGATGATTGCCAGTTGTGTGAGGTAACACATTTAAAGTTAGTTTTGTCAAGTGACCAATAGTAAGTCACTTGTTTAGTGAGGTCCAGTTAAAGTCTATAGTCTGTATGTTTGTACCAGTGTTAATACGGCGATATATTTACGTTTTGGACAATAAAGAGCAGGAGAAGCCCACATTTAAACTGTCTCACTGTCTCTGAATGATGTTTTATGCAGTTTGCCCATTTCAACCAAACCAAACTCCTACACTACGTAGTAATAAACATGAGACACTTGTATGGGAAGTGAAAACCTATTTATAGGCACTGAAGATTTTGCATGGCTATAATTCCCAGGGTGTTCTAAAACTGGTTTACAGTTTACCTAGTAAAAGCCATTATAATTTTATAGGTAATGTAATGTCAGGTATGGCCACGCTTGTCTGCTCATCCCTAAAAAATCAGCAGGTACTGAACCTGGTAAATGAGCTGTACATGCAGAACTGTGTAGGAACACATTGCCCCTTCCTGCTACTACTTGCCATGTCACTAACTTTATTTAGATCTGCCTTGTGTGTGATATCTCAGGACATTCTATGCTCTGTAACAAATTAACATGATGGGGGCAATAACTTAATTTGTAGCATAGGGCAATTTAGTCTTTGATACTTCAGCTATGATTCCTGAGATTCATTTTCAGTGGGAGGGAACTATGGGAGAGTCATAGGTCAGCTTTGCAGTCTTTATCACGACCGCGTCCTCCACCACGCTTTGGATTAGTTTGGTGCTTCTGAGACCTGGAAGGGCCTTGGTATCTACCCTCTTTCCCTCTTCCTTGGCCACAAAAATTCTGAACAGGAAGGCATTTGCCCTTTTTGTCGACAAAGCCTTCCATTATACAGTCTAACTCAGACCCGAAGAGTCGACCAGGTTCAAAGGGAAGACCTCACAGATTAAACTTGGAGGAGTTATCCGCCATCCAAGGGTGTAACCATAAAGGGCACCTACTAACAAAAGCAAGGCCTATGGATTTTGCTGCCAATCTAAGGTGCTGCTAGGATGCCTCACAGAGAAAGTCCAGACTAAGGAGCAAGGTTTTGAATGAGTCCAGAATCTTTTCTTTGGGAACATTCCCTTCAATATCTGACTGTATGCAGAGAACTCGGTCCTTAGGGAACTCCGCAACCTCAGAAGATGCCACAGCCACATTAGCCAAGGCAGAATCTGCCGAACAACAGCGTCTTAACAAAGAATCGACTTTCCTGTTTAGAGGGTCCTGAAGATTACTCACCTCATCAGCAGGGACCAAAACTCTTTTGGATAACTTGGTGACCGCCATATCCACCTTTGGAGGAGGGAGCCAGGATTCCGATTCATTCTCCGGAAGTGGGTACATCAGTTTGAACCTTCTGGTGAGAACAGGAGGTTTATCCGGGTGCTTCCATTCGGAAAGCATCAATTTTTTAAGAGTGTCGTCCACTTTAAAAGCCCAAGGTAGACGTTGAGACTTCCCCCTGGTCAACATCCTGGTCCCGTGACCGGATGGAACGAAGTAATCTTTGAGTCTTGTCCACAGGAAAGAGATGGTAGAACGATATCTTCGACGGACTGTTCAGACCGTACATCCACCGACATAACAAATTCTTCGCGCATGGAGGTGGGACTAGAGGAAATTCTAGGCCTCTTAGCAGAAAAGACGGTCTTTAACTCATTGATGGAATTTCCCATGAACTCCTTCATCCACACAAACAAGTCCTGGAAGGTGGGTTCCGCAGGATTAGGAGGTGGCCAGCACCCAGGACACCAATTAAACTCATAGGAGTCTGGAAGGGGAGTACCACACTCCGGACAGGTAAGATGGCGTCTTTTTGAGGTAGCTTTGCATCTCCCGGTATATGACTCACCACTAGGGGGAGTAGAAATCTCTGGAAAAAGAAATCAAATTTTAGAGGAAAAATAGCAAACAACAAATGCGGAAAGCATATAAACTCCAGAAGAGCTACCTAAGAGATCAAGTAGAAAAAAATGCAAAAAATCACAATGCAAACCACAATGCAATCTTCACTCAAGCAGCAAGAGGCCTGCTGCATGGAGAAGCTGCTTTAAATAGGGGAATAGGCACAAATTTCAAATAAGCCCCGCCCCCGTAAGTGCCCTAAACAAATACCAGGTGTTGACTAGTAAATCAAAGAAACTAACAAAATGTTCATTAAAAAATATACTGATATAGATCCTCCCTCACGCAGGAGGGAAGGATCTAGCAGCTCCTGTAAAAAAAAAAGAACACTTTAGAGTCAGCTGAGAAGCGCTGGAGATAGAGAAAAAATGCTGGCAAAATGGCCGTGCAGCGGACGGCACCCCTGAACCGACCCTGGATGCACAAGGCGTCTCTCAGACCGGCGAGCAGCTCTGGAATAGATGGAGGGACCGAAGGAACGCCAATCCTAAGGAGAAAAGACAAGGTTAGAAATAAATAGCACAAGGGCTATTCTATAAGAAAAATTAAGTTATTCCATGAAGGCTCCTGAGACAGAGACTGCGCCGTCCTGCACAGGACAGAAAAAAGCAATGTGGCCTGTGGGAGGAGGCCTAATATGGGGGGCTAATTAAATGTTTAATTGCTTGGGTGGAATTAAAAATGTCACCGTCCTGCCAGCTTCACAGGAGCAGAAACACCCCACTTGTGCTGCTGGTTAGGACGTAAGGGAAATAAACAACACTATACTATATATTACCAACCCCAAATATAGGGATATAAATGCACTAATATCTTAAAAATATCTTTACATTATAAATGCCTTGGCAGTGCTAAACTGTATGCCCTTCTGTAAAACTGGACTATGATAAGAGTCAGCAAAATAGCCGATATTGCAGTACCTAGTAGCAAAGGATATATCTATTGTAAACATGAAACAGACTACTAAATTACCTATTCAAATATTTATATTCCTCATGTTATCAAACAAAATCATATAGATATCTAAAAAATGTAATCTTTATGAATGCAAAAAATGTGATATTGACTTGCAAAAAAAAAAAAACAAAAAAAAAAAACTGGATAAAGAATGACTACCCAAATAGTGCAAAACCACATCTTGTTGTTTATTTAACCCTTTGGTATCTACGCTCCAGCATGATGATCCAGTAAACCTCACCAATTTGTCTGTGTCCCCCCCCCCCCCCCTCTCTCTCACTGGGGGCACAACCCTCTCTATTCCCTGGACCATCATGCTGGAAAAGTCCCCCGAAAGTTTCTCAACAGAATGCCTAGAAACCATAGAAATGTTTCCAGACTAGAAATGGGGTATGTCAGAAAGGTGTTTTCTCACGCTAACTTTTAAGGTGTTAGTGGTACATCCTACGTACTGAACCCTGCAACTATTGCTAACTATGTTACAGTAAATGTATTGTTGTATTTTATGCACTCTATTATTGATATATGAAACAAACGTTGTTTGAGGGGGCGGGGCTACAAAGATCTGGCAGAGAGTAGGGGGAGGTGCAGAAACTAAAAGGAAGGTGCAGGTTCAGTTACTAATTAAGGGCGCACTGGCCCTTTAAATTTTAGAGCTCCGGCGTGCGCGAGCTAGGAGACAGGGGCACGCGCACCGGCGCTGCCAGAAGAATGGAGGAACAGAGGAAAGCGGAGGTGAGTGACGGGCTGGGATTCGCATGCGGGCATGTCCTCGCAATGCGAATCCCAGCCCCGCTGGCAGATGCGGAAATAGGAAGGGAGCACTCACGGCCAGCATGTCTGGCCAGGGCGCAGATCGTAACAATAGTATTGCAATGGTTAAGTGTAGAAGCAATTTTGGAACATTTTTTAGATTAAGTTTTCGCAGTTGTTACAGTTGCTCCTCTAAGGTAGTACCTTGGAGTGGTGCTCTCAGTTATACCATGTATTCACTACTAGGTGGCACTGCATGACTAGTATTGCATTGTTTGTGCTCTGTGGAAGTTTTCTGCAGTGAGGATGCCTGTGAAAGGAAATCCAAGCTTAAATGTGGTGAAAACACACATTGATTTAGAAGACAGATATACTGATTACATTTCCCAAACATTCAAAGCCTGCCTAAAATTATTATTTATTTATTTTTATTTTGTTGGGATTTAAAGTTTTTATTTCTCGGCCAAATCAAAATTGTATACCTAGCAGAAAAAAAGAAAATGCCCTTTTTATATACAAAACAAACAAAAACAAAGAGAGAAGTGGAAGTGTTAGTCTTTCCTTTATACTTTTTCCATGTTTTTCAATATTAGGATATTTTGTATCTACAATATTAAGCTAGTGGTAGTTACTTGCCATGGGTGCCAGGCCAAATGTGCCCCCCCCCCCCCCCCTTCAGCAAGTGGTTGATGTGCCCTACCTCACAGATCATAAACCCCAAATGCTGGACATGTCCTCGACAACCTCTTTACCTTTTTAATGTAGATCAATCTCGTGACCACAGAAAAGGCTACAGCTGGCACATTGTTTTAGTTAGCTGTCGTCTTAATAAATGCATGTCCAATTTCTCCTTATCTCTCTATTTACATGGACACTCAACTCAGCTGAGTGTGCATATACGCAAATGAAGAAGGGGGAGAGATAAACCTTTTCCAGGCTCCTCTGGTGGCAACTTATCTCCAAAGAATGATAGAAATGGCATGCTGAAATCCAACATGGCCCACTGGAGAGTTGGAAGGCCCTCAAACACATTAGATCAGTGGTCTTCAAATTGTGGCCCTCCAGATGTTGCAAAACTACAACTCCCAGCATGCCCGGACAGCTGTTGGCTGTCCGGGCATGCTGGGAGTTGTAGTTTTGTAACATCTGGAGGGCCACAGTTTGAAGACCACTGCATTAGATGGTCAGCAGGTTCAGCAGACTTTAACCCCTTCCCGCTATTGGACGTATGCATACGTCCAGGCGAATTACACGTTCGCGCAAATGGACGTATGCATACGTCCAAGCGATCTCCTGCTCTGCCGCGGGCAGCGCAGGAGATCGCGGGTGGGACTCAGCTGTTAATCACAGCCGGAGTCCCACCGCAGCTGCCGGGGCCGCGATCGCGCCGGTCCCGGCAGCATTAACCCCATAGATGCAGTGATCAGTCTGATCACGGCATCTATGGTGTTTGCAGGGGGAGCGCTCTCCCCCTGCCCATCAACGGCGGCTCCGCGATAAAATAAGGGGGATCGGGGGTGTCCAAGACACCCTCGACCCCCCTTGAAGAGATAGGAGTGAGGTGGCAGGGTTGCCACCCCTCCTATCCCTGCTATTGATCGGCGGAGCGGCCGACCAATAGCAGACTGGGGGCGGGGGGGTTAAAGTTCGGTTCCCCGCGCTATGCCCGCCCATCGGTGTCCGGGCACAGCGGGGGGAACCGTGTAGTAGCGGCGGCGGCGGTCACTTACCCGGCGGCGGAGCTCCAGATGACGGCGGCGGCTTTGATCATCTCGGCGGTGGAGGTAAGTATGACGCCGCGTGTCCAGGAGTCTGTTGCCTAGCAACATCTGCAGGGCGACAGTTTAGAGAGTGGTCTCTAAACTGTCGCCCTCCAGATGTTGCAAAACTACAACTCCCACCATGCCTTGACAGCTGTTTGCTGTGTTGGCATGCTGGGAGTTGTAGTTTTGCAAGATTTAGAGGGGTTCAGGCTAGAGATCACTGACAGTGGTCTCTAAACTGTAGCCCTCCAGATATTACAAAACTACAACTCCCAGCATGCTCAGACAGCAGTTTGCTGTCTTAGCATGCTGAGATTTGTAGTTTTGCAACATCTGGAGGGCCACAGTTTAGAGACCACTGTCAGTGATCTCCAGCCTGAACCCCTCTAAATCTTGCAAAACTACAACTCCCAGCATTCAGGAACAGCAAATGGCTGTCTCGGCATGCTGGGAGTTGTACTTGCGTGCCTCCAGCTGTTGCATAACTACATCTCCCAGCATTCCCTTTGGCAATCAGTACATGCTGAGAGTTGTAGTTCTGTAACAGCTGGAGGCACACTGGTTGGGAAATACCGAGTTAGGTAATAGGTTCTATTACCTAACTCAGTATTTTCCAACCAGTGTGCCTCCAGCTGTTGCAAAACTACAACTCCCAGCATGCACGTTCTGTCAGTGCATGCTGGGAGTTGTAGTTTTGCCCCCCCCCTCCCATGTGAATGTACAGGTTACATTCACACTGGCGGCGGATTACAGTGAATTCCCTGCTTCAGGTTTGAGCTGCAGCAGCCGCAGCTCAAACTCCTAGCGGGAGACTCAGTGTAATCCGCCGTCAGTGTGAATGTAACCTAAAAACACTACACTACACTAACATAAAATAAAGAGTAAAATACTACATATACACACGTACACTGCCCCCCCCCACCACCACCACCCCTTCCCCCCAATAAAAATGAAAAACGTATCCTACAGCAGTGTTTCCAAAACGGAGCCTCCAGCTGTTGCAAAACAAAAACTCCCAGCATTTCCGGACAGCCATTGACTGTTCAAGCATGCTGGGAGTTTAGCAACAGCTGGAGGCACCCTGTTTGAGAATCACTGGTGTAAAATACCCCTATGTCCACCCCTATGCAAATCCCTAATTTAGGCCTCAAATGCGCATGGCGCTCTCACTTTGGAGCCCTGTCGTATTTCAAGGCAACAGTTTAGGGCCACATATGGGGTATCGCCGTACTCGGGAGAAATTGCCTAACAAATTTTGGGGGGCTTTTTCTCCTTTTACCCCTTATGAAAAGGTAAAGTTGGGGTCTACACCAGCATGTTAGTGTTAAAAAAAAACATTTTTGTACACTAACATACTGGTGTTGCCCCATACTTTAAAATTTCACAAGCGGTAAAAGAAAAAAAGCCTCCAAAATTTGTAACGCAATTTCTCCTGAGGACGGAGATACCCCATATGTGGGCGCAAAGTGTTCTGGGGGCGCACAACAAGGCTCAGAAGGGAGAGTGCACTATGTAAATTTGAGGTCTAAATTGGTGATTTGCACAGGGGTGGCTGATTTTACAGCGGTTCTGACATAAGTGCAAAACAATAAATACCCACATGTGACCCCATTTTGGAAACTACACCCCTCACGGAATGTAACAAGGGGTACAGTGAGCATTTACGCCCCACAGGTGTCTGACAGATCTTTGAAACAGGGGTCTGTGAAAATGAAAAATACAATTTTTAATTTGCACAGCCCACTGTTCCAAAGATCCGTCAAATGCCAGTGGGGTGTAAATTCTCCCTGCACCCCTTATTACCTTCCGTGAGGGGTGTAGTTTTAAAAATGGGGTCACATGTGGGGGGTCCACTGTTCTGGCACCACGGGGGGCTTTGGAAATGCACATGGCCAAATTCTCTCTCCAAAAGCTCAATGATGCTCCTTCTCTTCTGAGCATTGTAGTTCGCCCCCAGTGCACTTCACGTCCACTTATTGGGTATTTCCATACTCAGAAGAGATGGGGTTACAAATTTTGGGGGGTATTTTCTGCTATTATCCCTTGTAAAAATGTAAAATTTGGGGGGAAAACAAGCATTTTAGTGTAAAAAAAATATATATTTTTTTACATATGCAAAAGTCGTGAAACACCTGTGGGGTATTAAGGTTCACTTTACCCCTTGTTACGTTCCCCGAGGGGTCTAGTTTCCAAAATGGTATGCCATGTGGTTTTTTTTTTCTGTCCTGGCACCATAGGTGCTTCCTAAATGCGGCATGCCCCCAGAGCAAAATTTGCTTCCAAAAAGCCAAATGTGACTCCTTCTCTTCTGAGACCTGTAGTGCGCCAGCAGAGCACTTTTCATCCCCATATTGGGTGTCTTCTGAATTGGGAGAAATTGGGCTTCAAATGTTGGGGGGTATTTTCTGCTATTACCTTTTTTAAAAATGTAAAATTTTTGCTAAACCAAGCATTTTTGGTAAAAAAAAAAATCTTTTTTTTTACATATGCAAAAGGTGTGAAACACCTGTGGGGTATTAAGGTTCACTTTATCCCTTGTTACGTTCCTCAAGGAGTCTAGTTTCCAAAATGGTATGCCATGTCGTTTTTTTTTGCTGTCCTGGCACCATAGGGGCTTCCTAAATGCGACATGCCCCCCGAGCAAAATTTGCTCTCAAAAAGCCAAATATGACTCCTTCTCTTCTGAGCATTGTAGTTCGCCCGTAATGCACTTCAGGTCAACTTATGGGGTACCTCCATACTCAGAAGAGATGGGGTTGCAAATTTTGGGGGGTATTTTCTGCTATTAACCCTTGCAAAAATGTGAAATTTGGGGGGAAACACACATTTTAGTGAAAATTATTATTATTTTTTTTACATATGCAAAAGTCATGAAACACCTGTGGGGTATTAAGGCTCACTTAATTCCTTTTTACGTTCCTCAAGGGGTCTAGTTTCCAAAATGGTATGCCATATTTTTTTTTATTTGCTGTTTTGGCACCATAGGGGCTTCCTAAATGCAACATGCCCCCAAAAAAGCATTTCAGAAAAACGTACTCTCCAAAATCCCCTTGTCGCTCCTTCGCTTCTGAGCCCTCTACTGCGCCCGCCGAACAATTTACATAGACATATGAGGTATGTGCTTACTCGAGAGAAATTGGGCTACAAATTCAAGTATACATTTTATCCTTTTACCCCTTGTAAAAATTCAAAAATTGGGTCTACAAGAACATGCAAGTGTAAAAAATGAAGATTTTGAATTTTCTCCTTCACTTTGCTGCTTTTCCTGTGAAACACCTAAAGGGTTAAAACACTTACTGAATGTCATTTTGAATACTTTGGGGGGTGCAGTTTTTGTAATGGGGTCATTTATGGTGGTATTTCTAATATGAAGACCCTTCAAATCCACTTCAAACCTGAACTGGTCCATGAAAAATAGCGAGTTTGAAAATTTTGTGAAAAATTGTAAAATTGCTGCTGAACTTTGAAGCCCTCTGGTGTCTTCCAAAAGTAAACACTTGTCAATTTTATGATGAAAATATAAAGTAGACATATTGTATATGTGAATCCAAAAAAATAATATTTGGAATATCCATTTTCCTTACAAACAGAGAGCTTCAAAGTTAGAAAAATGCTAAATTTTCTATTTTTTCATCAAATTTGGATTTTTCACCAAGAAAGGATGCAAGTTACCACAAAAATTTACCACTATGTTAAAGTAGAATATGTCACGAAAAAACAATCTCGGAATCAGATTGATAAGTAAAAGCATTCCAGAGTTATTAATGTTTAAAGTGACAGTGGTCAGATGTGCAAAAAAAGCAGCTTTAGCTACAAGATCTTTTCCTCATATAATCTCTTGTGGAATTTTATTTTGAAAAGAGGCTGGACTTGACAATTACAGGCTTAGTTAAGACCACTGAAATATTGTTCAAACAACTACATAAACTTACTTTATAAGTGCTGCTATATATAAAATATGTTCCATTCACTTTCGGAGAGAGAGAGAGAAAGAAAGAGAGAGAGAGAGAAAAAGAAAGAAAGAGAGAGAAAGAGAGAGAGAGAGAGAGAGAGAGAGAGAGAGAGAGAGAGAGAGAGAGAGAGAGAGAGAGAGAGAGAGAGAGAAAGAGAGAGACAGAAAGAGAGAGAGAGAAAGAAAGAGAAA